>NC_037285.2:36110736-36743752 GCF_000002775.5 Populus trichocarpa | reverse complement strand
CACATCAAAACGATCCAAAACATACAAACCATATTAAATTTTAGCAAAAAAAAAAATTCAAATTTTTTAGGAACGTAGCCGCAGCCGCGTTCCCAAACGAGCCCTAAGACGTGGTAATCAATAGAAGAAAGAGTCAAATAACAAACGACTTTCCTATTCAACATGGATTATTCAAGACAGAAAAATATAACTTCAACTAAAACACTCAACATTTCCCTCCCTTAAACTAATCAGTTTACTTCTGGTATTTGGCAAACTCTCAACTGATCACGAAGTTTTTGAAAAGTATCAAGCTTGAGTGCCTTGGTCATTACATCTGCCAGCTGCTCCTGTGTACCACAATAAATTAACTCAATTATGCCTTCTTTTGTGAGATCACGCAAGAAATGGAAACGTACGTCAATGTGCTTGTTGCGCCCATGCATTACAGGATTCCTTGACAACTTTATTGTGGAGCTGTTATCACAAAATATAGTTGAACACTGACTCTGTGATTGACTCAACTTCTCCAAAATTCTCTTCATCCAAATAGCTTGAGTGACGCAAGAGGCAGCAGCTACAAACTCTGCCTCTGTTGTCGAGAGAGTAATAATCAGTTACTTTTTTGAGGACCAGGCAACAGCTCTAGAACCTAACATAAATACATAACCTGACGTGCTTTTTTGATCTTCTAAGTCATAATCACTATCAGCATAACCAACTAGACTTTCACTCCCTCCCTTCTTGTAGAAGATCCCAAAGTTGATGGTTCCTTTTAAATACCTTAAAGCTCTTTTGACAGCCTGCAAATGTAATTCAGTAGGCTTTCCCATGTATCTACTAATAAGGCTCACTGTGAACATCAAATCAGGCCTAGTTGCTATCAAATATATTAAGCTCCCCATAATTTGCTTGAAATACGTCTAGTTCACCTGAACTCCTCCTTCATCCTTTAAAATCTTAAAACCTGGAATAATAAGATTGTGAACTGAATTACAATCCTCCATTCCAAATCTTTTCAATACTTCCAACGCATACTTTCTTTGACTGATATGAATCCCATCTAGTCCTTGTAACACCTCAACTCCAAGAAAATTTTTTATCTTCCCTAAATCTGTCATATCAAACTCACGCACCATTAACTTTTTAAACTCAAGAAACATCAATTCATCATTACCAGTAAAGATAAGGTCATCCACGTATAAACTGACAATTAGAATTTTACCTTCTCTGTTTGTCTTGGTGAACAAAGTGTGTTCACTATGGCACCTTTCAAAACCTTCATTAAAGAAATGAGCCTCAATATGACTAAACCAAGCTCGTGGAGCTTGTTTAAGTCCATATAAGGCTTTCTTTAACTTGTAGACTTTCTGAGGATCATCTTGCTGTATATAACCTTTAGGCTGCTCCACATACACTTCTTCACTTAATTCTCCATGCAGAAAAGCTGATTTTACATCGAGTTGATAGATTGTCCATCCCTTTTATGCTGCAAGAGCTATAATCATCCTCACTGTATCCATTATTGCAACCGGTGCAAACACCTCATTGTAATCAATTCCTTGTTGTTGCACATAGCCTTTTGCTACCAATCGAGCCTTGTGCTTGTCCACCTCTCCATTTTACTTTAGCTTTGTCTTGTAGATCCATTTAACACCGATCCTTTTTCTTTCCAACAGGTAAGTTTGTCAATAACCAAGTATTACTTTTCTCGATGGCTTTCATTTCAGAGTCCATAGCTGCTTTCCACCTCTCACTCTTTACTGCTTCTTCAAAATGCACAGGATCAGCAAATGCAAACAGTACCATATTAGCCGCATCTTCTTCAGAAAAATTATCTCCATTGTCGTAGTCATCCATCCAGACCAGCCTTCTTCTAGATCTTCCTTCATTTGAGCTGGATGAGTTGATATCATTCACATTGCTTGATGGAACGATATCATTCACATTTCTTGATGGAACGATCTCTACTTCTTCTGCACTTGATGGAATGATTTCCACTTCTTCTATATCATTATCCCCTTCACTGTCACTTATGACAGTTTCTCCTTCATTGTCACCACATTCCAAGTCAACTGTAATTAGTTCTTCATAACTTTTGTCCCAATCCCAACACTTATCTTCTTCAAATTTGACATCCCTGCTCACCACAATTCTTTTTGATATAGGATCATATAGCTTATAGGCTTTGGATTCCTTACTGACCTCCAGCAGTACGCAACTGAAGCTCTTGTCTTCCAATTTGGTTCTCTTGACATCTGGTATATGGACATGTGAGACATAGCCAAACACCCGAAAGTGCTCAACTGAAGGCTTGATTCCACTCCAAGCCTTTTCTGGAGTCATGCTTTTTACGGCTAGAGTAGGACTGCGATTCAGGACATGTACAGTTCAATTTACAGCTTCTGGCCAAAAACTCTTTAGAATCTTCTTATTTGAAATCATACTCCGCACCATATTCATGATTGTCCTGTTCTTTCTTTCTGCCACTCCATTTTGTTGTGGGGTGTAGGTAGCCGTCAGTTGTCTCTTGATGCCATTCTCTTTGCAAAACTGATTGAATTCTTGTGAAGTGAATTCCCCTCCCCGATCTGTACGCAAGCTCTTGATGCAACTTCTTGTTTCTTTCTCAACAAGACTCTTAAAGTATTTAAAAATGATGAAGGCTTCTGACTTTTCTTCCAAAAAATAGACCTATATTTTCTGACTAAAGTCATCAATGAAACATATTAAATACCTTTTGTTGCTATTTGATATAGGAATGATCGGACCACACAAGTCTGCATGAATTAATTGAAGTTGTTGTGATGCTCTCCAATTACTCTTCTTTGGAATAGGATTTTGATGCTGCTTTCCTACCATGCAGTGTGTACATATTGTTGTGGAAGCAGTGAATTGTGGTAGTCCATGTACCATTTTCTTGAATTGAAGAGTTCTGAAGCCTTTATAACTCAGGTGACCATATCTACAGTGCCACAAATGAGACCAATCATGAAAGGTTGTATGGAAACAAGTTGCCTTTACCAGTGGAGATCTAGCTAACAGAAAAAACATTCTATTTGCTGACATCTCAGTTTGGATAATCAACCCCTTCTCTGGATGGTAAATCTGACACTTCCCATGTTGAAAGAAGATAGTTAACCCTTTTTCTTGCAACTGACCAATACTCAACAAGTTGTTCCTTAATTCTGGCACATAGAACACTTCGGTAATCACATGTACAAATTCACTTACTTGCAGCCTCACATTCTTTTTTCCCATCACTGACATTTTCATGTTATTTCCTAGTTTCACTATTTGCCTGAAACTTTCATTGAGATTACTGAACAAGGTTTTGTCTCGGCACATGTGATTGCTGCATCCTGAATCCAGAAACCACACGTCTTCTCTTCCTACTTCATTTTCCTCCACAACTAACATTAGCAACATCTCTACTTTCTCATCAAGCTCAACATAATTAGCTTCTTTGTCCCAGCTAGGACACTCATATTGAAAGTGTCCGAGCTTATGGCATTTGTAACATTCAACAATAGACTTGTCAAAGAACTGACGCCCTCTACCTCTGCTTCTTCCTCAAAATGATCCTTGACCACGACCTCATCCTCCTGATCTCTCCTCATGAGTTACTTTCAAGGCTTGTTCTTCTCTATCATGCTTGTGAAACTTCTGCTCGTGAACAATTAAAGAGCTTTGCAACTCATCAATGGATAGACTGTCAATATCCTTCGACTCCTCAATAGAACAAACAATGTAATTAAACTTGTATGTTAAGGATCGAAGTATTTTCTCCATAATTGTAACATCAACCATTCGTTCACCATGCACCCTCATTTTATTAGCCACATACATCATCCTTGAGAAGTAAACTGAAACTTTCTCACCTGACTTCATCTCTAAGGTTTCAAACTCTTTACGAAGAGCTTGAAGAATTGACCGCTTCACTCTTGCATTTCCTTCGTACTTCTTCTTCATTGAGTCCCAAATCTGCTTCGCAGTGTCCTTCTAAAGAATGGTTTCCAAAATGGTTTGATCAATAGCCTGTAATAAATAGTTCTTTACTTTCAAGTCCTTAAACTTCAACTCGTCAAGCCTCTTTTGTTGTGCCTCTATCATGGTTACTCCATCTTCTGGTTCTGCATAACCAGTCTCCACTAAGCTCCAATACTCTTTGGATCTCAGAAGATTCTCCATTAATATGCTCCAATGATCATAATGACCATCAAAACAGGGAATTAAAGGCTGCACAAAAATTCATTTCTCTTCACTCGTCATGTTTCTCTCTTTGTTTACAAGTCACTCAAAGTCTGCTACTTTTTCTCTCTTAGGCCCAGTGGGAGCTCTGATACCAGATTGTTGTGAATTAAAGACTTCAAGCAATAATAAAACTCACATGATCTGGGAATGATTTCAATACTGAATGAAACAGGCTTTAACTATTAAATAGCCTTTACAGTCCTAATAATAAGCAACCATGCAGCCCACGTCTAAACTAACTAAGACGTGGTAATCAATAAAAGAAAGAGTCAAATAACAAACGACTTCCCTATTCAACAGGGATTATTCAAAACAGAAAAATATTACTTCAACTAAAACACTCAACAAAAAATACCTTTATTCAAAAACGAAAAGCGATGTTGTTCAATTTTCAGCTAATTAAACATGGAAGGTCAAAATAGGGTAAAAAAAAAGATAAAAGAACAGTGCGAGTCAACTCAAGCTAGTATGATAGACATGTAATTTAAGAATTAAGGGGTAAACTAGTCTAGGCTAACCCGTCAAACTTGTGTCCTAGGTTATGATATTAGGATAACCCGATAAAAAAAGAAATTGAAGAAAATGACAAAGCCAATTTTTTTTTTAAAAAAAAAACAATGTTAAACGACAAAACTAGAAAAAAAAATAAGCAAAAAAAAATAATGTCAACTCCTGTTAACTTTTCAAACCTGTAACCTGGGTCAATAGACCGGAAGTACCTTGCATGGAAAAAACATTGAAACCCAATCCCCAAGAAATGAAAAGTCAAATGACAAAGTCAGGAAAAGAAAAATTAGACAATAAGAAGCAAAATAAAAAAATAGTAATTAAAAAAATGAGGGTTAAAATTGAAATAAAAAATAAAATACAGGAAAAAAATAATTTTTCAATTTAAGGGTTAAATTAAAAAGAATAATAACCTTAACAAAAGGATTAAAAAAATCAAAAGAATTTGGACTATGTTGTAAAAAATAATATGTCGTGAATTTGGATTGAATGATGAAATTAAAAACCAATAAAACTTATATAAAAAGATCAATGAAAGAATCAGAAATTAAAAGCAAAAGGAACAAATTGAAAAGTATTATATATGATAAATTAGAATTGAGGATTAAATTGAAAATAAATAAAAATTTTACAAAAGGGTTAAGGAAAAAAAATCAAAAATCAAAACAATAGGGACCAAATTGAAAAAAATAAAATATGACTAGTTGGAATTGAAGGATCAAATTGAAAAAAAAAAAAAACTTATATAAAAAGACCAAAAAAATAGAAATCAAAAGAATAAGGACTAAAACTTAAATACTAAAAACAAACAACATAGACCTATATTTTTTGGGAAATGAGAGAGAAAAGAAAAGAAAAGAAAATGACCAATTGACGAGAATTCACCCCGCCAATGACAACACATGTCACACATGATAGAAGAGAACGCGACAATGCATCAATGACATGATGGAAGGGTTGGTTCGGTCACTAGAAGATGTCATAAGCGTTACCCAAAAAGCACGAGCACCTCTCATGCGTTGGCATGCTATAAGCATCCACCAATAACTTTATTGATTAAAAATAATATTTTGAGAAAAGGACGAGATTATAGTCCATGTTTCCAAGATTTACCATAAAAGCTATTTTAAAATACCAAAAAGCCCTGGGTTTATGGCTCATTTCTTCTACGAGAAAAAAATTATTTTTTATTGTATTTTAAAAAATATAAAGACCAAAATACCTATTGTCAACAATTTTAATTTTTCTAAAATTATAGATAACTATTTAAAAAATTATAGAAAAAACATGTAGCAACATGCAATTTGCCTTCAGTTTTAGTTGTTTTTATCCAAATATATAGGGTAAACTACATTTTCACCCGTATAGATTCTCTAATCTCCCACTTCTATCTTGTATTGTAGAATTTTTAAATATGAAGTTTCAATCTTATCCTTTACTACCAAGTTAGATAGCTAATAAAAAATAAAAATAAAATTACAACATCCCTTTAAAGTACCTTTACACCATGTAAAAGTATGAATATTTGACAGAAATTCCCTTTTATATATATAAAAAATAGTCCTTAATTACTATTTAAAAGATAATTGAACGATAAAATTTTAAGAATTAAAGAAATAATACTAAAATAATATTATTCATGTATTAAGAATAATTAATCATGTCCATTTCTTTATATTCTTTCTCTAATTCTATAATTTTCTTTAAACAAATTAACTATCTTCTTAAAATCGCAATTAAGTGCATTTTGAACAAGAAATGGAGTTTTTATAATATTTTTATAATATGGTTGTGGTAATTTACCTAACAAAAAAACATTTTTTTTTGCTTAATTATGTTTCTCAGTTTTCTCCCATTCTAATTTTTTTCTTTCAAGTCTCGTATCCCTATATATACATGCTATAATATCTCATAATTAAAAAGACACTTAAAAAGGAAAAATCTAAACAACAAAATTCTAAAACTAGGATTTTTAATATATAGTTAGAGGCAACATCGAGATTAGAAGGATAAAATTAAGAAATTTAAAAAAAAATCAAGAAATACCCTCAAACTATAGATGATCTTAAACCAAGATCACCAGATGATTTACCTTTAATTTATTTTAAAAAAAATCAGTAATGGCTTTCATTTATTTTTCAGACTTTTAATTATCCAAATAGCATTTTATTTTTAAGAAACAATACCATTTTATAGAAATCTTAAATATTTTTAACATGAGTTATTAATTGATAAAAATAGTTATATACTGAGCTATGCCTAGAATTAAAATTAGATTAGTAGAAGTAGAGGGATGATTAAGGATTTGGAGCTCAAAGCAGTAATGAAAGTGGTAATTTGTGCATATCAATCAGTCACCGCACACTTGTTGCATTGCTATTAGCCTAATACCCCCCCGCGACAAATATCTTGTGTTATTGTTATAAAGATTCCTTTTTTATTTAAAAATATATTAAAATAATATTATTATTTTTAATATTAATATATTAAAATAATAGAAAAACATAAAAAATAATTAAAAAATAATTTTTTATATATGTTTTTAAAATACAAAAATAAATAATTAAAATAAAAAAGCTCTAAAAAATTAAATTTTCAAATTTGTTCTATTGGCTGGTTGGCTCGCTCCTTATTTATAGGGAAAGGAGTGAGGACTCACAAGAAAATACAGAGAGAGAGAGAGAGAGAGAGAGAGATGAGTCTGCTGATATCTATATCACCACCAGCTGCACAGTCTTTCTTTCTCGCCGACAGCAGCGGCAGCAAGAAGAAGCAGTTTCTTTCTATACAAAACCCTCTTAGGTCTCCTACAGTCACACCACTCTCGAGCTCTTTCACCACCTTCAATCCTCTTAGGTAGGTCTCTTCTCACTACTAACCGTTACTGTTATTTGTTTTTGCTTGTTTCATTTTCTAATTGTGTTTATACAATATGTACAGATTATCGATAAAGAGCAATGAAATGATGATGAAGATAAAGAGGAAGGAATCGGGAAGAGGGTTTGGTGCTGTTTGTCATGCTGGATCCCTCACTACTCCTAGTCTCCCCTGGATTTCCGCTCTCTCTTCTGCGTACCTCTCTATATTCATTAATCACTCTCTCTCTTGTTGTTTGAGCTTCCTTCTTCTTTCCTTTTTAATTGAATTAAATTATTTACAGGGTGTTGGTGCTGGCAAAAGGCACTGCTGTCCAAAAGTCCTTTCTTGTTCCTTTATTTGCTCTCCAAGCACCGCCAGCCGTCATTTCATGGATCAAGTACTTTATTTTATTTTATGCTATCATCGATATGATTATGAACTGTGTTAATGATAATTATTCTGTAATTACTTTTTTATATTAATTAAATTCAGTGAGTGATTTGTATTGTGGGTTGGTGGAGGATTTATGCTACAAGTTTGGTGTTTCAAAATTTGCAGGGGTGAATATGGCATTTGGACTGCATTTCTTGCCCTTCTCTTCCGTCTCTTTTTCTTTATTCCCGGTTAATTCTCTTCCTCAATTTAAGTTCTATAGAATCCCATGTTATAATTTTAAGGAGGATCGCCGCATGTTATATAGTTTATTTTGATATATTTTAACCACGGGTAAGGAATTCTTAAAAGTTTCAATCTTGGGTCTTCTTTTTTTCACAGGTGAACTTGAGCTGCCGTTTATGGCGTTGCTCTTGGTAATTGTGGCTCCTTATCAAGTTATGAACATAAGGTAAGATGGATGTGTTTATCAAGAGAGAGAATCATGTCTATTTCATTTTTTTTTAACTTAATATTCCTTGCGATGTTGTGTTTACAGGGGAAAGCAAGAAGGTGCTATTGTTGGCTTGGTGATTGCAGCCTATTTGGCTTTCCAGCATTTTTCACGGATAGGGAATATGCAGAGAGCATTTGAGCAAGGTTCAGTTGTTGCCACCATAGCTGTTGTGTGTGTTGTTGTCACATCTTGCTTGCTCTTGATCTGAGTTTTAGGTAAATTACCAAACCCATGTGGAAGGTGACAGTAATAAACAAACAATCACCTGGTGTCATCTTATGCTACCATGTTAGCTATAGGTATGGGTTCTTTGGCAGATAATAAAATGTGTAAGATTTTGAATCGATGATAAATTATTTAATAATACTTAGCGTTACCGTCTCTAAATGTTACATGTATTTGTATCTATTTTAGAGAGTCCCGATCTAATTGCTTTTCTCGCGATGCTCTTGTAAACGCAGCTGTTCCTGGTAAGTAGTACTGGTGTGATAGCCAAGCTTTCCTTTTCATTCTGTGCCAGAGTGCAATTTAAATTAAAAACAAAGGGAGTACAACTATGTTGAGAGGATATGATGGCAAAAAGGATTGATATGGGTATCAGTATGATTTGAGGATCGCTAAAATACGGTGCAACTACGTTGTACATCTTTACTCATTAAGGATTCAGTATAAGCAATGTAAAGTAGGCCTTCTGTTTTCACTCAAGTTGCTATTTGTTGCAAAGTAAGAAGCTCATCTGATCTGTTATTTAAATGGCAATAAGATTTGTATGGTTCAACTCTAAACGAGTTAGGAGAATATGAACAATATGGCAAAATGCTTTAAATGTCTGATCAAATTACTTTCAAGACTTCCAAGATCTACAGAACTATCTTATGATTTAAGACAAATGAACATAGGTTGAGTTTATTATAGGAAGCAAAGGAATTGAAATCGTTGGTGAAAAATTGTTTCTGTGTTTTTAGTCGTCTGTAATACTTTTATCCTCTTCTGGGCTAAGATTATTATCAGGTGACACAATTTATGAGGTTCACTGTCTTTGGCCAGCTTGGTGGCGTGTGTTGAAGCATGTTCATTTGCTACGCGGGGAATAACATAAATCCCTCTGTTACTGGATGAAATAAATTCGTCTAGTAATTACCACGAGCATTGTTGTAGTCTTACCAGTCCCAATTGTTTATTGTCGTCTACTCTTTCTGTGGGTGATGATTCTGTTTGGTACTAACTGCTAATTCATATATTAAATCGTATACATCGAGCACACAGGCTGTAAAAGCAATCCTAAAGCAAGACAAGCTTGTCCGATGCTTTTGAATGCTAAAAATTTGAGAGAATATAACTAGTTAACTTGTCTACGAGCACAAGAACCTAAGACAGAGACATTCTACGGTCTTCTTCATTTTCTTCTAGTTTCTTACCAACCAAAAAGCATTGTAGGGAAAATAGATTGTAACATTTTATGGCGAGGACAAATCCTCGAGAAAATATGTGGTTGTTGATTCTCACTGCTTGTGTTTGAAGTTCATGAAGTTTGGTGGCAATCAAGGAAGCTGTCATCTCGTTGAGGGTAGCGATAGACTGAATTTCCATGCCCTTAGAGATGTTTTGTTGCAAGAAGTGATCCCACGATGCCAGTTGTAGAGAAGAGGAAAAGTAAAGTGCATGAAACAGAGGTGGCTGAGCTGGGCTGGCCAACTGGTTCCGGCACGCCATAAACTGTTGGTGGTCCACCCGGTGAGGTTATTGTGGGAGTCATCATTGTTGGGGTTGGGGGAGTTGTTGGGGTTGGGGGAGTTGGTGCTGGGTTGACCGGTGGACTTATGCTGCATTTTCCAAAAACATGAATTGAGTTTTCTATTGCATAATTTTGGTGATAGGAATGGTTTTAAAATGGATATGAAAGCTTACCTGGGTGTTGTGGGTGATGATGCATAGTGACAGTTTCCACTGCCTGCAATAGGTGCGGTGCAAACAGAGAAGTTAAGGAATCTCATAGGAAGCAAATTATGTGGATTCAAGCTCAATCATTTAAGGATTCTGAATGGCCAATGAACTAAAAGCAGGGAAACTAATAGTAGATAAAAATTTAGGGGATTCGTGGCTGAAAGATGAGTTAGACCATAAGTCATAGCTATGAAAAATAATTTTGGAAGGGGAAACAGGGTTTCCTAAACAGAAAAACATTTTTTTTTTCAAGAGAAGAGACCTACCAAGCAGTGAATTTAGGTTATGGACAGTAATAATTGTAAACAGATCAGATTTCAAAACTTCTGCAGCATGGCAAAATGATATTCTGTCATCTTACTTGGATCAGTGGTGGTAAGCTGTGCTGTTCCGCCAAAAACGCAGCTTGTGGGAACTGGATTTTTCTGGTAGTAGCTATTGAAGGCATAAGAAGCATGATCACGGATGGTGTTTGGATTATAACAACTTCCACCCGGTTGAAGTGCGGAACAGTCTGTACCACCATAGCCACAAGCATAATCAATAGCTACCTGCAAGGCAGTTTCTGAAGCAGTTGGGCTGGCAATACACCATGCTCCTCCTGAAGAGGTCGGATTTGTGGTAGCTGGGGGATTTGTGGTAGCTGGGGGGTTCATAGTGGCTGGTGGGGGGTTCATAGTGGCCGGGGGCACCATACCAGCGGGGGGCACCATACCAGCTGGGGGCGTTGTAGGTATTGGGTTGGTTCCAATTGGTGTTGGAGGAGAGTCTACTGGATTTACTACAGGAGTTGTTCCAGAACCCGGATTTGTTGGATTGATAATGGGAACCCCTCCTGTAACTGCATCTAGTTGGATGGCGGTCTCTGAATATGAGATGAGCATCCTGTTTTCGTCGCCTACTACTTCATATTTTTGGATTGGTTCCAAAATCGGCATTTCAGCAACACTTGGATGACCTGAACAAATCAAAAGGCAGGATCAGATTTCTATCTTTTCTTTTATGTTGAGCAGGACAAGTTATTTTCATCTTGTTCCATGTTAATGGATGAAAATGAAGTTTTATAGCATTCATCCTAAACCCAGAAATTTTCACCAACTCCCTGATTTGCTAAAAGCAGAAACCTGAGAAAATGGGTTTCATCAATCAGAAAAGCACGAGTTCAGCATTCCTTCCTCAGAGAAAATGGAAAAAGAGTGAGTTTCAAAATCAAATGCTTACGGATTCTTACTGAGAATTGGGTTTCATGCAATCAGAAAAGGCACAAGAATTCATGCACTAAGATGTAGTTTACAGCATGATCACAAGCAACGAATTTCTGTGTAGATTTCTATTTTTGTTCATTGTTTAAACAAAAGCGCTACCATCTAACAGAGGAGAAATGTTTATAACAATCTTGTTATAGGATCCTCTATTTTGAGACACATGAAGGTACATACATATATGCATGGTTATATAAACACGAGCACATAATATTGGTATGAAGAAAACGAGAGTGCAATGCTGGAAACCGAAAGAAGGAAATGCCAATCACCTGGATAGAGGAATAGATACAAGAGGAAGATTGTGAAACATTGAACAGCTCCTCCAGAAGCCATATTGTCAAGAAGCTGCTGCGGCTGCTGTAGTGTGGTTTTGGAATTCTTCTTATTTGTTTAGAAGAATGAGATACAAACCAAGCCAGGAGCAATGGAGTTATTACAAAGAACAAGAGCTTAAATATCATGGTGGCACAAGTTATATAAATAAAACTCGAAGAATCAAAGCTTCCTTGGGTCGTAGAGAGAAGGAAAGAGAGAAGGAAGAATATCAGAAAACTTGAGAAAGGAGGCATTGGGGTAGTTAAATTTTGCAAGCAAGAGAAGGTACTGAAAAAAGAGGATGAAGAGGAAAAAGGTAAAAGAGCAATCTGTTCTGTTGGGAATATATACATATGTGATTGTGATGCTGTGGCAGTTTTCCCTTCTCTTTCTACTGTTTTATGGTACTGAATCAAAAAATTAAAGGCAGGTTGAGATTTTTTATGTTGGATACGCTTCACTCTTTTCCAATATATATATATATATAAATGAGTTGTAACCCTAGCTGTTTGTTGTTAGCCTGATCAATTTACAAATTGCAAAAAAATAAATAAAAAATCATGATTCCTTGAATAAGAAGGATGCAAAGTTAAGGATACCGTCTATTTTTAGGCATAAATTCAGAGCTTATGGAAACTTTCTACTATTATATCATAGTTGGCAGGGAAAGCTTGAGATTGTGCTTGGATGCTGCTGCTTCCTTTCCTTTCCTTTCCTTAGGCTGGCATTGTCTGAAACAAAGAAAGAGGGGGGGATTCTTTCACAACGAGGAAGCTCAGGGCTTATGTTTTATTCGCCACTACTGATGCTTTTTCAGAAAATTATGGTGCTGCTTTTGGATGAAAATAATTCTAGGATGGTTCCAAATTCTAAAACAGTTAAATCCTTTTATATAATTCAAATATCAATTTATCTCTCTCATGTTTTACATTTTATATAACTCTACTGCCACCACCACCACCAGTCGCCACCGCCACTCATCCACAAACTCCGCTACCCCAACCACCTTGTCCTTCGTTACTCATCATCTCACCTTCACAGTTCTACTCTTCCATTGCCACCACTGCACCAATCCCATCTTATATCTTAATCGCAGAAAACAACCACTATGATTCCATGTTCTGTCCTCATTACTACCACATCCATTTTCGTGCACCACGACCATCATTACCAACTGTTATCTTTACCAATCACCAAGACATTATCACTGATTGCAATGATTATATGACAGTAGAAGATTTTTATCAGAAGAAAGAAACTGCAAATTACATGTTCTAAATAAAGGAATCTCGAAAGTATGCCCTTTTATAAGCTGAAGGAAAATAATCACGCATCCCAGTACTACAAGAGAAAGAAGAAACAGCCTTGATTCATCATTGGTTACAACGGAATTTTCCCTATGCACCTTAGAAGGAAAATCTCATGCTACAACCTCTACCTCCACACCCTAGTAAAAGAAAATGCTTCTTCATAGCAGTTCTTCTGTTACTTCCAAATACATTATCCAGCATTGATGCCGTTGTTAAGTGATAAATCCTCTGTATGTTGCAGGGTAGAATGCAAAAGCAGATGCCTCTGGCCAGCTTATGTTTCTGGCTCTCACGATTAGGTGAT
This sequence comes from Populus trichocarpa, assembly GCF_000002775.5. Classification (NCBI taxonomy): domain Eukaryota; kingdom Viridiplantae; phylum Streptophyta; class Magnoliopsida; order Malpighiales; family Salicaceae; genus Populus; species Populus trichocarpa. The sequence continues at coordinate 36,730,126 of NC_037285.2, read as the reverse complement.
TAGTCAGCTAGTGAAGCACAAATTGGCTGTCATATGTGGTTTCCCCCTCTATGGACACACCATTGAAAGGAAATCGAGTTGAAGGGGGTCCTAGTTGGGTTTTCATCTATAGGACAACAAATGCACGAATTTCTTGATTGAAAGAGAGCATAGAAACAACATAAATAGAATACATTATTGGCAGAATAAGCTAGCCAACCTTGCCAGTAAGTCCTCTCTCCCACAAGCACAGGCCTTCAATACTCCTATTCATGAACTATTTTATCCTCATCTAACCCTGATCTTGATTCCCAATTAAACATCTCACTGCCAATGATTTTCAGGGATATCCCATTATCAGTTCTTAATCAATCCCCAAGTTTCATCCTCAAGAACATTAACCGAAATCGTCTACTGTTAGAGGATGATGTCAGGCACCACTTACCTTTCAGATGGGACTTCCAGATCATCAAATATCCAGGGACGATCATCAAAGTAACCATACAGCAAACAGTTGAACGTTTACATACAGAAGTTATGCAAAAAGAGCAATTCCATGTAAGTATCTGTCATCATCAACTATCAGTAGGTTTGAATCTCAACACGGCAACACCCTCCACTTTCCTCTATTTCACTATCCAAGGCCAGAGTCAAAATCAGTCGAAAGAAATTGACACTGCAGACCTCATGGCATTTCATCTCAGTCAAGAAGCCTCGATTTTGAGATTTAGTGGAGGAGACCATCTCCATGAGCTACCTATTAATGTAATCTGGCAAGGCAGAATCTGATTGTTATGTTTCTCTCATTCTATTTATGTATCAAACCAAGACCAAACCCACAATTCCATTGCTTTTTCCAACCTTTCTTCTGCCTTGACCACACAGACATAGACTACGAAACATAAAGTGAAGCAGAAAAGGTTACTTGATCAATGCAATCCCTTTATCTTTTACATGAGCTACTACGAGTAAGCTATCCTCGACAGGAAATGTAACTTGAGATTGAGATCTATCCAAGTGATGATTAGAAGGATTAATCAAATTAAAATAGTGTTGTAAATTAATTATACTTAATACTAAACCTGTGGCAAGATTACAATTACGTCTCGAGTTTTGAAAAAGAGAGAGAAAGTTACTGATAAATAAAAGAGAAAAAAAAAATAATTAATTGATTATATTTTAGCAACAAAAAAAATCATTTTAGGTATCAATGTTGACAAAAGAAATTTCATTTTGATGTTTTGTACCCTTTATTTTATTGAAAAAAATAAATCAGAATTAAGAAATAATTTTTTTATTTAATTTTGTATTTTTAAACGAATTTAAAAGTGTTCTGGGTAGAGAAATTGGTTTATTGACATTTTCAAGATATTTATTATGTGTTTTTAAGTTAAAATAGATTGAATTTGACAACTATATAACATGAAAGGAAAAGGCAATGCTAATTGACTCATTCAATTCTTGATTTAATTATGATATTTTTTTAAAAAAAATGGTCACTTTCCTAACATGTCTATTTTTCTTATTATATAATTAAATAAAATATAAATTTCAAAAAATAAAGTTATTAGACGTAAAGAAGTTCATGACCTTGAACGTAGATTTTTCAAGTTAATTCGAGTTGACTCATGTCAATCTAAAACATTATCATTTTAATATTTAAGAAAAAAAGAAAATTTAATTTTGTAAAGTCAATTTGGTTTAATGAAATGATTTTGTCTTGAAATTTTGTAAAGTCAATCTCGTTTTTAACCTTATCATGTTTGAATCATACAAGTTGAATAAATCACATTTGATGAACTCCAACCCAATTTAATTTAAAACGGGATAGGCCTGCATGAAAGTCTTCAATTTTGATTAAAATTCATTGAAATAAGTTAATTTAAAATATATTTGGGATATTATTTTATTAAATATCGTACAATTTCTCACTTTGTTTATGAATAACATAATAGTATTTTTTTTAATAATATTAGCAAACATTTTTTTATAAAAACTTTTCATGTTTCTTTCTTAAATATTTTTTTTTTAGTTTAACGTGGGTGTCCGAGCCAGCTTGCGCGCACCTCGACTAATCCCACGGGTCCTGAAGTTAACGACCATGTAAGCCTCCAATGGCCATCATATGAGCAACCATAGGGCTTGAACCTGAGACCACAGAGGGAGCAAACCTCTTGATCCCAAACTCTTACTACTGGGCCACCACCTAGATGGTTTTCTTAAATTTTCTTTCTTAAATTTTATTTGGTCACTTTCATGTGCATTTCTATTTGTATTATCATGTAATTAAATAAAAAATAGATTAAAAAATAAAGTTATTAAACCTTTTTATTTCTTAAGTTTTTTAGAAAAACTTTTTTTTCTTAGCTATTTTGTATTTTTTTGGCTTTATTTTCCAAGTCCATCGTTTAGAGTGAAGTTTTTATTCAATTTTATCCTTCAATATTGGATTGATGGTAAATTACCTTTTATATTTTTTTTACCATATAAAAATAAATTGACGAAGTGCGTTCCATAACCTAGATCGTGAATATAACGGGTTAAGTAAATACAAATTGAAGAGTCAGATTGGGATATTTTGGCACTTTTTTATATCTTTTGTTTTATTGTTGTCAATTCCATCATTTAGTGTAATTTTTTTTATTGAATTTTATCCTTTAGTGTTGGGTTGATTGTAAATTAATCTTGGTATTTTCTATCATGTAATAAAATAAAAAAATTAACTCGACCTAATAGAGTTCATAACCCGGGTCACAAGGTTGAAAGGCTAATTAAATATTAATTAAGGAGTTAGGAAGGGATTTTTTAATTTTAAATTGTTATCCTGAATTTAATAACAATGCCAGAAATTTTTTAACAATCTAAATACACTTTTTTACGTTTGGAAAAAATTATATCCAACCCACAATGAAAGCGTGAGCGAATAAACTAGTTGTAATCTAATCTAATTTCTAAATGTAATTGTAATGTGTAATGTAATTGAACAACATATATAGCGTGTGGGGTTTTTACTGTCGCACTATATATAATTTACTGTGAATTGTTATAGTTAAATTATTATTTTGCCCTTGAGTGGAAAAAATATTGGAGTTGATTGTGGGGGTAATTTGGTCTTTTCCAGCTGCTCATCAATCATTAAAAAGATTGTTTGGAGTTATCTGAGCCTTTTTCAAATTTTTGCATAGTAAAAATACATTTTTATTGTTGAATTCAACAAAATTTAAAACTGTTGATCAATGTTTTTTTCATCTTTTCAAAAAATTTAACAATATTAAAAATATTTATTTGCTCTTGATATATATAAAAAAATAAAGCTGTTGATCAAGGGTTTTTCTGGTTTTTCCATTATTAAGCTAGTGTTAAAATACATCCATGCCTTTAGAAAAGAAAAAAAATAAGACATGCATTTAGGGATGTTTTTTTCCCTTTCACATGTGTTTATTTGTAATTTACTTTAGGCGACACGTGTCATGTCACTCGTTAGTTGTGTCCTTAGAAGTGCCACTATGTTCTTTTTTTTCTTAGTGCGGTGGGTAATGGTGAATGATCACCTGTGATCGTTTTTTTTCTTTCTTCTTTTCTCTCTCTTCCAGAGAAAGTGCACGCCTGTTCTCTTTTCTTTTTATTTTTCAATCTCAGTCCTTATGTTTTTTATTACTCATTTCTGTCATTGATCCTTTTAAAAAAGTTTTTTATATTTTCAATTTATTCCTTAAATTACAATTTATTTATTTTTCCAATTTACTCCTTATTTTTTTTATTTCTGATTTTTTTCTTGGTTTTTTTTATAAAATTTTATTAGTTTTCAATTTCATCATTCAGTCAAAGTTTATGATGTTTTATTTTTTTCCAATTTATCCCTCATTTCTTTTATTTCCTTTTCCTTTTGTTAATTTATTTTTTTAATTTAACCCTCAAATTAAATTTTTGCATGTCCTCTAATTTATTTTTTATTTTTATTTTCATCTCCATTTTTTTAATTACAATTTTTTACGTGATTAATGTTTTTCGTAATTCTATCCTTTGTAATTTGATTTGTTTGGAATTGGCTTTCGTGATTTTTCTATTTGTTGTGTTTTTGATCTAGTGATATGGGTCACGAGTTTTAATAGTTAATACAGTTAGGGATCTTTTTTTTCTCATTTTTTATTATTTTATCTTTCTAACTAAAAAACAAATAATTTTGTGGTTATCTTCAAATTTTTTTATACCGGTTTATCTCGATCTCATGACTTAGATCACGGGTTTCGCAGGCTTTTTTTGGATATATATTTTTTAAAAAATATTTTTTTATTTTATACATATAAGCTTTATTTTATAAAAATAGTTATTTTGAAATAATATTTATAATATGTTCCTTGCATAATATTTTTTATTTTATTAACTTAGTTTCATATATATTTCTATTTCTATTATCTTTTATTGATTTTAATAAACAAATTCAGTTGACACAGATGAGTAAGGGTCTCATTTTGCGAGATCAAATATCTTTATCTACATTCATCTCTTAATTTTTTCATTTTCTCTTTAAGTTATTGCTAACGATTTTTTATATTTATTTACATAAATGATCATTGATCTATTTGATTAGATACCCGAATAACCTTATTGATTTATATTTTAAAATTTTTATGTAAAAAAAATATATCAAAATAGTCTATATAATGATATTTGTCTTTAAACTCATATTTATTTTTAAAAAAAACATTTACTACCCGAAACGGGACTCATGTAAAATAGCAAATAATAATAAAGATCCCGAGGTCAGGAACCCTACAGCAGACTCTCCCTTACTTGCAGGGGCATATTACCATGTCCTGCGAAAGAGTCGATTGGGGTGATTAGACAAACTGGGCCCAAGCATACTTCCTGGCCCACTCAGGATAGCGAACCAAAAAATCTAAAGAATTTTGAAATAATTAATGAAAAAAAAACAAAAGAAAAAGAAGAGCGGGGGTTCTTATCAGGTAGGACAGCCGTCATCCACTTCCAGCAGTAGGGAAAGGTGCGTGGAGATTCTTAGTTTGGACACGCCAGTGGCCGTACATTATTTTATATGCAGAATCTTTACTACAGGATAAGCTCAAATTATTTTATTCTTCAACTCTTTTTTTCTTTCCCCATGCAGTGTGTTTAATAATTTATTAATAATTCTTCTTTGAAATAATTTTTATTTAAAAATATATTAAAATAATATATTTTATTTTTTAAAAATTATTTTTAAATATCAGTATGTTAAAACTATTTAAAAATATAAAAATATTAATTTATTGAAAATTCATTCTTAACCATCTCTAAAGTCTAAAATACATTTTGAGAACACGGTGCAAATCACGTTTCTTAAAAATTTAATTTTTTTTGTTAAAAATTAATTTTTTTGTTGTATTTTGGATCGTTTTAATACGCTGATATTAAAAATAATTTTTTAAAAATAAAAAAATATCATTTTCATGTATTTCAGCATGAAAAGCACTTTCAAAAACAACCGCAACTACATTTCTAAACGGACTCGGTTGAGGAAAGAACTTGTGAGATTTTTATTTACTCACATTAATTAAAAATATTTCATTTATGACCCCAATTTATATGGTAATACGTTATAGGATGATCTTTATGAAAAAGATCTCTAAGAAGAAGAGATTCAAGGGAATTATTATGCTCATCAAAATGTTTTGTTGATTGCCCAATTTTTATTTCTTCAATGAAGAATCTTTTTGGTATACTCTCCAAATTTTCATCTTATTTATTTCGTGCCTGCATGATCTTTATGACTAAAAACATTTAAATAAAATCCTATCATGATTATAATTTCAAAAGTAAGTTTTAAAAAAGTATTCCAAAAACCTTCCAATATTTTATATGTGATTAAATGAAAAAATATGATAAAATTACATCACAAACATATTAAAAAATTAAGATTTTTTTTTATTTTCATTGAATATTCAAAAGCAATTTTGTTTTTATTTTTGTTTTTTTCTTTTCATATTAGGCGCATAATAATTTTAAAAGAAATTTTTAATATTCATATAAAACCCAAAGTATTATTCAAGAACCATGACAAAATTAAATAATATTTTGAATATCATATTAAACATTTTTTTATAGTGTATTTTAATCAAAATTAAAAAACAAAACATAGAAATAAGCTAGACATCTGACCAAAAAGATAGGCTCGGTGCTTCTGGGTTTAAAAGGCCAGGTTTGCACACTTGCTTTTTTTTTTTTTTTTTCCCCTCAAGGACAAATCACATGTCATACGCTATTTTCTTTTTTTTAAAAAAAAAACCTAGAAGACACGTTATTTGCTTTCATAGATTTGAGCCACCAAAAAAATGCTTGAAAAATTAAGTTGATTTTTTTTTATTTAAAACATATATTTTCACATAAAAAACCTAATAAATTAATTTCTCAACATCTTTAGATCAGTTCAAAAACATAAAATTAACTAAATTAATTGGATTTTTTTTTTAATATCAATCTATTTTTTTTAATAGTAACATGTGAGCTCCAAAACTTCTTGGTGGTATTATTCATGTCAAGAGAAACACTTTAACATCAAATTTGCTATTTTTTCTTGGCATCTAGCCAAATCAAATAATTTTTTTTTGTTGTTTTTTATTTTTTAACGATTCTCTCATTCTTACCTTTAAATATAAAAGTTCAAAAAATAAAAACAAAAACAAAAACTATGGAGGAAAAATTTGTCAAAAAGGCACTCAACAGACAAAAAAAAAAGAGTTTTTTTTTTGTCTCATTATCAATTTTAGTCCTAATATTTTTAATTTTTTGCAAGCAATAAAACCAGTTTCATAATAAACTCAAAGAAGGTATATAAAAAATTATCTAACTAAATTTCCAGTCAACATAGAATAATAAAATTAAAAAAAAATTCAATGACTATGATAAAAAAAATACTTCAAGAATTAAAAAAAAGAAGGAAAAACACTTCATCAAATCTATAATGGTTGGAGCTGCAATGTTTTTGACAATTTATTAGATTTTCTTTTAATTGTAATTGTAATGATTAGAGAATTTTAATTTAGTAAACAGGAAAAACAAGACAAGAGAAAAGAACACATCCCCTACCCCCTCCATTTTTTAATCTAATAAAAAACAATAACAAAAGGAAATATTTTTTTTTATAAAAAAAATCACATATACAAATGAGTGTGAGAGAGAGAGAGAGAGAGAGAGAGAGGCAGAGAGTTTTGGGTGCTAAAAGCAAGAGTGGGAGCTTTAATTCTGTTTCTTTCGTTCTTTCGTTCTTCCTCTTCAACTCGGTCCTCTAACACCCAGTCGCCGCGTAAAAAAACAAAGAGAAAATCAGACAAGCAAACAGCGTTGTCTTCCTCTTTTCAGATCTGAGAGATACAGAGGCAGATACCGTCTGCTTGCGTGCGTGTTTAGAGAGAGGGAGAATGAGTGGCAGAGGAGGAGTAAATAACAATAATGGAAAGGGTAATACTGGAATATCAGGGATACCTGCAGCGTCAAGGAAGATGGTACAGAGCTTGAAGGAGATTGTTAGCTGTCCTGAACCTGAGATCTATGCTATGCTTAAAGAGTGTAACATGGACCCTAACGAGGCTGTTAACCGTCTCCTCTCTCAAGGTTTTTTCCCCTTAACCATATTATCTCTATGCTCTTGTTCAAGTATTTTTGGTTTTAGTGGAGTTTGAGGTTAGGGTTTTTATTATTGGACTCAGTTTTTTTTATTTGATTTTGATAAATCGAAATTTTCAATTTCAAGTTGTTTGCTTTTCTTTACGTTTTAAGCATTCAAATCTTTTGAAATTAGGTTTTTTTCATGGACTGAAAATATTGATTCTTTTTTTTTTGGTAATTGAACTGCGTGTTTAGGTATGGTTCTTTGTGTTAGTCTTATTGTTTTAATGAAATTGTTTGATTAAGTTGCTTGGACATGACAAGAGGAAGTTATTAACTGGACTTCTTGATTAAAAAAGTTCAACGTTTTTAACTTTCCGGGAGTTCAACTTTGTGGTCAGATTTTGGCTTTGATCATCTTGTGCAAGTATTGCTGTACTGCAGCTCGTAGTGCGTTTTGTAGTCATGAAGTTTTGATGGAATTGCTTGGTTCTGATTCGTAGGTATGAACATTAGAAGTTTTACAGAGGAAGTTTTGGAGAAATAGAGTTAAACTTTCTACTTTTTCAACAAAACATGACAATAGAGCCGTCTTTCTCTTCATTATCATTGATAATTTAGGTTGTTGATTTGGATATGTTGATTATTCAACATTAGGTGACCATCATGAGCGTGCTAAATTGTTCTCACTTGAGCAAAATGTCTGCAAGCACATGCATAATTGTATCTTGAGTGTGTATGAAAGTCCTCTTTTTATCAGAAAATGAAAGTAACATTGATTGACATCTTATTAGGCCACCGCCACTGCTCAGCCGTTTTTGTCAACATCAACTGCTTGATATAAATGATGGTCATGTTGTTTTAATAGCTGTTTTAGCGTTTTGTGATTCCATTTTTCTTATGTCTCTGAGCTGTTTTACTGCATGTATATGAGATTTTAGTTGTTACATTAATCATTTTGCTTGATCTCTATGTTTTGGTTCTTGTCATTACTTTATATTAATACTCTTGTCAATTTTTTCTTTAAGGTTCTAATAATTGATCTTTTTATATTGTCCTTTATGCAATTGGAAAATTGAGAAGTCTCGAGTCTTCTATTGAGTTTGGCCTGCATGTGAATTTGACTTGACATTTGTTCATTGTGTAGATCCTTTCCATGAGGTGAAGAGCAAGCGAGAAAAGAAAAAAGAGGTAGAAAATGTAGATACTTGTCTCATTGATTTTCCTAAATGTTGGATTTATGTGATAGTCATATACTTAATTTACTTTCATTGGTCAAGCAAAGAAAAAAATAAATCACATTGTTTATTATCTTTTTGTTTGAAATGCTATTGTAGCAACTTTTTTTTTGTGATAAACTGTTAACTAGAAAATTCCTAATATTTCATTTCATTGGCCCAACTTTAGCTACTTTTTTTTATGTCATACATTCTCACTTGTCTTTGTTGTTGATTAGAATAAGGACTCAACAGATTCCAGGTCTCGAGGTGCTAATAACATGTCAAATCGTGGTGGTAGAGGTGGTGCAGACCGCAATGGGCGTGGTGGCCCTGGTAGGCCTGCCTATTTCAGCTCTAATGGTATGAGAATGCTGCAATTCAATTTACTAGAGTTAATCATTTGTTAGTGTGGAATGAATGTGGACCATAACAAACAACTTTTCTCCAGACTCTAGTACTTTGCATGGCAAACCTTCATACAAGAAGGAAAATGGAGCAAATGCTTATGCTGGTCCTTCTCCTTCTGCATCCAGTATGGCAGGAAATAATATTAATTGGCAACCTCCATATCACAGGTAATGTCCATATTTAAACCTTAATAATGACAAATTTTGTGTTTTTGCAGATTAATACTGTATTTGACATGTACTGACGATACATTATAATTCAATTTTTATTCATGTTTTTGTGGAATGGCATAATAAAAGTCATATGTTGGTGCTGATTGGTTAAGTATGTCTTTAATACATGTGATGGTACGCCTTTTACTTCAGATCTAGTGTTGTGCTTAGGAAAAAGCCGTCATGAGGTTTACTGGCCTGGGATATATGCTTGGGTAGCTTCCAATTTGCATATTTTGCTTAGATTGGAACAAATCGGGGTTAAACTAGAACTTTTTACCTGCTTGGGGCACATGGTGACTGCACTATGAATTACAGTAGCAGTAATTTTGAATATAGCTTTCCTCTTTTTGTGGATCCATGCTACATCCTTAGGTTGTTTAATTCTGTGAAAGAAGAGATTTTATGTCCAGACAAGTTTTTGATGCTCTGATGAAGTAGTCTGACATAGAATTCGCTAGTAGTCTGGTCATTTAGTTAAGCATGTAGGGTTTATTAGACCTTGAAACTAGCTATTGGAAGAAGCTTTTAGGCGTTCTTAGAATAAGTACCAGTTTAAAAAAGAATTAGTATTCTATTGCTGTTATGTTATATTTGTGCTGTGCTCCATGCTTTTTTTTTTCTTAGCCACTGGATACTTTCTTCTCTTGGATTTTAATGAAGAACATTTGTTATGCACTCATATTTATTCGTGTAGAAGCATTGCTTAGTTGTATTAATACGTATGAAATATGGTTACCAGTGTTAATGTGTATGCAATGTGGAGATTGTTGTTTCTCATTTTTTATTTACATTTCATGCAGTGATTCTGTGGCCATAGAAAATAAAATGACAACTGTAGGGGCAGGTGATGGAGTTTCTTCATCAGCACAGCCTTCTCCTGGATATCAATCTGCCTGGATGGGGGTTCCAGGTCAGGTATCAATGGCTGACATTGTAAAAATGGGTAGGCCGCAAAATAAGGCATCTACCATGCCATCTCATCAAAGCGTCAATCATCAACATGCTACAGCTCCTCCTTTGGCAGCATCACACCATGATTTCCATTCATCAGAAAATCATGCTCCCAAGGTGGTGGAAATAAATACAGAACCAGAAATTGATGTAAACCAGCGTGTTCATTCCAATGATGAATGGCCATCAATTGAGCAGCCAACTACTGCCAGCGCATCACCTGTTCGGGAGGTTCCTGCAGATTCTGAGTTTTATGGAGATCTATCTAACTTGCCTTTAGATAGAGGTAGTCAGCACGTCAAATCCCAGTTCGATGATGTTCAATCATCAGAAGATGCTCATGATGAATCTTTTGATGCAAACCATGTGGGACCTGCTTCTGTATCTACTAGAAATATGCAGGAGGATTGTTCTGGAGGTTCATCTATTTTTGATAATAATATGTATGGGAACATCAATTCCTACCAGTCTCACAGACATACTTTTGAGAATAATGAAGGTGAGTTTAATGTTTTAGATTCATCTATCATTTTCCAATTGCATTCAACTATTCCTTTCAAAATTGTAACTTTTCCTCGAATGATATTTCAATCAATTGAGAATGTTCAACATTGACTTAAGGTCTATCTTAAATGTTGACGGATTAGTTTAATTTCTTGTGATGATTTTGTCTTTACCTATGTAAATTTCCTGCAGCCTTGAACTGAGCCTTCATATGCAAATTTAGTAAGACTTGCCCAGGGAGTTTTGAGAGTCATGGCTCAATCATGATATATTTATGGTTGGTTGACAACTTTTCAAGTGCTTGAATGTAATACTCTCACCCAGCATCCATGCACCATAAAAGGGTGAAAAAAGGAAACAATTTTGCATAAAACATGTAGCTTCATAACAGAATGCTGGTATTTTCACCTTTACTGTTTCAAAATTTTCTCATCAGCCCCTTCTCCATGGGGACTGTCAACATCATTTCTACACTGTTTGTGTGGAGTTGATTATTTTGTGGTTTGTCCTTAAATGACATGCAACAATGCTTTTCTAAACTTGTCTCCTTTGCCTTCCTTAAGGAGCTATTGACAGTTTATCTAATTGATTGTATCTCATGCGATTTCAGCTGAAGATGGCGCTTCATCAGTGGCTGCTAACTTACATCAACTAAGTTTGCGGAATGATGATCAGGGGGTGCAGCCTGAAGAGGATAATCCTTCTGTAATAATTCCAAATCACCTGCAAGTTCATACTCGAGAATGCTCACACCTAAGCTTTGGGAGTTTTGGATCTGGGATGAATTCGGCTTTTTCTGGGCATTATGCATCAATGCCCGTGAATAATAGCTTGGAAGAAACATCTGAAGTGGTAGATGCTTCATCAACTGATCATTCAGACACTAGGTATGCCTTTTTTATGGTAAATTTTTCTACCCTTCATATTTTTTTCTCTTTAATAATAAGTGGAATGTATATTTCTTGTAGAAATCCTGAATATTATGGGGATGAGCATCTCAGAAATACAGTAGATGAAAGTTTAGTACATAGAGCTGGTGTGAGTGCTGTGAATTACGATACTCCTCCAGTTCCACAGGCGGAGACTTTGAAGGAGACATCTGAAGCTGCTCAAGGGAATCAATATGCATTCCCTTCATCTACACCTGGTTATAGTTATGAAAACACTCAACAGTTGAATGCTGCATTTAACAACTCACAGACAAGCACTCAGATGCAAAATATTGCTCCTTTCTCAAGTGTAATGGTAATGCGATGAAATAAACTGCACTTATCTCCAGAGTGTATAATTTGTTATTTTTGCGTGATATATAATTTTTTTTTTTTTTTGTTAAGGGTGGTTTGTCTATCAGTTTTTTTTTTTTTTAATGAGCAAGATTTGGTTTTGTATTGAAGACAAGGATTTTATCAGTGGTTCTTGTTCACTTACAGGTTCTAACTACAGATAATATTTCTTTTATATTCATTTTATGCATGAGAGAATGGTGTGCTGGAGAAAAAAAGGAAAGAAACTTTAAATTTGTTATGTGATGGCCACACTAGATAAATTAAAGTGTAGAATAAAATAGCATACGGTGAAGTATCATTGCTCCATCCTCCTTTTTATTTGTATCTTATTATTTGTGTAGCTGAGTTTGTGTGTGGAGTAATGTGCTTGTATTTTTGTGTCTCATTGTACTTAATTAGTTTGTGTTATTAACTTACTAAATGTAGAATACAGTACCACAATATTGATTGGTTGGCCTTTTTTCCTTGTTACATTTTCTTTTTACAGCAGGCATATACAAATTCTTTGCCAAGTGCCTTGTTGGCTTCAACAGTTCAGACTGGGAGGGAGACTGACCTTCCATACTCACCCTTCCCTGTGACACAATCACTGCCCACAAAATACAGCAGTGCAGCTTCGTCTATCAGTGGTCCTGGCATTTCCATGTCAGAGGTATCCTGCTACCATAGCTTTCTTGAACTTGATGAAGCTTACTATGTTATCTTCACAATTTATTTATTGATGCAATTAAGAAGTAATTAAACTGTTGACTTATGGAAGGTCTCTGTAGTTCCATATGCAGAGGTAGGGAATAAATCTAAAAAGAAAAAAGAAAAAAAATCAATTTGTTGAACCAACTGAAAAATATAAGGTAGGCACCATACATACCTTCCTCACATCCATTTTGGAATCTAGACATTTCCATTTTTGTTATTTTTCACACACTTTCAGGTTCCCTAGTCGATAACCAAGTAGATAAATTGAGCATTCAGCAGAGACTCGTTCTGTATGGATGTTGGTTATGGTGTAGCATCACATGGATGAAGTGAAACTGCAATGCATCTCTGTTTCACAAATCATGTGCAAAACACTTCCTAACTAGAGATCTCATTTATTCCCCAATTTTCAACCATCTCTCTTCCAGGATAAAGAATTCATCGATGATGGTGAGCATGTCTTAACAGATTTTTGAATGCACATGTTCTTGCTCCTAAGCTGTATGGTAACAGCTATTTGCATCACATATTAAACCACTTCGTGGGTTTTGGATTCAGCTGATGAGCTTACACGCGCTAACTCATAGCTGACCGCATTGTTGTGAGTCTGGAAAGTTGGCTTCTGCTATCTTCTGATAGGTTTTATTTCTTCTGACTGAAGAGTGCACCTGTTTAGTTGAATGAAACATGTCTTGTAAAATAGTGAAGACAACCTTATTAGGAGAAAACTTCTCTTAACCATTCTTTACTGCTTTGATGCACAACAAAACCAACCATCCTTTTCTGTGATTTCTGATATTTCCTTGATAGTTGAATATAAAATGATTTTGGGGGATATAATGATAGAATTGGATTTATATTTTGGTGATTCGAGTTGTTACTTGTAGTTGATTTTTTGGAAAATGAGATGTGATATGGCTGGCGGTCTAGAAAGAGAAAAAATGAAATCACACGAGAAATTTACGTGATGAATCTAGTTTCAAACTTGGTTGGAGTGTTATGTTTTGATTGATTTCTCCTTGTTCTGATTATTGGCTTGTAAACATGCTAGGCTTTGAGAGCAGGTGGTGTTTCTACACCTCAGCCAACTCCACAGACGCATCCTGGTGCCAATGTTGCCACAGGACCTGCTCTTCCACAACACCTTGCTATGCATTCTTATTCCCAGCCCACCCTTCCTTTGGGGCATTTTGCCAACATGATCAGCTATCCTTTCTTAGCTCAAAGCTACACGTATATGCCATCAGCCTATCAGCAGACCTTTTCTGGTAATAATACATACCATCAGTCGCTTGCAGCAGTGCTTCCACAATACAAGAACAGCGTTTCTGTAAGCAGCTTGCCCCAGTCTGCTGCTGTTCCTTCTGGGTATGGATATGGGAGTTCAACCAGCATTCCCACAGGAAACTTTCCTTTGAATGCACCTGCTGCCCCTGCAGGCACAACAATAGGCTATGATGATGTTTTAAGTTCTCAATACAAGGATGCCAGCCACTTGATCTCACTTCAGCAGGTAATGCCTCTGCTCTATACCGGGCATTGACAAACTCTCAAGGATGTGAATTATATAGTCTGCATTGAATACACCTCATCCAAATTGGGACAGGTGTCATGATGAAAATTCCCATTAACAAGTCCAGAATCATTTTGTAGCTGCTCGAAACTTGAGTTTTGTGTGGTTATGACCAACATCATGTAATGGTTTCACGGGTAGATTATTCACTTCACACTTGGTGTTGCCTACTCTCTCACATTTATGTGGGGACAATTAACGTAAGCAGGTTCCACATGAATGTTGCGAGGGAAGGGAGCAGTGCAATGGCTGTCGCGAATAATTTCCTTGATTTCAATTGCATGTTTTATTTATGTGAAGCTGAAGTAAGGTTTATCTTGTGTTGTCAGAATGAGAATTCAGCAATGTGGATGCATGGGCCTGGTTCGCGAACAATGTCGGCCGTCCCTGCCAGTACATATTACAACTTCCAGGGGCAGAATCAGCAGCCCGGTGTATTCCGGCAAGGCCAGCAACCGTCCCAGCATTTTGGGGCACCTGGGTACCCAAATTATTATCATTCACAATCGGGGATGTCATTGGAACACCAGCAGCAAAACACAAGGGATGGTTCCCTAGGCGGGTCTCAAGGCCAGCCATCAAAGCAGGCTCAACAGTTGTGGCAAAACGGCTACTAAGAATGCCATCACCTCCTGGTTTTTCAGGGCATTGTAGTGAGTTTGAAAGTGGCCAATCAAAGGCGTTCCTGCTTTTGAATAATTTAATGTAATGATTTGTTGGTGATCTAAAGAGAACTTGACTAGCTACTGCCCCTGTGCCATGAGGTTGATTCTACTGCGTAATTTATCAGCTTGATCTGGTTAACTTAGGAACACGTGTGCTAATCTGGGCTACTGGACTATTTTATTCTCCTTGTTCGCCTGTTCTCGTTATATAGTCAAAGTTAGCTGTTTTCTCCCTTCTGCTGGACACTTGGGACGGAGTCTCTTTCTTTCTAAATTTACTCCCAATTACCACGGTTGATCCGGCTAAGAAACTGAGAAACTTAATAAAAAATATTTATAATTTTAATATTTTGTAGGAAAAAATAAAAAAGCAATTCAATTAAGTATAGTTTAGGTTAGTAACGAAGTTTAAAAGATTATTTTAAAAGAATTTTTAGAATTTTTTTTAAGTTTAAAGTATTTAAATAAAAAAGAATGTATATTTTATATTAAAAAAATATAATTTTTTTCGAGTATAGAGTATATATATATTATATACTAAAGTTTTAAATTCTATATTGAAAAAATAATATATTTTTCTAGTAAAATTTAAAAAGATTAATAATTAACTAAAAAATATATAAAAAAAGATTTTTAATAAAAAGAAAAAATACATTTAAAAAAAAAAGAAACTTTTACCAGATTTTGCAGAGTTATTCATTTGGATCATGAATTAACTTAGCAGATACACTCCGTTTTATGGGGTTTTTGTTTATTTCTATCTTTTACCTATATGAACTAGTTTAGCCACCAAATTTCGTATAGATGTACCAAGCCAGTACAGGTTTGAAAACTATACCAATTACATTCCAACATTCCATGAACATGTATGAATTTAATTTATTTATAAAATCACTGTAATCGAATTTATTATAATAAAAAACTATTTTATTAATAATAATAATAATAATAATACCTTTATGAATGGGAATTGGATCTCGAAAACGTCTTCTACTGTCAAAAAAAAAAAAAAGAAGAAGAAAAAGACTGGATGATGCATGTGCTCTGCTCTTTTGATGGTCAATAGGCCATCAAATTTTCTCAACGGAGGACAAAAACGCAATTTAACTGCGGGAGTGTCTGCGATCACAGTGATTTTAACTTTAATTTAAGAACCCTATTCTTTGGGCAAAAGGAATAGATGGGAAACGGACGGCAAAAGCAAGCAGGCTCCCCCCCTTCCAAGCTCTTTGTCGCTGTTTATTCTCACCCTGTCCCTCACCCTTACCCTAAACATCTCCTCTCTGTGATGCTTCAGGTGAATGTCATTTTTCAGTTGAAATCTGAATATGCACAGACGAGTCGGAAAAGAAAAGAAAGGAAGAAGAGATGGAACAGGGCAGCATGATGATTGAGAGTCCCTCTTCGGTGCATGAAATCATGAAATCAGAAAACAAGAGCAAGGTTTATGGTAACGGCGGAAGAGATGTTATGCCTGGGAGTGATGTTTGGACAGATGGACTTATTTGTGCCTTTGAATTCTCTCCGAGGCGTACTCCCAAATCCACTCCCTCAACCACAACTCCTTCTTCCTCCAACATGTTTAGCACCAGACACACAGTTAATAGTGAGTTATCAAAGGATGGCGGAATGCCTGAGAGACAGGAGAGTTGCAATTTATTCGAATCGTCGTCTGTTAATCGCAATGCCCCTTCTTCTGATGCTCAGAAGAAGATCCTCCCATCAAGACAGGACAGGCATGAGGATGGCCGTTGGATACCCATTGGCTGGGCTAGGATTTCTCAGCTTGTCCAAACTGTGCAAATTGACGGTGACTGGCCAACGCAGCAAGTAGGGTTGCCGGATGATGAACTCGGTCCTACTGTTGCAGATTTAGCAGCTCCCTATTGGGAGCGTCCAGCCGGCCCTACTTGGTGGTGTCATGTCGCCGCAAGTCACACCTCTGTCCAGGCATGGCTCAACAATGCTAAGTGGTTACATCCTGCCATCAGTTTAGCTTTGAGAGATGAAAGTCGACTCATCAGTGAGCGGATGAAGCACCTTCTTTATGAGGTAGTGGATAGTTTCTTTTGTATTTCAAGTTATAGCTATTCCTTAACATGGATGGGTGGTGCTTAAAATACTTGAACTCCCTTTTGTGCTTCTTCAGCCAAGGTCAATTTATGTGGCATGAAAAAAGGGGGCCTGGATTGTTTGTGTAGTGGAAAACTGTTGGTGACTGGCCTATTTGAAACGTTCATCATATGTGACCGTGACTGTGACTGTGATATTACCTTCTTTGAATTATTGTATAAAAGCTATGAGAAAAATGAACCTTCACATTCCTCATTCTCCTCTCTCTCAAGTAACCCATTGTTTCTTTAGTGTAATGTTTTCCTCTTATTTTAATTTCTCTAAATTTTTATGTTGATGATATAATTTCTAGCATGAATATAAGGCTATCTTGTTTGAGCATGTTACAGTCACTATCACCATAACTTTGTGAACCTGTGTATATAGAGCAACTGCTGGATAAAAACTTGGAGGTTCCAGGTTCAACTCCTCTGTACTGTTGTTTGTGGTTTTTTCTGAGAGAAAATGTATGGCAGTTATTAGGAAAGGAGTTCATATAAAAGGGCTAGTTGATAGATATTTTAAATTAAAATCTGAATCCTTAAATAGAATGCCCAGGTAGCAATGGTCTATGCCAAGTGCCTACACACTCTACAATTCGCAGAGGTTGAGGAAGAAACCACTTTAACAAGATAAGAACTGGGAGTTTTCCCTTTAGTTGAATAGATGCAATCATGCAAATGTAGGAAGGGGAAGACGTTGAACTTACAGCCTATGTCCTAGGGAAAATGTAGTATTTGTGCCCACCTAGGCATATAATCCATCTTATGTTAAAGTTGCTGAGATTCATCCTTGGATAAGTTCAGTGTTGTGTTGTTTTCTTGTTTTGTAAATTGTAACCTGGAATGAATTATGTGTCTGTGCAGTGTAAATTATAGCCTATCATATCTCACGTATTTTGTATATCCATGTAAAGTTGAAGAATGGGTCCTTGGCTTAAGGGAAGAAAGTGAAAATTGTTGGATCCAAGAGATGTCTGTACATGACAGACTACATGAATTTGTATTTCATTATATTTATATCAAGTTGATTAAAATTTGTAAAAAAAAAAAAATGGTTTTAATAGGTTCCTAGTTTTTCTCCCATGACATTCTACTTGATTATTATTAATTGTCATGATTTGTGTTCCTATCTAGGTCCCAGTAAGGGTTGCTGGAGGTCTGCTGTTTGAGCTCTTGGGACAATCCGCCGGCGATCCATTTGTTGATGAGGATGACATTCCTGTTGTACTGCGCTCCTGGCATGCACAAAACTTTCTTATAACTGCACTGCACATAAAGGGGCATGTGTCAAGAGTGAATGTTTTGGGTATCACTGAAGTTCAGGTTTATTCATGACTCGGAGTTTTCAAGTGGACTAGAGTACTGAAACAAGTGTTGTTAATTAAGTATTCAAGTCACTTGATTATTGATTCATCCCTTTGGTGCCCTGATTTGGTCAGGAACTTCTTTTTCTTGGAGGCTGTAATGGTCCAAAGACAGTGCATGAGGTCATTGCACAACTAGCTAGTCGGATGTCTAGGTGGGATGATAGGTAATGGAAACCACTGAAACTAAACTATGTTACATATTCATGGCTTAATTTAATTTGAAATCATGCTTTTTTCCATTCGATTTTTTCCCTTCTTTTGGACGACAAATGCACCATCTGCAGGCCAATGGCATCCATGCAATATATCTGAGAACCTGGCCTCTTTTTTGCTGATAGCAAAACTAATTCCCTCTTGTTTTTCAGATGAAAAATGAAAATGCATGATTAAAAGAACAAGTATTTACCGTTAGCACTTCAGCAAAACTGTATCATGTCATGTGTTCCTTTCTGTTCCTACTTTCTTTTACAAAACAACTGTCTTCAAATCACTTCTCTGTACCAACTCACCCGTGTCTTGTCCTGCACTGTCTTTAGGAAAATAACTTATTCTGAGAAGATGAATGGATATTAGCATATATTATGTATCCTTTTCTTTTTCTAACTTCAAGTTTTTGTTTTCATCTCTTAATTTTTTAGGCTGTTTCGAAAATCTATATTCGGGGAAGCAGATGAGATTGAGCTGAAGTTTGTGAACAGGTTGAAAAGACATGTGCACTTTTCCAAACTTGGATTTGTTACTATATCATATATAAGTTTTGTTACATAAATTGCTATGAACAGGAGAAACTATGAAGATATGAGTCTCTTCAGTATTATCTTGAACCAAGAAATCAGAAGGTTGTCAAGACAGGTAGTTCCAATTGTTGAAACTCTTTTATGCATATACATTCTGATTTCTGTCTCATCGCTTGTATATATACATTGTACATTTGTGCTTGTTCTGCCATTCCATGAGTATCTGACAGCTGTCATGCTCACTGCTCTGACGAGCAAATCTTGATCTGATGATATTTAGACATTGAAACTTCCTTGGTCTAGACATGGCAGTTATAAAATCCAGATGGCGCTTTTAAGACCTGGTGGTCCATAAAAGTATCTGCCAGCAAAATCCCATTGTTTTGGAGTTGGCATATTTTCTTACTTCTCACTTCCCAAGGGAATGCATGTTTGTTCCATTTAGTACCAAAACCAGGGGCTATTCATTTGCAGGTTATCAGAGTGAAATGGTCACTCCACGCAAGAGAGGAGATTGTTTTCGAGCTTCTACATCATTTGAGGGGAAATGCAGCAAGAATGTTGCTGGAGGAAATAAGAAAGAGTACAAGACAAATGATAGAGGAGCAAGAAGCTGTTCGAGGTCGTTTGTTTACTATTCAAGATGTTATGCAAAGCACTGTTCGGGCATGGTTGCAGGTTTGTTTTGGAGGGTGTGTGCATGTGTTTGTGGGGGATATGATCATATCTTCATTTCTTCCTGGATTGATTTGAGAAATCCCTCGTTTTTTGTTTCTTTTCTCCTCTTATGCAGGATAGAAGCCTTCGTGTAACCCATAATTTGGCTGTTTTTGGAGGCTGTGGTCTTGTGCTTTCTATCATCACTGGGTTATTTGGGATCAATGTTGATGGGATGCCTGGAGCATCTGGTACACCATATGCATTTGCTCTATTTACTGGCATCCTCCTCTTCGTAGGATTGGTGCTGATTGCTGTTGGGTTACTTTACCTTGGACTGAAGAAGCCAGTCACCGAAGAGCAGGTTCAAGTAAAAAAGTTGGAGCTGCAAGAATTAGTAAAGATGTTCCAGCACGAGGCAGAGACTCATGCCCAAGTTCGTAAAACTGTGCGTCGCAATAACTTGCCACCAACTTCTGGAGATATTTTCTCAGATGATGTGGATTATGTTCTCATCCAATGAAGACATTATGCTAATTCAAGGCAAGTCATCGGTGACTTCACTTTTTTGTTAGGAAAAAAGTTAAGTAAATGCATATGTTTATGTAATTCAGTTGCAGACAGAAAGTAAATTAGATTTGAGCGAAGTCATGGAAGAAAAACGCACCAACCAATGCTTCCTGCTCAAAGAGATCTTATGTTAATTCCTTGGATCGGATATATATCTTCTGAAGGTTTTTTTTAATTAAGACATTACCACTTTTATCACCATTGTTACTGGGTAAAAATGATCTTATTGAATATATTTCTATGATTCTATTATGGAGTACAGTTGGGGCTGGACTTCATTTATATATAGGTAGTCGCTGTGGTAAAATTTGGATCACCACCTTTTCATGCAGTTGTGTGTTCCTCTGAAAAGCCTAATGCTCATGGCTTCAATGGAGCTTTTTCGAAATTCTTAGCAACGACCGACTGCAATTGCAACGACATGCAGTTTCGAAGCTTCATTGCTAAATCCTTGTAGTCTGGGTGTCGTTCCAGCTGAGCAAGCTTGTAAATAGGAGACAAATTGCTGCATGATGGGCACAGATTATTTTATAAAAAGACATGCAAAAGTCCTCTAGCCCGCGAGGATGCTAAAGAATACTGGTTATCTTACATTGCAGAATCTGACATTAGTTAACCTGCAGTTCGACCATGCGAGACATGAAGAAGCAACTTCAAGTCATGCACAGTGAAACAAACGAAACTGCTTTGGATAGCAAGCACGGCTGCTTGGTATAACTTGAGAATGGACTTAAATTAAACACAAGCTGGCAGATTACCACTTGGTCCTTCGAGTTTAGAAGGTTGGTCATATTACCCCCCCAATCAAACTCAGAACTAAGCTATTTATTTATACAGATATAGACACCGGGATAGACTGTGATGTGAAGTGAGAAACAGTTAAAACACTCGTTGCTGTTAAGCATCACTTGCTGCAACAACGGAGCAGAGGTGACATTCATTCATTCGAAGACTGAATAATTTAAAAGCTCCTCTTTGCCTAAATTATACTTTCTTTGAATAGTTTCGACCAAACAGAGGTCTGAGCAACACAAACCAAAATATGATCAAGTCAGACGAGCTTATGGACGCCCATTGAGTTGATTACATCAAGGAGGGACTATCTTGAGAAATTGGTGCTTACAAAGCAAGTGAATATATACACAGAAGAACCCTCTATTTTCCTCACCTTTTTCCTGGTGCAATTATCACTTAAGAAGGGACCTTGCTAGATGTTCCCGTGCAGTTGCCAGTGCTTGTGAGAATGTCTGCAAAGAAAGCAGAAGTTTATAGTACATACTGTAGCAACGATTACCAATTTGTCCAACAACTCTATATTTTTCTAAATTCAAGGTTGGAAGAAAGGAAGTCCGCTGGAATAGCAATACCTGCTCAGACAATCCTTCAGCAACTGTACTATGACTTGCAACCTTCCCCACAATGACATTTGCATCGGTTTCCAAAATAATACTGCATCAGGACGTGTCAAGAGTTATTTCTGGGTGATAAGAGATAGCCTCTGAAGTAAATGAGTAAAAAATACGTAGCAAAATTGTTTGAGAACATTTCTGGATGTAACTGAGGTAACTTTAGAACTAAAGTGAAGCTTTGGCTATCATTAATGATCCAATTCTTTTTAACATTATTTCCACAAATTTACTATGGCAAGTAGATTATCCATGGATCCAACGTTTCCCTTTCAGGAGTTCAGCAGGTTAAAGGACATGTTTAAATAATGACAGAAAAGAAGAAACAAACTACATATCAGCTAAAGGAAAAAAAATAAGCAACTCATTTGCATAAGAAGAGCACATTGCATACCCGCCATCAACAATTTCATCAATGCACAGCAGGATGAGATCTAGATACTCAAGTGCCTCTCTTTTCTCTACATTGCCTCTGAAACAAAGAATGATTAAAATGGATATGAAATTAAATAACAGAAAGGGTGGCAATATGTACTGACAGCATAAAAATGTATGGAAGAACAAGGTAAGAAGTGGCATTGCAAAAACCTAAGGAGAAGGCCAACTGCATCAAAGAACCCTTGAAGGACTGTGGCTAAGATGACCTCATTTTCTTCTTCACCTCCAGTAACAAAAAAGTGTAGATCTTGAACAAACTTGTAAACAACAATGTTGTTCTCAAGCATTGTTACCTCAACTGTAGACAAGGTCACAAGATATTAATACAGAAGCTGTGATAACCGAAAATTGAGCAGAGCCAACCAGTAGTGATAACCATAATTCATTAATATGGCAGTGAGGAGATGTTGTTCACAAACAAGATTCTGTAATCTGCAAAAAAACTGAACTTTGCAAAACATTTCAATGTGTTGCCCCCACCACTGTCACTAAAAGGGTCATGAAACTCAATGCCACAGATTCAGTAAACCACAAACAACTGAACTTTGCAAAACATGTGAACGTATTGCCCCTGGAAGAAGAAACCTCAACCATGCTCCATGAGTGCCAACAGAAAATTACATGTTACCTTTTTTTTTAAACTTTTATTGCACCAGTGAAATTAAAAACCAGGAAGAGCACAGTATATTACTCTCTCATTGATCTAACCAGCAAGAATATGAAATGCCATGGGCGATAGCCAACCCCACACAAGCAGCACAGAAGGTGAACTCATACATAATGAAAATAATCCCAGGCATGAACTAAACGCTTACAAACACGCAAAAAGAAAGTCCTTAAGAGTAGTTTAAGCAGGAGACAAATGGCTAACCTTCCGAGCGTGCATTAGTCTTTTGAGTCTTGTTAAACACAGCTTTCTCAAAAGCTTCTTTGGCACCATTAGTTGGCCAGTCATCACAAAAATACTTGGAAGCCACACGCTTCCCTTCAAAATCCAGTAGAAGGATATTTTTTACGCAAGGGCACAGCTCCTACAATCAACATTGCACTTTAAGAAGAAAATTCTCAAAACAACTCAGATCCCAAAATGCACCAATTCAGTTTGTAATTCAATGCTATGCCATGCCAGAAGTTCCAAAACCCTAACGGGGTGTTCCACTTTTTAGCAGCAATGCAAGCCAAAAAAATCTCTATAAAGTCAAAACTCTAAATCACAATTAGGCTTCAATAGGCAAAACCAAATATAAAGAAATGATCATATGCAGAATCAATGATTCAAAACAGCAAAAACTAAGCACAACCCATGTATAGCCAAGCATAAATGTGTGTATCTTTAACAATAAATTAATATAGTAAATGAAACCCTAATTTTTCTCTATTATTGCATGTGTGTTAAAGAAAGTAATAGCTCAGAAAGAAAGAGAGAGAAAAGTTACTGACCATGTTGTGGTTTGGCAAAATTTCGAAGGGAAACCGATCTCCCAGTTCGTTCGTGAGAGAAAGTAGTAGGAAAGCAGGCAGTGGTGACTGGTGAGAGAGACACTAAGTATGGCCTCATTATGGCCTAATTAAAATTAAAAGAAAAGGTAAATCACGTGGAGAAAGTATTCTAGTTTTTATCTAAATTTATGAATTGATATAATTTTTTTTATATTAGTTTTTATATTATTTTTGTTTGATCACATGAATTTTTTTTTCTTGTTATATTTTTTTAAAAAATTATTTTTATTTATTTTAATTTTTAATATTAAAATAATTAAAATTTTAGTTTTTTTAAAAAAGCTAGAGTATATGAGGAAGCATCGGAGATAAATCATGGATTGATACAGTGTTTCTTTTATATTAGTTTTTATTTTTATTTTTGTATGATATTTTTTTCCATTTCTTGTTTTTCTGTTTTATTTTTTTTTAAAAATTATTTTTATCAATTTTATTTTTTAATATTGAGATTGTTAAGAATTTAGCTTTGTAATTTTTTCTTTTTTATTTTGTCTTTCTATATGTTTGGCGTGGTTTGCGAGTTTGTCTAAATAATTCAGGTTGCCCTAGTTTATGGGTTTGGTGAAGTTTTTTTTTAATTGAACTTGACTTTTTTATAGTTTATTTTTTTCTCATATCCTTAAAAAAATAGTTTTAAAGAAAAATAATTTATTAAACTTTATAAAGTAACAAAATTAAGTGATGTGAGGAAATCACTGTTCACCCAACACCCATTGCACTGTGGATTACAATAGTAATCCCCCCCCACACATATATATATTTTAATTTTTGTTATGATTTTTTTCAAATATATTTTTGTTAATTTCATCTTTTAAAATTGAGATTGTTGAGAGTTTAGATTCATAATTTACTTCTTTATATTTTGATTTTATATGAGATTAGTGTGGTTTACGGGTTTGTCAAAGTAACCTAGGTTGCCTCGGTTTACGAATGTGATGAGTTGTCTTTTTTTTTCTTTTTTATAATTGAACTAGACCTTTTATAGTTTATTTTTTTATATATAGTTAAAAAAATATTTTTATAGAAAATTCATGTTATTAAACTTTATAAAATAACAAAAAATAAAAAGTGTGAAAAAACCACTGGTCATCCATACACATTACAATGCGAATGACAATAGTAATCCACAATGTTTTGTTTTTTTTTTTTTGAATTTTTGTTATGATTTTTTTTCAAAATTTTTTTGTCGATTTTGTCTTTTAATATTGGGATGGTTGAGAATTTGACTTTATAATTTGTTTCTTTTTATTTTACCTTTATATAAAGTTAGCATGGTTTGCGGGTTTGCTAAAGTAACCTGAGTTGCCCTGGTTTACGAGTTTGGTGATGTGATTTTTTTTTAATTAAACTTGACTTTTTTATCATCTAATTTTTTCTTATATAGTTAAAAAAAAGTTTCAAGGAAAATTTATATTATTAAACTTTATAAAGTCCATTGACCTATTCACAAGTTTAGCTGGTTGTAACCTGAGTTGCCCTGGTTTACGAGTTTGGTGAGGTGATTTTTTCTTAATTAAACTTGACTTTTTTATCATTTATTTTTTTCTTATATAATTAAAAAAAAGTTTCAGGGAAAATTTATATTATTAAACTTTATAAAGTCCATTGACCTATTCACAAGTTTAGCTGGTTAACTTGGTTCGCAAGCTTGACAAGTTTAAATTCTTTTTAATTAATTTTTTTATTTCAACCTTGAATACTGCCACTTGCAATTTAGTCAACACTATCTCTTAAGCATGTCCTAAAATTATGTCTATATTGTTTGCAGATATTGCACCTAAGTGTGGATGCCCTTTTCCTTATTATGCCAAGTTGGTATTCTCCGTCTTGATTTTTTTAACCTGGTCTACACACACTCTTCTTTACTTTTGGATGTAAAGCAATTATGACTCCTTTAAGCTTTAAATCAACCTTTAGTAATGGATGCAACATCCCAGTGTATGTTTTTTTTTTAATTATTTATATAATCTAATAGCAACTACATACATCTTCCAACTCAACTCTCTTATAATGCATACAAGTCATAACATATTGATATGGGATTCCAGTCATGATCCACTTACTATATGAGCAATGTCCTTGCTTTAAATCAATACATAATTTAGTTTGGCCCTCATATACTTGATATTCATTTGCACTAGCTGAAATCATTCTCATGTCTCTTACCTTCTCAACACACTAATTAAGCACCTTTCTTACATATGGAGTTGTCTTTGTTTCCTAACTAGTAATATGGATAAAATTATTATAAAATCTAGCTATTAACTCTAACCTAATTTTTTTATAGTAACAACACAGTCGAGAAACTTCTATATTTCCCTACCCAGTTATTAAAAGTCTCTGCCAAATTATTGATGACATTATTAACCTTCACTACATTGTCAAACAAATGGCTTGCCTAATACTACAGATGGATGGTTTTCAACCAATTTAAGGAAGAGAAATAAAGGAAAGAAAATAAAATAAAATAAAGTAAGGACATGAAAAGTGTGATTTTTGAAATGATAAAGGCAAAATATTATCGTATTAGAAAAGTCAAAGCAATTGTTTTTATAAAAACTGTAATATATTTTTTAATAAAAGCAATAAGAAATCAATTTTTTTTTGTGAATTTAATAAAATTAAAAATGTATTGTCAAATATATTAAAGCGCTTAGGGAATTCACTATAGAAGTGAACAATACCCTTATAAAAATCTTCAATTTTATCTTTAATTTTTTTTCAATTTCAGCCTTTTATGTCCAATTTTATGACCAAATTATCAAAAATCTTTAGGTAAGAAAAATTCAATGAAAGAGGATCAAATTGTAAAACACATAGAAACCTCACGGCCAAAAAATCTAAGAAAACGTTCATTTTTGTCCTCCTATTTTCATTTTCAACTTTAACAGTCCTTATAGTTTTTCAAATCTCCATTTAGATCCAAAAAAATTATTTTTAAGTTCCTTGGTGTAAGGGAAGAGAGAGTGAATCATCAAATTCTAGGATAAGAGAGAAAATCAAGGTTAATATTGATTTTAACCATGAAAAAGATTAATCTTAGTATCAACGAGTTCTATTTGACAAGAAGAGTTTAATGGTGGTGGTTTTGAACCTCACCTTGCCTAAAAAATATAGGTGTTTTTAGGTAAAATAGGCTTCTAGAGAAAAGACTTTACCTCAATTTTTTAACCACCATAGTTGTTACGCCTGACATAATGGTGACTTATTGTCTTTAATGTAAGGGAAAGGGTTTTTTTATTGTTTAGAGGGGTTAAATGTTTTCTGTTGAAAGAGAGTCGCCACCTAATATTATGACCACTGAGAAACCCTAATTGTTTTTAAATTTCTAAGGGATTGATTATGCTAAATGAAAGACACTATCACCCTAAAGCATTTTACCTAAGGTAACTTGTAGTGTTACTTGTCTTTTATTCCAAATGGTTTGTTGTGCTTAGTATCAGTGGTCTATCTATATGGATGATAATAGGTCCATTGCAATGACTTAAACCCTAGATGGATGTTCGAGCTTATCCTTTACGGAACTTTGTCATTATTGTTATTCCCCAATCACTTGGTGAATTGACATATCTAAAACCAACTACTATTGATCAAGACTTATGACTAGTAATAGCCTATCAGGAGATGTCAATGAATAATTGGACAGACTTATACTTATTGAACCCAACCCAAGTCCTAGGAAAAATTATCACTAAAGGCTTTTCTTATGTAATTGTGGCCCATGAATAATGACTTGTTAAATTTAATTTATCCTATAATACCAAGGTTTACTTATAATTTTATTGAATAATATTTTTACACCCCAATCCTGAATATCAAAGCATTGACTTTTATGGGTTCATCTACTTGGAAGTGGGATTCAATGACATGAAGGTCTATTTTTAGACTTGTTTAGATAATGACCTCCATGGATTCATTTGCCTTAAGGTGTTTTGCTAAGTTTAACAATCACATTTGTAATTCAATTTTAGGGTATTGCTTTAAATCAGTGGTTATGCACATCGATTAATAAGACTTATGTATACATAACCACATCAAGTGGATAACTTATTCAAAGAAAAAATATTAACAAAATACCTAAATGAATCACCTTGTTACCTTCAATCGATACCTAAGAGTAATGACCTCTAAGGGTTCATTTACATTAGGAATTGTTGATGGATGTGTTTACTTGTGTATTTCAAAAGAAAATTTTGACTATTAAAGATAAAATTACAAGATGTAAGCATTACTCCCAATCAACATCCAAAATAATGACTTGTTATAAGCTTATTTATTTTAAGTATCATAGGTGAATAACATATTGACAATTGAAAAATTATTTCTTGAAAAATAAACAAATATGATTGAGAATCATATGAGAAATTTGTACAAGCATTGGAATGTCAGCTTTTTAATATGGATTGAAACCTTAATAGGTTTTATAAACAAATTATAAAACCTGATATAAATATATGCACGAGTGTGAATATTATTCTTTTGTATGAAAACAAGCTCATGTATAAATAATAAAAAGAAATGACAAAAAATATTAAACATGAGCAAAATGCAAACTTTAAGGGATTCAACCTAGAAGCATAAAAACAAAAAAAACTTGAAAAAACAATAAATACATTTTCAATACACATTCTTTTATAAAACATATCATGATGAAAACACACAAACAAATTCAATCTTGAAGTTTGTTTAAACCTAACAATTTCATCACAAAATAACTCAAAATCAATAATAAATCAAAATAATTATTCAAAAAATGTTTAGGGTTTGAAATAGACCTTTTAAGGGTGGATAAGATGGACCAAAAGCTAGTAGAATAGTGATGGAAAGGGCAAAACAGTGGTGGTGTGTGTCTGACATGTGCTCAAAAGGGTTGTAATAGTTGACATGTCATTGCACACTCCACCAACATTTGATTGATGCAAGAAAGGGCTCGCAAAGTGTACCACTCCTTGATCCACCTTTTTATGGTGGAAGTATAGGTCACCACTATCTAGTGAGCGAGATCCGAGGCATTGAAGGTTTGGTGGTCAGGGTTTTCTCTCTAGTATTTTTGTTTTTCTCTCTCTAGATGCTCACACAAAGATCATTAGGTTATGGAACTTAAATGGTTATATGATACTCATCAAAGGGAGAAGAATGGTAGCGGTCTCGCCTTGTTTGAAGGTTGGAGGAGAGAGAAATTAAAGAGAAAAGTTTAAGCGGTTATTTTCTCTTTTTCCTTAATCTACAACAATACAATGTTTTTTGGCTTCAATTGATTGATGGGTTTTGTAGAGGGTTCAGAGAGTAAGAGAATGCTTATAGTCTTGTTAAAAATGGAGCTCATATATGAGGGAAATTAAAGAGAGAAGTTTTGGTTTTAGATAAATAAAGATGAGACTATGGATTTTTTGTTTTGTAGAAAAAAAGTGGGAGAAGATAAATAATATTCTTCTAGGGTTTATTTCACTAAATCTCAGCTCACTTTCTCTCAATTTTTGTTTTAGTAGCTTCCTCCTATGGTGGCTAGGGTTTTGCTTAAGGTTTTGGAAGAGTGTGAAGGAAGAAGATGATGAATAGTGTTTTTCTAGTTTTTTCTTATTCTCTATTTATAGTTTAGCTTTCTTGTCATTTTCTCTCAATTACTTGGTCCTTAAGTATCTCAATTTTGTTTTGGTCACTCTTTCTCTGTTTTTTTTTTACTTTAGCCCACTATCCATTTTGCTCTCTATTTTTATTTTTTGTTTTTTTTAGAAAACAACATTAACGTCAATTGATAGAAAAAATAATCAAGAAATACGAAATAAACGTGAATATGTCAAAAACATATATTTTTTAAAATTTTATTTTTCTAAAGGAACATCAACAAGAAAAAAGTAGTTAAAATTACAAAATCAGCGTGAGAATGACCGAAATGCATCAAAACATGTTGTTTTTTGAATTCCTTTGTTTTTTTTTTTTTTGAAAAACATTTAAAGAAAAGAGTCAAAATGGTGTTATAATAACAATGATCATTGGGTTTTATATAAGTAAACAACTTTTTTTTTTAAAAAAAAAAAAATAGGGACAGCCCCTTAAAAAAAATTGAATGTAGAAAAGTGTTTTACAAATATATGAATAAAAAAATAGTTTATTTAGCTCATTCATGCCCACTATAATAATATAATAAGTTATTTTGGTTTTCTATTCATAGCTTTAACTATAACTTTAATTCTATTTATTAGTCTTACAAGATATAACTTATTCAAAATTAATTAAATGAATAATTCATAACTTTTTTTGCAGCATTCCATTTTTTAGTTTCTTACCACGAAAATTTCTAATTATTGGTTATTGAGATTTATGGAAAATATGAATTAATATTTAAAGATAAATATTACCTCCTTTTCACTTTTCAAACAAATTGAAATGTTAAAGTTTTTTCTATTTAAAATTGTCTTATGTCTAATTCATATTATTTTGGTTAAATTATTCGTAATTGTACCATGGTGACCAGTTAGATATTTGATTAATTAATACCTTGTTTTTCTATCTTCTCCTTTGTTTAATCCACAAGAGAGATTAATGCTGAAGCTTTTCACTAAAATCTTTTTCTTTACAAAAAAAAAAAAAAAAGAATGAAAAGAATCATAATTTGTAGAATTTGAACATAAGACATTGGTTTCACAGACCCATTTTAATCGAAATGAACTAAGACTGTATTTTTATGACAAAAAAAGTTGTAAACAAAAATATTCTTTTATTTACTTTACTCCACTAAATTTTAAATGCTTATATTATTTCATATATAAACTATATTATATATAAATATAATAGATAATTACAAAAAAATCTCTTAAGATTTGACAATATTTTCACTTTTTCACTCTATTTAAAGAAATTATACTTTACATCATGAATCAAATAAAATATTAACACAATCTCAATGTTTTTTTCCAATTTTTTTATATTTCCTTGTCTTTCTTCTCTTCTTAATTAGAGCTCTGTAAAAGTTTAAATTCTATAATTGTTAATATAATAGTCACTAGAGATTTACATGATTGTTAATTTCAGGGCTCGTAAGATTAGTTGAGATATACACAAACTAACCCGAACACCAACATTAATAATAATAAAAAAATCTCAATAATCGAGCAGCTAATAGCTTGGATGGGAGAATTCCATGGGATTGGTCAAATTCAAGAATATGAAGTGACCAACACCACTTTCTCCTTATAAATTTTGCCAAGAAGACCTCTTCGTGCCAAGGTAAAAAAATAAAAATAAAAATCACTAATCAATTATATTATTTAGTTTGATGCATTTGAGGGGCTAAGACACAATGCAAATATTTTTAATACATTTTTATCACTTTTACCAATATTTTCTCCTTCATTCATGTACAAATTACTAAGATTTTATTTGAATATTTTATTTTAAAAAATGTGTTTTAGTTTATAAAATGTATTGCTATTAGGTTAATTTGAAATTAGTGAGTATTGTTTTTATGTTATTATTAAATAAAATATAATTTAAAAAAATTGGGTTAAAATTTTTTAAAGTTAATAATAATATAAAAAAATAATTTCAGAGACATGAATGTTTTTTTACATCTAAATTTTTTTTAGTAGTGAAGAACTAAATTATAAAAAGAATTTGAAATGTGATGGTTGTTTTTTTATTTTTATTCTTTACAATTTGATTTTTTTTTTTATTATTATTTTCAATTCATTTCCAGCAATATATCATTCAATTAGCTTCAGTCTGTCAATAACAAAAACAGCTCCTCCAATAGCAAAAGTAAAACACAGAGAGCTACGTCTAGGCTTGCTTTCGCTATACGAATAAATTATGGCGACTCGGCTCTTACCTTTTACACTCTTCTCTTCCTCTAAACCTCAGGTGTGTTACGCTTCCTCTCTTCTCCCCATCTCTCTCTATCATTCAGTAATAACTTCCTGGCGATGCATTTTCAGGTGCCATTAGCAACTCTGTCTCATATCCTGTTCGGAGGTCACCATGGACGGTACTGTAATCCATCTTTGATTCTTTGTTTTTTCTTCATTCTGCTCTTACTTACTTGGATTTTGGACTTTCTAAGAAGGACCCGACTGTTTCTTTGCTGTTAATTTTTACCCTCTTCATTGTTCCTGAGCCGTTTTAGGACAGATGGTGTTATAGCCTTAATCGATTATGTTATCTGATGAGTGTTTGTGTTTATGCCAGACTTGAATTACTTTCGATGTGTAACAATTAATGGTAGTCGGTTTTTTTTTTATTTGGGTTTCTGCTGCAAACCTTTAAATGGACATGAATAATGAGTGAAATGAACGATTTTGATTGGACAGTATTTAGATTTTGTGAGGAATTTTGCAATGATCTTTTATTCCTTTAGAAGCTCTACTGCTGAGAGAAGCGACCTCATCTTCCTGCTATTGTTTGACATTGTTCAAGCCCAACAACAATTGTTTGTAACAAATTTATTGCCGATTTCGGTTTACATCAAGTTGTCCTTTAAACACTTTTGTTCTGTGCTCAAACTGGAAAGTTCTCCTCACATCAATCATGTGTTCAGCTAAAATGCGTGACGTCTAATGCTTTAAGGTGTTCCTTAAGAGATGCTTCTTGATTGGGTTGTGAATATGTGAAAAGCTTGTTTCTTGGGATTGGTGTAAATTCTCTTGTCCATTACATCAGTGGCAGTTTTTGTGAGAATCTTAATTCTTTTTTTCTTTTTTTGTTAGGGATTATTAATGGCATAAATTTTAGTACAAAATATATGCAAAATGTAAACCAATTAAACCGAGGATATAAAATATAATTTCTAGAACTAGGGAGCAATCTATAAATGTAGATAGAGGGTTTGTTTAGTCATTTTTCCTTTGGTTTAAATATAATAGTAAACATAGTTTCTCCTCAACCCTTTTTTTCAAATAAATTTATTGTGTGAAGAAATTTCTCGCGTACAGCTTCAGTACTCAAGTGGAAAAGATACGTTGGAATCATGTGGGAGAGTCATCAAATAGGAACCTGATTTACAGATTTAGAACTTTTTGTGCTAGCAGAGGTGCGTGATGAACTGTGACTAATTTACTGCATGAGTTAAATGCAAACCTATGCTAATTTTTGTCTTTTTTTTATGACTTGGATTTTTTTCCTACTTGCTTATCTCACAAAACAGGAAAAAAGAAATGAATTAAAATCATTCTCTTGCAACCAAGCCTATAGTTAAGGGTGGAGTTCCGTTGCTCAAGCTTGCGACCTAAGGATGCAAAATTCTCAAATCTCTTGCAAGCTACCTTCAACCCCCCCCCCCCCCCCCACCCCCTTCATTATCTATTAATTTAATTTATTACATTGTATATGGGAGGTTGAACTATTTGGTCCTATGAATGCCTCAACAGAAATTTGTTTCATTCTACTCAAATCATTATATACCAGGTCAACTTTGACAAAGAGTCAAAGACATTAAAATGATGAATCTTGTTAAGAAGTCCATATAGATTGACTGAAAAGTGGCCTTCTATATAACCTCAGCAAATATTAGAACCAGAAATGAAACAGAAAGAGAAAATGTATATTGGTTGTGTGTGTATGTATATACCATAATCTCTCTCTCTCTCTCTCTCAACAAACATTTATATTTGAAGTAACTATAAATACTTTTTTGTCATTAGTCTTATGTCCACCATTGCTTTGTCTGGATCATGCTTCGAGATTTGAATTGCTCTTTTCCCTGGTGCCTTTGTTGCGTGTAGGGAATATGGGAGTTCAGTAAATTTTCTTGTATACTCTTCTTGAATAAGAAATGTTTGTAGTGCTTGATTTGGCAGCACAATACATGCTATTCGTAAGATCCTCATGTAGGATGCTTTTGTCAAGAGCATGCAATCTTTGAACCATGTGGTTAACAATATATTGCTTTTGTGAATTTTATTATTGGAAACCCTAAGCTGTTGGTGCTAATGGCATTTTTTTTATTACACAAACCGCTTGCATTTTGGATATGGGTTATTCTTGTTCTTTGAAACAGTTTGCTTGCCATGATAGATCTGGCTGCTAAGAAGTGTGTGCCATGCAACTCAAAGGATCTGCAAGCCATGACTGAAGAAAGTGCAACTGAATTTCTGTTGAAGGTTTGCCATTTGATTTGTGCTTTTTAGTTCTTCATGCAACCTGTTGTTCAACGTGGTATTTCTTAGGTTGCTGGGTGGAATTTGGTGAATGAAAATGGTACACTAAAGCTGAATCGTTCATGGAAAGTAAAGAGTTTTACTAAAGGGCTGGAACTGTTCCAGCTTGTTGGGAACGTTGCTGAAACGGAAGGTATGTACTTGTTGCTGGTGGCTTTCACTGTTACTGATATATGAAATGCCAATGTTTAATATTTACATGAAAATTTTAGTTTTTTTTTAACAGATACGAGTAACAATATATGTTCATTGCAGGTCATCATCCAGATCTTCATCTGGTTGGATGGAACAATATAACAATTGAGATATGGACTCATGCAGTGGGTGAGAACTTTTTGTCAATCACATGACTTCTTCTTTTTCATATTTATTCTGTTACGTATTTACATGCAAGAGATGAATCCAATGCTTTCTACTCTCTCATCACATAGGCCATGTTCTCAGAACTTTCCTTTCTCTCTTTGATCTAGATGAAATATTCTATCCCTACCTCTTTCTCTGCTGCTTTCTTGTTGCAGTTTTAGTAACATCATATGCCATGAAATTAAATAGAGCACAAATATGAAGATTTTGCTTTTCCAGATTTCTACCTTCTCAATCTCTCAACTGATGATGTTATATGAATTGGGAGAGAGGGTATTATGTGCTTATGAAGTGAAGTGCTTGTACAAATGGGGAAGGACAATTCTGCAAGTTTCTAGGAGTTGAGCTATATTTTCTGCTTTTAATTCCTCTTGAAACTAGGTGCCTGAGCAAAGCTGAAAAAGGTTATGCAGAATAGCTACTCATTTATTAAAGTGATTTGTCATTTGTGTCATATTTCTGATTGACATGCACCCAAAGATGCATCTGAATTTCTCCCAAGCAGGCAAACCACACTGGACTCTGAACTTCTGATGGTAGAATCTAGTAAAGTTCAATAAAGAATCTCGCTGTGGGAAACATCAGAAGTTGTGCTGAAGTTGGTCCCACATAGGCCTTCTTTCTTAAAAGTTCCTGTTTGTTGCCAAAATAGAGTTCTAATCATGATCCATGCTTTCACAGGTGGACTAACGGAAAATGACTTCATACTTGCTGCTAAGATAAATGGGCTTAACCTGCATCACCTACTGAGAAAGAATGCTTCTGCTTGAGTTGTAAATACAACTGAGACTTCAGGTTTTTCGTTAATAGTCTTATCTGAAGATGTTAGGAAAGCCTTTTTTTTTCTGGGTTTCTGTTAAGAGATTTTAAGTTTTGAATTTAGCTCTGCATAACTGGTGACATAGAGGTTTTGCAAACATATATCGTGGTGGTTGTATACACAATCTTAAAGATAAAGATGAGAGTTGTAAAAGAGGTTTGCAACTTCAGGGTTTGTCAGTGGGATTCATCGCGCTTTTGCTATGCAATCATGTCTCCACCATTTTCCGATATGATCTTCTCTTTTAATGTTTTGCAACCCCTTCCACCCACCACCAACACCACAAAACCCACCCCAAATCCAATTTCATGGCGATGATTATATGGCTCCCTTGGTTTTGAGTTCCACTTGCATTGTAGAAAGTGGACTGGACTATTTTTGCTGTGTCGATTCTTGTTTGTCTCAATCCACTTCTTTATTACTTTTCTGACTAAGTATTACATCTGCCTCATCTCATGGAAGTGGACATTTCTCTGAAATTAGTGGACATTACAAGGTCATGTCCGTGCCTTCTATCACACCCAAACTGGCATTAATGTGGATAACGAGCCAGCAAACAAAATGTTGTGAAGATTGTTAGAATGGAAAATGAGCAGTACAAGTGAGGAAGGCTATCACACAAATTTATTTTCGATATATTTTTTAGTAAAAAAATATTTTTAAAAAAATAATAATTATTACTATAATACGAAATACTATGAAAGTTGAGTTTGTTGAGCTTTTCAATAAAATGACTAGTCTAAAGATTACACTGTCCACTCCCCATTTGAAGCTGATTTCCTGTACGTGTCGCTAACTGGAAAAAGAGGGGTCAAAATGCGTTTTCTTGCATTATCAGTCCCGAGTCTCGAGATACAATTAAATTAAATTGTTTTTTTTTTAAAATATATAAAATTATTTTTAATATTAGCACATCAAAATAATTTAAAAATAAAAAAATTAATTTAAAATTAAAAAATTAAAAAATTTTAAAAACAATTTTAAATGGTAAAAACAAATATGCTTGGAGGGGTTAATGGCTAGATTTGCATTCAATTGTTTTTTTGAGTAAAATATGTGAGGTCCTATGCTATTAGTCAAATTGCAAAAAGGTCCTCGACAAAATTATTCAGCATAATCAATCTTTGAACAAAATCAAGGGTAAAATTGGATCCTCTTGTTAACCGAGGTTAGGTTTTTATATGATTTGGTTAAGTGAAATCATGTGCCTAGCACGTGACATTTCCAAGCTCTATCCTCTGTTCAATGGCCTTCTGGACAGAACATTTCATTTAACAATTACTAACTGACACGTTTTAAAGACAACGTTATCAAACATCAAAATCACATCCCAATCCCATATTTCCTCTGCACAGTCCGCTTGAAAGAATCTAACATCCTACGAATTCACAGGAGCCGAGCCTTCAAGCTCCAAAGAAGGAGGCAAGGATTGAATGATCCAAAAGCCAAAGATCCTCTGCCCTAGAACGAAAAAGAGTATCATCAGGTTAACTTAGACCTAAATCATTTCTAGCTGATTTTCAACGACATGGTATATTTTCTGGATGTTGATTTCAAAATTTAAACTTAGAAGAGACAAACCTCCTTAATCACTGGATAGCATCTCAGAAACAAGTAGCTATATGATTTCCTTCCGTAAGAATTAATAGATATTTAAGTTTTCAAGTCCACACTTCTTTCTTTTCTTTTCCATGTTGATATTTATTGCGGTCGAGTCATTAGCAGATCCCCTTGTTCATATAAATCTTGAAATTTCTTTGTGCTGTATATCTTGATTTTTTTTTTTGTTTCTTTCTATTCTTGCTTTTGCTTGAGGTTCTTCGTTTAACATCTTGCTTTGACCTGCGATACGATTTAGGATATATAAATACATCTCAGATTTACTTTAATCAAGTTGATGTGGAATACCAGCATCAATCTATTGCACGCATGATCTTTTTTTGGGACAAGCTCAGAAATCAGAACCCTCTTGCCTTGCCTTTGATTGCTCCATACCTAGCTTTTCAGCCTGTATGGATTCCGAGCTCTTTTTCTTAAGATTTGGATACCACATGCACAAAGCCAACTTTTTTCATTAAATTTACCATAATAGATTTGATTGCCAGCATAAAAGATATGTTTGATCTCTTGATTCATTCCTGAACAGTTCAACTGAATATATATAACATACAACGAATCCAAAAACAAACGAAAATCCACCACCTTCACCGCAATTTGCTAATAACCCTCCTGAATCAGTATGCCCATTTTCCATTCTATTATTTTACAGCATTTCCGCACCCCTTTGCTCTTTATCCATATTAGTGCCAATAACCATGTTTGCTTCATTGCTAAGGCAAAGAACAGCATCATCTATGTAAACGAGATCTAATCTTGAAAAGGGTTGTCTGTTGTGTCCCCTGATCAATCAGCTGACAAGATCTGACAATGATACCTGAATAAATTTCATAAATTGACCCAACTTACAGTCTGAAGTCTGAACAGGCAAAACATTTATTCATAAATCCAGGCAACATGGTCAAGACTTCCAACCACTGAACATTAATTAAAAAAATTCCAATCAATTTGAATCAATAACTGGTTAATGAAATAATACTGTTGTCAAAAAACTACAAAGCATAAACAGCTGTGATGTGTTTGTACAGAAATGATTGAATGAAGCAATTTATGTTCTGCAAGCAGCCTTAAATTAGATTCAATATCTGGACCTTCATTTACACCAGACTTGAAGAGCATGAAACAAGGTTTCCTTCGTTTATGCACACAATTCTAATGAACTCATAACACTCCTGATATGCTTTTCCTTCCTGTATGTCCGTTTGTCATGCATCATAATTCAAATGAACTCATCCCCAAGCGCAAGCCTCTTCAAGACCAAAACCAAATCAATTATGGTTAAGGGAATCAATGATATACTCTTTGATCACACGAGCAATGCATTTTTAGGAGATAATTACTTTATTGTGAAATAGGTATCGCATAGCAAGGAGAGAAATGTAGATATCAACATACTCAACTCTTACGACCATCATTGCAAAGAGTTTAGTGTTGATCATCTCGCTTTTTTTTTCTTTTGAGAAAATCAAGGATGTTTCACCAAGAGCAGCATGGTTTGAATAGAAATGATGATGAAAATAGTTTTCATAATCTCTCACATTTGAATGTAGTACTGAATTCAATACATGGAATTGAACGGAGGCTTATTGTTACAGTGTTATCATATTAGAATTCAAATCATGCCTTTGATTCTCCATGATGGACACGCAGCTACATTCACAAGAATTTGATGTGATTCCCTAAAGGCATAGCAGATGGAAAATAAAAATTTGAAGTAGAATTGTCTCCAAAAGTTCAAATGTTGGTTGTAATAGTAGGGTAAAAAACGACAGGGTAGAAACAATTCATTTTATGGCAGCATTTTACATACATTCAACGGGGAAAATACTGAGTAGATCCAGTGCACTACGATCTCTTCTTCACATTCATATGGGATCCACAGGATGCATGAGAAGGGAGCAAAACATTGGGTGTATAGAAAAGCTTTCTATGTGAAACATTTTCCAGTCGGTTGGTTGTCATGACTAATGAGCAAAGGATCTTCATCAACACCTCGTGAAACATTTGCTTGTTAGTTGGTTGTCATGACTAAAGCGTTAAGGATCTTAATCAACACCTAATCATGAGCTTTTTCTATGGAAGTCATGCAGCAATTTGTGAAAGATGTAATGCCCTGGACCAAATCTTAACAAATTGAACACAATATCGGGATGGAGGCAAAAGCCAAATTCTTCCCTGGGATAATTTTAAGAGCGAGACACATCCTGTAGGTGAAGAAAAGAATTTCAGGGCTTCATTGATCAAATTCATTTTTGGAAACTGGATTCTCAAACAATTCTTCCACCATGGGCCAGTTCATTTCAAACAAATATTACAACAATGGTATCCCTTTTAGCTTCCAATTTTCAGCTCAAACCACAGCTACATTATTCAGGTGCAATGCAATCAGGCTGCATCCTCTTTTAGATATTCCTAACTATCTAGATTTTCACACATCCTAATAAATTAAGGAGCTAGAGTAAAGCTACCATTCAAGAAAGCATTTTTAACGAACAAGCATTAAGCAAGTTACCTCAAGAGATATATCTGATCCTCATTTTGACACAGGCTTTTGCAAAAGTGCAGTCAAGTAAACCTCCTCATTCTTCAAGCCACTAGAATCAGTTTTATTCCCAACTGCCCACTTCACCTTCTTGTAACCCAATTTCCCAATCAAAGGTCCAAAAACCTTATCAAGATCCATTCGTTTACAAAAGAAGTGATCAAACCATAAATACCCACCGCCCCTCAACACTCTATCAACATCGTAAAACAAAAACTCCATCATTGTCAAAGGTATCCACCTATTCACTGCATGCGCACATCTGACCAGATCCACCACCCCATCAAAAACCGGCAACCTCTGCTGCAATGGCACATGAAGTGGCACTAAGCCTCTCAATGCCACCACTTCATTATTGGGCACATTGAAATTCATTGTTGTAGTGACAACAGTCACATTGTACTGCTTCATTCTAGCTGCAAAAGTACCAGTAGCACCACCAATATCAATACCAAGTCTAATAACAGAATTGGCTGATTTTGCTACTTGTAGCAACTGTGGGACTGGGAGATCCAACTCAGTCTTGTAAGTCATAAACTTGGAGATCTCAGCGTTTGGATCAAAGCCAAGACCTGGGCTTTTCTTAGCTAGGCAAGAAAATGACTTGCAAGAAGGATACTTGTTCCAGATTACATTTGAGTCAAGAAACGAGGAAGGGAAAGGGTTACGAGGAAGAGAAGACGGAGGTTTTGGTGGGGTTTTGGAGAAGCATCGACGGCGAGGGAGAGGGTGGCAGCCATGGAGGATTAAAGACTCAGCAAGAAGATCAGAGTCAAGAGGGCAAAGAGAATAAGGAGTGTAGGCCATGTACTTGTGTAGAAGATCAGGGTGGTTATGGCAAGAAGAAGCTATAGGTGAGAGGTGTGAATAAAGGAGGAGATCTTGAGGGATGGAGGGTTTGGTAGAGGTGGGAGATGGGGTAATGGAAGGTGGTTGGTGGCGCGTGAGATGGCTGATGGTGGCGCGTATGGTGTTGAGTTGGTGGAGGAGGTGGTCAGGGACTGGTTGTTGAGTTGGGGGCTTGGGAGATTGAAGAGTGGAGGAAAGATGGTAGAGGGAGAGGATGTTGGTGGCCACCATGGCTAGGAGAAGCACTAAGTTCAAGCCCATGGAGAAACCCATGATTTCTTGCTTTCTTGCTAACTGCAACTGCTGCTAGCTCCTATGACTGTATATGTCTTGCTATGTGAAGCTCAGTGTAGTGTTAGTTGACCAGTGGAGCAAAGCAAGTCTTAAGTTGTTTTGTAGTAAAAGAGTAGAGATATCCGGTCTGTTTGGCAGCGTAGATATGGTTGTTTTTTAAAATAAGTTTTTGTATTAAAATATATTAAAATAATATTTTTTATTTTTTAAAAATTATTTTTAAGATTAGTATATTAAAATAATAAAAATACATAAAAAAATTTTAAATTTTTGTGTAACCAAATTTCCACCGCGTTCCCAATCGATGCTGCGTGCATTCTGTTGGTGATGATCAAATTTGTGGCCGTTGAATAAGAAATGTGTGGGTCCTCCTCCTGATTAATGTTTCGAATCACATGAAATTATTCGGAGACACAAAAGTTGAGGGCTACTCGCTTTTTCCGTGAGGTGAACACATGAAGGATTTGACGGATTACATCATGTCGGTTGAGGTTTTCAAAATATATATATATATATAATTAAAAAAATATTATTTTAATATTTTTTCAAGTAAAAAAAATATTTTAAAAAATAATTGTTAGAATACCCCCAAACACTCTTAAAATCTTAGAGAGCTACCATAATAAAAAAATAATATATTTTGCTGAGTTGTGTTGATAATGACAATGTAATTTACTAGTGTTTGTTATTGTAGATTTTTTTAAAAAAAATTGTATTTTTTAGTTTTAATTTATTTTTTAATGTGCTTTTTATTGTGTGTTGATATTAAAAATAAAATTTAAAAAATAAAAATAAAAATTATTTTAATGTTTTTAAAAAAACAACATTTTAAAAAGTAACTTATATTACATTTCCAAATAAGCAATTAGTTGATTATGGTGACATAAATCATTTTTTTATATTTAATTATGTCATTAAAATTAATGACATATCAAATAAATTTTATCATTACATTTCCTAACCAAAATTATCTCTTCACGCATTAACATTAATAATGTATCAGATTTATTTTATTTGTTTTTTATTTTTAATATTTATCTATTTTTTAATAAGTTATATAGATTTAAATGAAATTTACTGGAGACATGATAATTCAGTTTCTTGTCCATATATCAATTGTTTCAGTGACACTTCAATTACTAGAACCAAAGAGATATTCCATAGTACAACCGTCTTTATAAATCTTGTCAAGTTAATTCAGAGAGTAAAAAATAAAACAAGAGAAAGAAATAATTATTTTCTTTCAAAGTATAAACTTATGTCTTCATATGGACCATGCCTTTATATATATAAGTAGAGGAAGTAGTTACTTTCTTTAGTAACTCCTCTCAATATTTAGACTAAGCACATTCTTTTCTGGGTGGACCAGGCCTAACCCAGTAACCAACATCTTTCACTCGCTTATAAAGGACTGGATCTATCTAATATATTATAGTTCAAACTTGTACAAGAATTTCATACTTGACGAATAGACTATGCGACCTGAAACACACAGTTAAAGGAGCTCTAATATATAAACCTAACATAAGCCATATAAGAGAAATCAACCTCATAATTAGTTACTCCTTAAAGTGTACTAATATACCCCCAAGCATTTTTAATTACACATAACTAAATATAATTCAATCCTTCAAGAATTTCATACTCAATTCATCTTTACAATTACAAGTATTCTAAATCATATCAAATTTATTCGAATGATATGATCCCGACCAATGAATACAAGTAACAGATGTAGAATTAAAATTACTTTTTCTTTCACTGTCATATCAATCAGATCTGAATTAACTCGCTTTTCTAGAAGTATTTATTTAAGTCGAATCATTCCATGACCATAGAATATACTCATAAAATAGCGATCATTTACACATCACTTCATGATATAGTCAAAAGTTACAAAGGGTAAGATATTGAGATCTTATACATGATCTCCAAGACTTACATAATAAAGAAACAGGGATCTATTTTTTATTTTTGTAATGGTGTTATCACATGTGGTATGAAATACATGTTATAATGGAGCTTACTCTTTTCTTATATGAAAATAAAGAGTGTATGTCGTTGCTCTCTTTATTAGAGAAAATACACCATACGAATCTTAGTCTTGTCGTCAAAAAACACAGACTTCAATTAGAAATTCTTATTTGCTCATTGTCATTAGTGGCAGATGAATAATTTCATACTCGCCTTCAATCATAATAGACACATAAATAGTGAGAATTCATTCATATTGATTATTTTATTTAAGAACCTCATCTTGGTCCTAACCAATGTGACTTTTTAATAATTACTTTGAGTTAAAATTGCTCTCACTAGGCCCAAATCACTTATTGAGCATTAAAACTCAAATAGTCTCATCTCTACTCACCTTACAAATATTAGAGGAGATTGCTCATGTGAGTGAGCTAATATAAGTATATCGACATACTTTAACAAATTATATTATATAATACTCATAATATATTCCATAAAAAAGAGAGTAAAGAATAACATGATATACTAATGATATTTATTTATTATTTAATTATTGTAAGCCTTTGTATGATCCTTAAAACTAGTTATATTGTCAATTACATTCTACATATGCCAAGGGATCTCACATGTCTAACAAATGCATCTCTTGTTATTGGTTTTGTGAGTGGATCTGCAACCATAAAATTTGTAGAGATATGTTTTAAGATCACATCATCTTCAATAATTGCTTCTCTAATATAGTGATATCCCATTTTGATGTGTTTGGTCTTTTCATGGTATTTTAGATCTTTGGTCATAACCATAGTGTTATCATAGTAAATTGTCACCAAGTATGATGTTGATTTGATAATTTTCAAATGATACAACAAACCCTTTAACTAAACAACATCTTGTGTTGTTGCGGAACAAATTATATACTCAACCTTCATAGTAGATAAGGTTATGCAAGATTGTTTCTTGCTCCTCCATAGTATTGCATTATCATTAAGTAAGAAAGCATATCCTGAAGTTGATTTGGATTGGTCGAAATCTCCACTCCAATTAGCATTAGAGTAACCTAT
Organism: Populus trichocarpa; assembly: GCF_000002775.5. Classification (NCBI taxonomy): domain Eukaryota; kingdom Viridiplantae; phylum Streptophyta; class Magnoliopsida; order Malpighiales; family Salicaceae; genus Populus; species Populus trichocarpa. The sequence continues at coordinate 36,686,564 of NC_037285.2, read as the reverse complement.
CAATCGTAAGTCTTTCTTTCTTTGGTAATATAGCTTGCAATTCGAAGTTCCTTTCAGATATTATAGAATCCTTTTAACTGTCTTCTAATGTTTCTAACTAAGATTTGATTGATATCGGCTAACCAATCCAACAATATAACATATATCGGAATGTGTACATATCATTGCATACATCAAATTACTGACGACACTAGCATAAGGTACTCTTGACATTTTCTCCTTTTCTTCTAGAGTCGTATGACACATATCACGGCTCAGGCTTAAGCTTTTATCAACAGGGGTGTTCATTGGTTTGCTATTTTGCATGTGGTAGTGCTTTAATATCTTATTGATGCAAGTCTCTTGAGTTAAACCTAAAAGCCTTTTAGCACAATCTTTTATGATTTTCACACAAAGAACATAGTTGGCCTCACCCATATCTTTCATTTCAAAGTTTTATGATAACCACATTTTAATAGTTTCAATCATCTTTTTGTTATTTCCAACTATTAGGATGTTGTCAACATATAAGGACAATATTATAAAACTATTGTTAGAATATTTTAAATACGCGTAATGGTCTTCTTCCATCATTGTAAAACCATCCTTAAGGATAGCTTGATGAAACTTGAAGTTCTATTATCTAGAAGCTTACTTAAGACCATATATGGATCTTTTAAGCTTGCAAACTTTACGCTCTTGTACTTTAGTGTCGAATCCTAAGGCTAATTCATATAGATCTCCTCATTTAGTTATTAATTGAGAAATGTAGTTCTAACATCTATTTAGTATAACTCTAGGTCCATATGTTCAACTATAGCTAAAATAAGATGAACTGAAGTACTCCTCATAATTGATGAGAATGTATCTTCGTAATCAATTCCCTCTTCTTGAGTGTAGCCTTTCGTTACTAGTCAAGTCTTATAACATTTTATTGACCCATCCATTTTATGTTTAATTTTAAAAACCCATTTATTTTTAATGGATATTCGTCCTGACGGTAAAGTGACCAAGTCCTAGACTTGATTAGTTTTCATCGACTCCATTTTTTCTTCAATAGCTTTAATTCATTCTCTTGCTTTAGGACCAAATAGAGTATGACTAAATGTTTTAGGCTCTTCATCATCTTGTGGAGCAATCATGAACATTTCCTCCTCAATCTTAAATCAACGACGAGAAATTAGTTCATGAATGCTTCTATGAGGTTAAGATTATGCATGATCTTGCTCCCTGAGAGTATGAATAGACAAAATATCACTCCTACTATTTTTAGAAGGATTAAAAGTTTCCTCTAAGTCCTCTACTGAATGGCTTGTTGCGCTATAGTCTAAATTTTCCATTTCATATAATTGAAAATCTTTATTAACTTCATATGTCGTTGGAAAATCCTTTTCTAAGAATATAACATTATGTGATTCAATCTTTGTCATTTTTCCATTAGCTTTTTCATCAATAAATACGAATCCTTTAAAATATTCAAAATATTTTATAAATATACACTTCTTCCCCCTAGGACTAAGTTTTCTATATTGATGAGAATTGTTGTGAATATAAGTTGCACACCCTCATTAATGCAAATAACCTAGATTATATTTTTCGTTATTCCATAGTTCATATGAGGTGGATAAGATAGAATTTAAGGGCATATGATTAAGTATGTAGGCAGCAGTTAACAATACATCTCCCCAAAAGGAAATTAGTAAGTTAACATGTTTTATTATTGACCTAACCATGTCAAATAGGGTCTTATTTCTCTTTTCTGCTACACCATTTTATTACGGAGTATAAGGAATAGTTAACTGTCTAACTATACCTTTTTCATCATAAAAAATTTTAAATTGTTCAAATAGGTATTCACATCCTCGATCGGTTTTTAAAGCTTTGATTTTTGTGTTTAGTTTATTCTCCACCAAATTGGGATATCAAATGAAGCAATCTAATACTTCAGACTTGTGTGGATTAAATAAAAATGACCAAATCATGTGAAATCATCTATAATTATGATGAAATAATTCGCACAATATGTTGCCCTCATATTTATTGGGCCACAAATGTCTGAATGAATAGGTTGTAATGGACTACTTGCTCTTTTAGCTTTGCCAAATGGTAATCTAGTTGTTTTTTTAGCAAAACAATACTCACAAATGGACAATTCTTCTTTGGTAAGTGATCATAAAAGACCAACTTTTGTTAATCTATGTAATCAATCTTACTCAATGTGTCCTAATCTAGCATGTCAAGTTATGATATCGTTATTATTAGTAGTGCTGAAACTTTAAACAACATAAATAAAAGCATAATTCTTAATAAAAACATTAACGGTGTTTAACACCATAAAATCATTTTATATAAAAAAAGAACCATATAAAATATTGTTCGAATATATTTTCACACAACAACTAACAAAAATAATATAAAAGCCCAATTATAATAAAACAAGAATAGACACAAGATTTTGTCGAATTTCAAGAGCGTAGAGTACATCGTGAAGATAAAGTGTGTGATCGCACTGCAAATCCAGTTTGCAGGTACCGATCCCAAGCACAACAGTAGAAGCATTATTCCTCATGTATATACATCTACTTTCTTTTAGAATTTGATGAAATTTCATAAAGGTTGTTTGATCCCTTGCTAATGGTTGGTTGCTCCTGAGTCTATAGTCCAAAAAGGAACAAATTTGGTAAGACTACTAACGTATAAGTTAGAGGGATGATTGTGGTTAAATATTATCTTTGGCTAGTACAATCACGAGAAAAGTGATCAAGTTTACCACAATTGAAACAATCCATATTCTTGTTTTTCTTATTGTTGTGTTTCTCATGCTTCTGTTTATATCCATTACTACTTGCTTTTATTCATCTCTTGCCATATTTGGGACTCACTCTTGCCCGTTTCATAATTAGAGTCATGTTCCTTGCATCTTCGTCTCAGATATGAAAGCTTCGTTTACAAGCTTCTCAGCGAGAAATCTATCTTCTTCAAGCTCAACATGATATGCAACATCATCAAATGTCTTGATTTTGTCATTGTGGGTAAGGTTAACATACATGTGTTCCTAATTGTTGGCAAATAGTGGATCACAACTTAAACTTATTGTTCATCAATCATCTCATGCCCAACATCCTTTAGTTCACTAATTATGTTAGATATGACTATAAGATGCTGTCTCATCGTCTGATTTTGGTGCTTCTTGTAACCATTAATTTTGAGGGTTAACTAACGAAATCTAATAGTGAAGGTTTCCCCATACATAATCTTCACTGCATCCCAAACTACTTGGGTTGAACGATGCCTTTCAAAATACAACATTATATCATTTCTTATGCTGCTTAACATCAACATACGAGCTACATGATCCTTGCACTTATAGGTTTGATATGCTTCCATATCAAGCTTGTGCCGAGTAATGTTTCCTTGCTCAGGTTCAGTCATTGGTTATGTGATTATTTACAACATTTCTTACTCTTTCAAGAGATACTCAATCTTACAATATGTCAAACATCATAGTTTTTTTCACTTAGTTTGTCTTCATGGTTCAAATCAGCAATAATACTCTTAGATGCAGCTATATCAAGTACTATTGACACCAATTATAAATATTAGTATTTCAGTACAATTTAAATGACATTTATTGCCATTTTATTCTAAATTAAACAAATAATAATCTAACACATATAATATAAATAAAAATAATGTTAAACACTTAATCAATTTCTATTTGTATGGTCTAATTATTATTGGAAATTTAAATGAGTGCAAAAATTATAGTTATTAGTTTCAACTAACAACTCTCACTAATCAAATTGCAGATATTTTCAAATATATGCATATAATGTAATTAAAACTTAAATTACATAAAAATATACAGTTCATAACTTAAATTATTTTCATACAAATAATATTTTTTTTCTCAATTGTTAAATGACAATTACCAATTGACTAGCCAACACCATAAAATGACATTTACCAATTCTCGTGATTAATTTGTAGTTTTTTTTAATTAACAAATGGTAGTTACATGACTGCTATTTATTTGGCGGAATGGTCTTTCTAATTAATGATAAAAAGACAAAATCTTAACAAAATTATAATTCTCTAATGCACTTCTTTGAATTTGAATGACAATACATCAAATAAAGTTTTGTAAATCTAAGACTCAATGAAAGCATTCTTTCAACATAGAATGTACAACTAATGTTTATGCAGTAATAGATGTATTGCACAAAAATAACAGAAGTCATATATTAAAACCATGCTTTGATACCATTGTAGATTTAAAGGAAACTCACTAGTGACATAAGAATTCGTTTCTTGTCCCTAAATCAATTGCTTTAGTGCCACTTCGATTATTAGAACCGAAGAGATATTTCATAGTATGATCGTTATTATAAATCTTGTCAAGTTAATTATGTCTTCATATGGGTTATATATATATATATATATATATATATAAAGTAGATGAAATAATTACTTCATTTAATAACTCCTCTAAATATTTGGACCAGGCTCATCCCTCATGAGTAGACCAAGCTTAACCCAATATCAATAGGTTAAAATTATAGATGACAATGGGTACTCATGGGTCGGTTTTTTCAATCCATTATATTATATAATACATTAAAATATGTGAGGTTTTCACTGTAGCAATCCATTGTGAAAACCCCATTTTGACCTTATTGCATAATTGTTTTGTTTTTTTTCCTTCTTTGATTATTTTTCAATCAATGTTTTTTTTTAATTTTACCCTTTAATATTAGATTTGTTTTTTATTGGGTTATCCTACTCTCATGACATGGATCACAAGTTTGATAGGTTAAACCGGTTGGGTCGAGTTTTTTTTAATTAACTTCTTTTTTTCAATTTCTCCCTTTAATATTAAGTTAATTGGGAATTATGCTTCATGATTTGATTTGTTTGCTTTCTATTAGGTTATTCCGACCTTATAACCTAATAATAGTATTTAACAAGTTAACCTGCGTTGATTTAGGTCTTTTTTATTTTTTTTTAATTGAAACTTTTTCCAATGTTATTATTCAATATTGAGTCAGTTAAGAATTTAGCTTCACAATCTGTTTTGATTTGGTTTCTATGGGGATGTCTTGGTCTCATGACCAAAGACACGAGTTTTATCATTTTAATCCTGGTTAAATCAAGTTGTTTTTTTTTTCCTAAGAATTTATTTCGGTCTCATAACTTGGGTCTCAGGTCCTTCAACATTGGATTTGCGTTTTATTAGGTTGTCCCCGACTTATGACATGGGTTGCAGGTTTAACGAGTTAACTTTATTTTTTTGTTTTTTTTAATTGACCTTTTTCTCTTCCCAATTTCATCATTTAATATTATGTTTTTTTGAAAATTAGGTTTCATGATTTGTTTTGGTTTGTTTTTTTATCAAGTTATCCTGACCTTATGACCAATGAATAATCCTAAATAGGTTAATCCAGGTCAACTTGACTTATTTTTTGTGTTATTTTTAAATTAAATTTTTAATAAATTTCATCATTTAATATTGAGTCTGACATGGTTGATTGAGAATTAAACTTCAAAATTTATTTGAATTTGCTCTTTATAGGATTATCTCAATCTCATGACCAGAATCGCGAATTTAATGGGTCAAATCAGGTCATTTTTATTTTATTTTCTTTCATACTATCTATTATATCTACGGATTAAGTTTGGATAGTATGGGTGTGGATGCTATAAATACCAGCGAAGGTACTTGTGTTACATTGCATGTGAGATTCTATGTAAATTCCAAACATAAAAAAAGGAAAAGAAACATGCATTACATATGTATTTTTTGATATCACAAAATTTATTAACTCAAGAATGGAAAGATAATATACATTTTTAATATTATAAATAACAAACTATTAACTAATAAATATTAAACACAAGAGAAGAAGACAATAATATAATGTATACATTTGTTTTTTTGGTATCATAAAATTTGCTAACATAGAAATGGGAAAATGATATTGGTGTTTAATAAAATGAACTAGAAAATATATTAATTGATAAATTGGAGAAAAAATTATAAATGAAAATTAAATACAAAAGTGTGAAGTTGTTTTTTCTAGTAAGAATTAAAAGATAGATATAAATATAAATATTTTACTTTGTTTATTCTTTTTATTTTATATATTTTTTATTTATCTTGGAGATTTACTTTGGTTGCTAAATATATATGATTTTTGTTATAAAAAAAAAAGCAAGTCATGCCCGCACACCTGGTTAATTTTTTTTAATACAATGAATGACATGATGTTCGCCTAGGTAGATGGCATGCCATCCACTAATTTGTTTTTTTGATTACATTCGGTAACCATAAAACTAAAATTCAAATTTTTAGATCAAAAATTCAATTTTCAACAATTCTCACCTAAAAATAGTTTAAGAACATCTTAAAAACCTCAATAAACGTATTTTGAGCCCTGAAACACCATTTAATCATCTTTTAAAAAATTGTATCCAAAAATACTTCATGAACCCTAATTTACAATTTTTGGCATGTTTGAAGAAGAAAAACAACTTCTATTAAACTCATTTCTTGAAGATTAACCCATTAACATGAAGATTGATTTTTTTATGATCAAAATATGCCCAACCAAACTCTTTTTTATTGCTCTTTTTTTATCTGATAAGGGACTACAATGAAAGAAATTAAAGCTTAGGAATAAAACATAAAATCTAAAAAGGGACTATATATATATTTAAACAAAATTTAGGGATAAAATTGAAGCTTATCAAGCCTATTGAACAATGAAGATTAAAATAAAGCTTTGTTTTTTTATTTGACCGGTGGAGTATGGATCAATTAGCTAGTTAGGAGCGATAGGACAACAAATTTGAATTTGACCCGATATTAAAGAAGGCTAAACCCGGTCCAACCAGCTCCCATTGCTTATGGATGGATGTGTAGCTGTGGGCCCATTAGCCAGTAGCCCGTTAGGGCTCACAAAATCGCGTCTACCAAACGCTAGGCCATGTTGTAAAGCATCCACCCAATAATATACAAAATCTCTTTGGAGAAGGAGCAAAGAAAAGCAAAGCCAGGCGGGGCAGGCAGATTCACAATCTTCAGCAAGAATCTAATTTTCTCGATCACTCCAATCAATCAATGGTATGCTTTAAAGGCCTTTAATTTCCCTCTATTTTGTTTTAGTTTTTTTTTTGCTTCTTTTAGTTACCTATTACTTAATATTTCTTATCTACTCAATTTATAATATGAACGTTTAATTTCATATAAGTAGGTACTATATGAACTGATCTCATGTGGGATTCCATTATTTTTGCCAAACACACTTCAAAGTTGGAGTCTTTTTGTAGTTACCAACAGTTAAGGAAAACCACTTTTTTTTTCCGCTCAACTCTTCTTATTGTTGTTCTTAATTATAGGCTGATCCTGAGTTAGAAGCAATTAGACAAAGAAGAATGCAAGAGCTCATGGCTCAACGAGGCATGGTAATCATTATTGTTGTTGTTGTTACTACTGCTACTTTTAGTTCTCTTAATTTAATTTGTGTGTATGAAGTATACGTGGCATTTTAAAATTTATTTCTTTTATGATGATGGCATTGCTGAAAATTTACTACTAATTGAACAGGGAAATCCGCAAAATTCTGAACAACAGAAGGCCCAAGAAGATGCAAAGAGGTCGGTTTCTGAAATTCTACTTTTGCATTATTACTCAACAGAGGGCCTCTTCTGGTTTCCGAAAACTTGATTTGAAATGAGAGCATAAATTATATTCTCGAGATTTTATTTTTTTGAAATGGTGTGTTCTAGTTTCTGAGTAAGTGAGGGATTAGCAAAACCTTGTACAGATGTTTGAAAGCTGGGTTGTTTCTGAGCTGTTTTTAAAAAGCTACTTTTGAAAACAGTTCATAGAAAATCAGAAATTGAGGTTCTGTCTAAAACAACTTCATGGGATTTTTTGTTGCGACATGCGACTGTTATTCTTATACAGAATTCTCAAGATGGACTATTAATATGTTTAATGCAGCGATGCTGAGGAGCGAAGGCAAATGATGCTTAGTCAGATTTTGTCTTCTGAAGCACGAGAAAGACGTAAGTTCACATTTGAGATCATCTCTAGAAGTTCTTTTATTGGATCATAATTTATCTTTCAATTGTGCATGCTTTCTCTTGAAAAATTTGCTTCATAGTTGCCTTCTCAGAAAGCATCAAATTACCACACTGCTTATGTTTCATTATTCAATTGTTAGTTAATTTTGTTTTTGGTTTGGCACTCTTTTTTTATGATGCAATAATGTAGCATGGTATTATAGAACATTATGTCTTTTGGTGGAATTTTGCATGGTTAGAATGAAGTTGGCCAGTGAATTCCTTGTTGGAGAATTTAGACTCTATAGGAATTTCTTTTAATCTCATTCTATAGGCTTCTTAAGGGTTTGCAGTTTCTCAATCATTCTTTTTCGGTGGAGATACTGAGTAACAAGTATCTTGATTAGTATCCAGTTTCAGCATGAGCATTCTTGAATCCCTGTGGCTTGTAATTTTAACTTGTTTGGTTTATAATAAGTTTCCATTTTTCTTCTCTTTATTAGTTGCGGACATGTTCATAATCATGTATTTAAGAATTGTTAAAAAAACAAATGTATTTGTCTCATTTATTGGGCTAATTATTAAGCTAGTTAAATAGGATATTGTTTTATTAGGATGTTTGTAATTTCCTTGGTGATTGTACAGCGGTTCGGCCCATGTGTTGATAATCTGTTTGTAGGTTTGGAAAGTAGAATCCTTGCCAATGAGATTTTCCAACTGCTTTTCTGATAATGCTGGCTTTCTCAAGATTTGAATAAACTTTTATCTAAATTTAATTAAAATACATTCACTAAAACCAAGCATATGATAGAAATGCTCATTGAATGTATGGATAGACTATAAACCTATAAGCTATTTGGATGTTATAGCAGAATGATATTCGAGGTATGGATGACCAATAAACACCAAAGATATACAAACAGATGTTTGATATGCGAAATGGATTTTTGAGAACCCAAAGTCAAAATATTTTTGCAAAATTAAGCTCAGATCATTCATTTTTTGGCAAATCAAACTCCAAATCAAAGAGTGATGTGCTGAACTATCCTCCATCGTTTACGATCAAACATGGGTGTGAATTGTGTCTCGGGTTTAGTGTTCCCACCAACTTCCTCAAGGTTGAAAGACTGTTGAAGGGTTATTATGGTTGGGTGATTTGTGTTGTTAGGGTTGTTTCAGTGAGATGCCTAGACAGTGGTAGTGTTATTTGGATAGCGAATTGTGTTGGTATTTAGCCTGTTACAATTGCTATAAATTTGGAGAGGTAACATATATTGGCTTGCTGGCAAGTGAATGGTTGATTTGGGCAGTGGATTTGAACTCTGCTGTAATGGAAAACAGAGGAGATTTCAGGTGGTTAAGGTATGTGGATTAATGCCCAATTTGTAACGGAAAAATAAGGGAAAATAAGGTTGACGTGGGAAAAGAAGATTAGAAGAAAGAAAAGGGGAGAAAAAAAGGGAAGAAAGGAGGAGGAGAAGAAGAGATGAAGCAAGAGAAGAGAAGGGAAAGGGGAGTAGAGAATAATTTGTAGCTTTCCTTATTTAATAAAAAAAAAACGGTGTGAGATGTAAAAAAAAAAGTACATATAATTGGTAAAACCCTATAACACCAACAATTGGGCGTATAGCCCACAAAAACAAAATGTCTAACAATAACATATATCAAGTCCAATAATTAAACGAAATGAACCAAACTAAAGAGTGACAGGTTGGACTATCCTTCATCTTCTACAACCAAACACAGGTGTGAAATGTGTCTTGGGTCTAGTGTCTCCACCAAAGCCAAAGCCTGTGTGTTCAACTAGAATAATAAGCCAAGGGAATAAATTTTCTTGCAATTCAGCAGCAGATCCAAATTGATTCGCCGAGTGCACAGGAACATGTATCTGTGTTAATATGACCTTTCATTGTCGTATCAACTATTGGGGGATCAATTGTGTTACTTTACTTTCATGCTATCTGTGCAGTTGCCCGAATTGCTCTGGTGAAGCCTGAGAAGGCAAGAGGGGTTGAAGATGTCATCTTGAGAGCTGCTCAAATGGGTCAAATAGTTGAAAAGGTATGACAGAAGGCCGTGGCTTGGTGCACTTTGGTTCATTCCTAAGTATATTTTGGGTGCTTATGATCTATATAGGAATTTTCACCCAGAGCATTTACAAAGTATTCAACCATACTGTGTTGAATTTTTTATTTGTAGGTTTCTGAGGAGCGGCTCATATCAATGCTGGAACAGATTAACAACCAAACAACCAAGCAGACAAAAGTCACAGTAAGTCGTGAATGATTAAACTGTTTTTTGATATCCTTTTGTGTCTGGGGGATATATGGATTTTTGACCTTTTCATGTAATTCTTCAGATCCAGAGGCGTCGGAGTGTTCTAGATGACGATGATTAACTCAGATATGCAACCTGTGTTTCAATCGGTGTTTTATATTGGTAGTATATTTATCCTAGACACTTTTTGTGTGTTTTGTAAGTAAAATGCTCATCTGTATTCCTTGCTAGACCTTGTAGTCATAATCCTCATGTCCCTATCAATCCTGTTTCAAAGACTCATTCTGAGTTTGAGTGATGAATCTGGCTAGCATTGACAACCACCAAATTTGCCATTTGAAAAAGTCAAAATTGGTATGATGATGTGAAAGATTCATTTTGGTCCCGATGCTGGGCTGGCATGGTTGTTGGATCAATGTGATGGGATGTATTGATAAGAAAGTAGGATTACCATGGCTACAACTGTGAAACTTCGGTGTGTAACTGGCATTTTCAAACTATTGGTAACTATTTTATTTTATTATATATTTCTTTCTGGTGAATTGCTGATTTGCTTAGATGTTTGTAAGATTGTTCTAGCTAAAAGATTGTAGTTCTCCTTGGTGTCTTGTCGCACTCAACTTCACATGTGACTTGCCATACATGACGAAACATTATTTGTGGGAATCCAATTGTTCGTAGCTCACTAGTTCTACCCTTTAATTATGGTATGGTCACCTCATAGGGTTTCTTATCTTTTGCATTAAATGGAAGAAATATGACATACGAAAGAAAATGGTAAACGTGGCTCTAGAGTCTAGATGGCTCATGGCATGTTCTGTATATAGCTAGACTGAGACATGGGATGCTGCAGGCAACCTGTATCCTACAAAGGAGGTTTCCTGCCTTATTAAAAATTCCGAAGATCATTGGTTAAACGATTGGTTAAATTATTATCCTTGTCTTGCGCTCTGTTTGGAAGAAGGGAACAGGGGATGTGCTGCAGAAGTTGCAGCACACCCAACCAGAGCATCTAGAGGCGCAGTGGCTGTCGCTAAATTTGCTGGTGTTGATTTGTATGGAGTATTGAACAAGATCTAAGCAATAAAAAGGGTGGCTGGTTTCTGCTTTCTGGCATAGTGTTCCAAACCAATACAAATAATCCAAGGAAATGGGACTATGTTCAATAATTGATGATGGCACACTTGTGGCAGCCATTATTTGTTTTCATTGCATGTGGATGACAGACAGACAGACAGACAGACAGACGAGGTTATCCATAAAAGAAATAAAAAAGTAAGTGTTCGCAAAGCTTCTAAAAATTACATATGAAAGCGGAAAAGCTAAAAATTATAGCTTCTCAAATTAACACATAAAAGCGGCTTTTTATATGTTAAAGTCACAGTGACAAACAACTAAGAGCAGTGGAACCGAAGCTTCTCTCGAAAAAAGATCAAATTTCTCTTGGAAAAAGATGTTTTTATACTAATCATTGACACGCTTTGCTTTTCCTCTTCTTATTTTAGATTTGAATCCAAATTTTGATGAGTGTACCGGTTCAAGTGTGGATTGATTAAATATTCTGATTGTGAAAGAACCACTTGCCATGGCAGTGACAAAGGCGCGTGAAGATGCGTAGCTTATTTCCCGGCGGAAATGTGGAATCATACGTTATTCATATGCATGCAGCGAAACACACGTCAGTTTCTCACATTAAATCTTGGAGCAAATAGCCCCTGAATTCTTGAACACAGTATAACTTAGGTTTCATATTTGACAAAATCTATATCTTAATCCTTTATTTATGAGCTTAATTTTCTCATAGCTCTTGCTATATTAGTTTTTATTCAGTTAAATTAAATGATATATTTGGGATTGAGTAAGCAACAAACATAGCTGACATCAATCATATATAGAAAGACGACGACGATGCTAATATGGTAATTGATTTTGTATGCATATTAGTTTTTATCTTTTTAGTAATGAGTTTACTTTGGGATAGTGGTATGACTAAGATTATTTTTAATTCAGATTCTATAGACTCTCTCGGACTCATAGAAGAGGATTCCACAAGCTTCCACAAATTTGATGCTATCATTGCATGGATCAAAGGTTTGTTGTCAAGATCTTGAGAGATAAGTATCCAACCTACTCTAAACGAAGGTAACTTATATGCAGATTACCTAGTTAAACTGGTTGCTAAGGGAGATGAGCGTTTTTAGATTTGGAAAAGCTCACCTTCTAGGATGTGGCATTTACTCAAGGCTGATATGATGGGTATATTTTATTTTAGATTTTAGTTTCTATTTTTTATTTCTACTGTATTACAAAAAGTAAGAAGCAGGTCAACGTTGATTAAGAAAATATCTATATCATGGTGTATGTATGTGTATGTAGTGATTATAAGTTCTCCCCTTGAAGTTCCGTTTGAAAAAAAGAAAAAGAAAAACAAAAGAAGATAGCTTTCAACGAAAGATAAGGGATTAAATTATAAATTCTTAAAATTAGAGTATTAAGCTGTAACAAAGTTGAAAAGGCGGGTAGAACAAGGTTATTAGCATAAGGACCGAATTGAATCAAATCAAATTTAGCATCTGTCTATAAAACTATCCCTACCTTTTGGGATCCTTAAAAGGTAAAACATTATCCCTCTGGTAACCATTTACCGGCGAACAGAATCGGCGATATGGAGAAAGAGCCTCTACTTCCATACCTAAGCCCAAGAAAGAGAATACCGCAACCACAGCCACCCCTTTTCCCTCTCCCTGAAGACGATGAAATCTCTTTGCCTCTCCCTCTAACTCCTTCTGAACTTAAAGACCGCCTTATTTTTGGCCCATCGTCTGCCTCTCCAAGAGACCCTTCTCCTCTCCTTGAAGCCTTGACCCTTTCTCTCAATTCACCAAGATCCTCCACTCCTAATCTAGATTTTAGCTCATTTCTTGATTCTCCTCACTTACAACATCACCATCAGCAGCAGCAGCAGCAACAGCAATCTTGGCTTGTTGATCCTGATTGTCAATGGACAAAAACCAATCTTCACAGGTCCAAAACTGCACCTGCTATGGCTGTCATCAATGATCTTAACCACCCTGCCATTACCAAGCCTAAGTTTGGTTCTCAATCAATAGTACGCCAAGCATTTGTTCTCTTGGTACTGTATTTGTCTCTTGGTGTGCTTATATATTCTCTTAATCGTGATAAGTTCAAAGGAAATGCAACGAACCCAGTTGTCGATGCTTTGTATTTTTGTATTGTGACAATGTGTACTATTGGTTATGGGGACATTACCCCAGATAGTACTGCTACCAAGCTGTTCTCCATTTTGTTTGTGCTGATTGGTTTTGGTTTCGTTGATATTTTGCTTTCTGGGATGGTTAGCTATGTGCTTGACTTGCAAGAGAGTCATTTGTTGAGGAATGTTAAGAGAGGGGTTGAAAAGGAATCTGCTGGTTCATATATAATTGATGTGAAGAAAGGGAGGATGAGGATAAGAATGAAGGTGGGACTGGCATTAGGTGTCGTGGTTCTTTGTATTGGAGTTGGTGTTGCTTTTATGCATTTTGTCGAAAGGTTAGGATGGTTGGATTCACTTTATCTATCCGTTATGTCGGTTACAACTGTTGGATATGGTGATAGGGCATTCACTTCCTTGGCTGGTCGTATTTTCGCTTCCATTTGGTTGCTTGTGTCGACGCTTGCTGTTGCTCGAGCATTTTTGTATTTGGCTGAGGCAAGAGTGGATAAGCGGCATAGGATGTTGGCAAAGTGGGTGCTTGGTCAACACATGACTGTCTCTGAGTTTCTTGCTGCAGACATTGACAACAATGGGTTTGTGAGGTATGCTTTGTTACTGTCTTTTTCACATTTGCAGCATACATGTTTCCACTTGTTTGCTTTGAAGGTCATGGGTTAATAAAATTGCTCTCTTAAAGTCTTATAATGATCCGGACTATCTTATTTACCCTTTCATAATCATATTGGGTATTCCCTTTTGTTTTGTTAGTATATGTATTGACCTTGAATTACATAGAATTACAAATTTTTGACATGCAATTGAGCTTTAATTTGCTGAAAGAAACAGAAAACCATGTACAAACTGCTATTAGTACTTGAAGGCTTAAATTGCGATGTTTTCTGTGAAAAGTTGAGCTTCTGAGATTTGTGTTCACATTGTAAGAATAACTTGGTAAAGAATGAGATTTTGTTTGTAGGTTGTTATTAAAGCTCTGTGTTTATGTACCTAGTGCTTGCAAAATTTGGATATTGATAATGAGGTATTAACCTTTTCAAACACTTTGTATAAAGAGCCATTGAGAACCACAACTTACAGTAAACTGCTTACAACTTAACTTGGTTACATTTACTTTTGCTATTCATTTTAGGCTACTTGCTCAACTGCTGCATAATTTGTTATAATAAAGCTTTTTTAATTGAAAAGTGCATGTGGCCTTCAGGTTTCCTAAAAGTTCAGTAGGTTATAGGTGAACTAGAAGAAAGTTGAAGTATTAGTTGATAGGGTTTAGACATATTTAAGCTCACTCTTAGTAGTTCATTTATAAAGAAAAAGAAAAAATCAATAAAATACTATGTAGGAATAAAATTTGAATAAAACTATCTATATATAACGCAAATACATAAATAAGATACAAATGTGAATAAAAATTTATTCAATGCTTCACTAAATTATAACATGATTATATTAGCAGTATAGATTTTATTTCGAAGAATTACTTTTTAATATAAGCGAGACAAATATTAAAGATATAGACATGAATAAAAAATCAAGGATTTAATTTAATAATTTGATAAGTTTTGATAGTATTTTTCAAATTTTAATTGTTGAGTTTTGCTGACCTATTTTAAAGTATTTAGAGTTTTAATAGGCAAAATAAAGTGCCAATAAGGTACTATATAGGTTATGAATTATTCAAAAAGCTTGTTTTATGATATTTAAGGTTTTATGTGATGTATAAATAGAAATATAATGAAAAATGGGATTAACATATTTTTTTAGAAATCATATTAATATTTTAATCTATTTCTTAATTGGATATAGAGTTTAATTTACATATTCAGTAATGCCATGTATTTTGTATTGTCCTATAAAAAAAAAGAAAATCCTTTTATATAAACAGGACAAAGGTCTTTTTAGTTTTAGCAAGTAGAATTTAAGGCAAGACAATATATATATTTGTTTTAAAAAGACAGTATATTTGGTAGTTACTAGTAAAATTTCTTAATATATGTGATAATTCATAAAATTTAAGGGTATTTTTGTTGAATCAAATATTTTGACACCGAGTAATAGTTATGGAGTTTTTTGAAAATATACACCTCTTTGTTCCCTTGAGTTGAAGCAACCTCCAATTTGGCCAGGTACTTCATTACCTTGCCATGTATAAGCCCCTGTCCTATAAAATTCACAGTTTGTTAAACGTGAATACATGCTCTTAGGGTCATCTGTAAAGCAATTGTAAAGGTCTTTTTAGTTTTAGCAAGTAGAATTTAAGGTAAGACAATATATATATTTGTTTTAAAAAGACAGTATATTTGGTATTTACTAGTAAAATTTCTTAATATATGTGATAATTCATAAAATTTAAGGGTATTTTTGTTGAATCAAATATTTTGATGCTGAGTAATAGTTATGGATTTGTTTGAAAATTTACACCTCTTTGTTCCCTTGAGTTGAAGCAACCTCCAATTTGGCCAGGTACTTCATTACTTTGCCAGACTCCATATTGAACCTTATTCATTCCTTGAATCCCAAGAAAATTTCTCAATGTTATGTACCTATAAAATCCACAGTTTGTTAAATGTGAATACATGCTCTTAGGGTCACCTGTAAAGCAATTGTACCTTTTCTCTTTGAGGGTGAAGCAAGTGTAAAACTTGTTGTGCAGAGAATGAATGTTAGCCCTCATTTTAAGTGAATGATCATAGTTGATTCATGTCCTGGGTCTACACAAGTCGAAATCATGAATTGCAATTGGTTGACTGGACAAGTTGCCACCCTGTTATGCATAAGCCTTGCTTTCCTCGTACTTCCTCTATAATAGTCCCAAATATTCTCTGCCTGGTGAAAAGGCTTTTTGGTGGAAAAGTTGATTAATGGTGTCAAGAAACCTGCCAAATATAGCATTGTGAATACGGAATAGAGGCTAGTGTTTAACTTTTGTGCTAAATTAGAGCAATAAACTCGTGTCATAATGGTGTCTGAACTGCTGAAGACCTGAAGTAATTTGACTCTAAGACCCCAGTTATCATGTTAGTTTCTTTGTCTTCATGGTGGTTCTTCTTCTGTGACTGCTTGTCCATGCTCCCAATAGAACCCTCTGCCTCGTATAAGATAACATGAGATTTATACATGGGGCCTCGTCATCCCATCTGTCTATGTCTGTTCTTTAAGAACTACTAACTTTCTGATGTCTTTCCTCATATTTTAATTTCTGAAACTTATTTTAAATTGATATTTTATAGTACATAGTTTCATTCAAGCAAAAGATACCTATAGTTCCACATGAACTATTATATTTGACTTCAATAAGCACCTGGTGTATGTATTATTTTGTTTTCTAAATGTTTTACTATTTTTTTAATCTATCTGCCACGTATCTCCTAGTTACTGTACTGGAGAGGTGGGCTTAAGTCTCAGTGCACAGAAGCTGGTCCCAGGATACTACATGGCTTGCAAAATTTTTAAAAAAGGAAAACAGTTCACAAACATGAAGGGATTCTGATGATGTTTTGAGAATCTTGGTACATTAGTTGCAACATTATAGAATGTAAACTTGGCTTGTTTTGTGAAAACTAAGCTAATGGATATGTAGCGCCAATTTCCCAGTGCTTATTTAGTTCAGTGTTGTCAAGAGGCGCTAAGGCGCTCACCTAGGCGCTCTAGGTGAGGGGAGGTGAGGCCCCGATGCCTTTATTAGCCTCAGGTGTTGGATTTCAATGATGCGCCGCCTAGGCGAGCACCTTGTGAGTGGGTGCAAGGCGTTAAGGCTAGCGCCTGTTTGAAGTTCTTTTTTTATTGGTTGGATTTTTTTTAAGCTGATTTATGTTTTGACCCATTTGTTCAATTTTTTAAAATGATATTTAATTTTGCTTTTTAATCTATTCGGCTACTTACTACTTTAAATTATCTTATTTTGTTTTAAGGGTGAAAAATATAACTTACTACTATGTTATGGTATTTTATATTTTCTTTTGAATTTTTAATGATCTAATCTTAATTGGAAAGATATATATTTTAGATTTATATAATATAAAATAATATAATATTGCATTTTTTTTTTAAAATTTATAGCATGTTGTCTTAGTTCATTCGGGCGAGCGCCTAGCACCTTGGGCATTTTACAGGCTTGGCACCTTTTACCGCCTTTCACCTTTGACAACATTGATTTAGTTATATGCATATGCAGAAATGTGGTACCACCCAGTAGGTCTTAAGTAGGCACACCCACAATAATTGATAACATGGTGAATATGTTTGCACTAGTTGAAGCACTTGGTTCAAGGTTCGGTGGATTTTGGCGCACAACATATATATACCTGTTAACTGTCATGTTGGCAAGTTAGTTTTTGCGTTGTTGATACAGCTCCCTAGGGAAGCATCAAAACCTTGCATCTGGACGATTCCTGCTGTCTCATTATATTGAAGAGAAAGGCTAATCACTTCTGACAATGTTGGTTCAGTAATCTAGATGACCTTGCTTCCATTGGTTTCCCTCTTAGTCAAAGGATTCATTATGAAATCTTGGGGGAGAATAATGCAGTCAATGAAAAGCGTATTCTGGTATTATTGTTCAATTAATATGTACATTCATTGACTTGGGTCTTTGAGTTATTGAAGAAATTTTTTGTTGAGGTTTCTTCTTTCGGTTTTGAGAAGTTGTTTAGGTTTCATTTGTATCATTGGGAAATTTATTATTACAGGTTTCATTTTGATCATGACTCTATTTCCTTACTACTTAGGTCTTCATGGTGCCTATAGCATCTTAATCTATGTGGCAGACATCAATTTTCAAATATGGCTATGGAAATTTCCTTGTTCGTGTGGATTTTTTAGAGGGCTTAAATTTCTTGCTAATTCAAGAAGCATCCGTTATGAATTTCAAGGATTAGGCTCAGTTAATTTCTAGCTGTCTTTTTTCTCTTATCACGGGGGTTCTCTCTCTCACTCTTCCAAGAAATAAGTATCATGAATTGTAGCTTCCACGTAGTTCTATCTAATAACAGAAAGTGGATGGCAATATGGTGTCTTTTCTTCGCAATCTGGCATGGTGTGTATATCAAAGTCTAGTTGGCCTAGACTGGATATTCTGTCTTTATTGACTACTTACATTAGTTCCAAATTTGCAGTAAATCAGAGTATGCAATATACAAGCTCAAGGAGATGGAAAAGGTATCGGAGAAGGATATTCTACAGATATGCCAGCAATTTGATAGACTAGACACCGGCAACTGTGGGAAGATTACACTTGCTGATCTCATGGAAAGCCAGCCTTGAACAAGTCTTCTCATGCGCTACCAAACACTAGAAATCTCAGTGGATTATAGATTGAAACCCTTGAAGGAAATATAGTTAAATGAATTGCAGTGCCTGATAAGTTGATCCTCTTTCCTATTCGTCATGGCTACCCAATCAGCTTGCCATCTCTGGAGTTCAAAGGGTCTTGAATGGACAAATTTCCACACGCTGTCAACTGAGTTTAGAAACCGGTTTGACTTTCAAGGTTGCATGTTTCGGCAGCTTAGCTCCTAGCAGTCACGCTACTGGTTGTCTGGTCTAATGACAGGGGGATGACGATGTGATGATTGGAGTATAAATCACTTAATTTTGCTAGTGTAGGCCTATCGGATTAATTGTTTTTGAGATGCCAAAAGGATGAAGCTCTGTGTAATTCAAACATGACTGGTTCATGTTTGTTATTGAATGAATGAAGGCGGGGCTGCTCCTTCCTCCCATTTGGGATAGGTTCTCTTATGTTGTTCGAATTAAAATCGACATTAGCAGGAATTTATCCTGATTCAATCTGCCGCAATTATCTGCCTGTGTTTTTATGTGTTTGCTTATGCGTCAAGGGGGCAGCAGCATAAGTGCATTCTAGACACTCTCAGCATCATTTGTCAACCTAGACATCTAGTCATCCTGGCAAGCGTCAACAAAAGCCTTAAAGGTTGGTAACTGCTCTCTTGAACCGTTGTTTATAAAAGGAGTTTACAGGCGTTTAGGTCATCATCTGTATGTTGTAGCCAAGGGGATTCCGTTGCAATTTCTTTTTTCTTTTTCAATAATAATAATAATAATAAAAAAGTTGAGGGGTTTGAAAACGTGATAGCGGTTGTGTTTTTAAAGTATTGTTTGCTCAAAAATATATTATTTTGTTTTCATTATTCATATTCATTACTTGAAAAATAAAAAAAAAAATATTTTTTTAGATGAAATTCTGTTTTCATTATTCATTCATATTTTTTTTATTTTTCCAAATAATATATTTTTTTTTTCTATCAAAAGCTTGATTTTTCATATAAAACCTTATCATGATATGTTAAGCAATTTTTAATCAAGAAACAAAAAATAATGTTTTTATTATTTTTATTTGACTGTATGAAAAATAAAATAAAATAAATGATTCAAGTTTCATATATTATTATTTATAAAATAATTATTAATATTACTAGAAAAAGCTCTAATTTTATTTGAAAATTATGACATAATATAATACTTTTTAAAAATCATTTTATTTAAAGATGATTTTATTATAAAACTAAAAAAAATTAAATGATTTTTTTTTAAAAAAGCCAAGCAGAAGGACGAGATTGAACATTGGCACATGGGGAAAAGTTTAATGTGTGGTTTTTTATTGGGTGGATGATTGTTTGCCCTTGTATTTTGTTTTTAAATAAAATGGATAACATGTCATCTAGATAGACAATATTTTATTTATTGGTTTATTTTCTGATCATCTCAGTTATTCAGAATATCAGGATCCGAGCTCTCGAACCCTTAGAACTCAAATTTTAACTTATTTTTAATCTAAAATACCTAAAAATTATTTTAAAAACCTTAATAACCCAATTTTGAATCTAAAAACACTATTTCATCACTAAAAACTCGAAAACCAAACTGAATTGAGAAAATATTTATAGGCTTGATCTACGTAGTTAGAGGACAAAATTATTTTTATTGAATTTTTATTTTTAATTAGATAAACTCATTGACACCAAGATTAATATGTTTTTATAGCTTTGATATAGGTGGTTGAGATATTTCTCTCCCCCTCATTTTCTAGATGAAACATGGTTCAATAATGGTGAAAATAAAATTTAAGGATTGAAACCAACAAACCTAAAACTACACGGAACAAATAATAAAAAAAAACTGAGAAATTTATGTACCAAGGTGTGAGGTGTAGTTATATAGTGTTTGACCATTTTCTTAGTATTCTTTATAATTATAATTATTATAATTACCCCACATTCAACGTCAACTTTCCAACAAAAAGGAAAAAATTAAAAAGCTGAAGGGGCCAGCAGGGCAGATAACTATTCTCTAAACATGTGTGGGAATTCATCAATGTCTTCGTATATCCACTCAATCCGTGATATGGATCATAGCTATATATATATATATATATATATATATATATATATAAATGGCGCAATCATTGTTTTCGTCGTCTCTCTCTGTTTTCCAGAGCCATTTTCTTTTTTGACATAACACCGGTGATCCGGCTTTGTTTACTTTGAATTGCTAAAACGTAAACTCCCGTCAATGATTTTTTCTTCACTAATTTCCCAATAGAAATAATCATCTAACATTTGATGACTGGAAGCTGGGTTGTTGGGATTTGCCTAGATTTGGCACTGTAATTAGGTTCAGATTAGCGTGATTAAACTCATTTAATGATGACGCCCGCCTGGGGCTGGGTGTGCTTTCATTTTTATCCATCTTCTTGTTCATGAAAGGCTGCTTGCATCTCTTTCCTTCCTTTTCTTGTTTTCTTTCTTAAAAATTCATGCAAGCAGATGCACTAATTATTTGAACAAGTCCAAATACCCTAAAAACTAACAGAGGGGCGACAAAATCAGTCAAAGTTCTACATTCCAGTCAAGCCCTCTATCTTTCTCCAAGGTAGCAATGTCAATCTTTCTGTGATATTCTAGCTTAAAGTAGAAGGGAATTGGTAGATTTCCAATGAGAAAAAGTGCCCAAAGACGAAGTCAGTTTTGTTCATAACTTGTTTGAAAGTTTAAATTCAAAAAGCTCAACTGATCACTCGCGGATTAATCAAAGCAATTGCTTTAGTGAGCTTTGATTTGATTTGGAGTGCAAAGTCTACACATGCTTTCCATTACACAGGCTTCTTATTTCTCAAAAGTCCACTTCTGAAATCTCTTTCTAGTTCCTTTTCTCAGTTCTTGGAGGTAAAAACTATTTACATGAGAAGAAAAACAAAGCAATGAGCCCACAATGAGGTGAGGGGGCAACACAACCTTTTGAATTCAGATAATCAAGAACCATTTTTTTTTAGAACATGGCGTTTACTCAAAAGGAGAAAAGGAAAGAAACTAGGGGGAAAACGATACGTTAGGGCACGGTCAAGTCACCTAGCTTGTCCTATATATTGCAACTGGTGATATATAAATATGGGCATTGATTTTAAACAAATTTCACTATCGTCTTTCTTTCTTGTTGGCTAATGATATAATGGTGGCCACAATTCTTGACAATTTAGGCCATGGAAGTGAGAATGATAATTAACTAGGGAGGACGAGTCAAAAGAGCTTTTGACACAGGAAAGAATCTTACCATTTGAGAACCTTTCACATTTGATGTTCAAGCTAGCTTAAGAAAACTTCAACTATACATGTCCTGGATGGTTCTTTTTGAAATGGAAACGATTGGTTTTCAAAATATTTTTAATTTAGAAATATATTAAAATAATAATTTTTTTATTATTTAAAAATTAATTTTAACATCAGCATATCAAAACGATATGAAAATACTAAAAAATACTAATTTAAAGTTCAAAAACACTTTTAAAATACAAAAATAAATATGGTTTGATGAATGTTAGCATTGATTTTTACTTGAAGCACACAAAAGACAAAATAAAACACAAAAAATTTGAAAACCAAATTAATGTATTAATTTGGATTTTATTCCAATCTCTTCCTGTGTACTAAAGAAAAGTCGTGGTTAAATGAAAGTCACTCTCATGCTTGTAAAAGAGGCAATCACACTAACAACACAACTGATCTTGCAGGATTTTTGTTTTACATGTGATGGGCGCCTAACATGGGATCTTACCATATCTGTAATAGAACTTGCATGCATGCAAAACATGCTTAAACACTGCAAGCTCCATGTTTCTTGATGTGTTAGGAGTACCCAGATAATAAAGAACGATGCTTGCTTGTGTTCTCATTTACTTACAAACATCGCATGATCGATCGGTTGCTTTCGGTTTTTCCAAATTGATGTGTGATTTGTAAAGCATGACAGAGCCTAATGCTCCCACTATGATCTCATCTTCCTCTTGGTGCTTCACTCGTTTTTTCTTGAAATTTATGCTTCTCCCACCCTTTCATTTTCTGAGTTCAGCAAAATACTGCAGCAGCTCTTCTGCTTCTTCTCCTTCTCCGAATGAAAGATTGCTGTCTGCTAGCTGCTGACAGCCCACCTCAAGTGCCACTGTGTGGTATATCCATCATGCGGGCTTAATTTCTTCCTTGACCTTTCGGAATTTATCTTCAACAATCTATTTTCGTAAGCATGTGTGGGCGTACACAAATTACCTTAAATCTAAATAATAATAATAATTATAGCAACAAAGAACACACATCTACATGCTGGCTACAATATTAAATTGTCATAATTTCAATCTCAAAAGGAAGAAGATTAATCATACACATGTATAAATTAAAAAGTCATCCAATTGGAAAGGTGAAGCGTGGAGGTTAATGGTTGGCTGAGTTGTATGGAGATTTATGTGCTATTTTATGTTCGATTCAAGCCAAACAATGACATGCTAGAAATTAGATATAGAGTGGGAGAGGAGCACCTTTCTGCCTTAAATTAGGGTGTTAGCAAGAGAGACCTCCAATGGAGTCCACATCAAGAAGATTCCCTTTTTTCTGGTCACACACCTAACAAAAACCTGCTCCTCTTCCAAATCGACAGGGACGAGCATTAATTCACCAAAGACCATACACTTTATGTCACATATAATGGAAGCAAACCATTTAAAGTCAACAATCTCAAGCTCTTTTTTTTTATTAAAAAAAAAAAACTTGATTCCAATCTCTAGTCTAGCACTACAAAGTCATCTCTCTTAAGCAACCACCCGCACATCTATAGAAACCAACCATTTCATATCATCTTGACTAATTAATTATTCATACGCATGCACCCATCTGATTGTTTTTTTACTATACTTTGCTAAGTTGTTTCTTGTAGATTTCCATATATTTATCCGGCCAGCAGTGCTAATCTTCTATGTAATCAAGCCTCTTGCAATTATCTAAATATTGGTGCATTTATGTACAATAAGTCATTTGTGATTTCCTTGCTAGCAAAAACTTATTAGTGATATGAATAAAAGAAATTAATGTTAATTTAGATTAATTGTTTGCTTAGTTAATTTATCCGCAAAGTAAAGCATATACATACATGCTATATATATATATAGGATCAAAATAACAAAACAATTCGACTAAAATTTCATAAATTTAAGTAAGATTATTTGGTAACACTTATTGAAGTATTTGGAAACTGATTTAAATGAAGATTGGTTATTGTTAATGATTAATTATTTGTCCTTAAATTTTTATTGTTTATCTCTTGATGCAAATTAAATAATTGCAATAAACTTTCAAGGATTCTAACAACATTACCTTATTTAATTGCACTACTAAACATGGTTCATAAGCTCTAAGAAATATAACTCGACATCTCTCTATAGGCTATAAAGTATAATAAAAAACAAAGAAAAAACAGATTTTAAAACTAAGGAATCTAGAAAACTGAGGTGAAGAAGAATATGAAAATCTATGTAAAACACTCTTTCTTTAATCCCCTTTTAGAATGGATTTTAGAATCAAAACTGATCTATAATTAAGAAAACTAATTCCATTAATTTATTAGTCTTAATTACATGCCACAAAACAAAATTAACCTGACAATTTTTAACTTTAAAATTTGATTTTTTAGATTAAATAGAAAACTGTTCAAGTTAAAGAACAAGATTGTTCAGGCTTTTTCTTCATGTGTTGGATAAATAAATGGTTTGGTAAATAATAATTATTGATAAGCCAAAGAATTATTTTAAAACAAACTCAAACTCAAGTCCAAAATAAACTAGCTAAAAGCAAACCAAAACCCAGGCTTGAAGCTTGAGGCCTAAGACCTTAGGCTAGAGTGATGCAAGGGGAAGATATAAAGACAATAACAACAAATAAAACATAGAAGATTTGATTAGCGATAAGAGTTGCATATGTAAACTCTAAATTCTTAGTTTTATTTTTTGAAAAATAAGGGTAATGGTGTTTGCCTCCTTAGAGGTTCACAAAATATTTAAATAAGCTAGAAAACACTACCTTTATTAGAAAACAAATAAAAATTCAAAAGGATAAATAAATTAACATAAAATCTAAAATAAAACAATATATTAAAAAAAAAACTAGGAAACATAAAAAATTGGACCAAACAACAACTTTGAGACCTAATTTCGGGAGATCTAATAGTCTGATGAACAAGGTATGCATAAAAAAAAACCCTGCGTATAGAATAACCTAGAAAAAGGTAAGCCCGATCCAATTGTCGGATATCCTTTTATCACCATTCTAAGCTACTAGACTTGTCCCTCTAGTCCGTAAAGGCTTTTGCTAGGCCAACTACATAGTTTGCTTGTGGTAGATCCCCATCCAATTATGAAAAATCCCTACTCGAATGTTGAGAACCTTGATTTTTCACAAGCTTGACTGCATCATAAAGGTCCAGAGCCTAGAGCCCATGCCCAAACTTGTGTTGTACATGTGCCCATGCTTGAGCCAGGCAAGTATGCAAGCGTAACTTAAGCCTAAAACCACTTTGTTTAAGCACGTTTATGGTTCTTCAACTTTCCATTATATAAATTGCAAGAAAATCTTGTATTTTTCAAATATAGAATAGAGGGTTTTGAGTTTCATAAAAACATGCCAACCGAGGTTCCTTTTAGATCAATTTTTCTTTCACTTATAATTTATTTTAATCATGTTAATGTTAAAGTTTTTCAACATAATAAGATTAGGACAGTTCTAATCCATTAAATATCATAGTAATTTTTATTATTAGTGTGACATCTACAACACCCAAATCTTTTATATCAAACTTATTATTTAACATTTTCTTAGTAAACTTGATCATGTGATCATTGTTGTCTAAAATTAGCATACCGTCAACATAGATACATACAATAATATAAATCTTTATATGTGTTTTTCACATAAACACATTTCTCAACTTCGTTGATTTTAAACTCATTTGAAAACATAACCACGTCAAATTTTTCATATCATTGTTTAGGTGCTTGTTTCAAATCATATAACGACTTTATAAACTTACAAGCTTTCTTTTCATGTCCTTTAACAATAAACCCCTCCGTTTATTCCATAAAAACCTCTTCGTTAATGATTAAGAAAGATTTTTACATCCATTTGATGTATTTCAAGTTTGTAAATAGGTGTTATGAGTATTAACACTCAGATGAAAGTTATTCTTAACATAAGTGAATATGTGTAAAAACAAAATGCCAACCTTATTATTATTTAAATCTTTTAATAAGAAGTCTTGTTTTGTATTTGTTAATAATTCTCCCAGTCTTCATCTTCCTTTTAAAGATACACTTAATGGCTTACTTTTAGGTGTAACACCTACTAGTTCCTATATACGATTATTTATAATAGATTCAATTTCATTGTCTACTGTCTCATTCCGTTAGAAAGCTTCAAGATATGACATTGCCTTAAAGTAGGTTTTAGGTTCGTTTTTTAACATGTATCTTAGAAATCAAGGCCAATGTTTTGGCTGTTTTGCCTTTTTACTCCTTTTAGGCTCAACTTCATTATCTTTCAATTGATGAAAGCTACTTGAGCTAGGTTCTATAATTCTTTTAAGTGAATATTTTTCTTATGATTTCTTGGAAACACATCTTCAAATAATATAGCATTCATTGATTTCATTATGGTATCAGGATGAATGTCTTTAATATTTGACTTCTATACAAGAAATTAATATGCACTATTATTATATGCATATCCGATAAAAAAATGACACATAATTTAAGGACCTATCTTTACCTTTTTGGGATTAGGGACTACCATTTCTATACTTTAAGGTATTTATTGAAAGGTTTTCTATATTTTCACAATTTATATGATGTATTTTCTATTTTTTTTATCACTCTCAAAGATCATTTTAAAATTATTTTTCTTAACAATGAGTCAAACACTAATTTCTCTCTAATTTTAGTAACATAAAGCACATTGATGGGGGTGAAAAGCTTTCCAGAATACATCTTCAACATGACCTTCCTAATACCTATTACCTTTGAGGTTGATGTATTGTCCATGTACAAGTGTTCATCATCCATTTCTTTGTGAGTGGAAAACACCATCTTTTTGGCACACACATTTCTTATTGCACTAGTATTAATCCACTACTACTCAAGATTGTTAATTAGGTTGACTTTGAAAACCATAACAAACAAATTCTTTTTTGAAACTTCATTTATGACGTGATTAACCTCGGTAACATTGGCTTGAGTAATCCTTTTTTTTTTTGTAGGATTTTCCTTGCTAAGCCTAATTTCTACAATCCTTGGCTTAATGTCCAACCTTATTGCAGGTGGAGTATTTGTCATTAAACTTCTTAGCAATCCTCTTTACCTTTATAATAAGCTTTTACTTTTGGTTTTATTATGAGTCTTCACCTTTTATTCAACAATGTTTGCTTTAGAAACCATACTGGAAGAGTTAGCTCTTCTTTTAGACAACTTATTATCCTTATCTATCATTAACCTTAAAATAAGGTCATCAACTCTTATTTTCTTACATTTATGCTTAAGGTAGTTTTTGAAGTCTTTCTAAGATGGTGGGAATCTCTCAATAATTATAGCCACTCCAAATGATTCATTAAAAACCATTCATTTAACATGAATATCATGCAAAATAAGCTCAAACTCTTGAACTTGGCATATCACAGTCTTTGAATCGATCATCTTGAAATCCAAAAATTTATCAACTATGAGTTTTTTCATACCAACATCTTTAGTCTTGTACTTTTGGTCCAAAGCTTTCCATAATATCTTTGCACTTTTGATTCAACTATGCATATCATATGATGTATTGTCCAATCCATTTGAGATGTGGTCCTTATATGAAATCCCTATTCCATACATCAATAATTGCGACTATGGTGGGATCAAATTCATCATTTGATATATTTGAAAAAATATAAAATAAAAAACAAAGTCACGTATATTTGATACATAATCGAACTTACCCAAATTTGAATCTAAACACCAGTATGCACTATTTCTTATTTTAATGACTTAAAATGGTATTTTCATCAATTCATATTAAATTACTCTTTTATTACACATGTTACCGTTAATTTTAATGAAATTAATTGATAGAGTGATATATTAGCTAAATAGAAAAAACTTAAGGTTATTATTTGATTATTTTTATAGAAGTATAAGATTGAGAATTATAATGTAATATATAATAACATATTAATAGATTTCCTTTGTAGCTACTTTGATTTAAAAAATAACTAAATTTATAAATTACAAAAAATAAAAAGTATGCCATGGCCTTTATTCAATTTTGTGAAAAACATCCCATTTTTTCCACTGGAAATTTAAACCACTTTTGGTAAATTAAATCTTATAAGAAAATAAACAAGCAAAACCCACACAATAATCCATGGAAAATCATTTGTGTCTTAGAGGGAAAAAGCAACTGGATCAGCTCTAAAATAATTCATTATACACACATCGCCAAACCCTAAAACACCAGCATAACTATTGTTAATCATCTTTATTCTGCCATAGCCTTTTGTTTTATATATACATAATAAATAATTCTCTTCTAGAAGTAGCTTGATATGAAGTCGCTAATTTAACCTTTTCTCTTACAACGATAACATTTACAATTGCCTCTAGATTTACCGTCTCTACAGAATTCTCTATTCCTACTCTCCCTCTGTTATTTATCACAAGAGCCCATGCATTATCTACTAACACTTCACTTCATCTTGTTTCTTTATTAAATAAACTATCTTTAACCATAGATAGCGACGAAACACCATTCCTAGTAGAATTCATAAATGTTATAACCAAAGTCTCCTAGTTATCTTGTAGAGTCTCTGAAAACAATACTTCTTTTAACTCATTATCTAACACTATTTTCATGGTTATCAACTAATTAATAAAATATTAAAAGTCGTTTAAGTGTTCATTAAAATACCTTCCATCTTTATATTTCAAATTCAAAAGCTTCCATAGAAGATGACGGTATAATTCTCTCTACCGAAATAGTACATTGAAGCAATATTGATCATGGTAACCACTTGTTGAGTAGATGTAATGATCAATATTGTTTTTTTAAAAATAAAAACCAAAATTATATAATTAAATTTTGGTTATAAACATAAGAAATGTAGTAACTAATTAAAAATTTCAACAAAAAAAAACTAATTTAAAATTATATAATAACCACAAAAAATTAAACAATTTAGTAAATAAAAGTTTTATAATTAAAAAGGCTGATTTAATCTCATTTCAATTGTTTAGTTCAAATGATATATATATTTAACATGCACCATTTCAATATGTTTTTTTTTTTTTTTTTTATAAATAAAATGCATGAACTTAACAAAATAGATTAATGATTAAATTTTAACTTACGTTTAAAGTTGCTAATAACATCCTAAATTATTAAACTAGTTCACAAAGTTATATATATGTATAAATTAAATAAATAAATAACAGAATAAAACCTTAATATTGTTGGCAAAATGTTTTTACTGAACTGAAGAAATTACCTAATGTTAATTGAGATTAATTGTTTTGTTGGTTTAATTACAAGGTAAAACATATAATTCATACTATATAAATAGGATCAAAATAATAAAACAATCATGTAGGAAAAAAATCATGTAAATTTAAACTACATTGTTTAATAACACTTACTTGTTGGAGTACTTAAAATCTAATTTAGATGAAGATCAGTTGTTGTCAAGGATCAGATTTTTTTAAAGGCTTTATTGCTCATCTTCTAATGCAAATAAAATGACTGCTATCAGTCTTTTAAGATTTTAACAATACTACCTTGTTTAATTTCATTACTAAACAAGGTTCACAAACTCTAGAAAATATCAAAATTTCTCTACACTATAATAGAACCTAAACTCCGGAGTAAAAAAAAGAAGCTTTAAACTAATGAAGTAACTCGAAAAACTAAGGTGAAGAAGAGTATGAAAATATGTGTAAAACACTCTTTCTTCAAGCCCTTTTTATAGTGTATTTTGGAACTAAAATTGATGTAGAGTCATTAGAATTAATTCTTTGTACTTATCAGTCTTAATTACCCACTATAAAACAAAATTAACCTAAAATCTTTTGGCTTTAAAATCTAACCTTTTTTTGTCTCAAAAAACTATTTAGGTTAAAAAAGAAACTATTAAGACTCTTTATTCATAAGTTGTTAAAAAATAATTTTTTATGGGCCAAATAATCATTTTAAAATAAGCACAAATCCAAAATAAGCTGGTAAAAAGTAAATCCAAACACAGGTTCAGTACTTGAGATTCAAGGCCCAAGCTTGTGCCAAAGACAAGCTCGTGTGTTGGATTTGTAGGAATATGTAAACAAAAAGGCCCACACCTTTCTTCTGTTATTAGTCGTGTGTGTGTGTGTGTGTGTGTGTGTATTACATGAGTGATTGTTGCCTATATTCATGGAGAAATTATAGGTAACATTAGATTTATAGGATTACATGAATCCTTCTACTGCTATGATTGATCACAGGAATCCTGCTGCCATAAGACACTAATTTCTCTATTGCCAACTGTGATTGATCTTTATCTTATCATTCCCTTTTAAGCTCAAGGCGGTACAAGATCGATGAAGAGCTTGTAACGATTGGAAGCAAACTTGATTGAATAAAGTGGGTTTGGTCAATATATCTGCAAGTTGAGCAGGGCCAGCAATATATTCTAGTAGGAGGGCACCATTGGCAACACGTTCTCTGACGAAATGGACATCAATTTCAATATGTTTTGTGCGATAATGAAAAATTGGGTTCTTAACCATAGTAATAGCACTAATATTGTAACAGAATAACTTTGAAGGCGAAAGGCAGTAACCAATGCTTTTTAACAGATTCATGAACCACATAAGTTCAGCCATGGTGGAAGCCAGGGCACAATATTCTGCTTCTATCGTAGAGCGATATACGGTGGCCTGCTTTTTAGCACCCTATGACAATAAGTTGGTACTCATATATATGGCAAAACCAAATATGGATCGTCGATCATTCGTACAGCCTGCCTAGTCAGCATCACAAGAGCCATGAAGAGTAGTTAAGGGCGTTAGAACAAAATGAAGACCAAGGTCTAGAGTGCCCTTGAGATAACAAAAAAATTCTTTTAACAACAATGAGGTGAGGTTCCCGCGGGGCATGCATGTATTGAAAACACAGTGAACAACATAAGAGATGTCAGGTCTTATAAGTGTGAGATATTATAGAGATCCCACGAGCTGATAAAAAAGTGTGGGATCAAATAACAATGTGCCGTTAGTAGCCGTTAAGTTTGTGTCGGATGCTATAGGTGTGGCAACTGGTTTAGCACCATCTAAACCAAATTTGTGCAAAAGTCATAGTAGATACCTTGTTTGAGTAGTGATGAGTGCCACGTCAGTCCTGACAATTTAAAGGCCAAAGAAATAGTGAACATTACCAAGGTCTTTCATGCGAAACATAGAGGAGAGATGAGTAATGAATGCATATATTGGGGATGGAGATGACCCAGTAAGAAGGATGTCATCAATATAGATCAGTAGAAGAAGAACGCCTGAACCTTGTTGACGATAAAATAGGGATTGATCATAGGGACATTATGTGAAGCCCATCTGTTGTATGTAGTTGATGAATTTCTTATACCATGCACGAGGTGCTTGCTTTAAACCATATAAAGCCTTGTGAAGAAGATAAACATGATGTGGATAAGCATGATCCTCAAAACCTGGTGGTTGAGCCAAATAGACACGTTCATGTAAATTACCATGAAGAAATGCATTGCTGACATCTAACTGTCTAATGCGCCACCCGTGAGACAGGTCAATGTTGAGAATTAACCGAATAGTGCCTAGTTGGACAACTGGACTAAAAGTTTCATCATAATCCAGTCCTAGAAGTTGAGTAAATCCCCTGGCCATAAGTCCTTTATACCTGTCAATTGTGCCATCAGGTTGTGTTTTAACTTTAAATACCCATTTACTGTTGATCAGATTCATATACGGTGTCTTAGGTACCGAGGTCTTAGTGTGGTTGGCATGTAGGGCATCCATTTCAGCTTGCATTGTCGTTTTCCAATGAGGAAGTCAAAGGGCCTGGCGGTAGGAAGATGGCTTTAGAGGCTGAGCTGTAAGATCAGCAAGAAAACACACAGGTATTGGATGTCTAGTGGAAAGGAATGTTTTTGGTTTAAGATTGCCTGTTTGAGTGCGTGTAACCATGGGATGAGTACGTTGTGGTAAAATGGAAGTTGCTGTCTCAGTTAGGGAAGAAGGCAAGACTGATTACATTTGAGTTGTGGGTTGAAATGCTGAAGATTGGTTGGTCGCAGGCTCACAAACACTCCATTGATTTGCGAACTGATTGGTGGTCGATGCAGAGCATGATTTTTAAGAGATTTAGGAAGAGTTTGTAGCTAAAATAATCGAGGAGTAGATGAATTTGAAACCGTATTAGTCTTGAAAGGAAAGTGTAGCTCATTAAAATTGACATGTCTGCTGATAAAGAGATGACCAGAATGTGGTTCAAGACAACAATATCCTTTGTGTTTGGCCAAGAATCCAAGAAAAACACAGTAGACTGATTTGTATTCCAACTTGGATCTACCAAAAGGTGAAAGTAAAGGATAGCAAGAACATCCAAAGACCCGTAAGAAATCAAGGCTGGGTGAACATCTGAATACAAGTTCACGAGGGGGCTTGTGTTTAACAGCTGAAGATGAGAGATAATTGATGAGAAAAACATCAGTTTTGAATGTTGCCGTCTAGTATTTGGTTGGAACAGATGCATGTGCCATTGATAACATGTCGATGTCAACGCTCAGCAATACTATTTTGTTTTGGTGTCCTATGACACGAAAGTCGATGGACTATACCATGAGTTGCAAAATAATTCTGCAAAACAGTGTTAATGAACTCACCACCACCATTACTTTAAACAATTTTCATAGATGTACTGAACTGATTCTCCATTTGTGTAATGAATGTAGGAAATATAGTTGCAACATCAGATTTGCGAGCCATATGTAACGATAATGTTCATCAATAATAAACAAATAAAATCTAAAACCATCAAAAGAGGAGACTGATGTAGGCCCCCAAACATCAGTATGTAGTGTATGCAAAAAGGAAGTTGAATATAATTGACGAGAATTAAAAGGCAGCTTTGCAGACTTGCCCAACATACAACTCTCACATAAATCTATTTTTCTATTCAATGATGGTAGAGATAATCTGTTAAGAATTTGAGAGTAAGGGTGGCAAAGATATGCATGCCACAGATTGCCTGGAACTTTATTTGCTAAAAGGCTGAAGAAATGATATGGAAGTTACCGCAGATTGATGGGGTATAAGCCATCCTCCATGGAACCTTTAAGAATCACTTACTTTGTCTTCATGTCATTGAGAAGAAATCCCCATGGATAAAAGAGAAAGTAACAATTATTATCCCATGTAAATTAAGATACAGATAACAATTTCTTTTTGATATCAGGAACAACCAACACATTATTAAGCTTAAGAGTAGTAGTAGGTATATTAATATGTCCTGTACCAACTATAAAGAGACCATTACCATTTTCAACCATAACAGTATCATTACCAGAATAGGAGTCAATGCCTTGTAGCTCATTGGAATTTGGTGTCATATATTGGTTGGCACCAATATCGGGATACCAACTATCCTTTGCACTGTCTCCTACTTAAATGGCAACAAAAGCTATATATTGTACAACTTCATCATCTGAAGCAAAACAACCATCAGCTTTGTGATTTGGACCATCACAAAAAAAACAAGTAATACCTCTTCGTCCATAACCAGAGCTGTGACTTGCACGAGTGAACGAGGACAGTCTGGTTCTAAAAGAATTGTCAATAGATCGTGAGTTGTAAACATCTCTGTTACATCCCTGGAATTGCATTTTGGAATAGCCACCAGAATGGCCGCGCACATGATAACTTTCTTAAGATTTTGTATGAGAACGATTTCTATTTATGTAGAAAGCAACGTTGGATGGAGTGGTTTTTGCATTGTAAAGTTTGATTTCAAAATCACGTAGTTTGCTAATTACACCTTCAAAAGAAAAAACATGTCACGAGCATTAAGTGTTGTAACAATAGAATCAAACTCAGATCCTAATCCATGCAGATGCAAACAATGAGATCATCATCATCCATTGGTTTCCCTGCACCACGAAGCGACAAGGCCAAAGACTTGGTTTTGTGTAGATAGTCTTATGAGGAATAAAAACCTTTGTTGAGAGTCTTCAACTTTCCCTTCATTTGTTGTATAAGGTCTCGAGTATGACTTCCATAAAGAGTCTCTAAAACAATCCAAGCATCATGACATGATTCACTATTTATGACTTGAGAAAGAGGACTGCCTGATAGAGAGCTATTGATCCATCCAAGGATCAATTGATCAGTACACAACCAAGTTGCTGCTGCTGGATTTGATTGCAAGGTGCCATCGGCTCCAATGATGGTGGTTAATTCAAGGCAAGAAATGTCATTAGTTACATTACCAAGGAGACCATGACCTCTCAGAATTGGTATAACTTGAGCTTTCCATAACAAATAGTTATTGGAGGTAAGCTTGATAGAGATATTGAGTAAATGAGTATTGGAAGGTGAAAACTCAAGAGCAGAAGGCATGGGTAAAATGAAGGAGGTGGGAGAGGGCTCTGATACCATGTAGGAATATACAAACAAAAAGGCCCACACCTTTCTTCTGTTATTAGTCGCGCGCGCGAGCGCGTATATTAATTACATGAGTTATTGTTGCCTATATACATGGAGAAATTATAGGTAACAATAGATTTATAGGATTACAAGAAACTTCTACTGCTATGATTGATTACAGGAATTCTGCTGCCATAAGACAGTGATTTCTCTATTGCTAGTTGTGATAGATCTTTATTTTATCAGGATTAAACCCAAAAACATTTTGTTTAGGCTCATTTATAACTCTTCAACTTTTCACTATATAAATTACAAGAAAATCTTGTATTTTTTTTTAATGTGGGATAGAAAGTTTTAGGTTTTACAAAAACTTGCTAATCAAGGATTTTTTTATATTAATTTCTGATTCATCTATAATTTATTTTAATCATATTAAAATTTTATATTAAAATTTTTTTGTTATAATAATTTCCAATAAAACCTTAATCCTAAAAATAAATAGATTCTCCTTTGAATTTGAAACAAATTTCAAACGTGCTTTACACGGATATGTTGTTTTATTTCAAGAAAGAAATCTTATGTATTCAACATATGATGATGACCCATGTATTTTTACTAACTAGATGCTAGTTAACTTTTGAGAAATGACATACGCATGACGCATATGTGATGTATTTAATTAACGCAGCATACCTTTTCTCTGTTCTTTTTATATTTTTTTATTCTTTTTTATTTATTGCTATGAAAAAAAGAAGAACAAGAACAAGCATGTCAACTTGATAAGCTGCTTGTTACTTATGTGGTGCCTCAGCCATATGTGTGGAATTGAGTCTGGTGGAGATCAATCCGTGAAGAATGAACTTGGCCTTTTTCTCTTCAAAATTAAAATTATCAAAGAAAATCAGAATTTTGGTGGATTTCTTTTCAACTACTTAACAATGCGTGATAGTTTCTTGTTTTATTTTTAATGTTGTATGCTTTTATTTTTTTCATTTTATTGAAATCTCTTGCAAATCTAGGATAAAAAACTGATAAGGATATTATTTTTTAATTAACATGGATGTCTGGGTCAGTTTGTATATACCTCAACTAATTTTATAAATTCTAAAATTAATAATCATATAAATTTTTAATATTTTTAAAATTTATAAGATTCACGAGCTAACCGAGCTAACCTCGAGTTAACTGATGGGGGTATTTACCTACATGGATGGATGATGTGTCGAGAAAAAAAAGATGTCGAGGTTATTGGTCTAGAAGGTGATGTAGCTTTTAGCTCCTCTAATTTTCAAAGTTGATGTTGATGGTCAAATTCTTGCAAAAGTTTGGTTTGACATCACATCATAAATTTCTTCCTCTTGTTTTGTTCTTTGAATTATTTTTAGCTCGATTCCTATTGCCTTAACCCTTTTAATAATTGCTAGGTGTGAAAACTTTTGCCTGCTGACAACACTACGACGAGATGGTTAACAACGTAATTGTCTTTTAAATTATTTTTTTTATTAAAAATATATTAAAATATTAACATATCAAATAATAAAAAAAATAAAAATAAAAAAATTAAATTTTTTTAAAAACCCGAACTAACAACAAAAACAAAAATAGTATGAGGTATTTGAGAATATGATTGTTGTTGCCTTTTAAAATGCTTTTTACTCATAAAAGTATTAAAATGATATTTTTTTTATTTTAAAAAAATTATTTTTAACATTAGTGTATTAGAAAAATCTGAAAATATTAAAAAAATATTAATTTAAAGTAAAGAAAAAAAAATTAAATTTTTTTAAACTCATGAACTATAAATAATTGAAGAGAAGGTGAAGAAACTAGTTTGAGATATTGTGTTTTTTTAGCTTGAACTATAAAGATATCCTCGGAATGTTGAACGATATTAAAAAGCACATCCTTATATTAGCATGATGTATTTTTTTTTTAAATTAATTCTTTTTGATATTGGTGGACGGTTTGAATTTTTAAAGTCAAAGAAGGGAACAAATATCTTTGATGTAAGAGTATTATATATATTTTTTATGGATGATTAATATAAAACGTTTCTTTGTATTGTAATTTGCTAGATGCAAGCATTTATTGAACACTTGAAATGTTTATCCCCAGGAGGTACAAATTGGAAGGTCCACATTCAAGCATAGGCTTCACATTAGTTGTTGACTAGAAGAAATTCTCGTCTTTGACTGAATGATCAATGTGAATTAAGTTTAAAAGAACACAAAATAATATTTTCAGTCAACAAGAAATTCGATGATGTGTAACACTCGGTTAGGCTTGAAAAATAGAATTAAAAATGAGGAAAATATATATTTAATCGTTCAAATAAATAATTGCACTTAATTAGTTCTTAGAGTTATTTAATTAATAAAATAGCTTAAAAATATAGCATCAATTAAGTGAGTTTGAAGCTATCCGACGCCCATCAGAAACAAGAGGAGGAATTATATATATATATTTGAAGCTATCACGCCCATCAACAGTCATAAGATATCTCGAATGTGAAACTGACCCTTGCTCTAGAAACCTTGAACACTGCTTGTTTGCTAGATTATGGTTGCATATATATATATATATATATATATATATATATATATATATATATATATATATATATAATTTTTATTATATGCTCCATCAAGTCCTGAGACCGTCAATTTTTTCAAGGACGAGTCATCTTCTTCTTTATCCAATTCGTGGGTCATTCGATAAACATTTAATGGATACGAATATATGTTCATAATTTGATTAGTGATATTAACCTCCTTTTCTTGTTGCGTGACATGCTTGCTTGGACTTGGTCCAACGATGTTCTGAAAATAACCTGTTTTTCTAGTTTGCTATGTTGATTATAGCCATGAGTGCATAAATTTTATTTGTTATTTTATATTTGACAAAAATACATTTGGATATTTGTAAATTATTATTATTTTCTTAATTGAGATATATTTATATATTATCTTTCAAATCACATTGTCTTATTATCATTTGTGTGTGTGTCTCTGTGTGTTTCATGCATAATAGATAGCTTGATTGAGTCTGTTTTTTTTCTTCTTCTTTTTTTTCCATTAATTTACCAATAAGTTAGCTGACTTCAATATACTCAGAGATTCTGCATAAGCCCATTAAATATATCGAGGTCTTAGAACCCATTTCATTAATTAATCATATTTAACCTGTTTTTTCACTTTCTTTTCGAGTTTAAATGTTTATTCATTCAAAAGTAAAAATATGACTTTTTATTGGCCTAATTTAGCTCGTTTTATTTTTATGATTGGTTAGATCATAATTTAATAATAAACACAATAAACAAGTTTAGATAATTAAAAAAAAATCTAAAAGCCATAAGCCTCTTTCACTATAAACAAAGACAAATTGATTTTTTTACATTTTAGATGCATAGTGAAATGACTTGAATACTATTAGAAGCAAAAAGAAATTAAAATTGGGGTCTATGGGCTTTTTGATCTTTTCTCACTTTGGTTGTATAATGTAATAACTAAATTACTCTAAAAAGAAAAACAAAAAAAACTAAAACTAATATCCAGGGGTATTTTTATCTTTTCATCATGATTTTCTTAGTTATAATCAATTTAAGCGAGGAAGAATTTAGTCTCTTAAAAAATATAAATATAATTAAAAAAATTAAAGTGGCTAATGTGTGATATGCATGCACTAGAGTGTGTGAGACACCTACGCTCTTTAGGCGATGTATGTGATGCCTCTCAGCAATCAAACGTCGTCTTTTATGATGACATTGGAAGCATCATGTTGTCCTCTTTTTGAAGGTTAGGTATGTGTACATGATGGAGCAACAATTGGGCTCCTATGAATTTTTTTTCTTTTCCTTTCTCTTTTCTCTGTCTTCACCTTAAATTTCACCCCAACCCTTCCAAAAATAAAATATGTCATGTCAGTTTGTATTTTTATCAATTTTGATCTTTATTCTTTTGATTGTTATTTGTTTTTCTTTTCATGATTTTTTAAGTTCATTTGTTTTCAAGTTCATCCATCAGCATTATATTTCATTTATTTTTTATATCTATTTTGATTCTTATTCTATTGATTCTTATTTTTTTTTTAATCTTTTGTTTTTGTTTTTTCAATTTCATCCCTTAGTATTTTATTTCATTTAAGTTATTCTTTTGATTGCTATTTTTTTTTTCATTTTCTTATTTTTTTATTTTTCAATTTAGTCCCTCATTATTTTCTTTCATTTAATTTTTATACCAGATTTGGTCCTCATTGTTTTGATTGTTATTTTTTTTAAAAAAAATTTGGATGATAAGGAATTTGGCTTTGTGATCTTTTCATGTTTGCTTTCTATATGTTAATCCTTG
Organism: Populus trichocarpa; assembly: GCF_000002775.5. Taxonomy (NCBI): domain Eukaryota; kingdom Viridiplantae; phylum Streptophyta; class Magnoliopsida; order Malpighiales; family Salicaceae; genus Populus; species Populus trichocarpa. The sequence continues at coordinate 36,647,665 of NC_037285.2, read as the reverse complement.
TCTCATGACTAGGTCACGGGTTTCAAATATTAACCTAATTTAACTTTAATTTTTTTTATTTTTTTTTAAAATTGATCTATTTTTTAATTTCATCATTTCAACATTAGGTTACTAGGCCTTAAGTGTCATGAATTGTTTTTGTTTTCCTTTTTATGGGGTTATCTCGATATTATATCTTGGGTCATGAATTAATTGAATTAACTTGGGTTGACTCGAGTTTTTTTTATATGCAAATTAAAATTAATTTTTTTTTCATGTTTGCCTTTCATCATTTAACTTGCTTAAAAGTTGATCTCTATAATCAATTTTTTTTTTCTATGGGGTTATTCTGATCTTATGACCGCACTGTGAATTTGACTTGCTGACTTAAGTCAGGTTTTCTGTCCATTTTAAAATGTTTTTTTAGTTCATCTTTCAATGTTTGTTTTGCTGGTAATTGAGCTTCAGATTTCACATGGTTCATTTTTCTTTTTATAAGATTATATTGTATGATAATTCCATAAATTCCATATGAAGAGATCACTTGTGTTTATGGAAAGACTCATGTGACGATTGTGTAAATGATTCTTAGACTTGAGATCACTAAGTTATCTTATATAGGGAGTGTTATGGATAGATCCTGTTACATGTTGTCCTAATCAATGGTAGCAAATAGGTAGATATTTGATATAACATGAACTATATAAAGGTATTTGAGTAATCAAGAGAGGATTCATCAACTTAGGTGAATTAGAAAAAATATTACATTTATTCTCAAATAGTATTGATTGTAAATCCTTGTACAAGGTAAAATGAGATTTAAAAAGAGTTTTAAATCTTATTAAAAGAATCAATGACTATGATACTTAGAACAAACATCATTTGACATAGTCGATATACTCTATGCTATAATATTTAAATTAGAACATTATTGATGAAGGAATAATAATTACACTGAGAAACTAGTCATTGAGAGGTGAAGTTAAACCACTTATAGCTTTTCTAATATTTAGGGATTATGTCACATTGCTAGACATTGTACGTGATTTTTAAATATAAATTAATCAAGAGATGAATTGATAATAAATTAATTTGTTTAATTTATTTAATCCTATTTTATTTAAGATTGTAATTATATTTGGACCAACTTATTAGAAAACCTAATATGTCACACATATAATAACCATTGATCAGAAATTAAATTGTGATGATTAATTAAGTATGACTTGATTATAATTAAGTTCTAGAAATTAAGGACTATAATGTAATTGATGCAAAGAATTACAATTTTAGACCTAAAAAAAATTAAGTACGGACTTGATTGAATAAATTTCTAAAATTTTTCTGAAATAATATATATGATATTATTTAAGGGGAAAATTGATATTTTTCCTTTTATAGGGTTTTCAAGTTTGTCTATAAATAAAATTTTATACCTTTATTTTTTTTATTGTACAAAACACCTGAAAAATATAAAAGAAAAATGCTAGCTCTCAAAGGTATAACAACCTCTCTCTCCTATAAGGATTCAGAAGATTTCTCACTGGTGGTTCGTGTGGATTATCGTTAGAGGTCAGACACTTAGATGACTTGTGGTTTGCGACAATCCAGTCTTGAAGCAATTATCCAATGCCAAAAAGAACATATGATCTCCAAGTAGTCTTTATATACAAGCTAAACAATTCTAGATCTGTCTAACTAGATCTTTAAGACTAAATGTTTTTTTTTTAAATTTAACATTTTTATTGCGTATACATATTTCAGGAACAATCAAGGGTAACAAACATGTAAATATTGGGTATAACATGGACTATATGAATGTATTTGGGTAATCAATAAAGGATTCATCACCCTAGGTGAATTAGATTAAATATTCCATTTGTTCTCAAATATTATTGATTGTAAACCCTTGTTCAATGTAGAATGAGATTTGAAAAGAGTTTTAAATTTTATTTAAAAAATTAATGACTATGGTGTTGAGAACAAACATGATTTGACAGAGTAGACACACTCCATACTATAATATCTAAATAGAAACATTGTTGATGAAGGAATAATAATTATACTGAGAAATTGGTTATTGAAAGTTTAAGTCAAACAATTTATGACTTTTCTAATATTTAGGGATCATGACACGTTGCTAGACATTGTACTTGATCTTCAAATATAATCAATTAAGTGATGAATTGATAATAAATTATTTTGTTTAATTTGTTAAATCCTATTTTATTTAGGATTGTAATTTATATTTGGACGAACTTATTAGGGAACCTAATGAGTCACGCATATAAAAATCATTAGTCATAAATTAAACTATGATGATTAATCAAGTGTCACTTGATTGCATATAAGTTTTAGAAACTGGAGACTAGAATGTAATCAATACAAGGGATTATAATTCTAAAACTAAGAAAAAATCAAGTAGGGACTTGATTGAATAAATTTCTAAAATTATTCTGAAATAATACATGTGATATTATTCAAGGGGAAAATTGATATTTTGTCACTTATAGAAGTTTCAGGTTTTCTTATAAATAGAATGTTATGCATTTTATTTTCTACACAATACAGAATACCTGGAAAACAAAAAAGAAAAAAGCTAGCTCTCAAAAGCATATCAATCTCTCTCTCTCTCTCTCTCTCTTACATGGGTTTATAAGACTTCTCACTGGTGATTCGTGTGGATTATCGTTAGAAGCCAAACACTCAGATAACTTACGGTTTACGATAACTCAGCCCTGAAGCAATTATTCAATGCAAAAAAATAATAATCTAATGTTGTATTCTTTGTACAAACCTTAAACAGCCATAGATGTGTCTAACAAGATTCCTAAAATTCCTGATTTTTTTTAATTTATTATTTTTATGAGTTTTTGTGTTTACTAACAGTTTGTAAATTTCAATATTTGGTACCCTAGTTCTGTTAAAACTAAACGAAAACTCATTTCCGTGGTCAATTCCAAAAATATTGGAAATAATATAAGTTACTAAAATCATCCCACCACGAAAACTTGAAATATGCGAAATATGTGTTTCTCCGAAGCTAAATACTATGTGAAATTACTATATTGAACACCACATTTTTTTTTTTAATCTTTCCTCACCCTTGTTGCTCTCTCTATCTCTCTGCGCTAACAGTACTGCAGAAAGAACCAATTTTGTTTCTTATATATGTTTGTGTCGGCTCATTGAAAGGAAATAAGAAGGAAGAATTTCTTCCTTTCTTTTCACACCACACACACAAGAACAAGCTCCCATTTTTCTCCTTCAAATCCAGTTCTCATTTTGCTTCAGTCCCTTTCTTTGTTGCCTAATCATCCAACAGCTCCGAAACAATGTTTTCCTAAATTTTGATTTTTTCAAAATTATTTTTTAATATACTATTATTAAAAATAATTTTTTAAAAATAATAAAAATATTATCATTCTTTCAGATACCCTGTAAATTACACGGGCTGCATCCGGTAAAAAAGAAGAAGAAAAAAAACACCTCGCCTCTCTCAGCTTGCGTGAGGAAGATGATGACGGTCCCATCAACACGAAAGGAAAGAAAGAAAGAAAGCGATTGAGGGAGTCCCACGTGCCAGGGGTAATGTCGGCTAGGATAAAAAAGCCGGTGCCAGTATCGAACACGTGTAAGCCTGATATTCCCATATCTCTTTTTTTATTTTTAATTAATTAAAACAAAACAAACAGTGAAGTTTGAATGTTTGACTAGAAAGAAACCAAAAGCACACAGGCTCTCTCTCTCTCTCTCTCTGACCTCGTGCCTGACTGACTCTTCTCTCGTTTTTTCTTTATTTCTTTCTATATATTATTCTGTAGTCTTCGCTGACTTATCCTTAATTTTCTTTCTAAGCAAATTAATAGTTGTTTAGTAGAGTGATAACTTTTGAATATTTTTTTTTTTTTTAAAATATATTAAAATAATATTTTTTATTTTTTAAATTTATTTTTAACATCAATATATTATTCTCATCCATGTTTTTTAATTACCGGTATTTATATATAATGGTGTTTTTCTAGATAAAAAGACTTCGCCAGGATATTATATGGTTTGAGTGGATCATATTAATGAATCTGACTTGTAGAAATAATATAAAGTCATTGGATTCTTGTTCGTAAATTTCAAGTTAGAAAATTAGCATCCTCATTATTATTTTAGAAGCTAATTTTACAGTATTTAATAAGAGATTTGTATTTCGGTACGTATTCTCATTTAAATAAAAAACTAAATGGGTTTGTTTTATATTTTCTCGCTCTAAATTTTATATTCTAAATCATATTAAGAGCTATTTATTACTGTTAATTAAATACCTTCCATCTACTTATTTTCAACAACATATATATAAAAATACAAATAAATCTATACAAACTAAAATAATCCTTGGGTTAATCCATAAAGTTTTGCTGGCTAAGATGAACTTAATTCTAATTTACTATATTATAAGAAATATCTTGTTGTTGGTAGGTGACGGATTTGCGTTTTCTAAAAAGAATAAGAGTATTTAATTAAACAAGGAGTTGAGTCTTCATTTTTTATATATACAAATTAAGCTGCTTCACATTAATTAATTAATTAATTAATCATAGAGATTAAGAGATTACAGAATAATCTCTTAATTATAATAAATAGAGATATGCATGTTGAATCTTGCGTTGCACACATTGACTACTTGTGCTATCCAAGAGGATGATATTACACTAGATTTTTATTTTCTGAAGAAGAAATCGTTATGAGAAGGTTTCTTGGCTTCTAGATGCACTGATAATTAAAAAATTGAGATTAGTTTCTTAATTAATATACAGCTTAATTAATTAATCAATAAATAACCCTTCCCATTAATTACTTAGCCATCTTAATTACACCAATAATATCCGGTGTGTGGAGCAGTTAAATGATTAGAAATTTAATATTATTGTTGAGAAAACTTTGAAGACCTTGGATATATATATATATTTATTTTTTTTCTTTTAACTGAAAACGAAAAGATTATAATAGTTAGAAATGTAATCATGGAGGTAGACCGGGAATAGGGTGTAAATTGACAGAAGAGGGCGGGACGGATGCGGGAAATGTTTCCATATGAGAGGGCACTTTTGCCCTTGTGATCGGAGGTAGTTTTGTCAACCTTTCTTTATAAAAAGCCATTGGCAAGTCTCCTTCAAACTCGCAGACTCTTTGTACAAGTAAATGAAAATAAGCCAAAAGTCTTAACGCACAACCAAGACCTAGAAACCAAACCCTCTCCTCCTCCTCCTCCTCCACCTCCACCTCCTCCTCTTTATCTATGTCTAATGAGCACAGAGACTTTTACTACCACACTCCATTCCAAGAGGATCATCTTGATGTCAAGCCTCCTTCCATTCTTGGTTCATCAACTTATAACAGGAGTCCCGGCCAAGGGCTTGATCCTTCGTCGTACATGAGCTTGACGGAGTGCTTGCATGGCTCCGTGGACTACAATTCACTTGCGAAAGCCTTTGGCCTGTCACCTTCTTCATCTGAAGTGTTCTCTTCCATAGAAGAAAGTTCAAGGCCAGTGGAAGCTAGAGATTTAGATGGTGGGAATAGTACTGATCAAGTTCCAGCCACCCCTAATTCTTCAGTCTCTTTCTCCTCGAGTGAGGCTGGTGGTGATGAAGACTCAGGGAAGACCAAGAAAGAGACACAACCAGAAAAGCCAGAGGATGGAGGAGAAAACTCTGACAAGAAAGAGTAAGTTTCTGTTCATGTAATCCTCAATATCATATATATGAATTGATCTATGCTACTTTCTTAATAATTCTGCCAATATTCTTGAATTAAACATGGTGTAATTCATTTATGTATGTGAGCAGCAAGGCAAAGAAGAAAGCAGAGAAAAGGCAAAAAGAGCCACGATTTGCCTTCATGACCAAGAGCGAGGTCGATCATCTAGAAGATGGATATAGATGGAGAAAGTATGGACAGAAGGCTGTCAAGAATAGTCCATATCCAAGGTATGCATGCCCTAGCTAGTCTCTTGCACCCCCCCAAAGCACAGTAAATCAAGAAGCACTAGTTTTTATCAGAAACCAACATATAGACACTATATATTTTGCATGCGTTGACAAAACGTTTTGCTCTTATTGATGATTGCCGAAATTAAGGTCAAAGAAAAACAAAGGGTACAACATCACCAATCCTTTCATCGCTTCCACTATTTTATTTTTCCAGCTTTAATTTCTTAAAAATGAATTAGGAGTGTTAATTAGCGACAGAAAGGTAATCTTGAAGGCAATTCTTGATAAGATGAACAGTAAATATTAATTAATTATATTTATATCAGGAGCTATTACCGGTGCACTACTCAGAAATGCACTGTGAAAAAACGTGTGGAGAGGTCATTCCAGGATCCATCAATCGTGATTACAACATACGAGGGCCAACACAACCATCCGATTCCAACAACACTTAGAGGAAGTGCTTCGGCTATGTTTTCACATTCAATGCTAGCACCTGCGCCCATGGCGAGTGGGCCTAGCTTCCCTCATCATCAAGGGTATAATTTTGTTCAAATCCCAGATGCTATGAACAACCAGAACATGGGGGCGTATCCACAAAACGTTAATCAGCATGTGCACCAGCAGTATCAAGTTCCGGACTATGGACTTTTGCAAGACATTGTCCCTTCGATTTTCCTTAGACAAGAGCCATGAGAAGGGTCTCTCTCAGTGTACATATGCTTTTAATAATTTTACCTTCCTGACTTGTTAGGTAATACTTCTTTTCTTCTTTATATCTTAATTCTGAAGTGGACATGCTTCCCTTGGATTAAAGGTGAATTTTGCTACAATATTGGGAAATGCTTTCATAATCCAAGAAGGTCATGAGTCTAAAGCTAGGGCGGTACGTAGCAGTGGTTTTTCAAAAACCCAGCGGTAGGAGGATTGCACGCTTATTATACTCCAAATGTAGTCCATTATTGCTCCCTTTTTTTCTCCTTTTTTTTATTGTATGGAGGTGTAATTATTTTCATTTGAGAATGAAACAATTTCTTCTTCTTCTTCTTCTCCTTCTATTATATATAAATTCTATTTTAATGCATAAATCATGTTGATGTATTGATGGGATGTCGTTTTCTAGAGAGTTAATTGTAATTCAACATAAATCATGCTAGTGTTAATGTGAATGTATTGATGGGATACATATTGCCGCAATTTTCTATCCAGCGGCACTGCTTTTTGTTACATATTAGGTGAAGGGAAAATTGTGTTTAAAGTAAAGTTTGTGCATATTTAAAACAAGAATTGTGTAGGTTTAAATAAACAATTTATTTTAAAATTTAAATAAAGGAGGAGAAAAACAATAATAAACTATCAAAATTAATTGTCTAACTATAGACCATTTTAAAGGTATTTGTTTTTATAGAGAAGTTAAAGAACTCTTATTTTTATTTTTCTTTTGTAAGAGAACTAATACATTTTGATATCTAATCTTGTATTTACATCTGTTAATGAAAGGGAGATTTTCCTAAAAATATAATTCGTTATTTTTCTCTTGTTCCTGCTATCAAGAGTTAAAAATTGAGTAGATTTAAAAAATAATATTGCAATCACACTACAAGCACTAAAAAATAAAAAATAAATTATTTTAAGGCTATTTATCATTACCTTAATCTATATCTTCATGCTCATACACTAACAATAAACTTGTAACTATATATATATATATATATAGGAACAACAATCTTAAAATATTTTAGGTACCTTTTAAACACTTTTATATTTATGTATGTGTATGATCTAGTTACATATTTATATTTATAACATGTCAAATCATTTGCCACCTCAATTGTCTATATATATCATTCTAACATGGGTCCATACTTACCATACATGTTTTGTTTTCAAGAAATTTTATTATTATTAAGTTGTAACTACTCGATATTTATAGCATATGAGAGACACCAATATAAGAATGTGAAAGAAATAAATAGGTGGATAATTTTTATCAATCTTTAATGGGATTGAAAGCTATTCTCTCTCCTTTTGTTTTTATTTTTTTTCCTGTCTATAAGTATTTAGTAGTTACAACTTTTACACCATAAAATTTTATTTGGTTTACTTGATAGTTCTTATCAACTTCTTGTCAAGAGTAAAAGGAAACCATGTTTTCAAGAATAAAGATGACAACCCTTTTCAACAACTTTTTCAATATTTTTGTTGCAAACTATTGAAAGTTTTTTTGTCCATTTTATTAGTATTGAACGAATATTCACAACTTATAATGAAATGTATGATATTATGGTACCAAAGCTTTCCATTTGTTTCCTTCTCAACTAAACAATAGTCAGTAAAGTCATTCTTTATTTTAATAGACACATATTGTACTTTCTTATCATAACCGATTTGAATAATTAAAGCTAATATAGAATAAAGCACCTCTATTAGTTGATTGTTATCCCTTATTAAAAGAATGAACTTGATCTCTTCAAATTGATCTGCTTGCTTGATAAGATACTCTTGGTATGACTTTAATTTCTCATCCTTCATTTTTCATTTTTCCTTTACATGGTAAATTATTAATAAGGAATCACTATGTATATCAAGCTTTTTAACTTTCATTTCCAATAGAGTCTTGATCCTATAAAAGTATGCTTCATATTCTACTATATTATTAGTACATTAAAATTGTAATCCGATCACATCTAGATACTTTTTCTCTGTTGATGAAATGAGCACAACACCTATACCATTACCAGATACATTTATTGTCCTATCAAAGTACAAAGTCATACATCTTCCCCTATCTTTTCTTGATTTTTAGTTATTATAATGTCTTTATTAGGAAATTTAAACTGCAAGGGCTCGTAATCATCAATTGCATTGTTTGCCAAATGATCTGGTATGACGCTACCTTTCCAGTCATATAAAAAAATGGTATATTCTGCTAGCATAACTTGCCATCATGCAATTTTGTTAGACAAATATGACTTCAAAAAAATGCATTTGATTGGATCAATTTTAGATATCAACCAAGTTGTATAATCGAGCATATACTGCTTGAGTCTTCGTGCACTCCATATTATACCATAACAAATCCTTTATATAAAGGTATACCAAGATTCGCAATCATTAAAATTCTTGCTCAAACAATAAATGGCCTACTATTTCCTTCTATAATTATCCTGCTGACCTAGGACATAACTCATAACATGTTTTGTCATGGTCAAATACATGATTAATGGTCTTCTCGATAGTGGTAGGACTAAGAGTAGAAGATTATATAAATACTATTTTATTTTATTAAAAACTCTTCAATAATCTTCATTCTATAATCTCACCATAAACCCTAATAATTTCATATCTTCACCTCAAATTTTCACTTTGATGGATTCAATTTGAGGTTGTACTTCATCAACCTCTTAAAAAGCTTTCTCGGTATCTAGACATGATCTTCTTCCTCGTTTGATTTAGCCATCATATTATCCTCATATACTTTAATTTCTTTATGCATTATTTCATGAAATAGAGTCATCATTGCTCACTGAATGTTTCCTTCTATTTTTTAGTTTGAAGGGCATGCCTTCGTAACAAAAAGTTCCCTAAGATGTGACGAAAATGATATTTTTTTTGTCTTCCTCCACCTTCTTGATATGATCATACCTTTCCATCTATAAAGGAATATATGGAACTTTTAGCAGCATTATCTATAAGTATGTCAATACGATGTAAAAAGAAATGATCATTTGGGCTTGCTCTATTTATATCTTTGAAATTCACACATTCCAACTTTTCATCTGTTCTTGGAACTATCATGATATTCAATACCTACTGAGGGTATTCAACCTCTTCTAAGAACTTGGCTTTCCATTGCTTTCACACCTTTTTTTTTCTCTTTGATTAGAATATTCGACCTCATTCTTCTTAATTTCTACTTCACTGGTTTATGTTAGGACTAACAGTAGCCTATTTATGCCGATATCAATGTCTAGCTCTAGCATATTATCCACTAGCTTTTCTCTAGTACTATTGAGTGAGTGATTAACCCTTTTTTTTCCTTCTATTCTTCAAACTCTTTTAGGGGCATAAAACCATTCATTTCAGGTTAAGTCATCCACTTCTTTCATTTCAGCTATAGAAGCTTGTATGATTATGAGGGACTAGCTAATATAGAGATTATATACATATTCATGAGGTAACGCTTGGTAATTATTTGTATAATGAAACGTTGACTTTTTTAAGATCATCTTAGATGACATGTTTTTACTAAATTGGTACCTATAAGCAACTAACCTAGCCTTCTCAGTATCTATCATACCAATCTCTTGTGCCTTTTTACCGTTTTCAAACCTATGAACAATGAGCTTTAAAAAATTCTCAAAACCTTAGTATAGCTCTTTGCAATTATCAATCACATACCCATAACCTTGGTGAAACTTAAAAAAAATATATACAATACATGTTGTGTAGCTGCGACTTTTAATATATCTTGCAAAGTCGCCATTCACACTTTTAAATATGATTTATTATGATTAATCACCATGTTTTAAAGTACTATCATATTCATGATTCCATTATTCTTACTCATGTGATTTGGTAAAGGATTGATGTATATATACATATCCTTTGAAGGCTATCAGCCCATTCTTAATAAGCAGGCTAACCTATTTCTTGAATGTATTTCATGTCTTGATGTTATGACCTATCACCCCTGAATTGTAAACAAATCTCTCATCCAATTTATACCAATATATGTAAGATGACTGAATGGGCTTGTAAAACAATATGAGGAACTTACCTTAGTTTGATCATTTATTGATATAGTTTTTTTAAAGACATGGAAATGTGAGGCATGTACTTTTGCTATGGGTTGTGTTTTGGGTATATTGTTGGTAGAAAGATAAGGTATTTTGATAATAAATATGTTATTAGTTATGGTTAAAAAGTTGAGTATTTGATGTTTAGCTATTCTAGAGTATGACTTATGGTTGATATTATGGGGATTATGGAACTTTGTAAAAAATGCTTGCCATAATTACAATTGAGATGTTTGATGGTACAAGGTAGGAAGGATAATATGAAAGATATGGTTGGAGTTACTACGGATAGGTAGAATTGGTTGTCTTTTTAGGAGAAGTTAAGGGAAAAAAAAGGTCTCTCATGGTTATTTTTGTAACTTATTGGTTGATAGATATAATTAGCCACGTGATGCACCTCTACGTCTTTTTTTTTTTTGTTGAGTTTCCCTCTTTTTTTTTCTTTTTTTTATAAATTTAGCAACTTTATTGATTCTTCCAGTTTTGATGGCCTACTCCATTTATTCAACTACGAGTATAATCTCCACAAAACTAGTACATCCATTTCTCAATATGTATTAATAGAATAGGCTTTTAAAGGTATTGATAAAGAGTGAGACTAGTTCTTTTTTCAAAAAGATGAGGTTGGATATAAGCTATGGTTTCTTGCCAACATTGTTTTTTTTTTTAATTAATTCTTTAACCTTCTTCTTCATGACATGTAAAATTGATCGATCAGGTGCCACTTCTATGTTAAATTAATACTGGTGCAACTGCTTTATTAATTCTTCTAGTTTTAAAGGCCTACTCTATTTGTTCAACTATGAGTACAATCTCTACAAAACTAGCAGGCCTATTTCTTAATAGTTATTAATAAAATAGGCTCTTGAAGGTGTTGATAAAGAGTAAGACTAATTCTTTTTTTAAAAGGAGAAGGTTGGATCTAAGCTACAGTTTCTTGCTAACACTAACATATTTTTTCTAATGATTTTTTAACCTTCATTTCCATGATGTGTAAACTCAACCAGTCAAGTGCCACTTCTATGTTAAATTAATATTGGTGTAGTTGTCTCATTAATTCTTATAGCTTTGATGATTTACTCCACTCGTTCAGCTACGAGTACAACCTCCATAAACTAACAGACTCATTTCTCAATAGGTATTAATATAATAGGTTCTTGAAGGTGTTGATAAGGAGTGAGACTAATTGTTTTTTCAAAATAAGAGGCTGGATTTGAGATACGGTTTATTTCTAAGACCAACATATTATTTTATTAAATTTTGACTTTCTTCTCCATGACATGTAAACTTGATCGGTCAAGCGCTTGATAAGGAGTGAGACTAATTTTTTTTCCAAAATAAGAGGTTGGATTTGAGATACGGTTTATTTCTAACACCAACATATTATTTTATTAAATTTTGACTTTCTTCTCTATGACATGTAAACTCGATCGGTGAAGTGCTACTTCTATGTTTAATTAATACTAACATATGAATGCTTCAACTAAATCCTTTTACTTTTTTATCTTATTCCTATTTTGGCTTATGTACCAAGATAAGGCAACACTGCTTAGGCTTTCATGGAAGAAACAAATAAGAGACTTATCATTTTGAATCACTTCCACCATCTTGCCATAATAAATCCTTAAACGGGTCATGAGGCACTCAACGCTTGTACCAATCATGTTTTGAAAGCCTTTACAAAATCATACAAGTCTATACCTTTAATTTCTCTTAGCCATTCTTTAATTACCAAGAGCTTTATAGGATCCATCTTTTTTTTTAGGCTTTTTATTCACAACCTTCTATAATAAGCTTTAGAGTAGAGGCAAACCTTGCTTTTTGGTAGGTCAACAACATAAAATAGAATATAGAGCCTTTGGAAATTAAACATCAAGTATCACCCCTAGAAATCTTATGACTTTTTGCTGAGTAGTAGCCCCTACTGGATATGGAAATTAGGTTACATCCAGGGTTATAAAAGCTATGAGAGCATGCTGGAAGGTGTATATTTCTAGAGCATTCTCTCTATTGAAGAGTCTTTCAATAAATGATCTAATATGATAACCCTGCTCAAGCAAACTAGTGAACCTAAATATCTTATTTCTTATTAGTTCTTACTCTTTCTTGTAGTTTTTCTCTAAAAAAAGATCTTCTTTTATATTCCATGTTTTTTTTTAATCTAGTATTGTAGGTCCATAAAAAAACCTTATCCTTTCAGGGATGAGTTATTTTTTTATTGTATGTAGATACAAAACACAATTATGAATATGCATGCTAATATAATATAAGAATGAATTTGATTAGATATTAAGTAGCCTTCCTTAAAAGGTTACAAGAGTTATTGAATGTTTGATGACGATCAAGATCTTAATAACCTTTAGCATTTCAAGTTCTTAAAAGTATCATTCTTGTTAAATATAGGGATACTTTACAATCTTTTTATAGAAAGGAATTTTATCCAATTTCACTATAACTTATATAAAAATAACTTTTTTGAGATATGAACATTTCTTTATTAATCTAGAATGTTATCATTCTAAAAATTATTTATAAGCCATTTGGTTTTGTGATGCTTATTACATTAAATTATTTTCAACTAATGAATTAGGCCATCCATTTTCCTATTAAAACTTAAAGCTTTCATTCATTAAAATATATGGAAATTATTCCAATACATTGTCCACTCAAAACGTGTAAATAGCTTAAGGAATTATTTTTATAGTTTGATAGGAAAATATAATAATCTGGCATACAATGGAACATCCTTTATAAAATGATTCATACTTTATGAAATCTGCCACACTTAGATATCTCCTCAAGGAAATCTTGGCCATATGACGAGCAACGTTTTGTAACTTGTCAGCAATCTAGGACACATTTATTGCTAGGCTCTTTATGTTCTACATGCCTACCATATTATTATCACTAGTCTTTATTAAGGTATCGTTGATATCCATCTAGTGCTTTAATTATCTTTGAAACTATCATTGTATTTTTTATGTAATGTTTTAGTTTGAACATCTCATTATCAACATGTTCTCAAAATTTTACAAGGTGAGTTTGCTCTTTTATAACGAATCGATGAACCTCCTCTAACTCTGTATTGGTGTTCAAAGCTTCCTCAATTTTGTTTTTAAAACTTTTTTATTTCTTCATTTATCTTTCATATTTCTTCTTCAACTTACTTCCTGACATATCTTTCTGCTTTTATATCAACCTCTAACTTTTGGTTCCTAAACCATATATACTTCACAATAGCCTTTTCATCTTTTAATATAACAAATAAAGTTGCATCCTTGTAACTACCTTTAAATTGAGCTAGGTCAAATGTCATTTGGAAATATTATTGATACCTTAACTACCTTGCTATTATAGAGGGTGCATAACTGACATATCTTGTGACCTCAATTAAAAGAACTTACTAATGTTAACTATAAAAAAATAGAGCCAAAACTGTTCCTTAGATTGCTAATTTGAGTTTTGAAGAAAAGCTTTAAACTTGACCAAACAAGAACCTTACCTTAGAGAATCAAGGTTATATGAAACTAATCACCCCTACCCTACACCTATAACGGGATGCGAATGAGAAGTATAAATCATAATGAGATTGATCAATCCTTCAAAGAATTTTCAAAATCAATCAATAACTTAATATGTGAATCACTCAATCACACAAAAAGAAACAAAGTACACAATAGGCAACAACTTTAGAAAAAAATTTACAAACTGAAAAAAATAATATTAACAATTGGTTTATATCGTAGAAAGCTAACCCTAATTTGACATAATAGACCCGAACTTGATAAATAGACCTTAAGACATTAGAAACCCAAAATAAATAAAATAATAAAATACAACCTCACCCAAATAAACCCTTAAATGCGGCAAGATCTATAATAAACTAAAAGATAAATAAATAATAGCCCAACTAATTAAAATAAGATCAAGTTGTATAATAGAAGCCCAACTTCAAACGAATGGTTCTCCCTTATGTTGATGAATTAGAATGTTTACCATATATCACTGAAAAGATGTGGATGTCTACTTCCCAATAAAAATAGAATTGCATAAAAATTCATTATATAGTTCCAGTTATAGTCAAACAATAGTTAAAGGTAAAAACTGGTAGTTTTGAATCTTTTTATTTCAATGTTTCTGTAATGTCTGGATGCTCCCCGAAAACCCTTCTTGAATATGAATCAAATTAATCAAGGCTTATTCTTCATTCTTTGATATGCTCTCGAAGTCGACCTTAGCCCAGTATCTTGAATAAGTTTATTAATTGCCTCATTGAACCTCTTTGCTCTAAGTCTTATGACTAGACCTAATAAAACCTCTAATGGATCTCTAGTGTTGAAGCTAGGATCACATCATTCCCTCTCTCCTCTAAAGGATTTGCCCTCCAATCATCAGCTATATCAAACAATGAAAGGTTAGATATACTAAACATAACATTAACACTATATTCACCTAGTAATTCCACTTTATAGGCGTTACATTGACTTCTCAATAATTTGGAATGGTTAATCTCCTTTCGACATCAACTTAGATCTCTTTTAACCAGGAAATCTATTTTTCCTCGTATTCACCCAAACCCAATATCTTGGTTCAAATGCCATTTTTTCCTTCCTTTATTGGCTTTAAATGTATATTGCTCATTCATTTTTTCAAATATAAGCAAATCTAAAATGTCTCATTAAACTACCCCTATGAGCTTTCCTCACAAGCAATTCACACAATGAAAATTTAGACATACATAATCTTTTAACTTTAAATAAAAATCCATCATGCCTAAAATACTTATCAAATGCCAAATGCTCACATTGTCCATACACTTAACCAAAGTCATCATCATCCACATATAATTCTTTCACATGTTCAAATCCTAAAAGTCTAGTGTTCAAGGTATTAAGAAGAACATACCTTTGAGACAATGCCTCCATCATTATGTTTTCCTTACTTTGTTTGTACTTGATGACATATAAGAATGTCTATATTAATTCAATCTACTTGGTATATCGCCTATTCAACTTACCTTGGCTCTTTAAATGTTTTAAAGATTGATTGTCCGTATGTATTGTAAACTCCTTAGGCCAAAGATAATGTTGCCAAATCACCAAGGTTCTCACTAATGCATACAACTCTTTATCATATATTGGATAATTAAAAGTCGTTTCATTAAGCTTCTCACTGAAATAGGTTATGGGTTGTTTTTGCTGTATTAAAACTGCTCCAATACCTATACATGAGTCATCATACTCAATCTTAAAAGTTTTTGTAAAGTCATGTAAAGCAAGTAAAAGGGCTGAAATCAACTTTTCTTTAACAAGTTAAAAACCTTTTCTTGTTCATCATCCCATTTAAATCCTACCGTTTTCTTTATAATTTTAGTTGATGGTGCAATTAGAGGTCTAAAATCTTTGACAAATCTTCTATAAAAACTAACTAAATCATTAAAACTTCTTGCCTCACTTATTGTCTTAAGTGTAGGCTATTCTTGAATAACCTTTATCTTTCCCTTATCTATCTCAATCTTTTTTACACAAACAACATAACCTAAGAACACAATTCTTTCCATTCAAAAATCACACTTCTTTATATTAGCATATAATATTTCCTTTATGAGTGTTTCAAGAACCTGTCTTAAATGATTATATATTTATCTAATTCTTTGCTATAAATCAAGATAACATCCAAATAGACAACAACGAAGTTTCCAATAAAAGATCTCAATATATGATTGATTAACCTCATGAATGTATTAGGGCATTAGTCAAACCAAAAAGCATTACTAACCATTCATACAATTCATATTTAGTTTTGATTGTTATCTTCCATTTATTTTCTTCTTTCATTCTAATTTGATCATAACAACTTTTCAAATCAATTTTAGAAAACACGGAAGAACAATGTAACTCATCAAGCATATCATCTAATTTAGGGATAAGATGTTTATACTTTACTGTAATATTTTTAATGGCTCTACAATCAACACACATACACCAAGTATTGTCCTTTTCATGCACAAGTAATATTGGAATTGCACAATGACTCATACTTTATTAAATATGCTCTTTCAACATCAACTCTTTTACTTGTCGTTGAAGCTCTTTATTCTCATCATGATTACTTTTATAGGTTAGCCGGTTTGGAATTGATGCTCATAGAACAAAATTAATTTGATGCGCTCAATCTCTTGAATTGGTGGCAAACCATTACGGATCTTTTTAGGAAAGATATCCTCAAATTCCTGCAAAAAAAATTTAGCAACACTAGGAACACAAGAATTCAAACCATCAGAATTAAAATGTGCCTCCTTATACAAAAGTAAAATCATAGGTAAATTGGAATGATAAGCATGAGTAAGGTCACTTTGTTTTGCATAAAAATTAAGGTGTTTCTCTAATTTTTCTAGACACTCTTCTTTTTTCACCCTTTTTATTTTCTCTCCACTCTCGACTTTCCCCATGTTATTTGTTTTTGTTGAAATCTCCAAACTTATTTTTAGTGGCCAAAACTTTCCCCCCAATTATTTCACACTCATGGCTCACCTTATTTTCACTCGGCCTCACATCCTCACTATTATTTTTCATAAATTCTTATTCAGCTTCCTTGGCTTTCTTAAGCTTCAATTGATCCTCATACATTTTCCTAGGTGACAATAGAGCAAGTGTGTAAATATTTCCATCTTTCACCACGGTATACTTATTTTTGAACCCATCATGCTTGGCCTTCCTATCAAACTACTAAGGTCCCCCCAACAATAGGAGTGTAGCATGCATAAAAACAACATCATATACAACCTCATCCTTAGACTTTCTTATTGTGAATGAAACCAAAAGTTTCTTAGTCACCCTAACTTCTCCATATTCATTCAAAAACTAAAGTTTATATGGCTTAGCATGCTTAAATGTATTCAAGTTCAACTTTCTAACCAAAGTTGAGCTAGCAATATTAGTACAACTACTATTATCAATTATCATACTATATATGTTATAATCAATATAGCACCTAGTATGAAAGAGATTCTTCTTTTGTTGCTCTACATCGTCTTTATAAATCTAAACACTCTAATATCTTCTTATAACCAAGGATTCTCTTTGCACATCATACTCCACATCATTACAATCATCGATCTTTGACATCACCTCTAAATCATCCTTACAAGCCAGTTCCACCTCACCATCATCTCTTATAATCATACTTCTTTTCTTTGGACATTCACGTGCGTAATGCCTAAGCCCTTGATATTGAAAACACCTAATCTCTCACTTATGCTTCGGCTGAGCAATATTTTTCCCTTTTTCCTACGAAGCCATATTTTTTCCTTTTTCCTACAAAGCCTCAACTTGCTTCTTAACAAATGAAGGTTTGGCTACTTTAAATGTAGTCATTGGTTTCACATGTACATTACTCTCTCTGTGCATGACTCTATGTTCTAAAATTTAACTTCAAACCCAAAAAAAAACCCGAATATCCATCAGGTTTTGCACTATCCTTTTTCCTCAATTATTTCTCGACTTTTACAATCATGTGTAACACATCCTCAATCTCCACATAATACTACACAATAGAAAACAGGCCTCTAAAATATCCTAAAAAACTCTCAACCCAATGCAAAAGTTGGATCAAAATTTATATCTATCAATATAAAGCTGCATGTTTAGAAAACATATTTTAATTTAAAGCACTAGAGATGGTACCGATGGATTAACCATTTTTTTAAAAACAAAATTCAACTATTTCTGCTGGGTGGCCTAATAATGTGTAAAGACGTTTTGAGATATAAAGCATTACAAGTGTGACAGTCAGTGGTCAGCTTGGAATTTGATGTTGAATAGACATTTCATGTGGGATTATGTTCTCCAATTTTAGTGAAGCGAAAGCAGGAAAAGTTGACTGCCTGTTTAGGTAGCGACAATTCAAATTTGAGCTTGGGAAAAAAGTTTCTACTCAAGAACATGTACAAGCCACTGCCTAACATCTTGACTGGAAAAAAAGAGAGGCTAGAATCTATACAAAGAAATTTGTACAGACCAAAAGTAGAGTCAAGTCGTAGGGAGGTTTCTGACCGATGGGAACGCTAGCTGGCTATCAAGGGTAGCGGCCTAGATCCCCTCTGCATTTAGGTAAAAGTGATGTTGTTCAAATCTCTTAAATTTCGAGTAATTACATAATTTTGTTGGAATTGGAAAACACAAATTTATTTAATTAAACTAAAATCCATGCTGGGTCCATGGAGCTGAAGAACAGATGACCATGTGTACAACGTTTTTGTTCAATATTCCTGACAGAGTTAAACGTGAAGCAATAATATAATTGAATGTTGTCGACATGAAACATACATAGTTGGTCCACATGGAGCAGAGAATTAAGGTATTGTTTGTTTACATATATGTTTATGGAAACAGAGTTCTGGATTGCATTCGTTAACGTGCCTATAACATGCACATGTAAGCTCCTATGATAATTTGGAGCATGATAGTTGTTATTTTTTAAAAATTATTTTTAATATCAATACATCAAAATAATCTGAAAATATCAAAAAATATTAATTTAAAACAAAAAATAAAAATTAAATTTTTTTAAAATATTTTTAAAACACAAAAATAAATAAGTCGCGATCAATTACTGTCAAGATGAAACATACATTGTTGGTCTGCATGGCAGAAAGAAATACAGTATCATTTGTTTATACATATTTTTTTTAATAAATATTGTCTCTAAATGTGGAAGTATAATCTAATCATAATATATATACATTTACAATATAATTGAAAAATAGTTATGATGAGTCATTGTCCAATTAACTTAACACACTCTAATTTAATTTTTTTAAAATATATTTTTATAATATTCCTGAAAACAAACTAGATCTAAAATAGTCAAGGGAAAGAACACAATCCAATGAGCCTCAAACAATTGCCCAACAATTGTACTCTTGCCAATATTGAAATGTACTCTATATGGGAGTTCTATGCTAAATATAGTGTTTATTTGACTTGTCACTTAATTAGAAAAAAAAAGAAAAAAAATTAAAATCTTAATTGATTACGTCCAAATAAAAATCGTAATCATTTGAAGACATCAAATAACTAGAAATGTTAATCATGATTTGTTTTACATCCTAAGTCTCGATCATGCATATCCTTATTTGTGTAATTATTTCTTAATCTTATTGGTTAGTTTTTTTGGACAAACCTGAGGTCTTTCTAACATGTGATTTTTGGACTCAAGTGGTCCATTAACTCATCACTTCTTCTTTTTTTTATTAGTTTGGGGTCTTCGGAATCCTAACTAGGTAAGGTGTGAAAGCTTTGGGATTTGAAGCCATTCCCAACTATTTTTAACAAGGTTTTTAGATAAACTTGTAAATTGTAGGAGTTTTAAAAATAAAAAATATTATAAAAATAATTATACAATTAAATTAAAAAATCTTGTCCACTCAAAATTAAATTCATATAAAAATAAATGTTAAAAGTTTTGACAAGCAAAAACATGGAAGATATATAAAGATCGATGCAATTCATGGAATACCAGATTTTTGCCAGTAAAGATGCAATTTTGATCGTGGTAATTTAATAAAAAGTTATTGTGAAATTATATTTACTAATTGTCATGTTATTTCTTGCTATTTGACCAAACAAACACTACTCTATTAAATAATTTTATTGACAAATTCATTCTGTCAATGTAAAATGACACAACTAAAAAATTGATATATTTTTTAAAATATATAAATGTATTCATTGTGGCTGTGTAGCTTCTTTTTTTAAAAAAAAAAAAAAAACTATTTAACCAAACAAACATCGTGTGAGGAGGCCAAGTCGGATTGCAAATCCTCCAACAATCCTAATAAACCGAGAGCTGAACCTAATCATGAGGAAACTCATGGTATTATTAATCCTGCAGCACAAGGAACAGAGATAATTGCATTATAAGTACATCAATCTTTAATATTTTCTAATTTTAATTTGTTTTTGTTTGAGTAAATCAGTTTTTTTCCAAAACTGTTCATCAAGTATTTTACATCCAAAAACTATCAATTGCTCTGGTATATATCCTTTGCTCCATGCTACTAAATTATGATTTTTCCCTTTCATTTGAAGAAGCTGTCTCTCTCAAGTTATTTTACTCTTTGACAATTGGGATATTTACTATGTAAAAAGTTGTATAGGGTAAAATAACTTGGAAGGAAAAGTTCCCTCCAATCATAAAACTTCATAAGCATAATTTAGTAGTTTAGGGCAAATAATGTGTCATGAGACAAGGGAGTTATAAATAAAAGTTGCATGAAAAATACTTGATTATATATATTTTTTAAATAATATACTTAAATAAATAAAAAAATAAAGTTCATGCACTCATTGAGGAAACATAAAAAAAAATGGTGTATCTAAATTGCAATTATCTCAAGGGAGTAATTAATAAAAGTTGGATGAAAAATACTTTATTAGAAATTTTTTAAAAAATAATATACTTCAATAAAAAAAATTCATTTACTTAGTTCAAGATCAGATTTAACAGTTTTACCACTGATAATTTTCACTGATATTTGAACTCACAGTCTGTCGGTACGTATTTTAACGACAGGCTCACCGACAAAACCGATCCGTCAGAAAAACTCTCATCAGTAATTTTTGGTCTGTTGGCAAGTCCATCGGTAATTAATTAACAGATAGACAAAGAGTGCCAAAAAACATTTATCCGCTTTATTTTGTCTGTATTTCTCACAGGAAGTTTGTCATATAACCGACAAAAATACCGTATGAAATTTTATCGATATTTTTATTTGTCCATCGATATATCGGTCGGTAAATATAATATATCACCAATGAAATATCATCTGTAATTCCATCATAGAGTTAGCATTCACAATGATATTTGTAGTAATTCTTTTCTAACTCTCTGGAATATACCAACGGACGTGGTCCGTGGGTAACCTTGTCCGTAATATTTTTAAATATTTTTTTAAAACAAATATTAAACAAAATTTAAATAAAAATCAAATTAAAATAATATAAAAAAGAAATTAAATAATATAAAAATTAAAAAATTATTACAAATTTAAATAGCGTTTAAATATAATAAATCCAAAATAAAGGCGGTGCTGGAGGAAGAGGTTGGTCGTCACCGGGACCCTGAGCCAATAAAGAGGAGCACATGGATCACACATGTGTGATCTCATCTCCATTACCACTCGACAAAGTTCTTCATAATCCGCAATGAGTCATTCATATTTTTCATTAAGATGATTCGTCCGATCGTGTACTCGTTGGTCTGACATCACCTCAAACTCTAGAGTATGAGTGCTCGGGACCGATTGCGAGCATCTAACGGTCAAAACACTACTGGTTGTCCGCAAGTTCTCGATCGTAGTGTTACAGAGTCCATACACCTAATTTTTATCGGGCCTACCAGACGATCTTGTCTCCAACCACAAATCCGAATCGAGATCCAGATGGGTCGAAGGATTGTCCCCATATCTCTCCTTAAAGTGACTGTTATATGTATCATAGAAAGAAAAAATAAATTAATCAAATTGAATGAAATTATAACTTAATAAAATTAATGGTTGAAAACTAATGTACCATAAAGTACTAAGCTCGGCTATCCATGAACTGTTGCACCTTTTTTTAGCTGTTATCACTTCGCACATGTGTTTCAATAAAAAAGCTCCATCGGGCTTAACTTGCATAAAAAAAGCTTCAAAATTTTTAAACCTGCAGATATACAACATATATGTCACAAACTAGTTGATTTTATTCTTCTAAATGGTAATATATTTAATCCTAAATTTAGAATAATTTAATCTAATTTTTTAAAAATCAAAATAATAATTAAAATTAATCCTACACATTTAATTTAAATTGAATAACAAAATTGGAAAACAAATAAATAAAATTCAACAAAATAATAAAAACATATTTCAATAACAGCTAAAATTCAACATAATTATTTATAAGTGGTAATATTTAGGATTATAAATTTACAAAAAAATATTCTAAATGAAATAAATACAAAATAATAACTAAAATTCCACAAAATAATGCAAACATTATTTCAATAATAACTAAAATCAACACAACTGTTAATTCATATAATTATTAAGAACACAAAATTGAACAAAATTAATGACCTAAACAAAACAAAAATAATGCAAGAAAAAAAACACAAATAAAGAAGAAAAAGGGATGAAAAATTCTTACCTTTATAGCACGTTTAGTTTCGGCTGAGAATTAAAAAAAAACTAAAAAAAGACAACATACCATAGGATGAGAAGAGAAGATGATGTTTGATTTCAGCTCGTGAATAGTTGAGAGAGATAAGAGTAGATAATATAAGAGAGAAAAAGAAAGAGCAAGAAAGGAGAAGAATGAAGAAGATGAAGCCCGGTCTATTGTGTCCGTGATCATTTATATTAGGTTTATAACAACAGAATATTAAATATTAATATCTTTAAATGTTTTGCAGTGCTTCCATCGGTGAAGTCAAGTTGGAATTTTTAATTTGCACGAAAATTCTCAAATACCCTTCAAATATTTTTCATTCCATCGGTGAGTCTTTAGGTAAAAGAGTAACCAGTCAACAGTAAATAAAAGCATTAACTAGCATCGCCTTGGAATACCCATTACGTCCGTAATTCCATTGGGGAAAGTGTACCCAAATAAAAAAGAACACAAAGTATTGGAGTTCTTATTCCGTCGGTAATTCAATTGGTAAGAAAAGGCATTAATTATCACTTAATAGTGCCAGGAAGAAAAGGAACAGTTCTCAATACCACTGGAATATACCAACAAAAACATTCTATCGGTAGACCCGTGTGTAATTGACACCATGAACAGTACTAGGGAGAAAATGAACAATTCCCATCAAAACTAGAATATACCAACAGAAACATTTCATTGGTATACCCATTTGTAATAAACACCATGAAAAATGCCAGGGAGAAGGGAAACAGTTTTCATTGCCACTAGAATATACCGACAGAAACATTTTGTGGGTACATCCATGTGTAATTGACACCAAGAACAGTGTCAGGGTAAATTGGAACAACTCTCATCACCACTACAATATAAGATTTGATTTGTATTCCCTATCTATCCATTCTGTAAATACTTAAATTCACAACTGCATGCAAAGCACAATAACACTAGTTCACATCACAACAATAAAAAAAAATATTTACTTGTTTGATGCGATCCAACCATCAAAGGATCCATTGGAGGTTCTAGTTGGTCTCGTTACTAGGCTTAGGGCTAAGAAGTTCAAAGAAGCTTTCAATGGACTTCTTCAAGATACATGGGCTAAGGTGGACTTCAAGAGGATTTGTAATAATAAAGAACAAACCTTGATTAATCTGATTCATGTTTAAGAGGGGCTTGTTGGTGGAACCAAGACCATTACACAAGGATTGAGAGAAGAAGACTAGATTCGGACAGTTTGACCTTTCATTACTCTTTTGTTCATAAAAAGAGCTACAAGTCGAATTTTGATGTGAGTCTAGATGGGATGGAAACTAGACTTCTATACATTTCCAATAGTTTATGACATGCCTTCTAATTCATTAATACAAGAGAGAACCATTCATTTTAAGTTGGATTTTTGCTACTACCAGACAGAATGCGGAAACAACGAACTTGTCTTATTTAATTAGTTGGGCTATCAAACTTTATTTATTTTGAGAGGAGACATTTTATTTGGGTCTTAAACTTGTTTATTTTGTTTATTTTAATTAGTTTGGGTTGATTATTATTTAAATTGGGCTTATATGAGACCCATTAGGGAAACTAGGGTTTTGACTTGGAGTTTAAATACTCGTTAGGAATAATTTTAGGGCAGACTTTTGATGATTTTTTCAGCATTGTAGCCTAATGGCTTGTATGTATATTGATGGAATGATTGGCCAAATATGCTTATATTATTGTTAAAGAATATACTGACTTTGTGTATAGTTGTAATGGCCTAATGGGCTATATATGCGCACGCGCGTGTGTGTGTGTATGTATGTATTCATGTGTGTGTGTGTGTCAACCATAACCCATTCACGTCTATTATACAATCCAAAAAATACACACCTATATGGCTGTTATAGTAGCCCCCCCTCCCCCCCCCCCCACACACACACCTATCTAGACTATTATAATATCCCATATTTTTCCACTTTCAAGATGTCATAACAACCTTTATTTTTCACATGTTTGGGTTACAGTAACAACCATAATTTCCCCACTTTTGGGTTGTAGTAACAACCTATATTTTCATGAATTTAGGTAACTATAACAACTTGTTTTCCCCCAAACTAGGGCTGTCATAACAACCCATCTTTTCCACGTGTTAAGGTTGTCATAACAACCCTATATTTTTCTCATTTTGGTTGTCATAACAACCTTTAATTATGCACCTAAACACAGCCCTAAACAACCCTCATATGCTTATTAATTCACATAAGACACTCCAAAAACCTAACCAAATCCCATGTATCCTTTACCCCAAACTTCACCAATATATTTGGTCAACGACACACACACACTCTTAAGTTCCAATACAACAACTTATTTTCTCAAACACATGGTGTGCATTCCAGTAAAATCACCCTTTACATAGAATTTAACCATTTCTAACCTTTCTGAAATACACTACACATAATTAAAACATAACACAACCAACCTTGAAGGATTGAAATCAAGATTAAACATACCATTAATTATCATCATATAGTATTAATATAATTTCATGTCAAATTCCTATATATATATATATTTTCATTTTCTCCATTTAACAAACATAACCAAAATCAAACCATTCACTTCACATCATTATATTCCAATCAATCTCAAACATTTCCTACATTACTAAAATCATAAAAAATCAATGCACTTCAATCCAATATCCATATTTTCCTCCTTCTCATGCATAATAACAATAGCTAACTTTTAGTAATTTACAATACAATATTCACAAAAAAATCTTAAGCCTTCCCCAACATCATTGAAACATCATTAATCAGCTCAATATAATCAAATTTCCAAAACCCTAAAAAAACCCAATCATGGTTGATTGGCGTTTTAACTTATCTCTAATTTGGTTTTTCAATTTCTTTAATTACTTCCTTAATCATGTCATTTAACCCATAATTAACCAATGATTGACATAATTTTGTATTTTCATTTAAATTTACATAAACCTAAAAAATTTAAAAATTAGGGATTTTCAATCCCCCATCATAATTCAAGAAATTAAGTTTATTTATTGTAAAAGAAACATCTTACCACCAATAAACAACTTAGATAAATGAGTCTATTGTAAAAATTCTCAATAATTCTTTTTCTCTTTCAAATTTATACACTTTCTCTCTCTAGTTCCCTTAGCTTCCAATCCCTCTCTTGTTTTCTCTCTTTTTTTTCTACTTTGATTGAGCTTCTTGCTAGGATTTCAATTAACTTACATCCTCCCAATAAACTATTGAGAGAAGATGGAAGAATTGAAGGAGAGGAAGAACAAAAGTTCTCATTTTCCTCTCCTTCTAACTAGTGGCTATTATAAATACAAAGGGAATGAATTTTTTTTCTTTTTTATTTACAAAAAAACCACTCATTAAAATCTAACTAGCTCTATCAGGTCCCCGACCTTTGATATTTTTGATGCACCAATTTATTTTTATTTCATCTAAGTTTTTATACTATTTAATCAAGAAATTTTCATCTCTAGTCATAAAAATTTTCCTCTAAAATTATTATTTTTTGGTTAAGGATTTTGCTATTTAACACAAGATTTACACCTATCCTTTAAATTTTCATTAGGTTATTTAAGTAGATTATTCTAATTTGTTAAGCATGTAAGAGTTTTATAAGTAGATTTTAGTCCTTGGAGGCTCGGATCACCTTAAATGGTTAACTAAAATTTGTTTATTTTAATTTAGTTCTTGTTTTCTATTAATCACTTTTATTTTTATTCAATAACCTTATCAAGCTCAGTCTTTAATATTACAAAATTGTTATAACTTGATATCAAAGCCTAGCAAATCATAGGTGACGAAACAACATATAACTAACTACTTACTAAAAACAATCGCTAGCATTGAACAACAAGAAAAAGAGCAATATCAGAACCAATAAATACAGTGGAAGATTTTGGAAGAACTTCTTCAGCAATTACATCATATAACCACAAAGGTTGGTCAAATGGCAAAGTTATATGAGAATATCACAGTAATTCATCAAAGTTGGAAGCCAATAATAGTAGAATTCTAGGAAAAGGTTTTTCATTCATCGAGCACAAGGTTGATTTAAGATACAATCTACCATTTTAAAAGCCAACACTAGCTCAAATGAAAAAAAGAAAAAAGAGAAAAGAAAAAAGAGAAAGGTTTTAGCTCCAAGTGTAATGATAAACGAAATCCAGGCTACAAGTGTGGAGGCCCAAAATTATTTCTAATTAAGGAAGAGTTTGAGGAGTAGAAAAGAAAGAGTTTGCCTACTATTAGAAACCGAATTGATATAGAAAAACTTGTTGTTGCTATTAAAATGGTTAATATATCCTTGCATGCTATAGTAGGGAGTCCTAATCCTACCATAGCATTAGCAGACACCTACAATTTCAACCATTTGAGTGTTTCTGAGAAGGTGTGAATTGATATTAAAAAGCACAAGCTTTTTTAAGGTAAGGATAACATATAAGACCAGAATCCAAAGTGAAGGTAGTTTTTTAAGGTTTAAATTTTCAATCTAAATGATGTAATTTCAGACATAGTCCTTGGCGATCTAGTTAAGAGGATGTGACATGGTTCTCGGTGTCTAATGGTTAAAGGTCCTAGGGCCTATCCTTTGAGATTTCTCTAATTTAATTATGGAATTCCAATTGAATAGGTTGATAATTAAACTTAAGGGCTTAATATTCTAGGAATCAAATATTAATTATAGGCTAGGATTTATGCGCGAGCTTAAGAAAATACCTAAAGGATTACTATGTAAATTTAAGGAATGAAGGCTAAATCTAAGGTTAATGTATATATACTATAAGTCATACAAGAGTTATTTAGGGGATTTGTTGCAGTTTTTGAAGAACCTAATGGTTTACCTCTATAAAAGAGTCATAACTGCTCCATCACAATTAAAAAAAAAAGTCACCATCAATCAATGTTAGGCCTTATCGTTATCCATACTACCAAAAAATAGAGATTGAGAATATCATAAGGGAATTGTTAGAGTTTGGAACTATCATACCTATTCAAAGCACATTTCATATTCTATCTTATTAGTAAGAAAATCAAATGGATCATGGAGAAAGCACATTAACAACCAAGCCTTTAATTAAAAGACAATGAAGGACTAATTCTTAATTGTAGTGGTTGAAAAGCTATTGGATAAACTCTATAGGTCAACTTATTTCTCTAAGTTAAACCTAAGATTTAGGTACCACCAGATCAGGATAAGATCAGAGGACATTCCACATATAACATTTCAGACTCATAATGGTCATTATAAGTTCTTGGTTATGCTTTTGAGCTAGCTAACTCTCTTTTTACATTTTAAGGCTTAATAAATGAGATATTTAGACCTATTTTAAGGAGAGAAAAAATTTATGATATTCTAGTTTATAGTAGAACAAAAAATTATCATTAAAATTTGAAGTTTTTTTAAGGCTCCTAGCTTAGCATAAATTATATGTTAAAAGTTTGAGTGCAAGTTTGCTTGCTAGAAAATGGAGTATTTACGCCATATAGTATTGGGTGAAGGCGTTAAGGCTGAGCTAAATAAGGTTAAGGCTATGGTTAAATGACCTAAGCCCAACAACATTAAATCCTTGAGAGGGTTTTTAGGCTGACGAGTTATTATAGGACATTTATTAAAGGATGTGAGGCCATAACAAGCCTATTAATAGGTTATCAAAAAATAGGGATTCAATTGGGATGGTTTTGTTAATCAAGCTTTGGTAAACCTAAAACAGGCAATTACAAGCTCACTAGTGTTACCCCTACCTGACTTTATTAAGCCCTTTATTGTTGAATATGATGCTTTTATAGGGGGAGTTAAAGTAGATCTAACACAAGATGGAAGACCTATTTATTATCTTAGTAAATGTTTGAAAGCAAAGGAGTTGGTCCTATCAAATTATAAGAAGGAGATTTTAGCTATTGTATTAGTAATATATAAGTGAAGACCATATATTTTAAGGCAACTCTTCAGGATTAAAACAGGTCTATAGAGCCTAAAGTTCTTATTAGAATAGAATATAAGAAAACCTATTCAAAAGAGGTGGATTTCAAAGATAATTAGGTATAATTTCACTGTAAAGTATAAGGTTGAAAAAGAAAACTTAGTGGCATATGCCTTGTCTAAGAAACTTAGAAGGACATAGGTAGGAGAACTATAGGCCATTTTATCACCACCAGTAGGATAGGTATACTACCTTAAAGAAAGTTATGTTAGGGTTAAAGAGGTACAAAAAATTCTAGTAATGGTGGATCTACTCTCCAAATATGTTTATTTCATAGCATTAACTCATCCTTACACATCATTTATGGCACAAATCTTTTTTCATTGTGTAATAAAATTACATGAGCTACCTAAAGATATAGTAACTAATAGAGATCTCATATTTACTAGCAAGTTTTAGCAAGGCTATTCTTAATCTAAAAAGTACAAGTACACATGTCATCTGCCTATCATGCCTAAATTGATAGGTATACCAAGATTACTAATGCGATTTTAGAAAGTTTTTTATGTTGTTTTGCAAGTGATAATCCTAGATAATGGCCCAAATGGTTAACTATGGCAAAATGGTGAAACAATTTAACTATCACTTATATTTTAGGATATCTTCATTTGAGATGCTATATGGGTACTCCCACCCAATTTAATCACCTAGATCCTTGTGTTAAATAAGAATCGGTCAATGGAAGAGCATGTTAAAGACAAGACTACATTATTATAAAATAGTAAATCAAATCTTCACAAGGCACATCAAAGAAAAAAAGGCAAATAAAAAAAAGAAAAAAGAAAAAAAAAGAATAAGAATACAAGGAGAGAGATTGGGTGTACCTTAAACTCCAACCATTTTTTCAATTAAGCATCCAACAATGAAAAAAAAAGTTAAGATTATTAATATTATGAACCCTTTAAAATACATTAAAGAATATGGAAGGTAACTTATCGTTTAGAGCTCCTAGTTAAGTCCCGAGTGCATCCCATTTCTCATATCTCGTTTCTAAATGGAAGGATTGGAAAATAAGAGTATTGATTCCAAAACTAACACCAATCAACAAGGAACGACAATAATGCATAGAACCCAAAAAGAATCTTTGATTAAAAGGAGAAGACAATAAGGAATAAGTGTACACAAAAACTTCTAGTGAAATGACAAGGTCAAAATAATAAAAATGTAGTATGGGTAGGGTAAGAGAAGAATGGCTTGGAAAAACTTATCCTCACCTCAAATACAAGGTTAAGGTTTTTTAAAGGAGGGTAGTAATGTTCCCTGTGTATTATATTAACAAGGGAAATGAATAGTCTTTCATGGTAAAAAATTGATTTGTCATGTAAAAGACCAAAGTGATATATGAACACAAACAAAATCAATAGTCCATGATCAATCAAGCAAAAGATGATGATGCATCAAATATAGGTGGAAGACAATTAGGATTCACAAAGCAAGAAACGATAGTGTTTTGGATTGTTTTCAAGTTCAATAAAATGACAAAGTAGGGGGATTGGATTTGTTAAAATCTGATTAAAAATTCAAAAACCATATCCTTTATTTTTTAAAAGTTTTTTAAATAGATTGTTCTAAGTTGTTAGGTATTTAGAAATATCATAAGTGAACTTTAGTCTTTGGAGGCTTGGATCACCTCAAATGGATCACTAAAATATATTTCTTTGAATTAAGTTTTTTATTATTATTATTTGTTAGGCATTTAGAAATGTCATAAGTGTAGTTTAGTCCTTAAAAACCCAAACCACCTCAAATGGTTTACTAAAAATTGCTTTGTTTAACTCGATTCTTATTTTTCTATAATCTCTTTCATTTTTATTCAATAAAATCATCAATTTGATCCTTAACATTATAAAATTGTTAAATATTCCATAAAATTAAGCAGCTATCCATTATTTATTGTTTTTTAAACAAGTATACTAAGACATGAGCATCTCAAGCACATTTTCAATCCTTTTTTTATTTTTTATTCACATGGGGTGTCTGGGCCAACTTGCGCGCACCTCGACTAATCCCTACGAGTCCTGAAGTTAACGACCATGAGCATTAATATTGGCAACGACAGGGCTCGAACCTGAGACCACAGGGGGAGCAAACCCCTTGATTACAGGCTCTTACCACTGAGTCACCTACTAAATGGTTGCACATTTTCAATCTTGAATAAGTTCAACATTGACACAGCCAAACATAGACAAAAGTCACCTTACAACCCTTGCCATTAAGCAAAATAAAAGCAATTACATTAGTCTTTCTCTCATCCTAGAAGCTTAAAGGAAACTAAGCTAAATCTGAATTGTTTTATCAGTAACAATAATATCTTGACTATGTCTACATCCTACATGACACAAACTAATGAGAACGATATTGCTACCCTTATTTTTTAGGCACACACATGCATTATTGAGAAAATTGAGAATATTTTTCGATATAAAAGAAGGTTTTTTTAACTATATCTTTAAACTTTTAAATGAAAATTTTCATTTTATGATATCTAAGAGAAGTTATTGTGATTCTTTCTTAAATAAAGACATTATTATTTATCATTTTTTTAATAAAAATTATTATCTATGATTATATATAAAAATATCAACTCCATCTATTAAATCCTTAAAAAATACTAACATGGTGACATTACCGAATAATAACATTATTTGAATTCCATTCTATTTATAATTAAAAAGAAGACTAAAATATTAAGATAATTACGTGAATTTTCATTTTTTTAATTTATATTTATACACACACATCACCTTAAATAATTAATAATAAGTTTTTTAAATCCCTTTTAAATTTTATATTATCGTATTGGTATTTTATTTTGACTATTGAAACTCTAAAAATGCCTAAAAACAAGTCAATAAATACTAATAGTATTAAAATCTAAAAAACATATCAAAAGTTATCAAATTTTTAAATTGGATCTAGTATTTTTATTTAAGATATCCTTGTTTATTGTCTTACGTTATCTTTAATTCCTTTAAATGAAAGGATTCATAAAATTATTTTTACCATAGCTACTAGTATAAAAACAAACTCCTTAAATTAAAACAATTCATAATTGTTTTACATAAAATTGTGTATTTGGTGTCACCTTTAATTTTACCTATACGAATTATTGATCTTTTTTTTTTCTAGTTCAATGTTTCATGTTAATTCAATCTATTAAGTATTGATGTGTCCATTATCTTGTGATATAAAGGGTCATAAATATTTTTATCATGAAAAAATAAATTATTTCCACTCCGTTGTCAAACTCACACCTAACCCCACAACCATCCATAGTCATCTACCATGAACTGTAGAAGCAACAAAATCCTCTAATCTAATCTCGGCAATAGTGGTTGACAATATTGAATTGTGTTATTAAGTGTGGGTTCGACAATGGTGTAGATGTAATTTTATTTTCAAGATGTAGGTGTGTTAGACCTAGACATTGAATTTCAATTTACTTTTTCTATTTTTAATTCTTAATTTCTTTTTTTTAATTCTTAATATTAATGCTAAGTACCTATTTGATATTATTGTGCTTTTAAAGTATAGTTTTTCTTAATCTAAAAATAATATTTGATTAGAACTTGTTTTGCTTTGAATCCAAAACTTGTATCACTCTAAAAAGAAACTACTTTGCCTTTAACATTAACCCTACTTTTAACTAAAACAACTACTACTTGTTGTGGGTCCATTTTAATTGAAATGACAATTTCTCTAATTAATTTTTTTTATATTACACATACCAAATATGCTAGTTCTATATAATTTTATTTCAAAATTTTTATTTATATCATTGATTTTATTGAGATGTTGTATATATATTTATAATCCTATTCAATTTTTTTATTTTGAACTTAATGAATTACTTTTATGTTATATAAGTTTTAAGAAGCCATAAATCAATATATATAAATGAAACATATTTATTTAAATATTTTTTCTTCTCTGTTTTTGTCAAATTTCCAGCAGTTATGAACTAAATTTTAGCTTTCGGTTCAAGAGGAATACACATCAACTCCATTAGCAAGTTGTGAGAAGTAATACTATCATTGTAATTCTTTCAAATTCAAGTATTTATATTTCCTTGTTCAGAATTAAGTTATTAATTATTATTCAAGTTTATGGAATTGTTTTGAGATGGCATGTATGCTTTCTAGTTTCTTTCAATCTGTAATTGTTGTTAAGGACTACAGTAAGAAGCAAAGTAATTAATTTGATTGCTGGAACTCTCATCTTAATTTATTAGAGAAGAATAAACTAAGTTAAATTATCAAGCTTTTGAATATTTGCTTAGAATAATTTCACAGTCTTTACTCCTAAGGTTACTGCCGAGTGAATGAGAATTGCTTTCAATATTAAATTTGCTTGATGGTAAGAAATTGATTAGGGAGCTTTGTCTAATTAATTTACTAGTAATCTCATCGATTTTTTAAAACTTTAAAGGATACCAAATTTATTTGTTTGATTATTTTATTTCGATGATCAACATATTTATAGGAATGGATACATGGACCCTTGAACTGAGTTAACGACATATCAATTTGTTATTATTATTTTTTATTTTTAGAATTTTGTTTCTTTAATTTTTTATTCAATTCCCCTGTTCTTTTTTATTTCAGTGTATTGTAGGAAGATTAAATGAAATTTACCTTGGGTTCGACCTGGTTTTCATGATTATACTATGAATTTATTTTATTTGTGATAGTAAAGTCATAGTTATATTTTAGCAGTTCCAACAATCGACCAAATTTTGGCATTGTAGTTGAGGAAGTTTTTATCTAATTTTCCTTTAAATAATGAACTGATTTATGCTAAGATCTTCTCATACAAGTGAATTAGTTTTCTATCCAGAAGTTGAGGGAACTGGAAGAGCAAATAGGAAGGAAAAGAGACGAGAGGAGAACCTGCCAATCTTAACACTTTTAACAAGCAATTTTGAAAGTGAAAGAGAAGTAGAAATCTCTGAAAACATGGCAGAACATAGAACATTAAAGGAGTTAGCAACTCCTAACGTGAACCAATAACCTTTGTGCATTGAATTTTCAAATATTAATGTAGCCTTTAAGTTAAAATTTGGTTTGATTTATTTACTACCTACTTTCTAAGGTCTTGCAGGTGAGGACCCCCTCAAGCACTTGAAAGAATTTCATGTTGTTTGCTCAACCATAAAGCCACAAGGAGTGATAGAGGAACAAATTAAATTGAGAGCTTTCTCATTCTCATTGGCTGACAAAGTAAATGATTGGCTTTACTACCTTTTTTTAGGATCAATAAGAACCTGGATTGACTTGAAGAGAAAGTTCCTAGAAAAATTCTTTCCAGCTTTTAGGCCTAGAACAATTCGGAAGGAAATGAGTGGTATTCGCCAAAACAATTGAGAAACTTTATATGAGTATTGGGAATGTTTTAGTCAGTTTTGTGCTAATTGCCAACAACACCAGATTTTTGATCAATTATTGCTGCAATAGTTTTATAAAGGGTTGTTGCCAATGGAGTGAAGCATGATAGACGTTGCAAATAGTGGAGCATTTGTAAAAAAGACTTCCAAAGAAGCAAGAGATTTAATTTCTAAGATGGCAGTAAACTCACAACAATTTAGAGTCAGGGTGGACCACATGCCAAGAAAGGTAAATGAGATAATGTATTCCAACATTGAAATAGAACTTTCAAAACTAACTTCTTTGGTTAAACAAGTAGCTTTGGGTCAGGTTAAGCACTCCAGAGTTTATGGTATTTATACATTTTTAGAACACTCTACTGATATATGCCTATAACTTCAAGAGCAGGCAGTTCCTCAGGTGAATGCAATAAGCGAGTTTGACAACCAATCGAGAAAGTATGACCCCTATTCAAACCAACATAACCTCGGTTGGAGAGACCACTCGAGTTTGAGATATGGACAGCCGAGTAACCAGCAGCATTATCAGTCTTTTGGCCATTATAAACTTGCCCCTCCACCTAACCAGGCATCGAGTTCAGGCATGTCTTTAGAAGAAATTATGAAATCTTTAGCCTCTAACACACAAATGTTCCAACTGGAAACAAGAGCTAGCATCCAGAATTTGGAAACCCAAGTTTCGCAGCTTACATCATCATTAAGTAAACGTGAGACTAGTAAAGAGAAGTTGTCATCTCAAGCAAAAATTAATCTTAGAGAGAATGCTAGTGCCATAACTCTTCGAAGTGGTGCATACTACCTCGCCAGATTTGACAATACTAGAGAAAAACAACATGGAAACATACCCAACAACCTTAAAGGTAGCAACTGAAGAGGTAAGTAAAACACCTGTTTTTCCTAATTCAAAAATTTTGGTTGCACCTTCATTTCCTGGCAAATTGGCTAAAAGAAAAAAATAAAAAGCAGAGCATGAAATTTTATAGACCTTTTGAAAGGTGGAAGTCAATATTCCATTGTTGAATGTAATTAAGCAAATTCCACGATATGTCAAAATTCTCAAAGAGTTATGCACCAATAAAAAAAAATGTGAAAACTCAAAAGAAAATAAGAGTGGGAGAGAATGTATCTGTAATCATACAAAGAAAATTGCCTCAGAAATACAAGAGTCTAGGTATGTTTACTATACCCTATGTGATTGGCAATCATAAATTAGAAGGGCTATGCTTGATTTAAGAGCATTGATGAATGTTATGCCACTTTCAATTTATAAGGTTTTAAATCTAGGGCCTCTAAAGGAAACAAGGGTAATAATTCAATTAGCAGATATGTTTAATACATACCCTCAAAGCATTGTTGAGGATGTTCTTGTTAGTGTTAATGAATTAATTTTTTCCAGTGGATTTTTACATCATTGACATGGATGATGAGTTTGCTTCAAATT
The DNA here is from genome assembly GCF_000002775.5 of Populus trichocarpa. Classification (NCBI taxonomy): domain Eukaryota; kingdom Viridiplantae; phylum Streptophyta; class Magnoliopsida; order Malpighiales; family Salicaceae; genus Populus; species Populus trichocarpa. The sequence continues at coordinate 36,611,878 of NC_037285.2, read as the reverse complement.
CAACTCATATATTGTTAGGCAAACCATTTATGAAAACAACAAGAACTAATATTGATGTGCATAAAGGAACTTTCTCTTTTGAATTTGATGGATAAATAGTAACATTCAACATTTTTTATGTTATGAAATATCTAGATTACTCTGAATTTGTTTTTCATATTGATGTTATTGACCCTATTATGCAAGTAATTTTGAGCAGAATTTCATGAAAGATGAGTTGAACTTCGTGTTGCAACATAGCAAGACAGATAAGGATGCCAAGTTGGAGAGTAATGAAGATATGAAAGAAACAATTATGTATTTGCATTCACTACCTGTAATGCCATATAAGTTGGTTAACTCACCTTTACAACTAACAATTTTCTATAAAAAGGTTTTACCTTTTGTTAAAAATGCCCTAAAATTGGAATTGAAATCTTTGCCCATACATTTGAAGTATATATACTTAGGAGAGGATTAAACCTTGCTAGTGATTATTGCAAATAATCTAGCCGAAGTTAGAGTGGAAAAGCTATTGAGGTTTGAAGGAACATAAGACAACGATTGGGTGGACACTGGCAGATATAAAAGGGATCAACCCTACAATTTGTATACATCAAAAATTTGCTAACAAGCGATGCTAAATCAGTGAGAGAGCCTTAATGTAAGTTAAATCCAGCCATGAATGAGGTTGTAATGAAAGAGATTTTAAAGTTACTAGATCAATGAATCATCTATCCCATTTTCAATAGTCAATGGGTAAGTCCAGTGCATGTGGTTCCTAAAAAGATTAGTCTCACTCTTGTTCCCAATGAACAAAATGAACTCATTCCCATGAGAGTTCAGAATGTGTAGAGAATTGCATAGATTTTAGGAAGTTGAATGATAACACAAGAACTGATCATTTTCCAATTCCTTCCATCGATGAAATACTTGAAAGACTGGTTAGTAAGTCATTTTTCTATTTCTTAGATGGCTTTTTTGGTTATTTTTAAATAGTTATAGCTCAAGAAGATTAGAAAAAGACAACCTTCACTTGTCCATTCTATTTCTTAGATTGTGTAATGCCCCAGGTACGTTTCAAAGATGTATGATGAGCATTTTTTCTAACTTGATCGAAAATTGCATTGAAATTTTTATGGATGACTTTATTGTTTATTGCAATTCTTTCTATCAATGTTTAGATCATTTGGGTAAGGTTTTGAAACACTGTATTAACACAAACTTGGTTTTAAATTATGAAATATGCCATTTCATGGTCCAACAGGGAATAGTTTTGGGTCATATAGTTTTGGTTAGGGGTATTGAGGTTGATAAGGCAAAGGTTGATTTGATTACAAGCTTACCATATCCTACTAATGTTAAGGGAATTCATAGTTTTCTTAGCCATGCAGGTTTTTACAGGCGATTCATCAAATATTGTTCAAAAATTGCACAACCTTTATCAAGGTTGTTGCAAAAGGATGAGTCATTTCACTTTGAAGAAGATTATCGAATAACATTTGAAAAATTAAAGGCAATGCTTACTTCAGCACCAATTGTACAACCACCAAATTAGGACATGCCTTTTAAGATCATGTACGACGCAAGTAAATATGCCATTGGTGTTATACTTGGCCAACAAAATGAAAGGAAAAGTCATGTCATTTGTTATGCGTTAAGTACGTTAAACTCCACCCAATACAACTATTCAACCACAAGAAAGAGCTTTTAGCTATTGTGTTTGCATTGGATAAGTTTAGATCATACTTGTTAGGATTTAAAGTGATTGTTTTTTCATATCATGCAGCCCTCAAGTACCTATTGGCAAAAAAGGAATCCAAACCGAGACTCGCATGCTGGATTCTTTTATTGCAAGAGTTTGATTTGGAAATTAAAGATCGAAGAGGAGCTAACAATTCTGTTGTAGACCATTTGAATAGACTTGTACTTGAGGAAGAATCATTATCGATTTTAGATATGTTACCTGATGAGCAGCTTTTGCATCTTCAAGGTAAGGAACCTTGAATTGTTAATATTGTAAAATTCCTAGTTGTTGGAATATTACCTAATGATCTAAATAAGGAAAATAAAAGAAAAATAAAAAATGACTTTAAGTATTATGTATGGGATGAACCGTACCTTTAAAAAATAGGTTCTGATCAAATGATTCATAGATATGTACCTAATGATGAAATTCTTTCTTATTATCATAACTATGCATGTTGGGGACATTTTGAACCCAAAAGAATAGCTAAAAAGATTTTAGACAGTGGGTTTTATTGGGAAACTTTTTTTAATGAAGCATACAAATTCTGCAAGAGTTGTGAGAAATGTCAAAGAATGGGCAGTGTATCCTGTAGGAATGAAATGCCACAAACGATTATTTTATATTGTGAGATTGTTTTAGTATTAGGCATGGATTTCATAGGACCTTTCCCTATTTCTTTTGGTTTTGTTTACATACTACTTGTTGTGGATTATGTTTCGAAATGGGTAGAAGCAAAGGCTACCTATACTAACGATCCTAAGGTTGTTATAGGATTTCTTGTTGTAAAAAGTAGACACACTGAATATAAACAAACTATAATTTGAGGTGTTTACAAACATTGTCATTAAGGATATTTCCTCAACACAAGGCTATCCTCCAAGATCCAACAATTTTCTCTTCTAAAGACAAGGGTTACAGAAATAATGACCAAGATTGAAATGAAATACCAGCAAGCTTTGCAAATACAAAAAAATAATACTATGATTTTTTTCAGCACACTTTGACTTTAAGAGTACATGGTATATATATAGACTACTAACATATAACAACTAGGCATAAAATAAATTAGAAATTAAAGAACTTTTACAACAGTTAAAAAAATAAAAGAGTTGCTAAGGAATTAGAAAGTTGTAATTATTCAAAAAAATAAAATAAAAGAGTTATTAGGATTTTGTGACTATTAGAAAATTAATTCCAAGGAGAGACATGACACTTTACTATGCCTCGACTACTTTTAATTTAGGAGATTATCTTGGGTCCAACACAACCATAAAACACCATAATCCTTGAATCCAAGTGTTTTAGGCCTAGCACCATTTCCAGACCTATGTTTGTCTTGGGTTAGGTTGATCGCTAAACCCAAGTATTTTGGATCTAGCACGTTCATCAGACCCATATTTACTTGGGTCTAGCATGATTGTCAAACCTAAGGGTCTTGTGTCTATCTAGGTTGTCAGACCCATATCAAGGTTCATTATATAAACACTAGATAAAAACCTTTTAAAATAGTCTTCATTATTTACAACATTTCTCAAGTCTAATATTTTCAGTAGGTTTGGAATTCCTAGAGCAATAATCAGTGATCAAGGTACCTATTTTTGCAACCGAACTGTTGAAGCATTTATACGAAAATATAGAGTGCATCACTGAGTAGCCACCACTTATCATCCTCAAACCAATGGACAAGCTGAAGTTTCAAAATGAGAAATTAAAAACATCTTAGAGAAAATGGTGAACCCGAACCAAAAGGATTGGAGTCTACGTCTAGAGGATGCACTTTGGGCATACCGAACAACATATAAAACTCCGATTGAGATGTCACCACATAGGTTGGTTTTTGGTAAATTGTGTCATTTACGTGTTGAAATTGAACATCATGATTTTTAGGTAGTGAAGAAATGCAACTTAGATCCTAAAGATGCAAGATCAGAAAGGAAGTTGCAACTTCAAGAGTTGGAGGAGATTCAGTTAGAAGCTTATGACAATGTAAGGTTTGATTCTTTTTTAAACCACACATATACATGCATGCATGAACATGATTAAAGTGTCATATATAACCTAGCAACTCATATTTGGACAGTTGCTTTGAATTATAAACCCGCACTACAAGCCTTAAACCAAAAGTGTCTTACCTAAGCCGTAAAGTTAGTGGAGCATCATTTATCATTATCAAAGTATAAGAATACATGGAATAAGTTTAGGAGTGTCTTAATTTGTGTAATGGAGGCAATAAAACAAGTTGTTATGTTGAATTTTTTGAGTTTTAGAAATTTATGTATAAAGAAAGGGAAAAAAGAAAAAAAAAAGATCATCATGTTCTAACTCTAATGAAGGGTTGGAGATTTAGAAGGTGAAAGATCATTTCTTGGTTTGAATGAAAATTATTCTCTTGAACAATCAATGGATGAGGTTAATGTGGCTGTAATATTTTCAAGTTTAAAATGTCTAGATAGGGTGTTTGGTTTTGGGTAATTTTGCTTCATTAGTTTCTGCAGCTCTAAGCTACCCTACCAAAGATTTTTTACCCTGAACCGAGCCCTATTACAACCCTTGTAAAGACATTATGATTTGTGTCATGCATGTAATTCAAGTGGTGGAGAATGAGAAGATTTGCAAGCTTATGGTAGATCATTTCGAGTGGAAATAAATTGAGTGAAACACTAATCTTTCAAACACATGGGAAATAAGTGATTATTCCTGCGAGTTCTACGCATTTGGTTACTTTATTTTCAAATGAAAACACTTGTTGCACATTTTTTAAAGTTGTGTAAAGTGTTATTCATGATATGTTATGATGATTTGAGATTTTAATTGTTGTTCGTTGATAGCATTAAATTTTTGACATTGGAAAAGTAAAATTGAAATTTTGTCCGAGGATATGCAAAAGCTAAGTGTGAGGGAATTTAAAAAATGCAAAATATACATATATTTTTATTCCTTTTAAACTATGTTTTTTAATGTATTTTGAGCATATCCGAGCTTATTGGAAGTTATTTTTATGAGTTTAGCATGACTATGAGACTTTGTGAATTAATTGTTAAAAGATAAGAATTTATGCATTTTATGTTTCAAACCTTGCTTCTTGTAACAGGTTTTTCACCGAGTTATAATTTCAGAATATGAACATGGGCTAAATCAAAGTTAAAGTAAACATATCAAGCTTTCCAGTAAGGTATTATGGGAAGAAATCTGAGTTCATTTGGACTTCTAATCAGACTTGAAGAATCGGATTGAAATTCTATTTATAGCAAGATTCTCTGCTTTCACACGGCAGATTCAAACAGGCATATCTTGAGCCTCAAACATTGAAATCATGTGATTCAAAAGCCCAAATTTATCTACACATCCAGGACTATAACTTTCATAAAGGATGTCAAGTTAGATAAAATCATTTTGAAGGTGACAATCCAGACACAATCTGAAAGATGAAATTGGTCTTTTGATCTGATAAGGAAACTAACGGTGTCGAGCATCCCACTACGAATGAGAATCTGACATAGAAACAGTGGGCTTTAGACCCAAGAAAGGTGCAGATCAAGCCTCTAACATGTCATGAATGAAAGAATACAGTTGGGATGGTCGGATATTGCAAGAAACCAGGTCAGAAACCAAGTCTAAGTTGTAGCAGAGTTGGAATTACAGCAGAGTTGTGACAACAGCAAAGTCTATTTTCAACAAACATTACGAGGGATTTAACCAACCTTAAGGACCAAATAAAGAAGAAAGAAGTTAAATAGCATAAGGACTTATAATTAGCTTAAGAATTCTAAAGAAATTCGGCACCCAAGAGAGAGAATAAATAGAACAGAACACAATTAAAAAAAAGGGCTTTACAACATTCTTTTTGTAAACACTGGTAAAATATATATATATGTATATATATATATATATATATGTATATATATATATGTATATTTGAGAAAAAAAAATGGTCTCGAGAATTGAGTAAATTAATGGATATGACTTATACAAGTATGAAATATAAAAATTTGAATTTTTTGATGAAAAATCACAAATCGACTAATTTTATGTTATAGCACGTAACGTTCAATCCGGTCATTAGCTTAAGTTGAAATTTTGCGTGGAGTCTTATAAAATATTATTTTAACTTAGGTTAAAGTTTTAGAATTTTTGGAGTATGATAAGATTTTTTTCAGATAAAAGAACAAATAGCACAAATGAATGTCTAGAAATTTATTTAGGGACCAAATTGAAACTTTGCCTAAAACAACCCTATTTATAAGCTGCTAGCAATGAAAAAAAGAGAGGGAGTGTGCAGCCGGTCAAGAGAAGAAAATGTGAAAAAAGGGCTTTTGTCATTTTTCATGGAAATTGCTTGAAAAATCAAAACAAAAAAAGTGTAAGATAGAAAGAGTATTAAGTAATTAAAGAGAGGGTTTGATACATTAAGAAGACTACAAGGAGTTAAAAGATTTTAAGTGTGCTTTTAGAGAAAGAAAAATTGAGCTTAGAGGAAAGTGTGAAGGAGAACTTGATTCAACTTGTTTTGGCTTTTGATTCTTCATTCCATAAGGGTAAGAAAACTCTCTATTAATGATCCATTGTATTGTTTTTCATGTTTGTTCTTGGATTAAATAGAATTGGTATTATGTGAAGGTGGGTTCTTGATATTAGGGTGGTTTGAATGCATGGATTTATATTGATTATATATTTGTTGAGGGAATAAATGTCCGGGCTTGTCATTAATTAGGTTAATTTGTAAATAAAAAAGAAAGAAAGAGAAAAGAAGATGGAGGGGGATAAAGAGTGGTTTTCACCTTGGATTTGCTATTGATCCCTTATTATATTATGAGTATATATGATCTTATTATGTTGATTAGTGAAATTTTAACATTGATGCTTAGTTATTATTATGTGTGATTATGGAACTCTTAGATAAATAGAAATAATGGACGTAATTTGTTACGTTGTGCTAGAGTATTATATTTTGACATGAAAAAAAAAACAAATAAATGGGTTAAAGTTAATTAAGTGAAAAGTTGAAGAATTATCATGTCATCATTTTTATTTGAATTTTCGACAAAGATAAAGAATTTGGAGGGGTGGGTTGAATTGATGTAATTGGAGTTTTTTGATGACTTAAATGGATGAATTGAGTTTGGATGATGGATTAAAATTTAGAGTAGAAGGGAATTTATCCTTCTCTTATAAAGGTGAATTTGACAATGGAAAATATAAGAAATAAAACTTCAAGCTTGAAGTAATTAATGAATTGCATTTAAATAGTGAAAATAATAAAGTAATAAGCTAAAGGGAGTGGAGAATTCACTGTTCACCCACACCCAATGCAATGTGAATTAGAACAGTAATCTCAATTTGACTTCATATTTTTTTTCACTTTTTTGTTTTTTTTCCCTAAAATTATCTTTGTCAATTTTACTTTTTTAATATTGAGTTGGTTAAGAATTTTGATTTGTAATTTTTTTCCTTTGAAATACTATAGATTGCTACGGTGTTGTCCCACATAGTTTTTTATTTTATTTTTTTTATTTTTCAAAATTATATTTGTCGATTTTATTTTTTTTAATATTGAGTTGATTGAGAATTTAGTTTTGTAATTTTTTCTTTAAAACATTGTTGATTGCTACAATGTTTCTCCACATGATTTTTTTTTGTTTTTGTTTTTTTATGATTTTCTCCAAAATTATCTTTTTCGATTTTATTTTTTAATATTAAGCTGGTTAAGAATTACAGTTACAATATGTGAGAGAAGTATTGTAGCTTTCCTCGCAAATTACTGTGGATTGCTACAGTGTTTTTCCCAACATAGTTTTTTTATGTTTTTTTTTTCTAAAATTGTCTTTGTTAATTTTATTTTTTTAATATTAAGCTGGTTAAGAATTACAATTATAAATAAATACAAATAAGGCTAAATCATGTGAGGAAAACACTGTAACTTTCCTCACAAAACACTATAGATTGATACGGTTTTTCTTCACATGGTTTTTTTCCAGTTTCTTTTGTGTTTTCTTTTCTTGTAATATTTTTTTTTCCAAAATTGTTTTTGTCGATGTTATTTTTTTAATATTGAGCTGGTTAGAATTTAACTTTGTAATAAAACTTAATCATGTGGGGAAGCACTGTAGCTTTCCTCACAAAACATTGTGGATTGCTACCGTGTCTCTCCACGTAGCTTTTTTTCTTATGATTTTTTCAAAATTATCTTTGTTAATTTTATTTTTTTAATATTGAGCTGGTTGAGAATTACAAGTCATTACAAACTTATATGTTGATAACTTCGTATGGTCATGTTACAGGGCAAACTCTGCTGAATTTTTTTGTTAAAAAAAATACACCGAATAAAAATTAATACTTATAAGTAATATGTTTTTTTGGATTGTGACACTTTTCTTCTATGTTTTTGTCAATTTTCCAGCAATTATGAACAAAACTTTGGCTTTCGGTTCAAGATGAATACACATCATCTCCATTAGCAAGTTGTGAGAAGTAATGCTATCATTGTAATTCTTTCAGATTCAAGTATTTATTTTTTCTTGTTCAAAATTATATTAGTGTTTGTTATATTTAAGCTTATTGAATTGTTTTGAAATGACATATATATTTTCTAGTTTCTTTCAATTTGTAATTATTGTTAGGGACTAGAGTAAGAAGTAAATGAATTAATTTAATTGTTGGAACTCTCATCTTGATTTATTAGGGAAGAATAAACTAAGTTAAATTGTCAAGCTTTTAAACGTTTGCTTAGAATAATTTCACAGACTTTACTCCTAATAAATCTCATCTCATCTCCATTAGCAAGTTGTCGAGTGAATGAAAATTGCTTTCAATATTAAATTTGCTTGATAGTAATAAATTGATTAGAACGCTTTTCTAATTAATTTACTTGTAATCTTATTGATTTTCCTTAGCTATAAAGGATATCGAATTTATTTACTTGACGTGAAAGAATATTTATTTTATTTCGATGATCAACATATTTATAGAAATGAATGCGTGGATCCTTGAACTGAGTTAACGACATATCAGTTTTTTATTTTTATTTTTAGAATTTTTTTCTTTAATTTCTTATTCAAATCCCCCATTCTTTTTTATTTTAGTATATTGTAGGAAGATTAAACAAAATTTCTCTTAGATTCAACTTGATTTTCATGTTCATACTACTAATTTATTTTGTTTATGATAATAAAATCAGAATTTTATTTTGACGGTTTCGACAACCAACCACTCGAGTATAGTATATCCACTAAGAGTACATAAATTGACAACTTTCATTTTGAAATTTGGTGACACTTTCCACGAAGGATCTTGCAACAACTTTTAATTTCCTCTATTTAATCTTTCTAGGGTCCATAGCACTGATTTTGTTAGGACCCTCTACTTAATCTTTCTAGGGATAAAAACAACTTTTATTGATATTAGTTTTGTCTATTCTTAATCATGGAATGATGAATCCTAATATAACCTATACTCAAACTAAAGCATATCTCCTTTTCTAATAGATATATGAATCCTAACTTGTTATGTAACACTAACTAATTATGCATGTCGAGGATTCTTATTCTATATAGGCTTGGATTCTCTGGTGGATCAGACAAATCTTGTTTTAATGGTCGAGCAATTCATCATAATTGATTGTCCTATCTTCCTTGTCTTTAGTTGATCACGAACTTCTTGCATCAATCATGCTATTCACAGTTGATATCAATTTATATTTTCTAATGCTATGGTGAACCATTTTTATTCGTGGATTTTGTTTTTTGAAAAAACACTTGATATATAGTACGAATAAAAAACAATTAAACACATAAATAAATTGGCAAGTAGGGTTCTAAATTTTAGGGGAAATGGTCAGCTTCACATTCAACTTATTGCCATTTTAACGCATCGTAAGACATTGAACACCTGAGATATTATCAATAATTTGTCATCTCTTTGGGTTTTATTAAGGATAATATATATATATTAGGTATACTTGTAGTATACACAACACGCATCACTTAATAATGCAACTTGATTAAAAAAAAATCATCGGAAAACATATTTTTAAGATAGGAGGATAAGAATATATATATGATATGATAGTTTGCTGCAAAAGGAACATTAATTATAAACAAGCCGAGAGATTAATGTCACTGGTTTTGTGCACCATGAAGAAGTCCAGAACCTCTGGAAGGAACTGCACGCAGCAAGTGCTAACCCAACGCTAGATTAATGTCATGAACATCTAGTTTGGGTTCGGGATCTTTTCTTACGCCCCATGTCTGAGATACCTTGTATTTTTATTATTTTTAGATTAACGTGGGAGTTCGAGTCAATATGCGTATATCTTGATTAATTTTACATGTTCTCAAGTTAACGATTATATAAATTTTTAGTGGTCTTTTGATTTATGAGACTCGAATTGATGACCTTCAAAAAACAAATTCAAGGTTTGTCTAGTTAAACTATACCCCTCAGAATTAATTTGACTTGTTATAAATTAGAAAGCTGATTGATTAATTGATCAATGTATATAAAATCTTGTTTTCCGTTACGTGAATGCATGTTTTCTATATTTTATTGATTTTAGGGTAAAAAAAAATATTTTTACTGTGAAAAAGGTAAAGAAAAAAACATTAATACTGTAAGATTACAGCAAATGAGAGCTGACAGAAGATGAAGAAAATTATATTCTCTGCATACTCAATGTTTTACAGTGTACATATATATATATATGCGTACAGTCTTGAAAATAAGATAAGTGCAGGTATTTGAATTTTAAACTATAACAGATTATCTTTATTCATCTTCTTCTGATCTTCCTCTGATCTTTCTCCCATGCTTGATTCTGTTCCTGATTTTGTTGAGTTTGTTATGCTATTCAATGCTCTAATACCCCCCCTCAAACTGTGGGGAAGAAGACAGACACACAGTTTGTCTCTGAGAAAGCAAAATCGATTTGCAGTATGGCTTTTTGTAAAGACATCGGCAATTTGGTCTTGTGTGGAGATATGCTGAATTTGAATATCATGATTAACCACCTTCTCCCTGACGAAATGGTAGTCAATTTCGATGTGTTTCGTGCGTGAATGAAAAACAGGATTAGAAGCTAATGCAATAGCACTGACATTGTCACACCATAAGCTTGGAGCAGCAGACAACGTGATTTGCAATTCTTGAAGAAGCATGCGAAGCCAGTACAATTCAGCAGCTGTTTGAGCCATGCTTCTATATTCAGCTTCAGTGCTAGATCGAGAGACAACACTCTGCTTTTTGCTGCACCAAGAGATAAGGTTAGAGCCAAGAAACACACCATAACCAGTGGTGCTCCGCCTATCATCAGGATTGCCTGCCCAATCAGAGTCACAGTAGGCATGCATTGCGATTGTTCCTGGAGTGTAAAGAAGACCAAACTCGATAGTACCTTTAAGATAGCGTAAGACACGCTTAACAGCTATCCAGTGAAGTGTACACGGAGAGTGCATAAACTGACATAATTGGTTTACTGAGTAGGAAATATCTGGTCTTGTGATTGTGCAGTATTGAAGAGCCCCTACAACTCGTCGATATTCGGTTGGATTTTCTAACAGTTCACCAGCAGTAGATGAGAGTTTGGAGCCAGAAGATGATGGACAACGAAGAGGCCTTGCACCAAGCATATAGGTACTGTTGAGCAAATCAGTGATATATTTCGTCTGTCGCAAATGTAAACCAGCTTGATTCCTAATTGCTTCAACACCGAGAAAGAAGCTTAATTCACCCAAGTCTTTAATTGGAAACACATTCTGTAGTTGATCAATAAAATAACGAACTGCTTGACTGTCAGAACCTGTGATTATTATGTCATCAACGTATACTAACACAAAAACACGTAAAGTGTCAGAATTGTATGTAAACAATGAATAGTCCATCTTGGACTCTGAAAAGCCAAAGTCAATCAGCTGCTGTGAGAGACGAGTAAACCAAGCTCGAGGAGCTTGTTTGAGACCATAAATAGACTTGTGTAGATAGCATACATGATCAGGAAAGGTGTGATCCTCATAACCTTTGGGCTGTTCCATGTATACAACTTCATCGAGAATCCCATGCAGAAAGGCATTGGAAACATCCAATTGCCTAATATTCCATTTAAACGAGACTGCAAGAGAGAGAATTAATCTGATGGTAGTAGGCTTTACTACAGGTGAAAAAGTATCAAAGTAATCAATACCAGGAATTTGTTCAAACCCCTTAGCTACAAGTCTTGCTTTGTAGCGATCAATGCTACCATCAGGATGTCTCTTTAGCTTATACACCCATTTATTCCTGACAACATGTGTATGTGAAGGTCGAGGACAGAGAGACCATGTTTTATTTGCCAGTAACGCATCAAATTCACGTCCCATTGCTGCTTTCCAATGTGGATTGGATACTGCCTTGGTGAAACAAGTAGGTTCAGATTCAATGACTATACTGGAGAAAGCTTGTAGAGGATGTCGGGTAGAATAAAAGGTTTTAAAACCAGGAAACTCTTTAGGCTTAAGACATCCTGTTTGGGATCTGGTAACCATTTGTCTAGGCAGTACAGGGGACATTGTAGGAGAGGAACCAGGATCAGTTGACGACACATGATTTGGGAAAGAAGGCAGTATTGGGGAAGGCAGTACTGGGGGTATGACAGGACATAAACTAGGATCAGAAGGTGTAGGAATTGGAGTTTGATTTGGGGAAGAAGGCAGTATTAGGGAAGGCAGTACTGGGGGTATGACAGGACAGAAACTAGGATCAGAAGGTGTAGTAATTGGAGTTGCAATTGCAGAAGGTTGCAAGGGTGGACTTTCAGTGTAAGTAAGACGTTCAGTAGCAGAAGAGTTTGTAATGACAACTGGAGGAGTAAAATTGAAATGTGGTGCATGAGAAATTAAAGGAACTATATTGGAAGAAAGAGTAGTACCTGAAGACTGGTTGCTCGCAGAAGTGGTAGAAGAGTGACTTTTATCCAAGTAAGGGAAAGTATCTTCATCAAAAACAACATGCCTGGAAATAAACACCCTACCTGTAGCAAAATCTAAACATCGATAACCTTTTTGTTGACTTGAATACCCTAAGAAAATACATTGCTTGCTTCTAAAAGCTAACTTATGTTTTTCATATGGTCTGAGATAAGGATAGCATGCACAACCAAATGTGCGCAGATCAGAGTAGCGAGGCATAGTTTTGTGGAGTACAAAGTAAGGTGTTATATTATTAAGAACTTTGGTTGGTAAACGATTGATCAGGTATACTGAAGTGAAGAAGGCATCTACCCAATAACAGTTTGGAAGACAGGCTTGTGCTAATAAGGTCAATCCCATTTCTTGAATATGGCGATGTTTACGTTCAGCAATCCCATTTTGTGGGGATGTATAGGGACATGTCAAGCGATGAAATATTCCATGGTCAGCTAAAAAATTTTGAAATTCTGTTGATAAGTATTCTCCACCATTATCAGATTGTAGTTGTTGAATTGTACAGGAGAATAGATTTTCAACAAGAATTTTATATTGTTGAAATATGGAAAAGACATCACTTTTGAAACGCATAGGATACATCCATGTAAAGCGACTAAAATCATCAATGAATAAAACGTAATATCGACATCCCCCTACTGAAGTAACAGGAGATATCCAGACATCAGTGTGAATCAAGGCTAAAGGTCTAGCCGACTGTCTTTGAGAATCACTAAAAGGTAGCTTTTTAGCTTTCCCTAACTGGCAGGAAGAGCAAACACTGGATTTGCTAGGTGAATCTTTTATTGGCAGGAAAGAAGATAAATAGTTTAAAGTGGAATTGGAAGGATGACCAAGGCGTTTATGCCATTGATCCCTAGTGGCTTTTGTCCCTAATTTAGAAGTAAAACATCGAAATTGCTTGTTGCAATTCTTATTCCCATTGATTGGATAAAGGCCATTCTCAACCAGTCCTTGGAGCAGCAGTCGTCTGGTCTTGTTTTCCTTGACAAAAAAAGTAGTTCCAGTAAGTATGAAGTAGCAATTATTGTCTAGGCAGAATTGATTAATGGACAACAGATTAGATGCAGCTTGAGGACAATACAGGACATTATTCAAACGAAAGGAATTATGTGATGTATTTAACAAGGAGGAACCAGTGTTATGAATCATCAAACCTGAACCATTCCCGACTTGGACAGTATCCATACCATTATAAGGCTGCAGAGTTGTTAAATCTGCGGCATTAGCAGTAATGTGAGCGTTAGCCCCACTATCAGCATACCAAGTATGTTGCTCAAAAGTAGTATTGGCTTCAGCAGCCATTGCTGCCAATTCAGAAGGAGGTCGTCTGCCTTGAAATGAAAAATTAAACCGCTGAAAACAATCCAACGCAGCATGACCATATTTGTCACAGATTTGACATTGTGGTCTGTCATATGAAGGAACACGATCACTATGAGGCTGAATTCTGGAAGTGCCTCGAGATGGTGGTAATGCAGAAGTTGGTTCGAATTTGGCAGGAATAATTGCAGGTTTCCTTTTTGGATAATGGGATGTTTTTGCAGCAAAGGCAAAATTATGAGTTTGGACTGTAGTGGAAGCTTCAAGTAATGTTTCAAAACTCAGAAGTTCAGATTGAAAATCATCCAAAGACAGATCCTTATCTCTGCAAGCAAAATTATAGGACGTGATAAAGGGAGTAAAGTTGGGACGAAGTCCTCCAATTAAAAATGTAATGAAGTCTTGATCATCTACAGGTTTGCCTGCAGCAGCAAGTTGGTCAGCTAACTGTTTAGCATCTTCAAGAAATGCAGAACATGGACGATTGCCTTGAACAAGAGTCTGAAGTTGTCTCTTAAGAAGAGCAATGCGGGATCTTGAGGTAGACGAGAATCTTGCCTGAAGAGAGTCCCAAACTTGTTTGGAAGTCTTTAAATTAAAGACAGTAGAAACTAACTTCTCAGAAATGGAAGCTAGTAGCCAGCTGAGAACACAATTATCCTTTTTGAACCAAATTGCGTAGGCTGGATTAGAAGAATGATCTGGAAGAGTTCTGGTTGGCGGCTCTTCAGAACCATCAATCATACCATTTAGATCATGACTACGAAGAAAAACTTGAAATTGAACACTCCATGGCAGGTAATTATGTCCTTCAAGTCTTTGGCTGACTGGTTGTGAATTGGATTGAATCTTTTGGGGTGAAGAGAACAGGGGAAGTGTTGTGGAATCGGATGAAGTCATGGTTGAGAATAGTGAAAGAGTGGATTTGTGTTTAATGTGCGGAAGCTGTGGCAAATTAGGTGTTAACCTATTTTTTGCTCTGATACCATGTAAGATTACAGCAAATGAGAGCTGACAGAAGATGAAGAAAATTATATTCTCTGCATACTCAATGTTTTACAGTGTACATATATATATATATGCGTACAGTCTTGAAAATAAGATAAGTGCAGGTATTTGAATTTTAAACTATAACAGATTATCTTTATTCATCTTCTTCTGATCTTCCTCTGATCTTTCTCCCATGCTTGATTCTGTTCCTGATTTTGTTGAGTTTGTTATGCTATTCAATGCTCTAATAAATACCCCATCCAAGAGGTTTATTTTTTGAACCACGCACAAATATAATTTTATTATAGCGTAAAACAACACACAACACGCTATTTAGTTTTTTTAGGTAATCTGAGAAGTGAGGTTTAAAATATTAAATATTTTAAATTATAAAGTCAATGCATAGGATGTCTGCTGCTGGTAGCGTAAAAACAATTTTCCTACAACATTTTAATTTTTCTTCACTCAAATTAAAATAAAAATAAAGATGACATTAGATTGAATTGACTCGACGGGAACCAATTTTGATTTTTCTAATCTTCATGTCATCTAAAATTTTGAAAGAGGTTATAGTCCCAATTAAAATGGGTCCCACTCATTTTATAATACATTTTTCTTTTAATTCGATCATAAAAAAAATTGTCAAATCATCAATTAAAATTAAATATTTTATTGAATGAATAGCACTTCACGTTGAATAGATATATTTAATTTTTTTTTAAATAACATAATTAGTAGACTCCTTATTTTTTTATTAGAGAATAAAAGAAGCAAAATTATATTTTCTAAAGAGAATAGAAATAGAAAAATGAAAAGAAAACAATTCTAGTAATTTCATTGTAGTGCCCGAATTGGAAACTAAGTGAAGTTGTGTAATGTTTTTTTAATTAGAAATATATTAAAATAATATATATTTTAATTTTTAATATTATTATATAAAATAATTAAAAAATATTTTTCAAATATTAATTTAATATTTTCTCCAGTAAAAAACAATTTTAAAAGTAAATAAAATGTCAAACCTTACATGCAGTGTAGTAAACAAACTAGCCATTTAACCCGCGTTTCGCCGAGAGTTATAATTTTGTTTTCAAAAAATTACTGGATATGCATTTTATTTCAATGTGTTTTTTTTATATAAAAAAATTCAAAGTGTAAATTAAAAAGCCTATACAAGCAAAGATCAAGATATTTCATAACATAAAATGAGACTTGCATCCAATTGTATTTACCAAACTTATTTATTTAAATAAATAAAAGATAAATCTACATCCTAAAAAACTAATGACTTAAACAATAAATATAAAATGAAATTGACTAAATAATTACACGTCTTAGAAATATTACGCAAGGCTGAATACATGATATGTAAAAACAAATATTTAAAAGCAATATAATTTAAAAACAAATATAATTTATTTTAAAATGTAAACTTCATTTGTATAAAACACAAATTAGAATAATATCTTGAAAAATAAAATAGAAACAAAACAACAACAAAAAAAAACTTATATTAAAAAAAACATGCAAAAATCGTGATCTAAGTCATGGAACCGGGATAAACTCATAGAAAAAACTTGAAGATAATTACAAAATCAATATTAAAAAAAAAATGCAGAACAATAAGATCGTACGAAGTCGAATTCCCAATAAATCAAATGTTGAAAGATGAAACCAAGAAAAAAAATTACACTAAAGAATCGAAAAAAATAAGGGTGAGAAAAACTTTAATTAGAGGGATAAAAATATTTAATTGGAGGGTTTAATTGAATTGAAAAATAGCTTTAATGTAAGAAAATTTGATTTAAGGATGAAATTGATTGAAAAAAATTCAACTAAAGTGCCTAGGACAAAATTATAAATTTTAAAAAATAAGAATCAAAATAAAAAACCAAACATATAAGAAAATCACAATTGAAGGACTAAATTGAAAAAATAAAAACTTCTATAAATGGAAAATAAATGAAAAAATAAATTAATTGAATGGGGACTGAAATTGAAAAGTAAGAAACAAAGAGGACAGTGGTATACATTACTTGAAAGGAAGAAAACAAAAATCAAACGACCACCGGTGATAATCCGACTACTGTAAGTTGTCACACGCCACTCTAAATGAAAAAGGACACGACAACACATTTATGAAGACAACGAAAGGTCAGTTACGTCCATCAAGTGACATCACACATACCGCATGAATGACGCAAACGCCACCCACGTGCTGAGGCGTGCTGAACACACTTCGACAACTTTAAGTATTAAAAAATTCAAAAAAATATGAAAAATACAAAATGCCCCCACGACCCCAATAATTACACAAAATACCCATATAAGAGTACAGAAAATACCTCCAAATACTAAGCTTATGTTTTATCTCTTCTAAGATCAAAGAAGTAATTACACTGTATATTAAAATTTAAAAACTCCAAAACATCTTTATTCAATATCACAACAAGGTCTTGACTAGAAGAAAAATTCATATTTTTACTAATAAGAAGTTTATACAAAGTCAAGGATACCTTTTATCAACCGTTCTATATTTTATTAATTTTAAAAATAAAAAAATATTTTTAATATATAAAAAAAAAACATTAACACTCCCACGAGAGATACTTAAGTTTTTGGATCAAAAAATACAAATGTAATTTTATTATAGCCCAAAATACAAGGAGTAAAACACGCACACCAATTATTATTTTAGGTAACACTTAACATGGTTGGAGGAGACATTACCAAGAAAGGACAGAAACAAAAGAAAAAAATGATTTGATTTAATTATACGAGCGAGTCATATAATTAATTATTTCTCCACAAACAGTGCACTAAACCACACCACAGGAAGGTAGTCATTTATTTAATTTGTCGTTTGATAACCACTTATTCAAATTTAAATAATAATAATAATAATAAATAGAGTCAATACATCACCAGCATTGAAAGCAAAAGAGCAACAGAAAGAAAGAAGGAAACCGAACCACCGCAATCACAACACCATTCCATTGGCTAGCTTTGGTGGTTGAGAAAAAGAAAGGAAGCGAGAGAGAGAGAGAGAGAGAGAGAGAGAGAGAGACTTCACCTCTGTCTCTCTAAATTATATCATATTTTACTATTTCTTGAAGCAAAGTCTTTGCTTACAAAATACAGATCTCTCTTTCTGTTGCTGTTATGTTCTGCTTATAATTTCTTGTAAGTGGTGCTAATTCTTATCATGCCTTTAGATCTTCCTTTCTCTTTCTAACCTTCAACTGCCGCCCTCTCTCTGGTACTTCTCTCTCTCTCTCTGCTAGTTTTTGAATTGAATAATTCTTGATGATCCTGTTTAATTGATCCTGTTGTTTGCCGATTTAGGATCGATCGGAAATGGTGGTATCCGGCCCTATCACGCCTGGACAGGTTCCATTTTCTTAAGCATTTTCTCTTCTTTTTATTTTCTTATATTATGAATTTTATGTATTACAGACGCAATTTCATTGATTTATTATTCAACTTGTGTGTAACGGAGAGAGGCTTTGCTCGGTTGTTGTTATGAAATGTACCAGGTTTCGTTTTTGCTTGGATTTATCCCAGTTTTTGTTGCATGGATATATTCAGAGTTCCTAGAGTATAAGAAAACTTCATCCCCTCAAAAAGTGTGAGTTTCCTCTTACTTCAAATCACATTTTAATTTCTTGTCTATTCTGCGCTGCCAATGGTGAACTTTAGATTTGGCTTTATATATCTATGAACTGACACTGATCTTGGGGGAAATGCTAATGAACAGAAGTCTATCTTTGTTAAGGCAAGATTACGGAGATTCCAAATGCTTGCTTGGTCCGTCTTTATATTGAAGAGAGTTTTAAATTACATAAGCCCTCCTGTTTGTAGCCTATGCAAGATACTTGTTTCGTGTGGATTAGCTGGTTAGATAAATAATTAGCTAGTTAAGATTGGAGTGATGGCCCTTATTTTATGATAGTGTGTGTAACTGATGATTAACTGGAGTAGACCGTTTAGTGTCAATTTAGTTGCCATTATTTGAAGTTTGCTGATGCTGTATAACCCATGTTACTTTCATGCGTTCAAAAGAATCTAAGCTAGTAATGTGTAATTAGATGTTGATTGAATAACTTTTCTTCTACTTGTGGCACAGATGTGCTGATATCTTATTTACAGATTAATTACATTGGAAAATATATGTTCCAAAACTTTCTGATGCTGACCATGTGACTTATCTGGGTTACAGTCATTCAGATAATAATCTGCTTGACTTGGAGAAGGAGACAATCAAGGAAGATGATCGGGCTGTTTTGCTGGAGGGAGGCCTCCCTAGATCAGCATCTGCCAAATTTCATAGTTCTGCCATCAAAATGAACTTAATTAGGTTGCTTGCCACATTATATGCAGTATTGTCATGGAGTTTCTTATGTACGAATCTCTTAAAAGTTTTTTTCTTAACTTCTGTACCTAATTGTCTTCCAGGTTTATGACTTTGGATGACTCTTTCTTGCTAGAAAACCGAGCAACTTTGAGAGCAATGTAAGTCATAAACTCTTTAGATAATGAATACATGCTTCTGTTGGTTTTCCTTGCTTTCTCTAGTTTTACCGCACAAATTCTTGTAGGTCTGAGTTTGGGGCAGTCTTGTTGTACTTCTATATCTGTGATCGCACAAATATACTGGGAGAATCTACCAAGGTGCTTATTTCATGTCCATTGGTCATGTGTTTACCATGATTTCATCCCTGACAGCTTTGCTTGCAATGAAATAATCTGCTCAAGTATATTAATGCTAATCCCTTCTTATTTTACTTCTGGGTTTGATGTTCTCTGGACAGAGCTACAATCGTGACCTTTTTGTTTTCCTATATATTCTTCTCATCATAGTCTCATCAATGACTTCATTGAGGAAACATACTGACAAGTCAGCTTTCACTGGAAAATCCATGCTTTACCTTAACCGGCATCAGACTGAGGAGTGGAAAGGATGGATGCAGGTAATATCTTCTTGATTAAGCTTTTTACTTGTACAGAAATTTTATGAATGCAAAATTCATAAAAGTTCTAAAACTTGTATTGAGCTATGCTTGGTTGACCGCAGAGAACAAAATGTACACCTGCACCTTTCCTCTGTTGTACTTATAGATTGGAATTCATTTTTGTAACACCAAATTTGCCAATGATTATCGTGGCATATTTTTTTAGTCATGCTATGTATTTTCATATGGCCACAGGTAGTGTGATTATTCTCACTTATTTATTAATGTTATTCTGATATCAGACAGACTAGATGAAAATCTGTCTCTAATATTTGATCTTTTATTCTTCTAGTTAGTGTATCCCAATTCTGATAAAAAAATTCCCCAAGAAATCAAAAAATTATGTGTGGAATGCAATATGATTTTGCTTTCAATCATTCAAAGAAATCAGATTGCTATTCATTAAAATCCTTAGTCATATGTGGCAATCTGATGTATTAGTTGGATATTAGAGATTGTTTACACCGCTAGCTCTGTATATATAATAATTTGCTGCATTTGTTGTGTATAATAAATAGCTCTGCAAAGTCTAAGGCCACATTAACTCTTTTTTTTTTTTTTTCCCCTTCTGAAACAGGTCCTATTCTTGATGTACCATTATTTTGCCGCAGCAGAGATATACAATGCAATACGTATCTTTATTGCTGCATATGTTTGGATGACTGGATTTGGCAACTTTTCTTATTATTACATTAGAAAGGATTTTAGCGTAGCTCGCTTTTCTCAGGTCATATCACTGATTCTCTACACCTTATATTATTTCATAATAGCATGTTATATGCCATGTTTTCTTTCTTTCTTTTCTTTTGGTATACATTTCTTATAAAAATGATTTTAAATGCATGTTACTTGGTGCAGATGATGTGGCGGCTCAATTTCTTTGTGGCATTTTGCTGTATTATCCTTAACAATGACTACATGCTGTATTATATTTGCCCAATGCACACTCTATTCACTTTAATGGTCTATGGAGCGCTTGGTATTTTTAACAAGTATAATGAGAATAGCTCAGTGATGGCTGTGAAGATTCTTTCATGCTTTCTTGTGGTTATCTTGATTTGGGAAATCCCTGGAGTTTTTGACTTTCTCTGGAGTCCATTAACTTTCCTATTAGGTCAGTATCTTACGTATTTATCTTGTTTTGATTCATAATCATTTGCTTAGTGACCTTCAACTCTGTGTGTACTTTAATGAGATGAGACTCGGAGTTAAAAATGTCGCAGATTTTTTCATTTTTTTTCTCTTTAAACCGAAGATCAGTTATCTTCTGTTTGTTGTTTTTCTATTGTAATAATTTTAATGGCCTTAATTAGTCTCCATTGTTGTTCTGCATGTATATCTCTCTTGTTATTTAATTTTTATGCTTTATTTTTTTGTTGTCAAGAAAGAAATTTTTTCTTCTAGAATTATCCATAATGGAAATTTGGTTAATTTAGCTTGATTAAGTGTCAAGATTCAAGTTCAGTTGGAATATCGTGATTGCTTTCCTGCTTCAGCATGTGCTTAATAGTTATATCTTTATGGCAGGCTATTCTGATCCTGCAAAGCCAGACCTTCCTAGGCTGCATGAGTGGCACTTCAGATCTGGACTTGATCGCTATATATGGATCATTGGGATGATATATGCATATTTTCACCCCAATGTAATTACTTGAACTGTGGTCACATTAAGTATTTCTTCTTGCTACCCCAACAACTAAAATTTCAAAATGTCTTGAGATTTCAGATTGAGAAGTGGATGGAGAAATTGGAGGAATCTGAAACCAAGAAAAAACTGTCAATGAAAACAGGCATAGTAGCTGTTTCAGTATCTGTGAGTTGCATGACTCTGTCTACACATTATTACCATTAGATTTTTTATAATCTATTTTTCATCCTTTGGTGATGGTTTGATCTCTTTCTTTTTCCTTCTAAGGTTGGTTATTTGTGGTATGAATATATATACAAGCTGGACAAAGTTTCTTACAACAAGTACCACCCCTACACATCATGGATACCCATAACGTATGTATCAAGGATACATGTATATATTTGTGTTTGTGTGCTCTTTCCTTTTTCCCTTTTTAAGAAACTTATTACAGATGAAGGACACTTAGGGACCTCTATGAATGGTGTGCAGAATATGTGTCCTTAATATTGTCTAATGTACTCTTCCAGCATCTTATTATAATATCTACATTGTGCGATCCAGTGTTTACATTTGCTTGCGGAATTGCACTCAGCAGCTCCGGAGTTTCTCTTCGACTCTCTTTGCGTATGTTATCTTCCCTGTATATATGTTTTTATTGGCAGTGACTTCTCATGGTTTGCCTTTTTTGTTTGAATAACCATGCTAAGTTTGCGCTAACCCTAATTTGTTTGCTTTAAATCCACAGTTGGCTTGGCAAGATAACTTTGGAGACCTATATTTCACAGTTCCACATCTGGCTGAGGTTTGAGGATTAACTATTTGGTTTCTTTCATTTTTACTTTTCTATTTCAATGTTTTTCTCCATTTTCATTCTTACCAGCCTGGATAATTTACTGAATTTGAATCATAGATAGATATCCTTAAAGTAGTTTTTATGGGCACCCTCACAAAGCTCAAGACATCACTAAACCAGCAATTGCGCTGTGAAATGCAACAAAGAAATCCAACCATGATATCATTATAGGACTTCACATTGATCCATTTTGGTCGTTACCTTTTTTATAAAGCAATTCTAACAAGGTTGTATGTTTAAACATTGCTTGTCATTTAATAATCAAATGCTCATCTTTCCACATACCTTTTTGAGTGATGGACTATGGGCTTCTTTAAGAATCGTGTGATCAATTGCAAGTTTCTTTGGCAACATGTTGATAGTTTTGAAGATGACATGCAATAAGTAAAATGTTTGATGGCTTGTGTGAGAAAAGGGTGTAAAGTAGTAGTGTCAAGAAAATGTCATATTTGGTACTGAATAATTAAATATCTAAATAATTAAAACAAAACAGAGTACATTTTAATAAATACATTTCTGACTAGTTTCACAGTAAGTGACTAGACAAATTTGTGAATATGTTTTTGAATTCAAGAACTTGGGGCTAATGGAATAGCATTTTAAAATACATGAAATATCCTTGCAAGAATTACAATTGGGGTTCTGCTTCTGGTCTGTCCTACAAGCATTTCTTGTATGGGTTTTTATTGGACAAGTGATTTTATTAAAAGAAGAGAGCACAAGTTTGTAAATTCAGTACAGAAGATCAACCCTTGGAAACTGAAAATGAAAATAATCAATAAGATAGGGAAGTGAAGGGAAGGGACATAAATGAATGTTTATGAGATCATTCTTGTGTGCCTAATCTATAACAAACCCAATATAATTGTAGATTGTGGCTTCGAGTTAGCAGCTTCTATTTTTTTCTTCTTTTCTGTTGATATGTCTATCATCTTTTTTAGCTCGTTCTCCACATAGGTTCTCTTTTTAAATCATATTGATCTATGTTTAAAGAAACCTCATGCACGCTTCAATGGGTAAAGGTTGTGAAGAATTATAAAGCTCAAAAATTTATGAATATGCATAATGCACAGAAAAGAAAAACCTTATTTATTAACACAATGACAAGTCTCTCTATTCATGAGAAAAAACACTCAGGGGAAAGAATTCCACGAGTTTACAGACTTTACAGATATCTATTTTGATAGAGCGAGGTGAAATGCATTTCTAACTTCCTGTCTTGCATTTGCAGATCGGACATTCCCAATGGACAGCCTAAATGGCTCCTTTCTTTTATTCCAGAATATCCATTACTGAATTTCATGCTTACAACAGCCATCTATGTCCTAGTAAGTAAACTTGTTCTTGACCACATAATGATATCAGGAATAATGGTAGCAACAAAGACAATATTTATCCTTATGCTGCTATCTTTACTTGCTTCTGCAGGTTTCTCATCGACTTTTTGAATTGACCAATACACTAAAGACAGTTTTCATACCCACAAAAGACAATAAGCGGCTGTTTTACAACTCTGTTGCCGGGGCTGCTATTTCTGTGTGTTTGTACTGTGTTGCCGTCATTCTCCTTCACATCCCTCATTCACCAGTAAGCCCCTCACTTCCGTGTTTGAGAATAATCTGGTAGCTTGTGATGATCTAGAATTATGCAGCCAACCGTACAAGATGCTTGATGGTTGGGGCAGTGAGATCTAATGATCAATAGCTGTCCATCTGCTGATGGAATTTTGTTACGATCTGGTTATTATTCCGAGTCTCACTTGGATGTTCATTACCTGCATTTGATATTCAATTAACACAAGCTTCTAATACAGGCCTGAAAAATGAAGACCAAAGAGGAGACTACATAGAAGTTTTCTGTTGGATGTACAGAGAGACAAGTAGAGTGAAATAAGGATACTTGGAAGATGATGCTCAGAGTCTCAGCTCAAGACATTCAACAAAGTTGAAGAAAAAACCCTCCATTTCCATCCTGGACTTGGTATTTGGCCTGGGAATGGAGGCATGACAGGAAGAAGATTCTTTTTCTAATTACACAGATCACCATATATTCTTATCTGTTTTTTGATTTTTTTATCCAACGATTAAAGTTGTAGTTCCTGTGACGTAGATTTGCTGTTTTGCAACAAACGAGTTGAGATTCATTTCTAATGCAAATATTTTCATGTGTCCTGTTACTTGTCTGGTGCAATTATATTTTCTGAAAAAAGAAAATATAAATAACAACCTGAAAGCAAGTTACCTCTCTTTTTTCTTTTTTTCTGTTTAATGTTCTTCAATGGTTAAATTGTAATTAATATTAGGATTTTTTTATTATTATTCTTTAGGTTAAATTGTAATGTAAAATACCCCTTCAATAAAACAAATACCCTAACTAGGAAAAAAAAAAACAAAATTCCTGATTTTTCACAATAAAAAATAAAAAAACCCAAAAACACTTGGATCGAGTGTGTCATCGTCTTCGACGGTGTTTGCAGAAGACAACGCTCTCTTTGTCTGCAACTTTCGACAACCATGCTATTGTTGAAAAGTCAAGAGCTGTTGGCCCATCATTTTTATTGAAAAAAACTTCAGAAATATTCCAATGACCTCTAACCACTCATTTCCAACCTCAAAACTAAATTTAATTCACTCGAGAAATAAATAAATAGAATGAATTAATGAATGAAAAAACTAAAATATATTTTCAGGCCTCCATATAATTTTTCTTACTATTTCATGGTTGTCATCAACGCCAGTAGACTCATCTCTCTAACGAGAACACATCCACACCAAAATTATTAGTTTTTGCGACATGAATGGTATTTGGAGGCATTATCTCTCTCTCTCTCTCTCTCTCTCTCTCCCTCGTCAATCTACATGAATTTAAACATCCCGTGAATAAAGTTGAAGATCAAAATGTATGTGTTTAAAATAATAGAAACTGAAATATAAAATTGATCAAAATTTATCTTCTAAATGCTTTTTAAAAGCCTCGAAATTATAAAATCACCACCAAATAAACATTAAGTCCATAATTAATTAAAGATTGAAAAACAAATCTAAATTAGAATGGTATTTTATTGTATTATACTATTTACTATAACTCATTTGCAATATAAATTGTATTTAGATATGAGCTCGTGGTACATCGTGAGATAATATTTTTTTATGTGGAAAAAAACAATATCTAGGCAATATAACTATGTTATAAATAAATAAGAAAAAAAATCTAATGAACAAAAATAGTATGAGTCAATAAAAAATGACAATGATAATGAACAAACAAAATTTTAAAAAAGTATCACGATATCTAAAAAAAAAAACTTAAGAAGTATGTAATTGGATAAGAAAAATAACAAATAAAACCAGTATTGAGTCAATCTGAGGTAGCGTGATAAATATGTAAGTTGAGTAATAAGGACCGAGCCAACTCATGTTATCACGAAACTTGTGCTCCAAGTTATGAGATTGGGTTAACCCGATAGAAAATAAATTTAAGAAAACCACGAAGTTTTTTTATTTAAAAAACTAATATTGAAAGATAAAATCAGAAAAAAAAAATAAAATGCCAAGCAACAACAACTTTTCAAACTTGTAACTTGGGTCATTAGATTGAAAATACCATATATGAAAAAATGACGAAACTCAATTCTCAGTTGATCTAACACTAACTGATGAATTATCATTATTATTATTACTATTACTATTATTATTATCATCATTATAATAATAATTATTGTTATTATTATTATTATTATCACTATCACTATTAATACTATTAATAATAAGTAATATCATTACAATTATTATTATTATTATTGCTATTAGTATTATAATCACCACTATTATTATCACTATTATTGTTATTACTACTACTATTACTATTATTATTGTTATTATATTTTAACGATGACTCTTATTATTGTTGTTGTTGTTGTTGTTGTTATTTTTTTATTTAAAATAATATTTGAAATCTTGTAATGCTTGATATTAATAAAAAAAGAAGAAGAAGAAGGAAGGACGGCTTGCTTTGTAAAAAAAATAAAATTAGTCACCTAATAACTTTGTTTAATTGCAAGATAACCTACAAGTGTATGTCTCCTAGGCGACTTTTGGATGGGTGACAACCACCCCATGTAATAAAGCAACCCTTCATTTTAACCCTGAGGGGTGTAACTCAACTGGTCAGGTTCTAGGTTTACTCCTTAGAGGTCACTAGTTCGAGTCCCACAAACCTGGGGGTCATTGGAGGCTTACATGATCATTAACTTCAGGGCCCGCAGAATTAGTCGAGGTACGGACATGCTGGCTCAGACACCCACGTTAATGAAAAAAAGAAAAAAGCAACCCTTCATTTCGCAAATAATCAATACTCATCTCACACACATGCAAGAATTCCATATGCTTTGGTTGTCTCTAATATGAGTTGTTTAATCAACCAATTTGTTTAAAAAGAATTGCATATGCTTTGCTTGTTTGTAATATGCTCTCTCTCACACATACTATCGAGTTGTTTCATAATTGCCTTTTTTTTTTTAATTTTTTTGTTATTATTTATTTTTTTTGCATTTTTTAATTATATTATTTAAATAAGTAATTTAATCAATAACTCGGATTTCAATTTTTTTTTCATTGCCCACGATAGAATGCCGACCATAAATTTAGCAATAAACTATACAAAGTGTTAGAAATATTTGAAGGATAACATAAAAAATGGAACATGGAAAGCATAGTGGAAGACAAATCTTATTTATATAAATATTATTACTCTCCTAAAAGAGGAAGTCTCAATGGACTTGGACTTAGACTTACAATACTCCATCCATATATTTATATTAGTCCAGGATAATTCAAAAGACTTAAAAGATAAATACATATTTAATAGTTACATGCATATACCTAGGAGAACTAAAAGACACTTTGAATGAAGACTTCAAAATTAATTCCAACACTTCCCTTTAATTTTGAAAGTCATACGGTTCTTGAAATTTGAATTTTGATGGAGGATACTCTTACGAAAATTTTCAATATCTTCTTTATTGTTTTGTCATATTACATCCATAATTAATTTTCTAGAATTAACTTTCATCTTCAACTTGCGAAGATCTCTCTTGCATATTTGTCTCAGCCACTCCTTTCATCATGGCTAGCTAATGACATTCCATGCCATTTCTTCAATTTGTTTTTCTTTAATTATTGTCTTTGTCTGAACATGACTACTCCTAGCCATATTTCTCCTCTTATGGTTGTTACCACAATTCTCTAGCCAAACATCTCTTTTTAATATTTGGCTTTTCAAGTGACCATTCCATTTCTTCAGGCTGCTGCCTTCTTCTTGTCATGGCTCTTTGGCCATTTCTTATCTCTTATAGGAAGAGTTCTCTTCTCTTTTTCATGTGTGGTCTCTCTTGTACCACATCTCATCTCTTGTGCAAGAAGTTGTTAACTTGCACTAAGCCTCTTACTTAGGCTTTTATATATATATATATATATATATATATATATATATATATATCTTTTTGATGCAATTCAGGTTGTTGCCTTCTTCTTGTCATGGCTCTTTGGCCATTTCTCATCTCTTATAGGAAGAGTTTTTCTCTTCTCTTCTTGATGCAGGGTCCCAATTCTCTTGTTGGGTGCTATCATCTTGCACCTCTATGTTTCTTTTTTAGACGTCACTTGTCCATCCACTCTATTTTGGGATTTCACATTGTAGTCCCTCTAAAAGCTCACTAGATCGAATTAGCTCTAATACCATGTTAGAAATATATTTGAAGGAGAAAAGGAAAGCATGGGAACATAAGAAGCAGACAAATCTCATTTATATAAATATTATTACTCTCCTAAGAGAGGAAGTCTCAATGGACTTGGACTTGGACTTGGACTTAGACTTACAATACTCCATACATATATTTATACTAGTCTAGGATAATTCAAAAGACTTATAAGATAAATACATATTTAATAGTTACATGCATATAACTAGGAGACACTTAGGAGAACTAAAAGACACTTTGAATGAAGACTTCAAAAACCAAATTTGTTGGAAAAATAGTAACAGAACAGAGAAGGGGTTACTACTCACACAATTTGGTGGAATACAATAAACTAAATAATGGTACTCTCACACCTTTCATTATCAAATCTATATAATATATATAGACAGTATAAAATGTCTTTTACAATCTTCAAAGTACTTAATTAATATTAGACTCTTCAATACTTACTCTAGATTCATAGTATCTTTATATTCATAGTATTTCTAGATTCATAGTATTCTAATGTGGATAGTTATTTATTGTACTAACTTCAATACACTTAATCTTGGTAAACAAGTTTAATAACTAACATTCTTCCCTCTTAAACTTGTTCCATCCATCTTCATGATTCCAAGCTTCTTTTGTAAATAACAGAAAATGTTAGTCTTCAATGGCTTTGTAAAAATGTCAGCAAATTGTTCATGAGTTTTGACATGAACTAACTCCACATCACCTTTTTTATATGCTCCTTGATGAAGTGAAATCAAGTATCAATATGTTTTGAATGTTTATGATGAACTAGATTCTTTGCAAGTGTTATAACAGACTTGTTATCAACAAAGATTCGTATAGCCTTACTCTGTTTTTGCTGCAAATCTTCCATCAGTTTTCTTAGCCATATTGCATGACATACACACAATGCAGCAGCAATGTATTCTGCTTCACATGTGGATAATGCAACAATAAATTGTTTCTTTAATGTCCATATGAAAGTTGTTTCTCCTATAAAGAATATAAATCCAGTTGTGCTTTTTCTGTCTTCCAAGTTTCCTGCCCAGTCACTGTCACTGTAACCTATAATTTCAAGATTCTATGAGGATGAATAAAACAATTGATAGCTTGCAATTCCTTTAACAAAACGAAAAATCCTCTTTGCTGTCTTCAAATGTGAACTTCTTGGCTTCTCCATATATTTGCTAATCAAGCAAACTCTAAACAGAATGTCTGGTCTGGTACATGTTAGATAACGCAAGCAACCAAAAATAATTTTATAGTATGTAGGATTAACTAAATCTCCATCTCCTTCTTTAGTTAACTTGGTTTCATATTCAACTGGATTGTCTGCTGGACAACAATCTTTTATAGTAAATTTCTTCAAAACTTCTATTGCATACTTGGCTTGTGAAATAAAGATTCCATCACTGCACTGCTTCACCTCTAATCCCAGAAAATAGGCCATGAGACCTAAGACTGTCATTTCAAATTCCTTCACCGTGGATTGCTTGAAGTCTTGAATCATAGTTGGATCATCTCTTATGAAAAGTATATCATCAACATATAAACAAACAAACATTACTCTGCCTTGTAAACTTTTCTTCACATATAATGCATGTTCATAAAGGCATCTTGTGAATCCTTTCTGTGAAAGATAGCCATCAATTTTGGAGTTCCATGCTCTTGGTGCTTATTTAAGCCCATAAAGAGCTTTCTTCAATCTACAAACCTTCTCTTCTTCTTCTTTTACCACAAAGCTAGCTGGTTGTTCTGCATACACTTCCTCTTCAAGGTTGCCGTTCAAGAATGCTGACGTTACATCCATTTGAAATATCTTCCATCTTTTCTAAGTTGCTAGGGAAATCATCAATCTTATTGTTTCCATTCTTGCTACTGAAGCAAAAACATCTTCATAATCAACTCCATATTGTTGCTTGTACCCCTTCGCTACTAATTTGGCTTTATGTTTTTCAATTTCTCCTTCTGCATTCCTCTTTGTCTTGAAGATTCATTTTACTCTTATTGCATTTTATTCTTCGGGAAATGTTGCCAATTCCCATGTATTATTTTTTATGATGGAATTGATCTCTTCCTTTATTGCTTTCTTCCATCTATCTTCTTGATATGCTTCTTCAAATGTAATAGGATCATTTCCTGAAAACAAGCAAAGCATATTAACATCATCAAGATTGATTCTTTCTGTGATATCATAAATCTCTTGTATGCTCTTTGTCTTTCTGCATTACTCATTACTTCCTCTTATCTTGTTGATTCTGGTTCAGTGTAACCATCTTCAACTAACTCCCATAAGTCTTGTGATCTTAGTAGTGCCTTGTATTGAATACACCACAGATCATAGTTTTGTTTAGTAAGACGGGGAATATGAAACTGAGAATTGTTATTGCTGGAAGCTATATCTACTCTCAAGCTCTAATACCAAATTTGTTGGAAAAACAATAACAGAACACAAGAGGAGTTACTACTCACACAATCTGGTGGAATACAATACGCTAAATAATGGTACTCTCACACCTTTTCTTATCAAATCCATACAATATATATAGACATTATAAAATGTCTTTTACAATCTTTAAAGTACTTAATTAACATTAGACTCTTCAATACTTACTCTAGATTCATAGTAATCTCTATATTCATAGTAATTCTAAATTTATAGTATTTTGATGTGGATAGTTATTCATTGTACTAACTTCAATACACTTAATCTTGGTAAACAAGTTTAATAACTAACACAAAGAACCTACTTTCTTTTATATGGGTGATCATTTAATTTGAACTTCACCCCCCGTTAATTCATGGTGTTCCTATTTAATTCCTTTCCTTTCCATTTTACTTTTGATCCATTGATGTTATAGGGATTTCAGTGCAACTAGTTACTTTTTTTTACCCTCCATCTCCTCTGCTTAATTATTGCATCTATCACATTTGATGCAGTCAGATCATTATACTATGAACTCAGAAGCTTGCAAAACATAATATTTCTTCATGTCACTAGCGAAACCTAACAGCTTTTTACAAGTTACGTTCAGAAGTTTGTATACTGTATGCTGCTGTATTTATGTATCTACTTACTCTCTCGTTTGTGCATCCCAACTAGGGTTCACTGCCTTATGCTCTTTCTTTCTTAACTCACAGAAGTTGACTCCTTTCACATCCAATTCTCCGATCCTTCTCATCATCTCCTCCACTATCCTTGTCTTCCTAAATGACACTACAGGCTCAGATTTATATGCAGAGTCAGTGCTTCGGCCATGAATGGATTGTCACTTGGGTTCAATTTGCTCTAAAACAAAAAACATTCAAGGCAGTTTCACTACACCATTAAACAGTTTTACCGACGGAATAATTCCATCGGTGTAAAGCATGAACTCTGTCGGTGAAATTATTACCGATGGCCTTCATCCGTCGATATACTAATCGTCAGTAATTCCCCTTTTCGTCGCTAATTTTGTCACAAATAAAAAAACCACCCACCGACGTTTTTACAGACGGATACGCGCGGCAAAAAAAATTTTCCCGCGAGAACATTACCGACGGACTACACCCGTCTGTATTTTCAATGGTAAGTATCGACGGATAGTCCATCGGTAATAGTTATGGTAAACACCGATGGAAATATTCCATCGGTAATTATGGCATGGATGGTAATTGTTTGACAACTCTCTGTGAAATTTCCGTCGGTACAACCGTCGGTATGTATTTAAAATATATATATAAAATAATTTATTAATAGTAAAAAAGCTTAATAAACAAATAAAATTGGATTAAACATTACAAATATAAAAATAATGTTAAATAATATTCATCCAAATATTCATTACAAATTTAATGTGTTTAAAAAACAAAATTAAACTAGAATAGCGGCGGAGCTGGAGGAGGAGGAGGAGGAGGAGGAGGAGGCTGGTTGTTCCCGGGACCGTACGGCCAAAAAGGAGTTGCACATGTATCATCACCCATCTTTGATCTCATCTCCATGACCATTTGACGGAGCTGATCATAATTCATTGAGAGTTGTTGATATTGTTATTTCAAGGCAATGAACTCCTCAGACTGGGTGCTCGATACTGATGGAGAGCTTGCAACGGTTGAGACACTACGGGCCGACTGCAAGTTTTCGGCCGTAGTGTTGGAGAGCCCATAGACCTAATTTTTTTCGGGTCCACCAGACGATCCCACCTCCATCCATAAATCTGAATCGAAATCTGGATGGGTCGAAGGATTGTCCCCATATCTCTCCCTCAACCGGCTATTATAGGTCTCCTGAATTTTTTTTAAAAAATCATCATATTCAATTCAAGAAAATAATAACTTACAAAATAAAATGAATGAACGAACATACCACGAAGTGCTGAGCATGGTTGTTCACGAACTGCTGCACCCCCTTTTGGCGGTCTTGACTCCGCACATGCGTTTCTACAAACAACTCCATTTGACTCAACTCACGTCCAAGAGACGCAGCCTGTAAGGAAAAAATAGGTTGCCAGTTAAATATATTATAAGGATTAATTAACGATATATTTCAGTAAAATTAATCTTACCATCCACTTTGCATGTGCGCTGAATGAGATGGATCCGCCAGTGTGCGTGGTCACCGAACCATGAATTTGCCGATTCCGGTTGTTGGCGCCGGACTGTGAGCGCCGTGAGAACCGCTCTGAGGTCACGTGCTCAATATATGCCGTTCATATTTCCCCCGAGATGAATGGCGGTTTGAATTCCCACCAAACCGCCACCTCATTCCATCCTTCAAGATCGTTATCCCTCGCATGTCTTTTTTATTTTTTTTTGGTGTCATACCAAAAATCACGCAACCTACTTCCATAGTAACAAATTAGAATTTGGAACATAAAATTATAAAATAAAAATAAATATTATTTTCGATGTTACCTAGTTGCTGCGTGATTCTCCCATACCCCCCTCACAACATTGTTGTTCGCCCTATCCCACTCAAATTTGTTCTGTGTATATAAATAATTCATATAAAATAAAAATAGTACAAGATATAAAATTATAAAAATAATTTATTAAAAATAAGCTGGAAATTAAAAGTTAACACCGACCTGAAATCGCTTAAACCATGCATCGATATTAGGTTTCCACTCAGGATGTCTGAAAACCTGGCTCCATTGAAACAATGGAATCTCCATTGACGATTTAAATGCCAATGTTATAGCCCTTGCAACCTCAATGTTTGTGAACCTGAAATTAAATAAAATTAATAATATTAATTAGTTGTTCATAAATTATGTTATAAGTATAAAAAAAAAAACTAAAACCTAAACAAACTTACATTGAGAGGTCATCCTTCCATTGTGCCTGGTACTTGCAGGTGAATTGACCCCGCTATGAAGACACACCGCTTCTGCGCTGTGAAACCGCGCTAGAAGAGGGAGCATCACAAGTTAGCGCAAATTCCTCGCCGTGATCAGCACCTAAGGATACGTCCTCCTCGCTGCTAGAAGAACTAGCTGCAACCGTCTGCTGACGACGTGCATCTACACAAATTTATACGAATAATTACATAATTAACTTTGATTATTTAAAAAAATTCGGTAGCACCTCCCCTATACTGAAGACTACCCACAGTTTTCAAACCTGCAAATCTTTACAATAACCACAAACCAATTGACTCCAGCAACATCATATATACAACCTAACATCTATAGAAATTCAATCATTTAAAAAAATTCGACAGTACCTCCTCTGTATTAGAGACTATCCACAGTTTTCATACCTACAAATATTGCAAAATCAACTCTATACAACCTAACATCTATAAAAATTCAACATCTATATATTTTCAACTAAAATCAATACAAATTCATAAATAACAATTAAAAATAATAAATAGGATTTATGTAGAGAGATAGAAGAGTTTGAACGAGGCAAGGTGTCCATGACTTTGATTTGGATAGCTTTATCTGGGCAGGTTTTCTCTATTGGTTCTGTAGGAGTGGTTTCCGAAGAGATTTTAGAAACTATTTTTTAAAACGTTTTTTACTTAAAATATATTAAAATAATATATATTTTTAATTTTTAAAAAAATTATTTTTAACATTATCACATTAAAAATATTTTAAGATTATAAAAAAATTTAATTTTAATTTTTTTAAAAATACTGTTACAAATGTTCTGAAACGGCTCCTCCAATGTCTCAGTAATTTGAGTTTACCAAAAGTTCGTGTCCTAGCCAACGTGATCTTTTTTCATGACAAAATGAATGATATAAAGGTGATTTCCTTGGTGTTGGGCCGTTGGCTATTCGGGACTTCATTGCTTACGTCTATCAGCACGATCTTGACAATTAGAAAAAACTTAATTCTCCAAGCAAAGTTAACGAGTAATTATAATAATGTAATTATAAATTTATTATTGAAAAAAAAAAATTAAATTAGGTGGTGTGGGCAAGGTTTTTTTTTTTACCATCACACAATTATCTTTAATAAATTAAAAATAGTTAAATTTGTTATTTTTATTTCTTTCATAGTAAAATTACTACTTTAGCCTTAGAATAAAAAATTATATTACCTTTGACTCAAGGGTGTTTTAGTAATTTTATTTATTCAGAACAGTGCAATTATTTTGATGTTTTTATAGACAAAAACAATATAACTCTCTTATAAGGATTTTTTTTATATATAATTTTATATTGGTTTTGTTGTAATTTTGGAGGTTGCTCATGAGTATTATTTTAATTTTGCATTGTACGTGCCAGCATGTGGACAACCCCCATGCCGTTCAAGTGGTGGGTGTGGGGGCAATCTAACCACCAAAAGCCTCTTTCTAGGGCGACATTTGAAAGATTTCAATGCTTTCTACACGGTGGTGCAACGCGTGTACCAAAAATATCTCTAGTTTGACATTATTAACTATTTTTTTTCTTTTCTTCTCTCTTACTTCCTTGAACTTTGCGTCAACCCTTGCAAAATCTCATACCATCCCCTTCAATTTCTTTTTCCTTCACATTTGATCCATATTCTTTTGATTACTATTTTTATTTTATTTTAGAATAAGTTATAAAATTACAATTTTTTTTAATTTCACTCATGCTATTTTTTAATATATAAATAATCTATCAAATTATAAATGTTTTTCAATTTCGCCTCTATGATTTTTTTAAACTTTCAAATTCAGTCTTTATTCTTTTAATTGTTATTTATTTTGCTTGAGATCATTTTTATTTTTTTTTAAATTTAATCGTCGGGTTTTCTTTTTATCGAATATTATCCTCATTTTTTTTGTTGCTATTTTCATTTTCTTTTGCAAGTTTTTTTTATTAATATTTTTTCATTAATTTCATCATTTGAAATTAAATTGGTTGAAAATTAAACTTCTTGATTAAATTTAGATCCAGGATTTCATTGGTTGTGAATTTTAGAGATTAGATAAGGTTTATAAGATTCTCCTGAGTTTGCTAGGTTTTTGTATTTTGTTTTTGAAGGTGATATTTTCTTATTTTGCATCCTTTTTCTTTTGGGTTTTGTTTGGTTATTTTTTACGGTTTGCTTTTTATTAGGTTAGCTCTAAATAATGTTTTTTTTTTAATTTCACTCATATCATTTTTTAATCTATAAATAATCTATCAAATTATAAATATTTTTCAATTTCACCCCAATGGACTTTCTTATCATTCTTTTCTTTGGGGTGTTGTTTTGTTATTTTTTACAATTTTTTTTTATTGGGTTACCCCCCTATAATATTTCTCAATTTCATCCTCTACCATTTTTAATCTTTAAATAATCTATCAAATTATAAATATATTTTTTAATTTTGTCCCTTATGATTTTTTAATCTTTCAAATTTGGTCCTCATTTTTTAAATTTTTATTTAAATTGTATGAGATCATTTTTTAAACTGTTTTTTTTTTAATTTCATTAAATCTAATCCTTATTCTTTTTGTTGTTTTTATTTTATTTTATGCTTTTGCATATTTTTTTATTAATATTTTATCAACGATTTCATCATTTAAAATTAAATTTGTTGAGATTTAACCTTTTTGATTGAACTCAGGTTTAAGATTTCACGAGTTTTAGAGATTACATCATGTTTAGAAGGTTTGCATGAGTTTGCTTGGTTTTTTCTTTTATTTTTTAAGTTGATGTTTTTTTTATTTTTATTAATTTTTTTGGAGTTTTGCTTATTTTTTAATCTAGTGGCTGGCAAATCTAGTGGCAAGTCTAAAAGACCGAAAATAACATGCCTGTGAAGTTTTGGTGATGGTTCGGGAACACGGTTAAAATCGTGTTTTTTAAAA
Organism: Populus trichocarpa; assembly: GCF_000002775.5. NCBI lineage: Eukaryota > Viridiplantae > Streptophyta > Magnoliopsida > Malpighiales > Salicaceae > Populus > Populus trichocarpa. Next base: position 36,575,383 of record NC_037285.2, on the reverse strand, counting down.
ATTTAAAATTTATTTTTATTTAAAATTATTTTTTTATTTTTTTGGATTGTTTTGAAGTGTTAATGTCAAAATAATTTTTTTAAAAAATATATTATTTTAATATATTTTTAAATAAAAAATATTTTAAAAAATAGCATTCTAGAAAAATGTTTCTCAAGAGATAACTATGAGCTTTCCAAGAAAAACGCACACCATACTTGACGATCAAGAAGATTCCCCACTGCACATTGAATGGGAGACAGAAGAAAAACTATGAGAGGCTGCCTCCTATGGTAACCACTCATCTCACATCACATGATTTTCATAAATGGCCGCCTGCTGCTTTTCTAGTTGTCAAGGGGTTTGGTATATATCACACCTGTAAAAACACATAGTTACACGCTTTCAGTGGTGGGGCAAGTACCTTCTTCAATCTTCCGTCATGTTTTGTAAGACAAACGCACACTAATATTCCTGTGTAGTTCTGTAGCGCCATTAATTTTGTGTTTATTTTGAAACTTCTACATGATCAGGTCGGCAGGCTGTCATGATCACCCTCAGAACAAGAATTTCATAAAATGCAGTAAAAACTATCCTGTGGCATAGGAAATCCCAAATTATTCATCTTTTGTGGTCTAATTTGGGGTGAATTTCTAGCAGTTCAGTTTGTTCTTTCGATCTGCTCGGTTTTGGTTGTTTATAAATTAAAACCAAACCATGCAGAACTCAAATTTTCAAAACCAAATTAGTGAAACCGAAATATTTCAATTTGATTTATTTGGTTTTTAATTTATCATTTTCTTTTCCACTTGATTGATATTTTGAAAGGAAGTGGTTTTATGTATCATTATATTTTAATAATATAAGGATTGTATCTAATTTACCATATTATATTATATATTTAATTGTATCTAAATGTTTTTTTTATTGGTCATATTTTTATTATAAAAAATATCAAAAAATTATTTTAACCCAAAACCTACAAGGTAAGGTTCCAATATATAATTTATATTATTCTATAAAATACTAAAACCCTTTGATTCTTTAACTGTACCTGGGTTATAAGTAATTTGCTTCAATTTTTAACTTGAAAACTTATTTGTTTTTCAATGCTCTTTACTACATTGAAAGCCTTATTCTCATGCTAGGATTTCATCTCCTCATGCATGATTTTTAACCACTTATTTTTCTTTTTAATGTTTTGACTCTTCCATGTTAGTAACCAACACATACCCGTTAAGAGAATATCTAGTATAAGTTTTGCGAGGTCTAGTAAGCCTTCTCAATTGTGGCTAATCTAGAGCTTCTTGAATAATAAGTTTAAGAATAACAATATTATCATCATCATTAGCTGGCTTAGGATCATCAATTAATAGCTCAAAAGAAAAACCACCATTATTATCATTTTGCAAATTTCTTCCATGACTAAAAGACATCAAAGGTAAATATGGAGTAGATCTTGGATCAAAATTAGTAGGAATAAATTTAGTAGACTCCATTTTTTCCTTCTATTCAAAGCCTTTAGTGGTTTGATCTTTAAATAAGACAAAATCTCTACATCTAACAATTGTACTCTCTTTATGAACCCGTAACCTATAACCAAACTCATCATCTTCAAAACCCTGGAAAACACATTGCTTTGTCTTGTTGTCAAGCTTATACCTTCCATCTCTAAAACCATGTACAAATGCCTTGCAACCAAATACTCTTAAGTACACATAAAAAACATATTTTTGTTTACATACTCTATCTGTAACATCAAAGTCAATAAGAACTGATGGAGAAAGGTTGATAATAGAAACTATAGTTTTCATTGTCTCACTCCAAAAAGGATTTAGATAGCTTTGCATGAGAAAACATACATCTACTTATTTTAACAATTGTTCTATTCATTCTCTTAGCCACTCCATTCTGTAGTGAAGTCTTTTGATTTTTCTTCTCCAGCTTAATACCATGTTCCCTACGGTACTTCTAAAAAATTTTCCTATATTCACCATCATTGTTAGATCAAACACAATTTAGCTTTCCATCGGTTTTCCTTTTGACTCTAGTATGAAAATCATTATAGACATCAAGTACTTGATCTTTGGATTTTTAAACAACTGGCCCAAAGTTTCCTGAAATGATCATTAATAAAACTAACAAAGTATAAAGAAACTCCAAGAGACTCATTAGTCATAGAGCAAATCAATATGAACTGAATCGACAATATGTGATCTTCTATATGAAAGTGATATTTGAAATGAAACTCTATGTTGTTTTTAAGCTAAATAATTAGTGCAAATGTTTAAGTTCATACATTTTAATGAAATGTAGTTCTTCTTGGAAAGAATGCCAAGGCATTTATCACTCAATTGTCCAAACCATTTATGTTATAAATTGGTGGAGACATTTTCAATTGCATTTACCTTTCCCGTAACCTCCTTGAATTGTGACATGTAGAGACCAATCTTCTTCCTTTTAGCAACAATCAAAGAACTTTTGGAGAGCTTCCATTTACCATCTCTAAAATAATTGTGATAGCTTTTTTCATCAAGTGTACTCGTGGAGATCAAGTAGGAGCATATCAAGTACATGCTTAATATCTTTAAGTTGCAACTTGCACACAAAATTGATTTCTAACCAAATATCTCTAATGCCTATAAAGCTAGTCCTCTATTGGTTTATTATCCTAACTTGACCAAAGTCACCAACAATATAGAATGTGAAAAAATCTCACAGCAGTATAACATGATAAGAAACAGTTGAATCTGCAACCTAAGTGGTATCCTGACATGTAAGATTAACATAATCATTATCACAAACAATGGAAACATCACCATTGAAAACAACTATAGTTGTACCATTTTCTTCATTCTTATCTTTGCCTTTACCTTTTTTATATATTTTGTACTTTCTACAATCCTTTTGAATATGTCCAAGCTTGTCACATTAATAACCCTTAATTCCATCCCTTGAATGAGATCTCTCTCTAGGCTTTTATTTTCCTTCTCAATCATCATATTCTCTATCTTGCTTGCCATGATAAAATCTGTTTTGCTTTCTCCCCTAACATTTTATAATAGGTACATGAGACTTATAAGTGCCTATCCATTTCCTTTTTTTTTTTCTTCATTAGAAATATTGCCCTTTACTATCTTCAAAGTGAGCTTTATATTCAGAGTAGAATTGCTAAGTGACACCACCAAAATCTCTTAACTATCAGGCAATGAATTTAATAGGATTAGTACTTGTATCTCATCATTAACTCAAGATTCATCAATTGACATTTGATTCAATAACCATTGAAAGTTATTTAACATTTTCACCATCTTTATATTTTAAATTCAAAAGGTCTCTAATCGCAAAAGGCTTGTTTTGTGTACTTATTTTAGCAAAGGTTTCTTCAATATCTTCCAAACTTGTAATCCCACAATGAGTTTATAGGCATGCTCTGCTCTTAAGAAGACTCATACTTTAAATATCATATAGCAACTGGGAGAACAATGTCTTAGGCTGCAGTTTCAGTGACGGATGTAGAGTAGCTATTCTCAAACACTCTTAGAGACTTTTTTTTATATAGATCTTCAATTTGGTCGGGATGGGTCCACAATATTCTACTCAGAGGTAGATCTTTATGGCATGTCAGGCCCCTTTTAGTGTCCTCTTGGTCATGAAGAAAGATTCTTCACAACAGAGATTGGTGTAGAGGGAAGTTTGTTTCATGTATTTGTGATGAGACTATTACTTCTATGTGGTTAGACTATTAATTTCTACATGGGCAATGGTTTTGTGACCTCTTGCTTTAGAGTTGCTAACATCTACTAGGCTCCCCTAGAATGCTAAGTTCTCAAACATTATTGAAAAGGGTACTTGAGCCTTTCCATTAGGTAGTTCGGAGCTTCAGCCTATTTGAGACTCATTTCACATTCACCCTAAGAGTGCTTTACCAAACCATTATGTTTGGAAAGGTCATTCTCTAGGGAGGTTCTCCATTGACTCGGTATGAGGGGTTCCTAGAGAATCCAGATCTACAGGCTCTATGCACCATCTACTTTGATTTTGAGGATTCATCTCGAGGCATTCATTTATCATTTAGCTTGTTTCTATGGGTTGTCTTCATATCATGGACAGACTACATACTTTTCAGATCATTCCTTCTTCGATATGTATTCTTTGTGGGTTGCAGGTTGAAACACAAGACCATTTGTTTTGTCAATGCCCTATTTTTTTCTATAATTTGGGGTGCTATCACGAGCAAGACCCTTCTAGGTTGGTCTTCTACGACATGGTGACCTCTGCTTCAATGGGCATACACACACTTGAGAAAAGAAAAGGGAGTTCATGCATCTTCTTGCTCAATTAGCCCTCTCAATCACAATTTACTTTATCTAGTATGAGAGGAATAATTGAGTCTTTCATCAGTTTTATCAATCTCATCATGATGTTTGAGATGAGATTTTTGAACTGGTTTGGTCCCGGTTGATTAAGCTAGAACCAAGATATCATATTTCAGTTGCACTCAAATCCATTTGGCACTTCCTATAGTAATTAGGTATTATTGCTCTTATTGCTTTCTGAGTTCTGCTTACCGCTTATACTTATCTATAGAATCGGTCGACTCGTTTTGTGATTTTCAGGAATCAGTCGATCGTTTCCTAGGTTTCTTTTTAAACCACTGATTGACTAGTTAACCAGTTGTTTATCTTGGCAATTTACTTTCGCACTCTTGAGCTTCATTAAGCTTTTGCCTCTTTTTTTGGGATACTTTTGATAATTTTGACCGAGTAACAAGTCTTTGTACTACTTGAAATATATCCATCATACTTTTATACCTTTTTTTTAACTTTTAATACAATTACTTTTATATATAAAACAACTCTTCCTGGACTTGGATGCTATCTGAACGACACATTCTTATTTATTTTCCTGTGACACAAATGAAGCACCCTAATCCTGTGTGGTTACGTAGTTCCACGTATAGCAGCAGCAGCAGGAGTATTGTTATTTTTATCATCTACGCAATTATAATTCGACACTTGCCGGCAGCCTGGAATCACCTCTGAAACGGAGGTTTTAACAATACTCTGCTTAAACTGCCTAGTAGCATCAAAGACAAGCAACAAAAATACAAATTTACATAGGCTCGAAAATATTTTTATTTTTTATTGCATATCCTTATTATCGACGAAAAAAATGAGAACTCTTCTCGCTTTAAATCTCAACAAGCCTTTCTTCTTAGCTTGCTCAATTGGGAATTTAGTTTTGTCATGGGAGAAGCTCAGGAAGTGCAGCTCCAAGTCATGGGTAAGCAAGCTTTTACCTGACTCCTATTCTCCTTCCTTCCAGTCCTAAACTTTACAGAAAGAAACACTGCTGATTGCTTGTATGAATTCAGTACAAATGGTTATTAAACATAGTTTTTAACTTCATCCCTCATCACCTAAAGATAGCTAGGATATATTATTTGAATATTTTGTTCAGATTGAAAAGGGTTTGATATTTAGGATTCCGAGTACACGATTTTCATTTCTTGAGATGTTATTAGCTCTAGTACATTCGAAAATTTGATAAATAGGAATGGCAATTCTGTACCATTTCCAATTCATTCCAAAGCATATATACATACAATCTATGCTTTTCAGTCTGAAAGAGAAAACTGAAGGGGGAAGAAAACAGCTTCAAATACTGGTTTGTGTACTCCGCATGCTCATGGATTCCTCAGGATATTAGAAACTCAAGTGGCCCATTATTGGATGATGAGTTTATAATTGATTATGCTCTGTACTAAACCAATTTACTAGTAGACTAGAACGTAAATATACTGAATTACTCTACATTTATGTATCCTTTCCAGGGAAAGAAGCCAAAGAGGCAAGCCCACCTAGGCATGAAAATGAGACCAACCAGCCAGCAATACCTCAAAAGAGAAACTCTAAGTGGTGGCTCCTAGTGGCCTTCTATTCACTTCTTCTTCTTGCTGGCCAGTCAGTGGCCGTTCTCTTGGGAAGATTATATTTCGAAAAGGGTGGGAATAGTAGCTGGATGGGAGCACTTGTGCAGCCTGCTGGATTTCCCATTCTCCTTCCCTTTTACTTGTCACAACCAAAAAGTCCTTCCACAAGCAACTTCGAAACAAACTTGCCTTCTAATTTAGTCCTTGCTTCAATTTATATTTCAAGTGGCTTATTTCTAGCCATAGTTAGTATGTTGCATTCACTTGGTCTCAAATACCTTCCAGTGTCTACTTATTCTCTTGTTTGTGCATCCCAATTGGGCTTCAATGCTTTGTTCTCTTTCTTCCTCAACTCCCTTAAGCTCACTCCTTTCATAATCAATTCTTTAGTACTTCTCACCATCTCCTCCATCCTCCTTGTATTCCAAGACGACTCCGCAGAATCTAAACAAGTCTACAAAAGAAAGTACGCATTCGGATTTATATGCACTGTTGGTGCTTCTGCTGGATATGGATTGCTGCTTTCTTTAACCCAATTTGCCTTTAAGAAGGTTCTAAAGCAGGAAACCTTCAAGGTGGTTTTGGATATGACAATCTATCCATCACTAGCTTGTACCATTGCTGTCCTAGTGGGACTTTTTGCTAGCGGAGAATGGAAGGGTTTAGGGAAAGAGATGGAAGGTTTTAAACTTGGAGAAGTATCCTACTGCATGACTTTAATTTGGACTGCAATATCCTGGCAGCTTTTCTCTATTGGTTGTGTAGGATTGATTTTCGAGGTGTCCTCGGTCTTCTCGAATGCCATTAGTACTTTTGGTTTGCCTGTAGTTCCTGTCCTCGCCGTTTTCTGTTTTGGTGACAAAATGGATGTTATCAAGGCTATTGCCATGGTGTTGGCTATATGGGGCTTTCTTTCATATGTCTATCAGCACTATCTTGATGACTGCAAGCTCAAGAAACAAAAAAGCAATGCCGCCGCTACTGAAATGTTAATCACTGGATGAGGATTTCCATGCACACTTATGTTTCATATACAATGAAGGAAATTCCTCTATCTCAGATTGAAGGGGTTAATAAATAATTGGAAGAATTGAATTTTTTTTAATGATAATCCTCCAAGAGTGATTGTCAATTCATAATTGAATTTACACTCCTTGTATGCTGTTTCTTCTATCAATAAGGAGCGACAATCACTTCAGCCCTCATACTATAGATTTTTAGTTATTTCAACCCCTATCCAATTCTACTGCAAACCAAACCAAACCCTGTATTAAGAGTTCGTCCGTTCGAGAGTGTGATGCAGTGTGTTTGAAGCCGTGTTTTGCTCTGACTACAATTTTAGTGTTTGATTAATTAATACATATTATTACATGGATTCATTTTTTTATAAATTTTAATTAAAAAAACTATAATTTATAACTTTTTTAAAATTTATTTTTTCAAACAATTAAAGTAAAAGCTTCTAAACTATCAAATACACTTTAAACAGGCTGCGACGTGTTAGCCCTTCCATTACCCAGTTCCGCCAAGGACAAAGCATTCTTGTATCAAACCAACCACACGATTACATGAAATGATTCATCGCAGGACTTGGACTTGTTTTAGTTGCAGCTATACCCGACCAATTGAACTGTGTCATAGATGGTTGAAAGTGATAGAAATAAGTTAAAATAAGATGTTTGGATTTTACTCCCTCTTTTTTTTAACCTCTTCTTCCATAAGAAATTATGTCACCAAAATTAATGTATTCAATTAGGAGAAAAAACGACGATCCTCCCGTTCATTTAGTAATTTTTCACCAAAACTTCTTTTTTAATTAAACAATTTCCTCCTCGTTTTAGGGAATTCAAAAACAAAAATCATTTTGTCATCGAATTTTCATTTCGGTGACAATCTACCCGGAATCCGTCATAAAATCATGACTTTGTGACTGAAAATAAATCGGCCTGAAAAAAACATGTGGTGCGTTTGTGATCAAATTTGGTAAAAAAACAATTGTGACCGAGTTTGCAATCACGGATTAATTTTTTTTTAATTTCTTGGCAGGAACTAATGATTGAATTCCCAGTCGCAACCAGGTCAAAAAATGAAAAAAATTGATTTGCCGGAAATGATTAATATTCATAAAATTAATAAAAGAAATAGAGGGCTGTGAATAGATTATAAATAAAATAAAAAAAATGGTGTAAATTTGATAGAAGAAAAAAGAGGAAAGTTGATTTTTTAAAAACTTTTACATAGTTTGTGATAAATTTGTGACCGAATGTTTTAGTCACAAAATGTCACAAACGAAAAATAAACTCAAAAAAGAGAAAAAAAAACATTCGTCATTGAATTTTATGATTGAATGATTTGCTACTTACTATATGGTCACAAATCAGTTAAAAACAATAAAAGGGTTGAACAAAAGTTGTGACCGAATATAATTTGGTCAAATTTATGGCCAAATAATTTTCAATCACAAATTTCAATAATAAAAAATATGTATTTTTTTTGTGATTTCCTCGGATAAAATCATGAGCATTTCAAGCTGTTTTAGGTTTATCAAGGGTTGCATCTTAGACTATGGGGATCTCGTTGGGGTTGGTGTTTCCCAAAACACAAGTTCCTTGTTGGAACAGGATCTTTTGATACTTAAATTAATAGGAAGGAAAAGTAATATACATGAATAGAAAATAGATTAAAGTTGTGGGGAGTTCGTATGTGAATGTTGTGTGTTTCTATCTAAAACTTGTTTAATGTTTGAATTCTACTTCAAATGGTATGTGATTTCTTACCTAGTGAACAAGGTACTTATAGACCTAGATCACATCAATTTAACTCTAAAGCATGGAGAGTAGGGTACCTCGATGTATAAAGTCGCAAGCATGTAGAGAATGGAGTGGTAGAGGTTGTTGCTCACCTCATAGAGAGTATTAATGTAGACACCTTATAGAGTATGTGAGTGTTACCATTTGTGGAAAGGTTGATGTTAGCCATGTATTGAAAATGTAATATGCATAATGCAACACTAATATCTTGGGAATAAATATATTAAGGTATGTGACTTGTGTGAGGGTAAAGAGAGAGAGGGGGGATATGTGTGAGAGAGAGGAGAAAGTGTGTGGAAGAAGGAATATGTGTATGACAGAGAATGTATGTGTGTAAGAGAGAAGAAAATGTGTGGGGAAGAGAAGGTATGTGTGAGAGAAAGGAGATGTATAAATAGAGATAAGGAAAGGGATAGGTATAGGGAGAGGGAGAGGGAGGAGATAAAAGAAAGAGTACAACTTATCCGTCTGGCCTAAATGGTTAGTTGTTTGGGCTAGCCCAAATAGCCATTTTTTGTGTTTTTTATGCTCTATCATTTTCCCCAGTCTTTTAAACAATCATGTTTCCAAGCCTTAACCAGTACAAGCAGAGGGAGAGAAAAATATGCATGTCATGTTAGCTTCTCGTGATTTTGTTAACGTGCTTCCAAGAGATATGATAGTTTGATCAGTTTGTCTATTTCTCTTAGAATAGAGAACATTATTATTTATTATTTAGAAAGTCGATAATGCTTTGTGATCATGAAATAAGTGTTAAAGAATTGTATATGGAGATGTTGCACGGAGACATGGAGATATGAAGAATTTGTTTGGAGACATGAAGGTCCTGCATGAAGATTTTATTGGAGACAAGGAAACATGTTTGGAGGGTTGGATAATTCAATGGAAATCTCCCCATAAATATTTTATTTGATACATGAAGAATTCAATGGAAAAATAGAGAAACACTATTGCTTTTATTTGCAATTCAAAAGATTGTGGAGATATAATTTTAAAATTATCTGATCTCGAGTAAAGAATTATAGGGATATTTTTCTAGTTTGGGTGGCATGTCTTTCCTTATAAATCATAGGAGGTATCCTTTGAAGATCAATCTTTCTATCTTTTTTTTCCAGGGCATGTCATTCCTCAATATCATGACTGTTATAATGGTAAAAATAACATAACTTGTTAGGGTTTTTTGTATTCATGCCACTTTTTAAAAGTGATGCATATTGTAAAAAATCATTTTCCAGAATGGCAGCCTATACCTCAACATATGTAGTAGTAAGATGTGTGGTCATGAACTTAGAGAAAGTCAGGTAATCATGAATGGATTCATTGATGCTCTTTTTAGATGTCTTGGTAGGATATTTATGGCATTAAAGAGATTTTATTATATTAAAACAAAAATGTCATGTCTAGTCATGTTTGCTTATTCTACTTAAATATGGTTCTTTATTTTCTGTTTCACGTTGAGAAGAGTTCTCTATGCTGAGCATTTCCTTGTTAAACCTTTAGGGATATGCTATAGTGCTCTCTTCTTCTTGTTATGTGATGGTGAAGAACTAAGTAGTGTTCTTTTTAGCTTAGTATTTTTATAATAAAACAAAAGATGATCTTAACATAACATAAAGATTATAAAGGCCAAGGATGGAGCCAAATTAAAAGTCGTGATACCATACCTGAGTAAATCCACATAATGCTATTGGAAAGATTTTGCATATGGCATCATTCTTTTACATTATAAAATTTAGAATGCTTCTCGTATTTTGTATGTTCTTTTTACTATTTGTAAAACCATCGTAGTTGTTCAAGTTGACCTTCATGGATATAGTATTTGGATAAATGAGTGTGTAGCACTTGATGAAAAAGTTGAGTCTCTCACATGGTGGGAGTGGTGTTCAAAGATCGTGCAGTTATTGATCTCATCTCACATCTAGGTCTTTTTGATAAGGAGCATGTGAGTGAGATTTAGAAGAAAATTAATAGTGTTGTGACTAAGACTTTTTAAGGAATGCTCTTTGTAGCGGTAACAAATCTTTTAAACAGTTAGAGCATGATTGTTCTCGTTCTTTTCTTACATGTAGTTCCATCATGTTCCTTTAGGGTACTGTAGTTGTTTATGTGTATTCTAGTGTACATGTAATAGAGCTACGTGTTTTATTTTCTATTAAGGAGTGGAAGAGTGTAAAGCTATTGTTGGATAGCTATAACATCATCATTAAGCATTTGCACTTAATAGGGGGGTTGTCTTTATGTATTCTGGTGTACTTGTAATGAATCTACTCTGGTGTACTTGTAATGGATCTACGTGTTGTATTTTCTATTAAGGGAGAGGAAGAGTGTGAAGGTGTTGTTGGATAACTATAACATCATCATTAATCATTTATACTTGGTTAGAGAGTTGACTCTTTAGGCTTGATGTTTCCTACAACTCAAGTCTCCTATCAAAACAAAACACCATCAGAGAGCAGGGGGTGAGGAGATATGGGTGCTATTGTGTGATTTAGGGTTTTTATAAAATCTTCATTTTATACCTTTTTTCTATAATTGGTTCAATCAGTATTTGTTAAACTGGTCTGATTCAATCAGTTTTAGATTTTTGAAATCGGAACCAATTCGAACTGAATTTTTTATTTGTTTTTTAATATTTTTTTCTTCTTTTTGGTTCAATTTTCTTGTTTTTTTTCTTTTTAGTTTTCTTAGATTTTTCAATTGCTCAGTTATTTTGAACACCCTAAAAATAAAGAATATTAAGGAATTTTATAACCTTAGGAGGTTGGCATGGTGGCTCATAAGATACGCTACGTTGCTTGATTTCTTGGATTCATACCTTAATAATAGTACTTGAAAAAAAATATATTAAATTCATCTATATACACGAGATTGACATTGTTTAAAAAAAAATAGTCTCCGTTGATATGGATCTTAGTTTAAGGACATCCTTATTGTTAAACAAAAAAAAAAGAGAATTTTAGAATCTCCTAAGCTTTTTTTTAATCCCAAATCCAATCAAAATACTTTATTATATTTTTTAATTCTTACAATTTAATTTAATTTTATTGTAGAAACAAGTTTATGGTAAGAATAAAATGTTTTCATGGTTTATATATATGGTATTATACATTATCTAGATTATGAAAGAGTTAATCTTTTAAAAAATTCAATAGAATTTAATAAATCTTTTAAAAATTAAATTAAAAAAAAATAACAAAAGAGGGCTTATGTGTTCCTAGTGGCTATAAATTGTTCGAAAATAGATGTTCAAAATAAAGCCATAAAAAATATGTTATTTTGTGTTTATATATATATAAAATTGTTTAAATATTTGTTTTGCAAAACGGTGTCATTTTACTTGGATGAGGATGCATTGTTGATAATGAGCAATGTTAAGTCTCTAATAAGTGAGTTAGTAGCTCCACAAGCAATAATTAAGTGGTAAGGAATCAACTAGGAGAAGAAGACATCTCTAGTTTGACTTCTACCACTTGTTTTTCTCAACTCACATGTAAGTGTGTGATTACTAAGAATCTTGAATTGGGAACTCTCTTCCGTGATTTGATCTTGAAAGTGATCATTTATTTGTGGATCATGTTTAGAAATGTATCCACGATATCAAAAAAAATAAAAATTAATGTTAAGCCTCCAATCATTTTAGAGTTTTAAATCAGAAATAATAATTATTTTTTTTCACATAGACATAAGTGATAAAAATTAGAAAATAAAATGGTGTAAAAGTTTTTACAGTTGCATACAAATTGATCAATTCATGTATTAATATTATACATCAACATTGCAAATTGCAAGCAAGTCATATTTCTAGGATTGTTTTGTTAATTTTTCTCTAAATGTAGATAAAATAATAAATAAAATAATTTAAGAGTGATCAGAAATCCAATATAATCCATCATAAAACTCACGAGGACGACTAGTCTATACCTAAAACTAAATGTGTGGTTCTATGTAAAAGGTAATAAATAGCCAATAAAAATCAAACAACGTCCTCCTGCTGGAAACGGCGGGTTCTTTATTATTAATTGTTAAAATAGAAAATTAAATACAGTTAGAGCCACACATAGACCAACTCAATCACAATCATTTTTAATTTCAACGCTATCACTTCACTGTACTGATCATCCCAAGAAATTCATTTACTTTGTATGTATGATCTTTTGCTTTGACATTCAGCCATCCTTAATCAATATAAAAGAAGGATAACTTCTCAGGGACTGGTCTAAAACCCACGTGGAATTTAGTTTCAATTAATTAATTAACTAATACACTAGCTGGCTTGAAAATATCCTTACCGGCAAACCAACCGGAGTTATTGAATTATTTTCGGGATTGTTTGAGATTGTAGTAATGATGATGATTTAAAGTGTTTTTTGTTTATAAATACATCAAAATAAAATTTTTTAATTTTTAAAAATTTTAAAAAATTATTTACCTTGATGTAGTAATCCAGAGTGAAGTCGAGAATTAACTTCAACATGTTTCTGCATTTGTTTATGCATTTAGAATAATATGATAAACATTATTATTTATTTTTTGAGAAAAAATAAAACAGTTTGGCTGTGAAAATATGATGATGTGAACTGTTTGGTTTTGCGGTTGGAAAGTTTTTGTTGTTTAAATTTTATATATTTTTTAAATTAATTTTTTGATATTTTTAAATAATTTTAATGTAGTAATATTAAAAATAAAAATAAAATAATTTTTTTTTTAATATATTTTTTTTAAAAAAGTATATTTTAAAAAATCATTACCGAACTGGCGGCCTAACTAAGCATACTTGACTACTTGTATTCGTCGACGATGGGACACAACAGATCAACAAGTGGCCGGGTGGGTATTATTTTTTCTTCTTCTTTCAAATCAAATTAAAAGCATGCATGCATCCATCCACATCGGGACCATTAATTTCGGCCTGAATGTCTGACAAAACAAGCAGTTGACTTGGTCGTAGGTAGTCGTAGAAGGCGATCATTTCCTATCATAGAGGATCAGTTCCAAAATAATCGCATCCTCAGGCCTGTCTGTCAGCATGGAGACTGGAAACTCATCTTCAGCCACAACTTGACAAGTATCATTTGCTTATAGTCCTTACATGCATACATGTGAATGCTTCTCTTCCAGTGTTCAATTATTAAGGCTTAACAAGTGAAGAATGGAGGGTAGCTGAGGTTGTTTTTTAAAATATAGTTTTTAAATTTGGTTTGGTGGCCGGCCCGGTTCAAGGCTCGGGTTTCGGGTTTTGATCGGGTCACCGAGTCTTGACCGGGTCTTCAGGTCGGCCGGGTCAATCTCTATTTTTTAAAAAAATCAAAACGGCGTCGTTTTAATAAAAAAACAAAAGTCAGCGGATTGCAACCGGGTTTTGCTAGGTCAACCGGGTTGGCCAGGTCATGACTTTTCCTATTTTTTCATCAACCCGGCCAGGTTTCAGCCCCGGGTCGGTCGGGTCGACCCGCCGGGTTTCAAAAATATGTTTTAAAGTACTTTTTACTTGGAAATGTATTAAAATGATTTTTTTAAATTATTTTTAAAATTAGAAAATTAAAATAATCTAAAACACCAAAAAATATATTAATTTAAAATTGTTTTTAAAGACAATTACCAGTTACCTTTAGATTGTATTGTTAGAATTGTTACATTGGTTATTTTTTAAAATAATTTTAAATAAAAAATTAAATTTTATCCCGCTTCCATTCAGAACGCAATACAGAACTGGAAAGAAAGAAAGAAAAAAACTAAAAAGGCTCATGAGTCCCATCAGCAGCTAACATCAGAGAACAAGCATCATCACATAATACAAGAATGCTAAACAGAGATCCATAGACGTCTCAGTCTCCCTTCCCGCAAAACCCATCTCTCTTGTGGATCTTCTTAAGTGGCTGTCTTCTTGTCTTCTAGCACGTTAAATTAATCTGACAAATACTCGAGGTAAATCTTGTCAGAACTCCAACTTTTACGCAAATATATAGTTGGTGTCTAAATATTCTGGCTTGCTTCGGTAAAGAACAAAAACCATATTCCACTGATTTGGTTTTTCCAGCTGAGCCTAATATAAATGCCGAATTTGTATCTTTCCTATACTTAATTTATTTGGGACAAGAAATATGCTTGTCGTGGTTGATTTATTTCACGCATTTTGGGTGTCAAGAGGGCTCGTCAGAACAACTCTTGAAAAGTGTGAATTTGTTGAAGCAATCAATCCGCGGAGATGCAGAGTAGACCTTGCCGTGAGAAAAATGGATTTGAAAAATAATTAAATTGCATTGGGATGCTGCTGGGGGGCATCCGCGGCGAGTTTTAAGAGGAAAAATGAAGAAAAAGAGTACCATCTAATACTCATATTGAGAAATCTAAATAACTGGTTTGCTCAGAAATCCAAGGCTAAGGATGGAGGGTTGGCTATACAAAACGAAGATAACAATTATCTAATACATTGCATTGCGTATAAGTCAAAACCTGTAGGGTAAGATAGTAAAAAAGAAAAGGAAAGGGAGTCACTCAAGTGTTTTTTTATGTACATGTTATACGTGGATTAAATATACATGCATGCAAAAGATGGTAACATATAACTTGCATAATAATAAACATTAATTCCAAATAAAAAAATAATATAAAAATGAGATATAAGAGTAATGCTTTTACAGATATTCAGATATTTTTGTTTAATGAAAATCTAAACACAAAAAAATATATTTACGCAAGATGATAAATAACCCAACAAACTAGGAATACAACTCGAAAGGTTATGGTTGGAGCACCATTGAACCAGCAAATTTAGGCAAGCATTTCGCATCAAAAGATAGAGAAGAAAGATAATAGCAATAATCTAATAGCTTATATAAAGGCATATTCAATTTATTTATCTATGACATAATTCTAAAAGACACAATGTTGATATGATAGATGATCGTGAAATCAATTATTGGCTAATTAACTAATCAATCACTCATCTTCTAATCAATTATGCTATCTAATATTGATCATTTCTTTCTTTTTTTTTCAATGAGAAGAAACTACAACTAGGATCTAAATAGTTTATAAAACCTATTCAAAACAAATGAAAACTAAATAAGCATAAATTATAAAAATATTAGGAAAGAATTATTTGAAATGAAAAAAAAATTAAACACAAATTAATTTTGTTAATTTGAATGAAATAAATGGACAACAATTTAAAAAAAAAACTTAAATAATTTATTCAAGTTAAATAAAAAATGAACCAATGATGGTTCTAAATCAATTGTGAAAATCAATCATCACAAAATGAATTAAATCAACAAGTGTTTTTCTCTTAAAATTATCTTCATCAAAATATACCATGTAAGCTAACAATCAAAATTTAAAAGATCAAAGTCTTGTCAACAACAATCAACACGTCAAACACACAACAACAAAAATGACAAAACCAAACCAGGACCAAACCATTACATCCCAAATAAACCAATCAATTAAGTTCAAAAATTTGCCCTCTCAACCATATGATATGATAGAGTATTGAACATCAACCTTATTACACCTTAAAATTTCTTTGACAGCATCATATACACCCTCAGAGTATCACACAACATTATGAGCCTAGCACTTTAATGTTTTTCAAAAAAATGCTCAAAGAATAAAAATCCTCATAATTAGTAAAACATATAGGTAAAGGATGAAAATATTAGGAGAACATAGAAAAAATACCAAATATATCACTAGCATGTGTATGCTACACACTATTGCTCTTGTTACTCAATAACTAGTTCCTAGTGGCTTCTTTCCATGCATGCATGGACTAATTTGCCTTGCAGCCCAAGATCTGATGGTGTAAGCCATCGATAACCTATAAGCACATATCTGAACTCAAATGATGGTTTCCTATTCTTCAATTTTTTACTGAGTTGCTAATGTTGCTTGTTGGTTTTTTAAGGGCTTTTGAGAGCTAAAAAAGGCTACAAATATGGTCCTCAATGTAGGGATGTTATATTCATCACCATAGAAGAAGAAAATTTTGAGAAGAGGGGCTAATATGATTGAGTTCAATGAATTTTAGTCAGAATAAACACTATTGTGGATGAGAAGATGGCAGTGAAAAGGGGAGAGCTTGACTTTAGCAAGTAAAGGTTTGGTGTGTCGTATTTTGACAAAGTTAAGTGAGGGAGAGAAGTAGATAGAGAAATGGAAAAGGAGAAAGATATTTTTATTTTTATTGCTTTCTTGTATGGTCCAGCCCTTTCATCTTTTTAGATTTGTTATATATATAAACCGCGTTGCTCTTTTACTATGGATGCTAAGACATTTTCATTGTGGATTGTGGCAATGTGATGCTAGTTTTGCCCTTGGTTAATTCATGGTTGGGTGTTGTTGGGTAAGGGCTATCTTGGTTTTTGGTTGCTTTCTTTGTTAGGCGCAGGGTGAGGCAAATGAGAGTCAACCATTTTTTCCTGTTGTGGGTTAGGGCTTCTTGTGGGCATGCATGCTTAGTGTTCGAGCCTCTTCGAGGGTTCTAGAAAGCCGTTGGTTTTCATATGACTTGGCTAGGTTGTTGAGTGGTGTGAGGGTTGTCTTGCAGGGGATGGTGTGTAGTCATTATCATGCATTTAATGCAATGCAAGGTGCAATTGTCTTTGTTCTTTGTCTTTCCATGATCTCGTGGGGCCCGGTTATTACTTTGGTGGATTGGATTTTGATTTGGGTATGGGGGTTTGGTTTCCAGATTTTTAGTTTCTTTTCCTTTGTTTTCTCTGTGTTTGGTTTGTAGATTGTTTATTTCTTGGCCTCTGCCTTTTCTTCTAATGTTCTGGTTTGGCTCATTTTTAAAAATTATGGTTGGTTTTGCTTGTGTTATGTCACTTCATGTCATGTTTTTTTATATCTTTGGGAGAGTGGTGTGGTACTGTTTTGATGTATTTTCTTCTGCTAAGGAGTAGGTGTTATAGTTTGGATTTGGCATCCTTTATCATTTGCATCTTTTTTTTAAAGTCTTTCCTTTTTGCTTAATTTGTTAGGTCCTACGGCATTCTTTTGCCTTTTTATTGGTTCTATCAACCTTCTATTCCTTTTTTTAATTTACTTGGTTTCAATTTTAGTCTTTTTTATTGTCATTTTAACTGTTTTGTTATTTCTTTTCCTCTTAATGGCTTATCAAGTTTGGCTTCTGCTCATTGTGTTTAAGTTGGAAAAATTCTAGTTTTGTGGCATGTCGTGCTGGTTCTTTTGTTGAGGTACTGTTATGACAACTTAAAACAAAAACAACATTGTTCGAGACTTTAGATAGCTTCAAAATTTTCTGGTTATAATTATTTGGTTCCCTTAATATATTAATCAACTACATTATGACAACCTTTGTTGTCTTAAATTTGCTTGCTCTATAAATTTTTAAGCCTTCTCTCTTGGGTTGGTTTGTTTTATGCTATTTTTTTTCATGTGTGGCACATTTCTTTTGCATGATAACCTTGTAACCAACAACATAATATTGCATATTCCATATTTTGGATAATTAGTCATCTGGCTTTAGCTCATTGACATACACAACAAGCATTTTTTTTGTTATAGCAACATATTTACATGTGATTTTATTTGCATGCATACTCAATTGCTTTGCAAGAGCAGTTCTTGCTGTGGGGCTGTTGCCAAGGCTTTTCCTGTTAGTAGAAGCATTTTCCTATGGTTTTCTCATCTTTTTAGCTCCTTGCTTTTCTACTGTTGTGTTATAGGTTTATTTCTTACCTGTATTTTTAGTTTTTCCTCTTTGTTTTATCCTTTAATATTTCGCTGTGTTTTTATTATTATTATTATTTCAAACTAGATGTTTGACCTACGCTTTCACGATAAGTTTTAAAAAATGTTTAAGTTTCAACCACGTTGTATGAAAAAAAACAAGAGGCATGTGTTGATGTCTCACAAGCTAGAATATTTACCCGGATATTTTTGCTATATTGAATTGGACACTTGTTGACGTATAAGTATAATTTATGTTTATTTAAAAGTTGGAGGACTATAGTGTAACTTTCCTTAAACTTCTAACATGTCCCAAGCGTTATGGGTCTGGCATGGTTGTTAGACCTACGCGTCATGGATCTGGCAACCATACTAGACCTAGGTCGTGCTAGACCCAAGGCGCTTGGATTTGGCGATTTGTGTTTATTTAAAAGTTGGAGGGTCATAATGTAACTTTCCCTAAACTTCTAACATGTTATCCATGTTTAGAGCCTTTTTCCATTCTAGTACATATTCTTCTGAATCCACTCTTGACTGAGAAATCAAAATCAAAAGGCCTTAAATTAGGATTAGATAACTCGTAATAAAACTTTGATAGCCAAAATGAATCATTAGGAATTGCATTGTATGTCCACAATATTTTTTTCGTGTGTGGGTATTGTTGGTCAAGGGCAAAAAAGCCAACACCTTTTAGAATTTTGCTTGATTTTCATAGATATTTTGCCTCTATTTGATGTTTTAATTAGATCTTGACACAATCTTTAACCACACCAGACCCAAGCACCTTGGGTCTAGCAACTAGCACAATGATAGAAAAAATATCACGGCAGAATGCGGACATGTATATATATCTGTGTGTGTGTGTGTGTGTGTGTGTGTGTGTGTGTGTGTTACTGGATTTTTTAACTAGGTTCTTGGACCTTGGTTATCTAGAAACAACATTTTGTGTTTGGTTTAAATAAATGGATTAATTTTTAAATAGGAGAAAATTATCCAAGAAAGTTACGATAAGAAAAGTTAAGGCCTTATTTATTTGTTGGAATGTGGTTTCTATGAAAAATAGATTCCTAGAAAGTGAATAATTTTTTAATTTTTAGTAATATCATGGAAAATAAGTTGAAAAATATTTTCCAGTGTTTGATTATATCATGAAAAATAAACTGAAAAATAAATTTTTAATTTTTTAATTTTTTTTCAAGTTTAATAAAAGAATAAGGACCAAATCTAACAGATAAAAAGTTAAAAGATGATGAAATTGAAAAAATAAATCTAATTTCATAAATTATTTCAAATAAAATAAATAACAATCAAATAATAGAGATCAAATCTGATAGATAAAAAAGTTGAAAGATGATGAAATTAAAAAAAATCTAATTTAATAAATTATTTCAAATAAAATAAATAGCAATCAAAAGAATAAAGATCAAATCTGATAGATAAAAAATTTCAATTAAAAAAAGGATAAGAGAAAAGCAAATAATAGTAAAAAAAATGAAGACCAAAGTTAATATAAAAATAAAATTAAATCAAATTCTAAATGATGAAATTGAAAAAAAAAGATTCAAAACAAAATAAATAGCAATCAAAAAATTGAGAACCAAATTTAATATAATCAACAAATAACAAGATATTTTTGAATTATTTGTAATTTCTAAAAACTATTTTTTGCCCAAAATAAAAGAAAAACACTTTCCTAGAAATCAAACCAAATTTTTATTTAACTAAAAAGTGTTTTTCATTGATCAAATTTTCTAATAACAAACAAACACGATAAAGTTTGGAAAATAATTTCTAAAAAATTATTTTTCATAAAATAAATAGGACCTAAAATAATTTTGGGATATCAAGCTTGCACATTAAGAATATTGTTGTGTTTTTTTTTTTCACTCTACTCATGTGTTTTTTTTTTCTCCTTTTTTTTTCTACCTTCAATCTCTTTTCTATTCTCTCACAATTGTTTTTATACTTAAGGCTTAAAAAAATATCAAAAATTATGAAAACATATAAAAATTGTTAAAAATTCAAAAAACATGAGAAAAATAATGATAAATGCATTTTTTTTTTAATTTTTTGAAAAATATTATAAAATTAAAGAATCAAAATTAGATTGTGACATTGAACACCGTTAAAGAAATTGAAACTATCATAAAGTCTAGGAACCAATTAAATAACTCTTCATGGTTAATTATGACGTAAAGCTCTATCGACCCCATGAGAACAGCTAGCTAGCAGGTTCAATAAACACACAAAATGCCATATCATTGTGCTCACTTTTAATGAGACAAAAATTATCCCATAAATATTATAATTATATCACATAATACTTCGATTATATATATATATATATATATATATATATTGTGCCTGCCTTGTATTGTGACAAGAATTATCCCTCAATTTTAGAGGAGGTTAACAACCCCGTGCTTGTTTGTGAGTGTCTCACATAATCAAATTATTTAGTAATGTAGAAGACAAATTTTATTATTTTTAATTTATTTATTTTAATTGTAATATTTATTTTAAGATTTAGTTAATTTTTTAAAATTTGACAAGGGCTTTATTAGTAATTTTAATATTTTATTTTATTTAGCTACCACGATTTGGTAAAATTATATTTTTAAGATCTTTATAAATAAAAAATTATAATAGATTTTTGAAGAAACGTTAAAATAATAAAAACAATTATAGTTTTGGAAGTTTCATGTAGCCATGTCGGGTTGTTTATTTTAAAGATTAAAATAAAAATTAATAAATCTCCTTATCCAGCTATCTATGCATCATTTAATATCTTTCCCTATATTTTTCTTTTCTAGAAAATAAAAATGTATATTATATATACATGCGATGTAAATAATTTTTTTTAAGTACCAATAAAGAATTGATTTAGCGATTAAGATATTGCTATATTTCTGCAAGGATAAGAACACAAAATTAATTTTTAGAAAACGCACTTATTAGGAAGGGCAGTCAGAAACCCCGAACAAGATAAGATTAGTCTCACTTTTTAAAAAGATACGAGGATACTTGAGTAAGAAAAAAAATAATTTTTAATCTCGGTTAAAAAAAGAAAAAAAAAAGAAGCGGTTCTGCAAAATGCATTATTAACCTAATCTTTTTTCTATATTATGGGGAAAAAGCCACTATGTTCTGAGATGAATGAAAGCAAACGAAAGGCCGTCAAGCATCCAGACTGATTACAGATCATGCATCCACCATTCGGAGATTATCAATCAATCCATAAAAGAAGCATATATTATACGATCATGGGGCCTGCCATGCCAATCCTTGACTAGGATGCCTAAAAAAAAAACAGGCAGAAGCACCTTGCATCTACTTTCGTCTCTGTAAGTCACTAATTCCAAGAAGAACATGGGATGACAGATTTATTTACCATATACTGTTACGATCAAAACAAAAGCAACCAAAGATTAACTTAAATGGCATAAATACATTTGCATGCTGCATCTTCATTTCATTTCATTTGAAATCTCTCTCTCTCTCCCCCTCTCTCCCTCTCTCTCTTCTAAGCTTTATCTTTTCGGGGCTTCTGCACTACCTTTGACATGGGAGAAGCTCAGGAAGTTCAACTTCACATCATGGGTGAGTTAGCTCTCTCTTATTCTTGACGTGTGGCACTTTTTATCAAAGAGTATATATATATATATATCGCAATTTCATCAATGTTCCTCTGTTTTAACTTCTTTCACAAGTGTATGTATGGGAATTAATTAGGTGGAAAGGTCATGAGGTCTGCAATAAGCTTACATTTAGCAGTAGTACTATTAAGAGTACATAGTCACCTTGGAATCATTGGTTATTTATGATGAAAGAAATACGCATCAAATTTCTTCGAAGAGATATGGCAAAGCAAAAGGAGAGTAGGATTCTTTTACATTTTTTGTTATACAGCTAGGCAGCTATACTGGTTTTCCCTGCAAATCTCCAGATGAAATTCTGCCGGCGAAAGTTCGTCTCCTAGGTATTCGTTGTAAATTCTCTTTCCAAGGAGGAGGCTATTCAGGGTCTGTCTTGGAAATCTATTTAATAAGTTCCTATGAATCATGTTTTTGGCCTTGCAACAAGGTTTTAATTTTTTAAGCGCCCAACTTGGGAGATATCGACATGCTCAAATATATTATTTTCAAATACAATCATGTATTCTTTGTACAGTAGCTGACTTGTCCGATATCTGTTCTTATTATCAGACCAAGAAGCTAAAGATCAAACAAACTTACCTCAATATACAAGTATCACCGATCAGTGCTCAACGGCTCCACAAACAAGAAACTACAGGCGGTGGATCCGCATGTCAATCTATACAGTCTTTCTCCTAGTTGGACAGTCAGTGGCTATGCTTTTGGGAAGATTGTACTTTGTTAAAGGTGGAAACAGCAAATGGATGGCAACACTAGTGCAACTTGCAGGCTTTCCGGTTCTTATTCCCTTCTATCTCATCTCAACTAACAGTAAACCCAGCACGAATGATAGCCAAATAAAATCACCATCTGTCACAACACTTGCATTGATTTACGTATCGATTGGACTACTTGTAGCAGCAGGCTGCTATCTATACACTATTGGACTGCAGTACCTTCCTGTGTCTACTTTCACCCTCATCTGTGCATCTCAGTTGGCCTTCAATTCTGTCTTCTCCTTTTTTCTCAATGCACAGAAGTTCACACCATTTATAATCAATTCTCTAGTCCTCCTTACCATCTCCTCTATCCTACTTGTCTTTAATAATGAGTCTTCAGACGGCACTTCTGGAGTCTCCAAAGCAAAATATGCTATTGGTTTCACATGCACTGTTGCTGCTTCCGCGGGGTTTGGACTGGTGCTCTCTTTGACACAGTTCTGCTTCAACAAGGTTATAAGGAGGCAGACATTTAAGGTAGTCCTGGACATGACAATCTATCAACAAATAGTAGCGACTTCTGTTATTGTAGTTGGACTTTTTGCTAGTGGAGACTGGAAGGGTCTAACAAGAGAAATGGATGGGTATAAAATGGGAAAGGTTTCTTATGTGATGAACTTAGTTGGGACTGCCATATCTTGGCAGGTTTTCGCGATTGGCTGCGTTGGATTGATTTTTGATGTTTCTTCCTTGTTTTCCAATGCCGTAAGTGTTTTGGGATTGCCTATTGTTCCAGTCGTAGCTGTGTTCGTATTCAATGACAAAATGGGTGGTGTGAAGGCAATTTCAATGGTGTTGGCTATCTGGGGTTTCATTTCCTATGCCTATCACCACTATCTAGACGACCGTAATTGCAAGGATGAAAAAAGAAATGCCGATGAGGTTTCTAAAGCTCCCATGCTGGAAAGCTAACTGATTTCTACGATATATGGGAGCCTGGAAATTGATCGGTGACAGATTTCCATGGTTACATACAATTCGGGTGCCTCTGTCATGTCCTAAAATGTAGTTTTCTTCCGTGTAGCAGACCTGTAAAACAGTTAAGCTAGGAGTGCTGTAAAAGAACATCGATGATCAAATTATACGAGCATATTGGAACGATTGCTGAGTATGAATTGGTTTAGGTCTATCTGCTGGAAACAACGTAACATGTTAATTGAGTAGCAGGGACTAAAAGATCTGTCACTGAATCTCAGGAGACTAATCACTTATCAGGATTGCATTCGCATGTGGATGTGGATGACCTCTCATAGCAATTTAAAACTGCAAGTGGTGCTGTGTATGAATTATCATTAATGCTTAGCCATCCCTGCTGACCAGTTGGTCCATTCTGTTAGAATTTGAACCTTCCACTTCTCTCATTAAGGCTTACCATTCGAATCTGGACATAGATTGGCCATAAGATGTGCTAAAGTAAAAGTATGTAGTTAATAAACTACATAGCTTTTGGACTCCGTGGAAGTAGATGCTTTTCTGACATGGGAATTCGGCCCATGGATATTTGAGAGAATGATCGATTGTACAAATTCATAAGATGAACTGAAACTTTGTTATCCTTGAATTTGATTTTGCTTCTCGAAGTTCAAAGAGGTGAGTTTTATTTTGTGCTTGATTGACAACCCTTCCAACATTTATAGCTGAACAGTGTTTTAATGTGTGTGCCCTTATCTTATCTAAACTTCTCCTTGTTCATGAATATCCCGAATGACCTCAATGTTTTTTCCATTTACATTCAAGGTATTGCATGATCAATCCACCTGTTTTTTAATCTTAGCTCTGCAAGCTCATTACGTGTTAGAAAATTTTGTTTCAAAACATGTTTAATCTTTATATTTGAAATCAAATTGAAAATAAGATATATTCTGATGGATCGGCATTTATTACTTTTTGTTTGTTTATTTGTTTGAAACTACTCTTCAATGAGCTAACCATGAGAAGGTTAAGACCCATAATTCTTGGGCTCGGCCAAGCATTGAGCTTAGACACCTATGAATCTAGCAAATTATCAGACCCATTGTCTATGGACATAGCCAAGCGCTGAGCCTAGACGCCTATGAAACTAGTGAGTCGCCAAACTCATTATCCCTAGATGCAGCCAAGCGTTGACCCTAGATGAGACTGTAGATCATATATATTTTATCCCGATGGGACAGGTTAATATTTCCCCTACAAGAAAGAGAAGAACATGAGGGGTTATAAGAGGAAACAAAGATGATCATGCTAAGTTTAAATTTTTCTCTTTGCTTTAACAATAGCAATTCTATCTTAATAGAAAAACCCTTAGTCAAAGGATAATTGATTTTTCTTGAATCGATTCTAATTTAATCATTGTAGAGTCCCAAAATAGATAAAAGGAGACCTTTTGCAGGTAACAATGATAATCTACTTTTGCCAGACCCGACCTTCAAGCCCACTGGATAAAACAGGACCTCATCATTAGCGTCGACTATAAGGAAAAATTCCAGAGATATGATGAATTTACTCTTCCTAGTGTGATAGTACATTTACTTTGTAAGTAACGATTGTCTCCCTAGTGCAACGATATAGTTTATCTTGGAAGGGATTAACATGTTCTTCATAGTACGATCGCTCATCTCTCCAATGATGGGATAGACACTGCATCAATAATGGGGATGGATATGCTCTCTCCATCAAATTTTTCAAAGATGGGATGAATTTATTATCTCTAGTGCGATAACACATTTACTTTGAAAGTAATGATCATCTCCCTAATCCTACGACGCAGTTTACCTTGGAAGGGATTAACATATTCTTCCTAATATGATCGCACCTTTCTTCAAGGATGGGATGGACATTGCATTAGCAACAAAGATAGATACGTCATCCCAAATCAAATCTTTCAAAGATGGGATGAATTTACTCTTCCTATTGCGATAACACATTTACTTTGCAAGTAACGAACATCTTCCTAGTTTTACAACACAATTTACCTTTTATGTTGGATCATGAGTTTTATTTTCTCTTATCTCTTTGTGTTTGTCGTTTTCTTTAAGGTAGACCCAAAAAATAACTAATTGAATATCATTAATTACTCTCTAAGCATCATAAAATTTTCCCTAAACATTCAACCCAAGGTGCACTTAGGCCTCAAAAGATGGTCTTGTGAGCTTGGGCTTGCAATGCATGCGTGTTTGGGCCTGAAATCCAAGCCCATATGTCTAGGCTTCGAAGCCCAAACTAGTTTTTTAAAAAAAAACATAAAACAGACGACACTCGTCTAGAGAAATAACACGTCATTTCCCTGCAACCTTTCTTGATCACTAGACTTGTCTTTGATCACTGAAAAACCAGGGTCCAAGATCTTAGCCTCTAAATAACCAAATTTCAATCATTTTTCACCGATACATTAAAAAGAAAACAAATCTATGGACCCCTAAAACCTCATTTCCAAAGGAAAAAAATTAATCAATCAAAAACCTCAAAATCAAATAATTTTTTTTTTTAAAAAAAATGAGACTTGATCTACTTTTTCTGGTATTATTAAAGGTAAAAACCATTTCTATTTTTCACAAACACTAAAATTGAAGTTATTGATAATCAAAACTCGATCACCCAAAAGCTTTATTTTTTTCTAATTTTTTCAAAAACTTTTTCTTCACTCTCAACCTCCACAAATTAAAACATGATGAAAATAAAATTTAAAACCATCACATAACAACCTAAAAGAAAAGTGACAAAATATGAAAAAAATAATAATAAATTTAAGAGATCAAATAGAACTTTCCCATACCTTTTGTGAAAAAGAATTGTTTCTTCAATTTTGGTCATTCATCTCTCAATTTATTTTTGACAAAAAAAAACAAACTCTATTTCATAAAATTGATTCTTTATTTAATGTTGAAACAGTTAATAACAAATAAAGTGTTAAAACGTTTTAATGACAAATCAAAACATATTTCAGAGTATAAAACCACAAAAATATAAAGTTAATTAACTAAATTGAAAATTGTGCAAACCACAAAGACCAGGTGTTAGGAATGGGAAAAAAATATTAACAGTAATTTGCGCACAGCGAGGAGTTGTAGTTTATTTAACAATAACAATATATAATTATATAATAATTAAATGTAGGCTGACGTCCAACAGCCCAACCGCAAACTCTAAAATCGCATGGTTATATGACATGGCAATATTTGACATGCATCTTGCATCTAAAGCTGCCTCAGGACAGCTTCTCCCGTCCAAAACATTTCCTTTAAAAACATAAGATCACTTGTGTTGTCTCCAGCTGGTGATGCATACAGTTTTTGTCAGCAGCTATACTATTGGAGAGAATGTACTCCAGCAAGGGCACAAAGAGTATATAGATGGCAGCTCTAGCACAACTTAAAGGCTTTTCGATCCTCATTCCTTGCTCCTGCTCCCAACTGGAAAATCCCACAATAAACAGTATCCACCAAAGAAAAAAGAAACAGCCATCAATCTACCTCCGATTGTTTGTATATGCCTCTTTTGATCTATTCTTAGCTGCGAGCACTATGAAGTGCTGGATTGGACTCTTGTATCCTCCTGTATCTACACAATACTCTGCACATTCCAGAAGCTCCTCAATTTTTTTTTCCGAGTCCTCCAATCTCAAACATTCACTCCTATAACAAATTCTGATCTCCTAGTCACTATCTCCTCCATTTCATAAATAAGGCATGAGAAACAGCTAGCAAATGTATATTCCAAACAATTATTGTGCTAAAAAAGTACATGAAAAGAACGTTAGAATTGTACCAAACAAGTGACGAAGAGATGTTTAGGCAGTAAAATGACCAGCTCATGGCATAGTGGCGAAGAGATGCTCTTTACATGCTGGCAAATCATGTTCATACCTTACATCGCTCTCGCATATGAATTGTATATGTATATGTATTATATATCTATGCAATACGAGCTTCACAAAAGCAACACTCTTCCCCTCCCTTGCTCTCTCTGTTATGGACATCCATAAAACAAATAGATCTCCTTCTCACATGAAATTCAAGCTGGAGACTAAGAGCTACAGGTTGAATACCACTCAAAAGAAAATTTCAAAATGTAGATTGCAGTGCAAAAACATGGAGGCTTCATATGTACTCATGTAACTGGTAAAATCAATGAACTACATGAGACAGCCAACATAATGAGCTCGTGGATATTTTCTCTGTAGTTGTGGCCATTGTACAAAAAACTGATCAGCTATCCGCAACTTGTAAAGAAGCAAACCACTTAAAGAGAGCTTCCTCACTCTCGCTATGCTCTCAACATAAAAAACAGATGACCACCTAACCCCCACCATCTGCAGGTCAAATGGATATGGTATTACAATTAACTCCAACACAATATTAGAGAAACACAACACAAAGACTAAGGGCTGAGAGAGAAGACATATACCTTAAACAAGAATGCAATTACACAAAGAGGAACACAAGTACCAGGGCCATTGCATAGAACCTGAGGAATGTCAGTGGCACTTAATTTAGGAATTTCTTTAGTAACAGAAACGACTAGAAAAAGAATAGAAATTTTACCACTTGAGGTCTGATTCGAATCATTAGCCATAATGCATGAACCAAAGCTAGGAAAGTTGTTCCAATAGAGGTTATGTATGACTGACCAACTTCCCTACTCCTGTAAATTTGCAGGAATTGAGTAGAGCCTCCCTTACCCCCACTCTGCAATAACAAGTTAAAAACCACTTCAAATTAGTATAAATCAAAAATATACCATTCACAATTATTTTTTCCTTTTCAATTAAAACCACTCACAATTAAAATAAAAGATAAAAGCAACATTAAGTATAAAGCCAAGAATTCAATTCGACGTAAGTTCCACATTTTATACCGAGAAAACCAAAATGAGAAAAGTTAAAAAGAGAATAATTTGATGAACCTACCAGATTAAAAACATTTTCCTCCAAAAGATAAGCTTTTTGTAAACTCATATTATCAGTAGCAGCAGCCACATAAAACCTAGGACAAAACCTATCTTTTTGCAGCAGCACATTCAACACATTGATCATCTCCGCCGTGTGTCCTCCTATAATTGACAGCAATAATAATTAATTAACATAGCTGAAAAATATTACAGTTAAAAGAATTAGTTTGAGTTACCTGATCCCAAAACAATTAAAGTGCTGAGTGGTTTTGGGGATTTTGAGGGACGCAAGGGCTTTCCTGATTGACATAGAATGTAGAGAACGCGGGTAATTGCAATCAAAACAACACTGGCTGTGACGGTGATGATGGAAGGAGTGAAGAGACAACAATTGTCATCGTGTTGGTTCTCCATTTTCCAAATACAACTTCTAAATGTTGCCGAGGATGGAATATTGATTGAACTCCAAGAATATCTCTTACCAAACTGCTTATGAATTATTTCTGAAAAAAAAAAAAGACAAAATCAAGATCAACCAACAACAAGAACTCAAGCCTGATCTCCCTTTTCTTTTTTCAACTCAAATCTGATCTCAAGAATCCCAAAATCACAGCCAAAATGAACAACCAAGAATTACCCAAAACTTCATTCAACAAATCTACAAATGGGTTTAAAAAATAAACAGAAATAAGAATTGGGTTTCTCTCTAAAAGTCACTCAATGAAGAACACAAATTAGTTTTTGGATAAATTTCACCGATTTAAGCAGCAGAGCAGATTATCTTTTACAGGTAGCAGCTTTTTCGTCAACTCTATTGCTGCCAATGGATTGTTCATTCTACAGCTTGCATCATCTTAACAAAAGTCATAGCATTCAGTCATACAAATATATATTTGTCATTGTTCTACTACTTTGTAATTGGCACACATGAAAGTTGATTCAAACGGCATTAAAAGTTACAAACTGAAATTGAGAGACAAATAAACCCTGGAAATTAAAATTTGTTGTTTACAGACAGACATGTGTTTGGGAGGGATGTGGAGAGAGAATGAAAGTGAAAAGAAAAAATACCATAATGGGTACTTACAAAGCCCTCACTAAGAATTGCCTCGATTCCTTGCTACTAAAGAAAGATTCGCGCGCAGTTGCTGGCTGGATGGCTGCTGGGGGTGGCCGCCTGGCCGATCGATGTAACTCAGACCGGAATTTAGCGAAAAGAACAAAGAGATTGAGACGTCAGGGAGTGAGGGCACAGAGTCGGACTTGGGAAAACAAGGAGACAATGAGCTGCTAGTCGTTTCACGTTTATAATTGTGTGTTATAACTGGTAACCCAAACGATATATATATTCATTCCAATCAGTTTTTTTTTTTTTACTCGCATGTAAATTTAAAAAAAAAACAAATTACACGTCACAAAAAAAATCTAATATGTATTTACTTATTAGTCTTAATAGTTATAGGCAACTAGCTAAAAAAAAAAAATTAACTAGATGTAGATGTAGTAACCCAAAAATATTCAAACTTGTTTTACAATTTTATCAATATGTCCAACTTGCTTACAATTACAATCACATTATAATTAAATATAATAATTAACATAACATAATATTTTATTAAAATTAAAATAATTATATCTAATCATTTATTTATAATTCTTATAATATTATATCATACAATCTACCTAGTTCAAAAATCACCTCAACTCATGGATAAACCTGCACCACCATCTTAACTTGTTCAATTCAAAAACGGTTTGTAGCACCCTTCTAAGAGTTAGCATCAATATCAACATAGCTCATAAACGAGCTTAGGATGTTCTAATATAAACTAGTATCCCTAACATTTTCATGATAAGTCATCTTATCTTTTATTAATGTCGTTTCGAGACACTTAACCTCCTCAATCTCTTGAAGTCCACCACGACACAAATTGAGTGTAATGTTGGTCATGACACATCTCATCTAGAGTTTTGAAACTCGGCCCTGTGGTCAACCTGGCTCAAGGCCCGGGTCACGGGTTTTGCCCGAGTCACCGGATTTTAATCAGGTCACCTAAGTCAACCCTATTTTTTAAAAAAATTAAAACGATGTTGTTTTGATATAAAAAAAAATTATCAACGAGTTACAACCGGCCGGGTCACACCGGGTTGTGACTTCCCTTATTTTTTCTTAAACCCGGCCCGGTTCCAAACTCGGGTCAACCGGGTCTCGGATCGACCCGCGGGGCCGGGCCGGATTTCAAAACTATGATCTCATCTCATTGATGCCTTCACTGATAGTAGATGCTACTTTTTGAGCCTCACGTCATAAGTAATAAATCTATATACATGCATTAAAAAGTAATTAGCATTTATCATCTATAATAACATTAACAATTTTTAAAAATATTGTATTTAAAAAATATTTTGTCAATCGATTTTCAATCTCAGATATCGGGGTATATAATAAATCATATAATGTGAACACCTAGGGAAACGCAACCAGGTAAGTGTAATAAACTGACTCATGATGGGAAAATATCATTTCATGTGTATGTGTGTGTGTGTATTGTCAGATGTCGATCCTCAAGTATCTAATCCCTCCTAATATCTCAAAGATTTAGGTAAGGTTTATAAATCACCAACTAATTCTCCTTATGTTTTCCCTGATGGCTGATGCTATGCAGCTCGACGCTAGTATCAACTTAATTTAGTATGTTCTGAGACAAACCAAATTGTTGCATTACCCAACTAGGGTAGTGCATCCCAACTATATCGAAGCAATGTAATGGAACTTGTGTTAACCAGACCTCAGATACCTCATAGAATATCGATGAAGTTGGTGGTATTAAACAATATGAAAGACTTATATTAGATAACAAGTCAAAATTAAAAGTTGACGTCTAAATAAAAAAAATACAATAAATTTGTAACTCATACTTAATGAGGTTGCTAGGTATCCAACTTGTCCTAGTTTAACTCATGAACATGAATGGGATTTATTGTGAAATGTTTAACCCCATACCATCTAGCATGATAAGCCACACAAATAGTAATTGCTTTGCATTTAATTTATATAAATAATGTGTTATTCAAAATTATTTTAGTTTGTTAGTACCTAGATCCAATGGATAATGACCTTTAAGTGTAAATGTTGAACATATTATTACCCCAACTTTTTAGATGTCTAATATGAAAATGCTTTCATGATTAGAATTATATTAATTAACATTAATGGTTTTAAATTAGTATTTAAAATGCAATTAATTCTAACAATCAAAGTATTTATTGGGTCATAATAGTTAAAATAATTATACATAGAGAAATAATATACTCTCATCAATTTGTCTTCTCTTCTTTATATATGTTTTATGACACGGCCAAAGAGTTGATATCTTCTCCCAAATATAGGAGTGTTAAAGTAATAAATAACCCGGCAAGACCGAGATCGAACCACAGGGAGGTTAACTGTATAAACTATAAATAAAGAAATAGATAATAACAGAAAATGAGTTGAAGAGAGCTTTGAGATATGATATTGATATAAGGATTAAACAATGATAAAATAATTGTCAAGGTTAGAGGATCCACTAATGTTATTTCAAACAAGTATAGTATAAACTATTTTTATTACTCAACTGGAAACCACACAGAAAAGAGGTTCCAATCGGATTATAAATTGTTAACATGATTACATTAGTTATCTTATTCGACTAATGCTAATACTTGTAAATGTTGTCAGGTATTCATGATTATAACTTATGTTAACAACAAATCAAGTTCCTTTCATAGCACAAGTGTCGGTTATACCATACGATTGGGCTATGAAAGTGCCAAGTATTTGTTGTACCAAGGGTTATACAACATAAATCTAGATTAACCATTTAACAAGCAAAATATTAAAAGTGAACAAGATAACAAATACAAAACATGTTAGTATCAAACATTAAAGTCCATGTTGAGTTTATACTATTCTTATTCTTACACCATTAGTGTAACCTTTTCACCTTGACATAATAAACTTAATTAAACATAATGAAAGAGAGAAACATAAATAAACAAGATAAGAACATAAATAAGATATAAGTTAACTAAGTAAAGGAAATGAAATGAAAAGCATAAATAAGAGATTAATATAAACCAAACTTAAGCATTATAAAAATTTAAAGAAAGAGAGCAAGAACATGATCTTGATCTGAAAAACAAGATGCCTAAATGCATGGCAAATGCCTCCTTTTATAGGCCAAATTTTAGAACTATTGATTTGATGACTAATTGTTGAGTGGGTGGCCACATCTTGACTTGGTGACAATTCTTATCTTCTTGTCTAAACAAACGTCATTGCTAACATCAGAATTTGAACAGATAGTCATCATGAAAGTTCTAGGAAATTGTCTCAACTTTTCAACAAAAAAAGAATCGGTGCATTTAGACTTCTAGAACTCGAGATATAGGCTAAACACTGAACAATGTCTGGGCTGCAGGGCAGATTCTGACTTCTCTGTTGTTGCTACAATTTGAACTTGAAAACAGTATTTTTGAATCTTGGACTCTACATGGAAGTTTTAGGCCTATGTCTTAGCTTTCCGTTCATATAGACCAGACCTAAATCCAAGTTCTATAGCTCCAGGTATGATCCAATAACCGAATAGTGTTCTAGTTTGGACTGAACCAACATCTCTTTTCTAAGCTTGCCCCTATCTTTGTCTTCTCAATTTCAGTAGTTAAACTCATCAATCAATCCTTTGATTTATGTGACAGACCTGCATGAACATTTACCATAAATTAAAGGTATCTTATAGTATCAGACTTTTTATTATAAAACATGCTTTAGTTAAAGAGTTATTGATACTTCAAGTGCAAAATGATGATATAAAACCTTGATAAAAATGCATTTTTAAGTACTAATCATTTTACATAGTTGATGGTAGAGATATGAAAACATGGCCCTCTTAGTTGTAATTAGAAATGGCCTAAAAGTCAAGTAATGTCAAAAAGAACACTAACACTACATTGTTTGTGGTACTTATAAAAATAAAGCCTCCAAACATATACCTTATGTATGCTCAAGTATTCATAACCAATTAGTCATTTATCGCACCTACTAGGGGTCTTACAATTTGTATCTAACCACATCAATTTGATGTAGTAGCCTCTATAAGCACTAATCATATGCACTCATCCTAGTAGACAACCATATAAATCATCTCTATCAACCGACCCTTTATATCCTATCACTAGGGCTCCATCTATCAGGAGGCCAGTCAACATAATGACATCATGTAGTGTGGGTGAATTTCACTAACATGTAGATGGACCATGTATATCTTGTGCCTCAATTACTCCACCAACATTATAATCAATATATGGTCAAGATATATGCCACGCAACTAACTTACCTCAATAATAAATGGGTGGGCATGCTCATGCAACTATATAATTGCATGTTATCGAGGTGTCATGGGATCACTACCCTAAAAATCAAGCTATTTATGCAAAATTATTTAAACAATTATAATAGTTTAAAATTTTATTATTTAAATATCAATTAAAGTAGTTTTAAATGTTTTAAATCCAATGAACTGACCTCTTCATTCTAGATATCATCGGAACGATGTTTTCCTACATTTATAAAACTAATATGTCATATAGACCTGGCTCTGCAAGCAAGTGGTCATGTTTGTCGGCACTGCTAGAAGTAGATGAACCTCCTCTAATTCGAACCATGGCTCCTCTGTGGTTCTATCACAATAAGTTGTTAACATTAGAATATAATTAAACATTAAATTAGTTGAATTAAAAACAATAATTCTAATAATTTGAAACAAATACAAATATTAACATGCATTGTCAAGTTTCATAAGTTTTTCTGTTATGACCTACTTGACCACATATGTCATATTTATTATGTAACAGTCCGGCTCAACTTGCCATATATTATCCGCTTTAAGCCTTACCGCTCTCACAATTTTGTTCATGATGATGCAAGCCCACTTTTAAGCTTGACACCCCAAAACGCGTATGAAAAATCAGCAACCAACACTCTTAATAAGGCCAGTTACCACTCCTTCACCCGCCGATGTGGGATATTACAATCCACCCCCCTTAAAGAGTCTGACGACCCCATCGGCACAACCAGACAGCCAGTGAGGTCGGCTCTGATACCAAATGTAACAGTCCGGCCCAACTTGCCATATATTGTCCGTTTTGGGCATTATCGCCCTCACGATTTTGTTCCTGGTGACGCGAGCCCACTTTTAAGCCTGACGCCCCAAAACGCGTATGATAAGTCAGCAACCAGCACTCTTAATAAAGCTAATTACCACTCCCTCACCCGCTGATGTGGGATATTACATATTATGTGAGTGCCCTCTTTAGCATTTATTTCCTTACGATGATGAGTGGATTTTCTTTAATCCTTATTTATTCATCATTTAATTGGACATCCATATAAATCTAAACCAATATATACAGGGCATAATGGTGTGTTAAGCAAGGGTTGAAAATGAGTATATGCATTTTTGTATGAAACGTTGGAGAAGAAATTATGAACAAATTGTACATAGTCAATATTTCATAAAATGTAACATGTGATGAGGCATAAACATGGTCGATAATGCAATTGTCATTTACTACAAGTACAAGTTACTTCATTGATGTTAATTATTTTTTGGACTCTTCTTGTATCGCCATCTATTGGGGGTGTCTTAGACTGAAATAAATCCATTGCAAGATCAAATAGATTTGTCATGTGTGTTCTAAAAGTTGCCACATTAGCAAGTAATTTAACTAGGATGTTTGGAGGTCACAATACACCACGACTTAAAATTTCTTCAACTTTGGCTCTTTGCTCTATAAAATATTTATTACACCTAAAAAGGTCATCTACATTATAACCATTATAGGCAAAACACAAATACTACTCAAAAAATTATTAAGAACTTTGACAAATTCATTATCATATTGTCATAACAATAACCACTAGAATCATATGAGAGCGCCCATTTCTCTTAAAGTTTAACTTTTAGTCAAACTTTGATTGCATCATCAGTATCCACTAGATCATCATATAGGTATCAAAGTAAGGATTCCCTACTTGGTTTAAAAAGGGCTTTCTAACATTATTTGAATAAGAAGTTTAGCCATATAACACTTCCTTGAATGTTAGAATAGTAGGACACTTAGTTTGTTAGTATATATACCTTGTAGTCAATCAGTTAGTTACACGTGACATTGACTTTATTCATGTAAATACATTTAATTTATTAATAAAGGCTTATTTATCTTTAATATTCATGAAATATTTGGTTAATGAATTAAATATTTGATTAATGAATGTAGAGTGAAGATAAAGTCATTGGGATAAAAATGTTTTACAAAGAAAATTATAAAGTTGTTATAATTATGAGATTCCTATTGCATTAAAGAATTGTTCTTAAAATGTTCCTAGTCAATACTATATTAAGACCAGATATTAATTAGAGTTGTAGAGACTAATATATATTATGTTCTTTTCTTTGTGAAAGGAAGTAGTTGTTCTCATAAACTAAGGTATGATGGTTATTGAGAACTAATATGTAGGTGTGTCAGATAACATGTTCATTGAATTGACTCCATAAGGATTCCATATGGAGAGATCATATGTGTTTATGGAAAGGTTCACGTGATGATTATGTAAGTGATCTTTAGACTTTAGATCACTAAATTATCTTATATATGAAGTTTTATGTTTTGATCCTGCTACATGTTGTCCCAATTAAGGGTAACAAACATACATATATTGGGTATAACATAAACTATACAAAGGAATTTAAGTAATCAAAATAGCATTCATCACCCTAGGTGAATTAGAAAATATGTTTCATCAGTTCTCAAATAGTATTATTGTAAATCGTTATGTAAGGTGGAATGAGATTTATAAAGAGTTTTAAATCTTATTCAAATAATCAATAACTATAATGCTAAGAATAAACATGATTTAACATAGTAGGCATATTTTATGCTATAATGTCTAGATTATAACATTGTTGATGAAGGGATAATAATTACACTAAGAAACTGGTCACTAAAAGGTTAAGTCAAACCACTGATGACTTTTCTAATATTAGAGGGATTATGACAGGTTACTAAATATTATACTTGATTTTCAAATATAAATCAATTAATTATTTAATTGATAATAAATTAATCTGTTTAATTTATTTAATCCTATTTTATATAGGATTGTGATTTATATCTGAGCTAACTTATTAGGGAACTTAATGGACAACACACATAAGAATCATTTGTTAGAAATTAAAATGGGATGCTTAATCAAGTGTGACTTGATTATAAATAAGTTTTAAAAATTAAGGACTAAAGTGTAATTTATACAGAGAATTATAATTCTAGACTTAGAAAAATCAAGTAGGGATTTGATTGAATAAATTTCTAAAGTTAGCCTAAAATAATATATATGATATTATTTAATGGGCAAATTGATATTTTATCATTTATAGGGTTTTTAGGTTTCCCTATAAATAGAAAGTTATGCCTCTTATTTCTAGTGGATGGTAAAAAAAAATGAGTAGAGTACAATACTGAAATACTTAAAACACAAAAGAAAAGAGCTAGCACTCTAAGGTATATCAATTCCTCTCTTCTAAAAGGATTTAAGAGATTTCTAACTAGTGGTTTGTATGGATTATCGTTAGAGGCCAGACAATTGGACGGCTTGTGATTTATGACAACTCGACTTTTGAAGCAAATATTCAAAGCCAAAAACAACATCTGATCTTCAGGTAATTTTTGCATAAAACCCTAAAAAAACTCTAGATCTGTCTAACAGAATCTTTGAGACTCCAAAAAAAAATTTAAATTTATTGTTTCCATTATGTCCATATGTTTCGGGAAACCCAACATAGTTATCATATGCCCTTTGCTCTCACACATTACACAACTTTCTTCTTGTTGTTCACTCACAACATGAACTTTTTTAAGCTCAAGAGACTCTACTTTCTTAACTAATAAGGCTAGTTTAGTGTTGAGGTCATCAATCCATTTCAATTAGAACTTCCCACCTGAATGAGAAATGGTGTTTCTAAACTTAATATGAAGTGGAAGAAAGGTCTCCTGTTGCTTTATATTATCAGTCAATTGTTCAAGAAAATCAAAGGCTTCACTTGGTTTTTTGTTATAAAACTCACCATTACACATGATTGGCATTAACTTCTAAAATCTACAGTTTGAGAGTTATAGCAAAACTCACTAACCTTCACATTTCAAAAGCATTGTGAGGGCAAACATTTAACAAGTCTTTAATCGTTTCCCAAGCTTGATGAAATGACTTATTTGAACTATAAGAAAAATTTATCATTTGACGTTATAAGGTTATAGTCCTATAAGTGAGGAAGTATTGTTTTTTAGAAACTCACTTTACATTTCTCTTTATATGCCTATAGACCTAGGATGCAAGGATCTAAAGCTTGGTTTTATCATTTAGAGAGAAGAGGAAAAATTTTAGCCGAATAGTTTCCTGAGTGCATGTTCTATCAATAAAAATGTTACATACCTCTTCAACATCTTTAATGTGTATGTATGGATTTTCAGAATCCATACCATAAAATGTGGGAAGAAGTTGAATCATGCCCGATTTCAAATTAAAAGCTTGTTGGTTAAAGGGGAAAATAATACATGAAGGTGTACTTTGTCTTGCTAGGTAAAGATACTCTCTAAGAGTTTGAAAATTAGGTTGGTCATTTAATGGTGGAGTTCCATTTCCTTGGACACTCCCTTTACCCTCTACATCTCCAACACTAGCCATGATGAAAACAAATTATATAATGACTATATGAATAAAAAAAAATACAAATAAAAGTAAAAGAAAGGTAAAAAATAAACTAATAGCTGAAAAATAAAAATACAACAAATTAGAAAATCCACACTCCAACTAGTAAGCAATATTAACAACAATAAATGTTAAAAGATAATTAAAACAATCATATACAATAATCATTAAAGATAATTATAACAAGCATAAATAAAAGGATGTAATATCGACCAAGCAAAGAATAAATAAATAAATGTTAGAACACACACACACATACACACACATTGTTTTCCAATAATCAATCCTAAATTTGTTACCTTCACTTTCTAGCTCTTCGACAATGACACCAAAATTGCTTGACTGTTATTTTTTATTGGCTTGTTTTAACTTGCAAATGCTTGAGTGTGCAATATAGCAATTAACTCGGTAAGATCAAGGTCATATCAATGGAGAGCTAGATCTAGAAATTAAGCTAGGTAACAAAAAAAGACTCAAGAGAGATTAAATTAAAAATAACTTGGTTGAAAATGATTAATGAAATTGTTCTCAAAGATGAATGAATATGAATAGATTTTAAATCACAAAAAAAAAAACATAAGTCTTGGTTTTAAATCAATTTTAATGATGATGTATTGTTGATTCGTTCAACATATTTAAGATAAATCAACCTAACATCAACGATGGTGATATTAGATCGGAAGATATTACAATGAAGTTCAAAAAGATGAAAATGAATTCTTGCTTAATAATGGATAAGTAGTTTCACATTAAGTATAACATTGAATCAAGCAATCTTTATATCAAAACTAAGGTTAATGCATAGAAATTCAAGATTATAACATTACCTAAATGATTTCTAAAATTTCTTTACAATAATCAATCATTCATGAAGAAAGTGAGAAGATAAAACATTAAGGTTCATTCATACCTTAAGAACTCACCTCAACCACCATTATTCTTGATTTGGAAATAAGAAAGAGACTAACTAACCATCATTATATATATAAACACTTGAATAAACATGAAATAACTTAAATCCAATTTACATAAGTTTTACAAACTAAAAAATAAAATTCTATAAAGAAGAACACAATACAATTTCGGTAGGAATTTTAACACAAATCTAACTCTAACTTTGGATAGTAATTCGACCCTTTTTTAATATGTTTTTAGAGTTGTCTATTGGGAACATTATTATAGATAGTTCTGTTATATTTTCAGATCATTAAAGAATAGCTCATTTGGACATCTTAGTCAAAAGTTAAAGGCAACACACCAAAGGTTATTCTGAAAAGTCAAATTAGAACATCTTGGAGAAGACTTTGGTGCATGTGTTTTCTTCTTTATAAGGTATTTATTTCATTTGTTTGACCTAAAATGATGTAATATTGTCCCCTTTAGCTTTCTTTCCATGTGCTTGTCCTTTTATATTAATAAATTACCCAAAACATGCCAAATGTTATTATTATGTGGGCTTGTAAGATCATAAGTTGAGTTTGGGCTAATTTGGGGGCTGTTTTGGGATTCTTTAGGGGCTGAATTTAGGGTGTCTTGGGGGCTGAATTTAGGCATCAAACAAAGTTACAAATGTATCTATTATTTGGGCTAAAATTTTCATTGAAATCTTGAATGTTTGGTGGTTGAAATTTACACATGACATGAAGCAAGTTTAGGCTTCAATTAGATCATGTGTTAACCTTTTCTAGGATTGGAATTAAAATGGTTTTTAGGGAAAATCCGGAGCATTTCTTTGAACTAAAATTTGCTTCAATCTTCACTAAATTTCTCTTCAATTCTTCGTTCCAAATTCTAACCTTAAAAATATTTGAAATAATTCATTTAAGCTTTAAAAATCTATCGAAACATTAAACCAAACTTCATTACCAAAAGGCACACCAATTATTATGCAAAACCCAAATAAAAACAATAAATACATATGTAAAATAAGAGATTTAATGACACTTTTGATGCACAATCATTTACGATGTAGACTTGTATAGGTTTAATATAAGGGATGATAGAGGTAATAAAATAGACTTGCATGAGTTTAATATAAGGGATGGTAAAGGTAATAAAATAGTTGATGATGTTTTGACATTGTAAATTATGAATATGCATGAAGTATAAGGAGATGAAAAAAATCCATATTTATGTTGATGCTGATCCTAATGTTGTTTTATTAATATTAAAAATGCCTAAGTGTTATACAGTCAAACCAAATGTTGTTGGTAGGTTTAATATAATAAAATATTTTATAAACAATAATGGTAATAAAGTCACAATAATTATTGATGAATAAGGTTTAGATTTCAATGAAGATGATGATTGTGTCGGTATGGGTTCTGAAGAGGGTACAACTACCACTGTGGATATTGGTAGTGATTATAGAAGTTATGGTGTTGATTTTCAAGTGGGTGTTGGTAGTTCTAGTAAAGGTGCAAGTGCTAGTGTGGGTAGTTTAAATTATAATATATTAAGTAATATGGTTCGTTTTAATGTAGAGGGTGGTATTAAATGTGAGAAATATTACTAGGATGATGATTCTAGTAAAGATGACAAGGATTATATTCCATTATATAAGGAATGATTTGAATTCTAGAATGCAAATGAAGATGAATGGATTGATAATTTACAAGGAGATGCTTGTTCTGGTCACACATTGAATGATACAATAGATTTAGAGAATGTATAAAAGTTAAGTAGTGATGAAGATAATATTGATGTTGAAGGCAGTGAAACTACTAGTAGTAGTGATAAGGATATAAGTGGCATTGATGGTTTTAAGTGTTGATCGAGTTACACATTCATGTTTTTATATATTTTGATGATAACAATAAAATAAAAAATGCACTAATATTATGCTTGGTTAAGAAAAAACTTTAAACAAGTTTTATATAAAGAACATATCAACAAGCATGATAAATTACGTGAAGAACTCAATTCAATAGTCTAAGAAGAGAGGAAAATGAAGGCTTAGAATAAGTGTTCATTTTAGTGCTTAAACATAAATCTTTATATCTTACTTGATAGTACAATTACAATGAACTTACACATTTCACTTTGTATACATTAAAGGAATGATAATAATCAGATAAAATCTAAGTTAGATGGTTCTAAAAATTCACCTAGGTTAAACTTTCAAATCTTGAATTCTGCATGAACCGGTTGACCGTTTAGGGTTAACTAGTCGATTGATTAGCTTGACCAATTTGAACCGGTCAACCGTTTTAGCTGTCAGAGAAATAATAATGGTTATAAACGACTAATGTTTCTTAGAAACACATATATAACTTGTCTAATTGTAAAATTAGTAAAAGAATTTGAACATATATATTATGCAAGCCATTCTAAGATTAAAACTACTACAAAATTATCAATTCTTGATCATACTTTAATTTGTGCTATTAAACCTTGATATTATAGTACAAAGAGTATTTAATCTTATTCTCACTACACTTAAACACTTTCATATTCTATAAGTGCTATCTAGCGAGATGTGAAGATATTAGAATTTCAATTATGTTATCCATTCTATTGAGAAAGTTTATTGTCAAAACAAAATTATCTTTGTAAATCTTTGAGAGTTAGGTAAAAACTCTTGGTATTGGTGAGGGAATCTCACCAAGAAAAATATCATAAGAGAGATTTCTTCAAGTGGTATAAAAAACTTGGTGTGGATTCATCAAGTGGAAACTATACTTTAAAGCTTGGATAAGTTAAGGAATACAATACTCAAGTACAATTTGCTACTTGATGTGTGGATGTAGGCTTGCCAAACCATGTTAAAAAATGAATATGCAAATTATCTTTCTTAACTCTTTACTCTAAGTACTTTAATTAAATTATTGGTTATTGCATTTACTTGAAGTAATTTATATTAATTGTAAAATTTAGTGATATATCAAATTCACCCCCTCATAGGTGTTAAATTGCCTTAATCCTTAAATAACATTAAGGTGGGTGTTAATGAATTGATTAAGTTTGTTGAATGTTAGGTTTTTACTAATATCACTCACTTTAGAGATGTTCTTAGAGAATATAAAGTGAAACATGGATATCATATGAAAATATACATTAATCAAAAGGAAAAAGGTTGGAGCTACAAGTATAGGTGATTGTTGTGTGTGGGAGATATATGCTTCTTTAGTTCTTGGTAGCAAGAATTTCATGGTTAAATCTTTGTGAGACCAATATAGTTGTATTAGGCTTGGAAATAAATAAACAATTAATGGTACTTGGATAACAAAGAAGTTGCTTCCAATTATTAATGACCCAAACATATCCAGTGAAGCATTTGATACAATATTGGATGATAAGTTTGGGATTAAGTCATACCTAATACATCTATGAAGAGCTAGGACTAAGGCTAGAGACTTTGTGGAAGGAAGTCCAAAGAAGTTTTACAGGAGACTTCCTAGATATATTCAGATTTTAAAATAATATAACTCAAGGTCTAATGTATTTATAAGATTTAAACTTAACTACAACTATGAAATATATTCACTAAGAAAATTTCAAATGGTGTATGTATGTTTGAAGGTGATGAATGAAAGATTCGTTAATAGATGTAGACCCTTTATTAGGATTAATGACTGCCATCTAAAGAGTTCTTATAGAGGAGTATTATTATCTGCAGTTGGTTTAGATGACAATAATGAACTATTTTCTCTTGTTTATGTTGTTGTTGAATATGAAAGCAATGATACATATAGATTGTTTTTATATGCACTTCATGGATGAATCAAGCATAGGATACATCAGAGACCTTTCTGCATCATATATGATAGAGAAAAAGGTATATACCTCTTTTACAATAAATATTTTATTTGTATTTTTTATAACTCATTTGATGTTTTCATATATTTTTATGTTTTTTTTGTTAATAAAGTCTGTTTGAAGTTGTGATGGAGATTTTCTCAAAGGCAATCCACATATATTATTGCAAACATATCTATACCAATATAAAAAAAAAGGATTTGGGTGCCTCAAAAGCTTATACAAATATGGAATACAACAATCATATGAAGGATATTAAGATTGAATACAATGGAGCATATAATTGGTTAAAAAAAATACATGGTAAGACGTAGGCTAGACATTTATTTGATAATACAATTAAGGTAGAAAATATCACTAACAACTTGTCAAAAGCTTTCAATACTGAGGTTGGGAAATACAAGGCTATTCCAATTATGATGCTGCTAAAAAAAAATTAGATTGAAACTAATGGATAGGTTTAATGGTAGATTTGTATAATCTACAAGATGGGAAACAAAAACTACACCATATGTGAGGAAGTTAGTGGACAAGTCTATTAAGAATGGGAAAAACATGAGAATGATTTTAGTTAGTAATGTTGAGTATCAAGTATATGATGGTCAAATAAAGCTTTGCATTGATTTGGATAAGAAAAACTATTTTTGTGGTGAATGAAAGATGACTGAATACCATAAAGGTATGTGGTACCTTGTTTGAAGTACAAAATAAATTGAAATTGAAGATTTATATCATATGTATTACATTATAAAAACATAGTCTGAGGTTGTTCACCTATTACCAAAGGTTGTATTAGATCTTAAAGATGAAAATATAATTGTACTACCCTTGAACCTAAAAAAAAGTGTGGGTCGACCAAGGAAGAATAAAAGAAATGAAGAAAAAGAAGAAGGACTTAGTAATGTTTGAAAAAAGGTTGTCACACTAAGGTGTAATAAATGCAAATCGTATGGCTATAATTTCAAGATATACCAAAGAGGCAGTGCTAGTAGTCTTGGTAGAGTATCTAGAGGTGTGAGAGGATTTATGGGTATTATAAAGGGATTTAAGGGATCTAATAGTGCTATAAGAGGAATCAAATGTGTTATGAGGGGGTTTATTGGTGCTAGTTAAGGATCCAAATGATTAACCAATACTGGTAGAGCTGTTAGAAAAGGTGTTAGTACATCATCCTCTTCATTTTTAATAGATATATCCTTTTCTTTTAATTTTCATATTGTTCAATGTACATGCTCTTAACATTCAACATATAAAAGTTACAATGAGTGAAAAATATAGAGATTTTTTTTTATTAGTGCCAAACTATTATGTGTGTTTATGATGCGGTCTATAAACATTTAAGATGATATATATATCTTTTGAAATATATTGCATTGTTTATGTATTAATATTATGTTTTATATTATAAGGATGTTAATGAAATATTGTTATTTGAATTTGTTTCATGCATTAATTTCATTTGTTCGATGTGAACATTATAATAGTTATGAACATCAACATTGCACACGCTAAGTTAGCTACCACCATCAACTTTATACTTGCAATGCTAGCCTTTATATTATGATTCTTGATC
This sequence comes from Populus trichocarpa, assembly GCF_000002775.5. NCBI lineage: Eukaryota > Viridiplantae > Streptophyta > Magnoliopsida > Malpighiales > Salicaceae > Populus > Populus trichocarpa. The sequence continues at coordinate 36,530,548 of NC_037285.2, read as the reverse complement.
CAAACTCAATGTAATTCATCTTCCATTTTATTCACTTCATCTAGTATAAGCTCAATATCATTAACACATGTAGACCCTCTTGTATTTAATTCAATTTCATTTATAGGCTAGCAATAATTAATGAAGGTGTTGTCACATGACATGTCATCACATTTGTATAATAGCTTGTTCTTGCTAGCTTAGTTTATGAAATCCTAACATCTATTTTTCCCTACATTGCATACACTTTCAATTCTTTAAGTTCAATTCATCATAACTATTTTTGGCTCCTTGAGACCACTTGCCTCATGATTGATAAAATAGTTATAAGATTTATATGGGATAGCAAAAAGGGTAAACAAGGGTGGCATTTAGTGAAATGAAATACTGTTACTTGTCCTAAAAGATATGGAGGATTGGGGGTGAGAGAAACTAGGCTTGGGAACATTACTCTATTGGGTAAGCTAATATGGCATCTTATAAACAACCCTAAAAAGTTATGAGTGAGGGTTCTCACACATAAATATATGAGAATGCATGATCTTTTCCATCTTTCAGATCAGCTTCTTACATGTCCTTAAACTTGGTATGATTGCTGGTTGGAAGGGGATCATTTTGCTTCTTATATTCTTTCTGTCAATATAATGGATATTGATAAGCAGGTTAGGGATATATGGAAAGATAGCACTTGCGACTTATTATTTGGGATATCAGAAGGTTGATGGCTTGGAATTGGGATGTGAGGATCCAACATACTTACATGGAAGCAAATGTGTGTGCAGATTTCATGGCCAAACTAGCAACTAGTGATGATCAGGGATTTATTGTTTGGGATGTGCCTATAAAAGGAATTGCCAGTCTTTTATTAGCAGGCCAACTAAGGACCTATTTCCATACAGTAGTCAAGTTTTTTTTATTTTCCTTACTGTACCAAAAAAAACTACATTATATCATGACAATGCACATTTAATTCAAAATTTTACATGATAAAAATTTAAATGTTTTTCATCATTAGAGCTAATCCCGTTGCTACGTGGTGACACTTAACTATTTAAAACTATAAAAAATATTAAAAGGGAAAGCAAATTCACTATGTATATAAAAACATTTTGTTATTCATTATGATAATGTAATTATTTATTTGTCTTCCAAAAAAATTCAAATGCCTATGTGTTGGCGGTATTTCAGTTTTTTTTGCATGGCTCATTAGTCATTAAATGATTAATCGGGCTATATTTGTCTCTTATAATTTTTTTATATATGGTAAACTAACTCAACTGCCCTCAAAGTTAAAATTTTTAAAATTAATAGACAAGGATATTTCTATTTTTTTCACTTTTTAAAACACAGTAAAATGACAACTTTACACTTGAAATAAAAAAAAATTAAAACATGCATCCATGGGACTTTCGGTCTTTTCACTCCTTTTTTTTTGTTGTATTCTAGTTTCATGGAAGGAAATTTGGTATTTTTATATAAATTAGTTGTTATTTTAAGTGGAGCGTATGACACCTCTCATCAGCCAAAAATGCCCTTCCACCATGTCATTGGAAGCGTCGCCGCGCTCTTTTCCTATTAGTGCGGTATATCGATGGTGATGGGGTGGTTTGTTGTCAATGAGATTTTTTTTATCTTCTTTTCTCTCTTCTCCCTTGAAATTCACAGTTTGATCCTCTTTGTTGTTGGTATTCCAACTTCAGTCCTTATTCTTTTAATTTCTAATTTTTGTTCTTCACCTTTTAGTAAAAGTTTGATTTATTTTAATTTCATCATTCAATCTTAATTTTTTATATATTGTTTTTTTTTTCAATTTAGTCCTTATTCTTTTGATTTCTATTTTTTTTCTTGGCCTTTTTGTAAAGTTTTTATTTGTTCTCAATTTCATCATTCAATCCAAATTTATGGTATATTATATTTTCCAAATTGATCCTCATTCTTTTAATTTTTTCTTATCCTTTGGTTAAATTTATTTTCCTTTTCAAGTTCTCCCTCCAATCGAAAACTTGTAGTTTCTTTCTAATTTATTTTTTATTTTGATTTTTATTCTCATTATTTTAATTTCTATATTTTGTTTTGGGTCTTTCTATGTAATTGTTTTTTTTCTGATTTCATCATTCAACATTTGAGTTGTTGGAGATTAGGCTTCGTGGTTTTTTCATGTATAGTGCTTTTGGTCTAATGATCTAGGTCATGAATTTGAAAAGTTGATGGGGGTAAACATCTTCTTTTTATTTTTTTGCTTATTTTTTTTATTTCATTGTTTGACATTATTTTTTTTAAATAGCTTTATGATTTTCTTTGATTTGTTTATCGAGTTATTTCAACCTTATAACCTGAGAAAAAAGTTTGAAGGGTTAACTCGGACTGACTTGACCCTTATTGCCCAAATTACATGTTTATTATGCTAACCCAGGTTGACGCAGGCTGATTGTTTTGTCTTTTTTATTCAATTTCATCTTTCTATATTTAATTAGTTGAAAATTGAACTACATTGTTTTTCCACTCTTGGAAAAAAAATTATTTCTCAAGTTGTTGTGAACTCTTTTTTTACTAATCTCTTTATCCGTATACTATTATTGCCTTTTTTTTATTATCTGATTAAAATAAAACCAACTTATATAACCAGTCGATGCTATAACCTGAGTCATAGAATTTTCTTTTATAAAAAAAATATACTTGCGATTCTATATTTTCTTATAAAAAAATAATACAAACATAACCATAACGCAGGCACACATCTATAACTTGTTAAACAAGACTTTTCTCGTAATAGAACAACAAATGTTTTTTTACTTGTATTGGAAATCAAAACACAAGTGATCTATCTCTAAAATAAATAGTTCATGGTTTAATATATTTATATAAGGATTATTCTCTAATCTATCCTTATATAATTACGCTAATTTTATTCTTAAATATATGTTTTTCTAATGTATTTTTCTTATAAGTTTCTAAAATAAACCACCAGAATTAGTTATTAGTTTTTCTAATGTATTTTTCTTATAAGTTTCTAAAATAAACCACCAAAATTAGTTATTAGTTATGTGATTTGCATAAAAAAAACCCCTTTATTTGTTTGGCTTAAAAGGATATTTTATAAATAATAATATGCAAATTATGTAACTATTTCTGGTAGTTTGGCCTAAAAAACGTACTAAAAAAATGATTAAGAATTAACTTATATTAATAGATAAAATTGACTCAGAGATACAAGGATATCTTGAAAAACAAGAATAAGTTGATTCATTAACCCTAAAAGAAAATCATTATTTTGAATTAGCTATGAACATATTTCTATTAATAGTTTTAAATGTTTTTTTTTTTGCTAAATTAAATAACATTTTCTATCTTTCAAGAAAAAAGTAACATTTTCTATTTTATAACAATCTATCAATTTAATTTCAAAAAATTGTTGTTTTGGTTTTTAAAAATATTCATTCCCTTTTCAATTATTTTAATGCAAATGAATTCTTGTCTTGATATCTTTTGTGAGGAAATTAAAATATGATATTTAAAAAAAAACAACAATTACTATTTAATTTAAAATCTTAATATTTTATCTATAATTCCAAGTTTTAAAATGTTTCGAACCACAAATAAAATGGCTAACTATTTTTGTATTATACTACAAATTACAAATTAGTAGTTCAGGAAATTGGATGCCTTGAAACTGTACATCAACTCGTTATAAATATATACTAGCTTTGATACCCGCGCGATGCTACAGGTTATTTTTTTTTTCATAAAAAATATTAAAAAAATAAAAATTTAGAAATCTTGGGTTTTTCTGCAAAGTTATACCCAAGAATCTTGGGTTTGGCTGCAACGCCTGACCTAAGAGTAATATTTATAATATTAATAATAAAATTAAACTTGCATGACTCAAGTTTAAGTGAGTCTGGCTGTAACACCGGACCCAAGAATACTGGATGTGGATCTAGCTATAAGGTTGTGTCATAAAAGTGTGATAATTAAATAGATTAATTAAAAAACAAAGAAAAAAAATCAACAGGAAGGAAAAAAGTAATGAAGAAAAAGAAAAAAAACATTGAATTAATTGGGTCAACATTTTAAACTAGGTTATCCTGTAAAACCTGAGATTTGCGTCATGAAAGTTTGATAACTAAATAGAAAAAAAAATGACGGGTTTACCTAGAATTAACCGGGTTAACCCATCAAACCAAGTTAACCCGTCAAGCTCAGGATACGTGTCATGAAAGTATGAAAGTCTGATAATTAAATAGAAAGAAAATTAACTTTAACAAACTAAACTAAATGAAAAAAATAACTCGTCAAATCAGGTTAACCCATCAAACCCGAGATTCGTATCATGAAAATCTGATAACTAAATAAAAAAAATTTAACATTAACAAACTAAATCAAAAGAAAAAAACAGTTATCTAATATAATACAATATAATAATAATTATAATGAAAAAACGTGGGGAAAATTTAAAAAAATGAAAAAAAAAAAGTGGGGAAAGCTAAAGTTAAAGCTAAATTCTCAACCAACTCAATATTAAAAAAATAAATTTAACAAAGATAATTTAAAAAAAAACATGTGGGGGAAACATTGTAGCTAAACAAAAACCATGTAAGGGAAACACTGTAGTAATCCATAGTTTTTTTTTTAAAAAAAAAAAAGCTACAAAGCTAATCTCTCAACCAGCTCAATATATAAAAAAAACCGACAAAGGCTATCTAAAAAAAAAAGTCAATTTTGGGTAAAAGAAATGATAAAAAAAATGTACAAAAAAGGAAACAAAAGCGAAAAAAAACACGTGGGGAAAGCTACAGTGTTTTAAAGAAAAAGACAAAAAAACTAAATTTTCAACCAGCTCAATAGTAAAAAAATTAAATCAACAAAAATAATTATGAAAAAAACAAAACAAAAAAAAGAAAATATGTAAAAAATGACAATTTCGGAAAAAAAGAAAAATAAAAAAAAAACATATGGGGAAAGCTAAAGCTAGATTATCAGCTAGCTCAATATTGAAAAAATAAATTTGATAAAGATAATTTTTTAAAAAAATATATGGGGAAACACTGCAGCAAAACAAAAACTATGTAGGGGAAACACTGTAGCAATCCATATTTAAAAAAAAAAAACTACAAAACTAAATTCGCAACCAACTTAATATAAAAAAAATAAAATCTACAAAGACCAATTTGAAAAAAAAAAGAATAAATAAATCATAAAAAAAAGAAAACAATGTATGGGAATATTATAGCAATCCACAATGTTTTAAAGAAAAAAACAACATACTTAAATTTTCAACCAGCTCAATATTTAAAAAAAATAGCAAAGATAATTTTAAAACAAAATTTTTTTTAAAAAAAAGAAACAAGAAAAAGAAGAAGAAATCAATTTTGGGTAAAAAAAAAACATGTAAAAAAAAACAAAAGCAAAAAAAAAAAACCTGCTACAGTGAATATCCCAAGCGTTTTAGAGTTCTTTAATATATAATTAGTTACATGGCTTTGACTTCGTAGTGGTTGATAATTTTTTATGTAAAACAAATATGAAATTATTATCAATTGTTTTTTTTATCATTTAGAAAAATTTTTAATAATGAATTCAAGATTTGTAACATATATTTAATAAAATTGACCAAGATTTCTATGTGCTAATAAATATTAATATTATCAAAATACTGTTTTTTTGATTAAATATCAAAACAGGAATATGAGAGATAAAAATATAACAAAACATCTGACCATCAAAGATTTTTTATTTACTTATATGGAAACAAGTTTTTATATAAAAAGACTAATAATTGAAATTTAATTAAAACAAAATAATTTTCCAGTATAACTCCTTTTACTCTTATTAATATCTATTATCTCTACAATTGTATTTTTTCTATCCCATTCATTTAATAAAAATCAAAAGCAATTACTACTAACATAAAAAAAAAACCTTGGACACTTCAAAATAATGATAAAAAAGATATCTATCCAATTCGATTTTTTTTATTCCATTAAATTATGTGGGTCAACGTCGAGGCCCCTCAACCCAACTATTTGTTTGATATGGAATTCAAATTAAATAGTGTGAGACTTGAACTAATATGATCTCGTCGATTTAACAGGTTCAACCGCGAGCTAATCAAACTGGTCAAAACCAAGTTTGACTAAAAAAATATATAGATGTTGTCATTTTAATTTTTATTATAAATATTAACATGATGATGTTTCGGGTGGACCCGAGTCTTAAGGTATGACCCAATTGTCAATTCGGCCAAAACCCAATTTTTTTATTTAAAAAAAAATTAAAGACTCTGATCCAACATTTTCTTTATAAAAAAATACAAGTACGATGGAATTCTTGACAAATCATAGTCAACTTGCCCAATCTTTTACTTAGATCATAACACTTACTGGGTTTAATCACCTTGTCTTTGAAAATATATTTTTTGTTTAATTGACCAATTAACAATCTAAAAAATAAGAGGGAGGGTCTTAATAAAAAATTAAAATAAATAATAAAAACTACAAAAAATACATATAAAAGAAGGACGGGTTGAATAAAAATTTAAGAGAAAAAATTAAAAAATGGTCACACGCAAATGGACCTAAGAAGAAACTCTAGCCCAAACGCGTCTTGGCCTGAAAACACAAGCTCATGAGCCTGTGTAATTTTTTTTCATAAGGATGGATGACATATTGTGCCTATTTTTTTTAAAAAAAACAAACAACTTGTAGTTTGCAATAATAGATGACATATCATTCAAGAATCTAAATTCTGACCACCACAGTGGTGGTTGAAATTTTAGAGTCCAACTTTTTGGACCCTAAAACTAATATTTCACTTGAAAATACTTTTAAATATATAATACTCTAGAGGCCTTTAAAAATCCATTCGAGGTCATCAATTTGGAAAAAATTAGTCCCGAAACACAAAATAAACTTGATTTCAAAAAACTTTTCGAGATTTGATTTACTTTTTCAGGCAAGATGAAACCTAAAGAATACCTCAATGGAACTCTTCTCATAAAAAAGGACCTATTGACACCAAGAAAGAATTTTTTTTGTGGCTAAAATATTGATCAACCAATAACTCCCTCTCTCATTTTTCGTTTTCCTAACTCTACAATATTGTCTATCTCATGGTTCAAACCATTTAATAATCTAGTCATAGTAGATTCCATATCATCCTCTATATTCGCTTAAATTATAGCTATCTTCATCTTTTTATAGTACATTGCCTTCATCTTATCTTAGGTATCAATAAGCCTCTCATGATTCCTTCTTATACTCAAAACAAGATAATCCCACCAAATAATAGCATAATTAGTAAATTAATCACAACTAAGTTTACATTTTCTCCTCCGAATAATTGTAACAATAAAAAATCAACTCCACTTTATTTTTCTACTCTAAGTAATCTTATGGATAATTCTTCCATTGAAAAACAAGAATCTTCATCTTAATACTCCTTAGGTTCCTCTCCAAACCATCTTTAAATATAATACCTCTCCTAGATCCTCTATGTTAAACATCCTCGTAATGTTGAAATCTCCTATTACCAAAAATACCATGTTGCCGAATTATTCCTCATTTCTTAAATGAAGCTTGATCATGATTAATTTACATACTACCACCAAATAATTTTACATATTACCTTAATCCAAATTATAATCCCCATTCTCCTTAACAAACTCATCTATATGTTTGGTAGTATGTTTTTCTAGCTTTCTGGTAGCAGGAACCTTTTAGAATGACCTCTCTTGCAAACTAGCAATCACAATATCCTATCTATTTATTTGATCTTTTGCCTCGCTAAACAACACATTTATCCTTTTAAATTGTTGTTGCATAGCCTTTGAAATAAAAAAGTGTTTTTTTCTCCTTCTTAGGTGAAGATTCTCTTTTGAAAGACATCGTTAAATCTAAAAAACATATTAGTTAATAATCCTCATATATTCCCTTATGTGTTCATATTTAAGGATATGATGCTCCACACCTATTTCACTTATAATTTAGCTTTTCGTGATAATATTCTCATTTTTTTTGCCTTTTACCCCTTTTAGCTCATCTATTTAGTTCTTTAAAGAACTAAACAAAAACAATAAAAACATTTTAGATTATAATGTTCAACCAATGGATTCAAAAAGACACAATAATAATAATAATAATAATAATAATAAAAACAATAAGGAAACTAAGAATAAGAAAAACTCAACAAACAAGCTCAAATCAATACCAACAAAATGAATTTAAAATAAAAAAGACAACAAGAAACGAAAAGGAATTTAGGAAAAACTCAACAAAACATATTTAATATTGAACTTCTTGACTTGTGTTAAAAAAATAAAGCTCCAAAGATCAATAAAGAAAGATTGTCAAGACCCGATCTCCGGATTTATGATCGGCACATAGACAAGGTCCTCCTCCTAGGTTACATACCTATGCGAACTCAAACTTACATACAAACTTATTCCTTACTTGAACAAAATAGAGTTCTACACAACATGATAACATAACTAACTCCATAATATAAATGGATTATCTTAATACAAGAGTTAATATAAATATCATAATTGTGGAGCACAACTAGACATAAAGGAAAAGTTCTAATTACAACAAAAAAAGCAAGTTCTTAAGTTCAACAAAAGTGACATGCTAATAAAGATATAAGCCTGAAAAAAAAAACAAATAACGAGAGAATAAGTTCAATAACTTTATGAGTAGATAACTTTCAATATACACATATAAGGTAATAAGATAAAGAGAAACATATATGAATTTGGTTTTAGGCTTTTACAAGAAAGTTTCACAAATAAGCCATAACAAGTAGTATATCATAAGATAAGACTTGTCAGAAAATTAAAATGCAATGAGTATGATGCTCCGTACTATGGAATGATCAGTCGTCACAGGTTGGAGACTCCCCGACCAACTAGGGTTCATTTACAATGTGCAGAAAGACTATCACTACCATGTTAGCAAGGGTATTCTGACTAGCATACCATAGTTTTATATCATAATCACACAAATAAATTCATATCTCAAGACTTAACTCATGACATCAATTAAATGAGGAGCTATCAATTCAGATGTACATAATGGTTCATATCAAAGATTCAGTTTCAATAAGTGACCATACTTAATCACAAATAAGGAATAAATAACAATATAAGAATTACCAAGAAGCACAATCAATTCCATATTAATAATTCAAGTGTTTATACTAATCCTCTAGCATATGAAAAATTACTTACTCACCCGACTCAAAAGTATAAATAACATAGAAGTAAATACGAAGGCAATACTACTAATGTCTCGCAGGTAGAATATTAGGATTATCTAAATACAAAAGAAAACATACTGAAAAAGAATGTAAAATCTATTTAATACGCTTAACTTAGGTTCTAACTCATAACCTTATATGTTTATGAACAAAACTAATTATTTTTCCCAAAAACCAAACAGTTTCCCGAAATCTAATTTATAAGGAATAAAAAACATAAAACTTGGTAATAATTCACCAATAAACCTTAATTATTCATCAAAACCCAATCTGAAAAACTGAAATTAAAGCTAGGGACTAATCTGAAATTTCCTTAGATTTTTAGGGGTTACATTGTAATTTTGCCAAATTAGAGGACCAAACTGAAAATGTCATAAATTCATAACTATACTAAAATTCTACCCATAATTCATCCTTAATTCTTTCCAGAATATAAAAATTTTCTCCAAGGACCAAAGTGTGATTTTTCAAAGTTCAAGGACTAAACTATAATTTTCACAAATTAATGGACCAAACTGAAATTCCATCATCTTCAACCTTAAACCTAGATTTTTTCACAGATCAACTACTGATCTACGAAAATATCTAACTCAAAATCACCATGTAACAATTCATAACTCAAAATCATCATCTTTACCCAAAATATTTCAAAATCAACTAATTAAACCATTACCCATAACAATTAATCTATAATATTCTAATTAGCTCATCAATCGAACCCAAAACATAATCTTCAAAACCCTAATCTTAAATAAATTCATAATCTTAATTAATACCAACAATTATACACATCAAAACATAAATCTTACTTTTTAAACTTATTTTCTCTAACTGCCTTCTCCTTCATTTATCTTTTCTTTTTCTCTTCTTCTTCTTATGGTTCTCTCTTTTCAAATTGGAGTCTTTTTTTCTTCTTCTTCATTTTATACTTACCAACTCTTTGTTTAATTACTAAAAAATCATTCATCAATTTATACATAAAACTTACTCTTCTAAGGATATTGTTGTCATTTCCTATTAAACATTTGTTTCTTTATTTCAAAATATTACAAAGACTTTCTTAAGGAATAATTCAACAAAACATTTTCAAGATCGAACTTTTTGACTTGCTTTTGTGATTTCTTTTCTATTTTTTTCATTTCAATGCAAGATGCAGTTAATTAGAAGACTTTTTTTAAAAAAAAAATATACATGGCAAATCGTAAATCTTGTATATTAAATCTCACATTTTTTTTAAAGCGATCACAAATTAGTAATGCAGAAAATCCCTAATTTAAGAACATGCTGACTTTAAAGAATAAGAATAATAATAAGAATTGATTAGCAAATAGAAATAGTGATCTTGATGCGAGGAATAATTATCTAAGCTGTAATCTTGAAAAAAAAAGAAAATGATAACAAAAAACAAGAACAAAACAAGAAATTAAAGATAGTGAACCTAGTTTTAGAGCATAGCTCTGATACTAACTGATGCGAACTTAGAGGGTAAGAACCCTAGAACCTATAATCAAGATTGAACACAATTCCAAAAAGCTAAAATTAAGTTAAAAAGAACTTGACCCAATGATTACTTGAACTGAAAACCCTAGTTATTGGATGAAAACCCCGACTTGTTGATTATAATGAACAAAGAACCAAAGGAATAAGGATGAATGCTACAAAGAAGAAATCTTGATAACTTCTGACAGTTCTATAAAAAGCTAAAAGTAAGAACAATCTCTCGCACACAAGTTTATTTCTAAATAATCAATGAGTTATGACAGCTTACAAACAGTCCAATCAATATATATAATGAATCATATGGTATTGCTTGTCTTTTCTAGGAAGTTAATGTTTATATTATACTACAAATTAACATTTCAAGAAAGTGGCTGCCTTGATAACTTGTTTTTATTAGGAAAATAATTTGTTTTTACTTTCTTCCATCCTTACTGTTCCCTGTAATGTCAAATTTATTTATTTTGAACGTAAACTAGTTACATGACCCGCACGATGCCGCAAGTTATTTTTTTTTACATAAAAAATATCAAAAAAAACTAAGATCTAAAAATATTAGGTATTTCTACAAAGCTATAACCAAGAGTTTTAGGTTTGACTGCAACACCTGACCTAAGAGTAATATTTATAATATTAATAATAACATTAAACTTGCATGAACCACAGAAAAAGGAAAAAATCTAACGTTGGATTCCTGTCGTGAAAGTTTGATAACTAAATAGAAAAAAAAATTGACGGGTTACCCAGAATTAATTGGGCTAACCCGTCAAACCCGAGATCCGTGTCATGAAAGTTTGATAATTAAATAGAAAAAAATTGAACATTAACAAACTAAATTAAATGAAAAAAATTAATTAAAAAAGAAAAAAATAAAAACAAACAAAAGGCATCAACCTTTTCACTATGGACTGCACAGTGCAGTCCACAGTCAAAGGCATAAAAACGACAAAAAAAAAAAACAAAAAAAAAAACTAAAGGCATTAGCCGATAACTAAATATAAAAAAATTTAATATTAATGAACTAAATTAAATAAAAAATATTAATTAAAAAGAAAAAATAAAAATAAAAAAACTTATAAGAAGAAAAAAACTAATGAAGAAAAAGAAAAAGAAATCTAAATTAACTGGCTTAACCCGTCAAACCTAAGATCTATATCATGAAAGTCTGATAACTAAATAGAAAAAACTTTAATATCAACAAACTAAATAAAAAAAATTAATTAAAAAGAAAAAAAGAAGGCATCAGCCTTTTCACCGTGGACTGCACTGTGCAGTCCACCGTGAAAGGCATAAAACGAAAAAAAAAAACAAAAAAAAAACTAAAGGCATCAACCTTTTCACTGTGGACTGCATACAATATTAAAAGATAGAATCGGAAGAAAAAAACTAATGAGAAAAAAGAAAAAAAATCTGAATCAATTGGGTTAACCTTCCAAATCAGGTTAACCCGTTAAACCTAGTATTCGTGTCATGAAAATGTGATAAATAAATAGAAAAAATATTTAATATTAATGAACTAAATTAAAAAAAAAGATTAATTAAAAAGGAAAAATCAAAGAGAAAAAAACCTACAGGAAGAAAAAAATCTAATGAAGAAAAAGAAAAAAAATCTGAATCAACGGGGTTAACCCGTCAAACCTGGGATCCGTATCATAAAAGTTTGATAATTAAACAGAAAAAAATTAAATTAAGAAACTATAGATGAAAAAATAAACTAAATGCATAAGCTTTTTCACTGTGGACAGAAAAAAAACCAATAGGAAGAAAAAAACTAATGAAGAAAAAGAAAAAGAAATCTAAATTAACCTGTCAAAACTTAGGATTCACGTCATGAAAGTTTGATAATTAAATAGAAAAAAAAATTGATGGGTTAACCCAAAATTAATTGGGTTAACCGTCAAACCAAGTTAAGCCGTCAAGCTCGGGATACGTGTCATGAAAGTCTGATAATTAAATAGAAAAAAATTTAATATTAACAAACTAAACCAAACAAAAAAAATTAATAATAATAAAAAATTCCAGGTTAACTCGTCAAATCACATTAACCCGTCAAACCTGGGATTTGTATCATGAAAGTCTGATAATTAAATAAATAAAAAAAATTAACATTAACAAACTAAATTAAATTAAAAAATAATATTTTGTTTTTAGATAATATTTTAAAATAAAATATCGTGTATTTAAATTAATAATTTTTGATTGAAAATATATTAAAATAATAATTTTTTATTTATTAAAATTTATTTCTAATAAAAACACATCAAAACTACCTATAAATACAAAAAAGCTTTAATTTTTTTTTTTTAAAATCTAAAAAATATAAACGGACCGGAATCCGAAACACCGCCCCGAACTAAAATATCGTATTTAAATTCATGAAATGAATGCAAGAAGCGAAGACCACCACCTGAAAAAGAGGATAAAAAATGGTAGCCCCACTGTCACTCAAAGGACCCACAATCCTCCACCGTTCGATGAAGATAATCCCCATAATAAAAATAATAATAGTAAAAAAGAAAAAGAAAAAGAAAAAGAAAAGAAAAAAAAGCACAGCTTCCCTTCCCTTTGGTGGGAAATCACAAGCATCCTTCAACACTTCCAGTCACCTTGACGCATCCATCTTCCTCCTTTCCTTCAACAACAAACCAAAAAAGATTCGAAAACTCCAGAAACCAGCCCAGCCAAGCAACGGATAATGAGTAGAGTCCGTACACTAAACTAAAAACTCTGCTGCTAATTGTAAATAAATAACCTTGTTAATTTCTTCTGCACAGAATGGCAACGAAACTATCAACTTGTTTTCTGAGCCATCGCCTTGCTACTGCTTTAAATTGCAATGCTATTACTACTACCACTAATGATCCCAAGCACACAAATGTTCGATTCTTGTTGCCTTGTCATCGATTACTCTCATCCTCCTCTTTCAGAATAAGGAATCGCAACTCGAGGTACGTACTACGCTTCTCAATTAGGTTTTTAATTTTACTGTTAGGTTTTTATTATTAATTTGATTTCAATAATTTGATGCATGGCTGAATGAAAGAAGCTCGCAGTATAAGCGTAGACAAATGAAGAAATCTTCTTCTACAGAGGATTCCGAGAGTCATCAACCACAACCACAACCACAACCACAACCACAACCTCAACCCCCTCCTACGGTGTTTAGTGCTGTACCAAATGATGTTACTGGCGCTAGCGTACTCGTAGATTCGGAAACTAGTACCAGTGTAGATGTGGAGCGGATTGAGCAACTCACTGATGCACAAAATCCACAACGTCTTACCGTGTCCCAAGAAGCCAAATCTTTGGTCTTCTTTCTCTACTTATGCAATCGTATTAGCAAATTTGTTTTTGATCGCTGCTTCGGTGTAATATAGTTTAATTTTTTTTTTTTAAAATTTGGTTTCTCTCAGGCTATTGATGTTAACATAGAGGAGGATGAGAAGCATTCAAGTGCATCTGATGAAATGAAACAATTGGTAGTCCTTTTTACCATGCTCCTTAAAAAAATAAAGTATTTCACAATCTGTTCTTAGGCTATGTAGTTTATATTTTTTAAGTGACTGGGGCTTCCATGCACTTTAGGATATCCATGCTGGAACTCTGTTGCTTGAGTTTTGGTCCATTACTGTCTGGATGATTATTCAAGTGTCGAATTCACATTAAGTCTATGATTTCAAATTTGTTCCTCAATTTAGTTTCACTTTTCTTGTTTTGGATTTACTTGAATGAGAGACAATGGCTTGTTTCAAAAAAATTAAATAATCTATCTTCTACCCCCCAGGCCGTAAACATGGGTGGCGGAGAGCAACTTTCAAGTATTCAAATTGAAGATTTGATAGGCATGATAAGAAATGCTGAGAAAAGTAGGATGACTCTCTTCTATTCTTGATTTATCTTCCTCAATGCTTGTAGTTTCAACACTTCCAAGTAAGGAGGGCATGCGTTTATATTCATTGGTAACATGTGTATGTTAGATACTCTTCTTCTCAACAAAGCTCGGGTTTTTGCGCTTGATGACCTTGAAAGAATTTTTCATGAGAAGGACAAGTTGCAAGGAGAAATTAATGTTTTGGAGATGAGATTGGCAGAAAATGATGCTAAGATGAAGGTTGCCGCTCAAGAAAAGATACGAGTGGAACTCCTGGAAGCCCAGTTGGAGAAACTAAGGAATGAACTAGCTCAGAGGGGTGCTACTGAGAGAAGTGTGTTTGATCTGTATGAGAGCCAAAACAATGTTTTTAATAAGGAAGCCCCTCTACTTCAGAATAACACTCTACTTCAGAATAGCAGTGTTCATTCTCTTAGTGAGGAGCTTAGTTTATTGAGGTCGGAGAATATGTCTCTGAAAAATGATATAGAAGCACTCAGGGAAGAGCTTAGTAATGTCAAGAATACTGATGAACGTGTTGCAATACTGGTGAAGCAACACTCTTTGATGAAGTCTTCTCTGCAAGACCTGGAGTCCAAACTAATAGCTTCTGAGGAAGATGTTTCAAAATTATCTAGTCTAAAAGTTGAATGCAAGGACTTATGGGAGAAGGTGGATACTTTGCAAGCACTGCTAGATAAGGCAACCAAGCGAGCAGATCAGGCTATTCTTGTGTTGCAGCAAAACCAGGATCTCCGAAAGAAGGTAGATAAATTGGAAAAATCCCTGGAAGAAGCCGTTGTTTATAAGCTATCATCAGAAAAGTTGCAGCAATATAATGAACTAATGCAGCAGAAGATGAAACTATTGGAGGAGCACCTCCAGAGGTCTGATGAAGAGATACATTCTTATGTCCGATTGTATCAAGATTCTGTACAAGAATTTCAAGATACACTCAAGAGTTTGAAAGAGGAAAGCAAAAAAAGGGCACTGGATGAACCTATAGATGATATGCCCTGGGAATTTTGGAGTCATTTACTGCTCATAATTGATGGTTGGCTGCTCGAGAAGAAAATATCTACAGATGATGCAAAGCTTTTGAGAGAAATGGTATGGAAGAGAGATGGGCGTATTTGCGAGGCATACATGGAAAGCAGAGAAAAGAATGAACGTGAAGCTGTGTCTAGGTTTCTCAAGCTGACATCATCACCCAAAAGGTAACAATTTTTAGGAATGTTTTTGGGAATTACCCGTTACTATCCGATTATCTCTTTACTATCTGATTTTCCCTTTCCTTGATCTTCAGTTCTGGATTATCTATCATTCATATTGCAGCAGAGATGGCACCAGTTGCCAAGGTGAGCTTAACATATATGTTTCACTCAGTCACTTTGTTTTAGGATTGCTAATTTCTTAGCAGCTTGTCAATCTCATGTGATGTATTCTGGACACCTTCAGAAATACATGTACATATATATATATATATATATATATATATATATATATATATATATTTGTCTCAGATGAATATGCTATACATTACATGATATGTCTTTCAGGGAAATATAACTTAGATGACCTCTTTCAGTTTATGTTTTTTGTATATTCCCATGTAATATTGGCCATGTTGTGTTGTCCCTTTTAGCTGCAAATTCCAATAAGGTTGTTTGTGATCATTTATTTCAACTGGCCATTCAAAGTAAAAAAACATGCTTGTTTCTGACAAGCTGGGAAAAATTTCACAATTCTGATTGATAGCATGACCTTCTCACAGTAATTGACTCCAGTTTTCATTTACAGGTCATGTGAGGGTTGGCAAGGTGATCAACCTTTGAAGTATTTATTATCACATGGATAGTTTCATATCTATTGTATGAATCAATAACTATAACATGCTAAATTAAGGTCTTCAGTTTTCATATCATTAGATCACCTGATAAGTTAGATAGTTGGTACTGATTGGTAGAGTTTCCTGGACAAGTTTTTTTGGCTTGGAAAGAAAAGGGGAGAAAATCTTGTGAGGAGGTCCTCTAATTAATTTTCCCTTTTTTCTATTTCACTTTTAACGATCAAATGAATCTTACATACCTGATACCTGCAAGACACTTCATAGACTTCTTCTGTGTCTTGGTATCAATATCTCATCAATACTCCCTCGAAGTTTCAAATAGCTGCTACATGATTTCTGAGCACTCAATTAAAAAGACGTGTTTCTGTGGTGATGATTTTCACCTTTTTGGTATTTTTTTATGTAATATGCAGTTTCCTTCAAATGATGCAGTTGTACCATAACATTATCCTGCACAAAATTGGATATTGGTTCTAGATTATTGAAGGTTATTAGTTTTTCTTGTTGTGGTCGCCTTTGCTTTTCTTCTCTTATGTTGGTATGCTTCTTGTTGTAGTCTTGTTATTACTGTTATTTTCTTGCTTCATTTACATAATTCATTTACTTATGTTTTACAGGTTGGTGGTTTGGGAGACGTCGTGACTGGTCTATGTAAAGCACTACAAAAGAGAGGACACCTTGTGGAGATTGTTCTGCCTAAATATGATTGCATGCAATATGATCGGATTCACAACTTGAGGGTATGTTAAAAATATTTGCTTAAGTAACTGGTATATCTTAATAATGTTTACAATCGTTTTGATAATTGATTGCCTTTGCAGGCCCTAGATGTGGTGGTGGAATCATATTTTGATGGCAAATTATACAAAAATAAAATATGGGTTGGAACAGTTGAAGGTTTGGATTATATTGGTTTGGTTTGTGCTGTGGCATGAACTTTAGTGTTGCATTTCAATATCAGTTTTGATCGTGCAGGTCTCCCAGTTTACTTTATTGAGCCTCAGCACCCTGAAAAGTTCTTTTGGAGAGGACAATTTTATGGAGAGCATGATGATTTCAGACGTTTTTCATTTTTCAGCCGTGCAGCACTTGAGTTACTTCTTCAATCTGGCAAAAAACCAGATATAATTCATTGTCATGACTGGCAGACAGCTTTTGTTGTATGATCAATCCAATTTTTTCATCACAGATTACTGTTCTTTTACAGCGCCTGATCAGAATTCACAACAATAATCTCTCTCTTACTGCCATTTCAGGCACCACTCTATTGGGATTTATATGCCCCAAAAGGGTTGAATTCAGCCAGAATATGTTTTACATGCCACAACTTTGAGTACCAAGGGACTGCACCTGCATCAGAATTGGCATCTTGTGGACTTGATGTCCATCAGCTGAATAGACCAGATCGAATGCAAGACAACTCTGCACATGATAGGGTCAATCCTGTCAAGGTATCACAATTCTTTATTCAAGTTTAATTTATTTTACTCTGCACATTACAGGGTCAATCCTGTTAAGCTATCACCCTTCTATTCTCACATTTTTCTCTTGTTCAGGGTGCAGTGGTATTCTCAAACATTGTGACAACAGTATCACCTACCTATGCACAAGAGGTGCGGACTGCTGAGGTATGGGCATTGTGATCTGTTATATTCTGTTTCATACATTTGATTAGAGTTCTTAAAAGGTACATAAATAAACTTGCAAGTTATATTAGACTCTTAAACAAGTACATAAATAATCTTGCAAGTTATTTTGCAGTGAAGAATTTAAGTTAAAATATTTTGGTTATTATGTTTTAGCAAGAAAAGTTCCAAATTCCTATAGGTGTGGCAATATTCACAAGAATTTTTTGAACGATGTCTGGATGTGTTTTTTGGTTTATTTGCAATTGATCCAAGTAGCATGTGGCTGTAAAGCTTAGAAAGAATTATATAATCTGCTAAAAAGCGGATACATGTTTATCCTACCAGCTTATAGTGAAGTATACAGGCACCACCCCTATTTTGTCAGTTTCATCCAAACTCAATCAAAATTGGGTTCAATTTGGTCCTTATTTAAGAAGCGCTACAATGAACATAAGGAATGGATAATTTGGAATTTCTTAGTATTGTTTTGATCCAGCATGGCAATTATTTTTCACGTGGATATGAGATTCCTTTAAAGAAAAATAAGGGTAGAACATTGTTTGGCTGTGTATTTTCTCCTCCATCTACACACCACCATCACCATCCTTTTGTCACCCACAACCTCAACAAGTTCTCTAGGGTTTACCATTACTATTGAAAAATCAATTGCATGTTCTTTTCATTTATGCCATTGTCAATGGTATGTGCTTTATTTCATAGAACTGAACAGCCTTTTTTTTTTTATTATGTTTATTATAGTGGTGTCCCAAATCTTATGGAGCTGAATCTTCATAATGCTGCGTGCAATGTGAAATGACTTGTCACGCTATTTTAGTGGAACTATTTTTTTTTGCATGTGCTTCGCACATGTATTATTCAACTATTTTATAGCAAATTTTTTATAGTCTCTAATAGAGTATTTTGAATTTTTATAACTAAATAAGTTTGAATAGTTATTATATATGTTTGATTTTCATATCAAGTTTGATAAGGTATAATTGAATTAGTTTGTTGGATTCTTAAAACACAAAATTAAATTACTTTTAATCCTTGATGGTTAGAATAACAACTCTTAGAAATAATAATCATTAAAAAAATTGCACTAATTTATTGTTAGTATAGTTAGAAATTGAAATGACATTTTTTATATCATATGAAAAAGTTTCATGTTTTTAAAAAATAAAAAGAGAAATCGAATTTCAATTTCATTTTAAACAGTCCTTTTCTTAATTAGAGTGGGATTGGATTTACATATTTTTACTGTAGTATGTTACAATATTAGTATTATATTATGGTATCGTCAAGCACAAGTTATTATAGCCTTTTTGCTTTTATATATAATTATGGATTCTTACATTTTCTCCAAACTTTCTTAGTTCAAGTATATTTGGGATAGTCTGTTTTCCATAGTCCATGTCCTGATTTTCTGTTGGAAGGAAAACCTTCTAATAACTAACTTTATAAAAATGAGATTACACATTTTGCCATGTTCACTTGATGGAGCTTTTCTAACTATATTGAAACTTTCTTTCATTTCTTTTCTTTTCTTTCAAAAAGATCTTTTTCAGTAGATTTGCATTTGTGCTGGATGGCCTGATAAGATTGGGCAAGACATCTTGAAAAGCAGGGTGCTTATGATCTTCTTGATACAAATTAAACGCTCACTTGAAGATAGATTGCCTCCTAAGTTCACTTTACCTATTTGGGCACTAAGTACAAAAAATAAATAATAAACAACATTTACAAGTCCTTTTCCGACTGCCCATATACCAACGACTTGACTTTTAATTCAAAGAGGCGAGAGGGGATTGTTTTCTCAAATTCTTTTTTCCTTTCAAAAGGAACCAAAAATACTAATGGAAAGAATCTGATTTATATCCTTACCCTTCATAAAACACATGCAATTTCTGAATCTATCATTATGCATAGAAGGCCACTTCTCCATAAAAAACTTCCATAGAGCTTTAAGCCCATTCACAATGTGAACTAAATGGTTTCATAGGTTCAGTGACAACTTGACGCTGAAGTACCTATTGATCATGACCTCTCATCTCTATTGTAAATTATCGTCAATTAGAATCCTTTGCCAAGCTATCTCCCATTGGAGAAAATAAGACAAGATGGAGCTTTAAACTTCTCATTTCAGACTTGGGAGCAGGTGGAAGGGAAAGGAGGGAGTATTTAGGAGAGGAGCGAGGTGTGGAAGGGAGAGAGGGGGAGGGAGTCTTTATACACCCAGTCGAAGCTTTCCCTATAAAATCACAACACAAGTTATGTTACATATCTTAAGCTTTTTAAGCAGAATAATGGGTGCAAGGTAATGTGGTAGTGCTTTCTGGAACCAGCCAAAACCGTGCTTTTTTTGACAATCATAAAATCTTTGTGCTTCAATAGCCTTATTGTTCTTTCATAGCTCAGAAACTGGAAATTCTTCTAATTCTGGACACTAAAAGATAAAAAAGAAAAGTATTGTTTTTGGTCTTAATTTTTGCTGATAAGAATTTACTTATTTTACACATGCATCCATGCATGTATGAAAGGAATTTTTAAACTGATAGGGTACAAGGAGGGAAATGGAAATCCTCATGAGTTACTGTCTTTCTGATGAAAAATATCCATATTGTTGTGAAATACAATATCCCAGTTTCTAGCATCTTCCCAATTTATTTTCAGATCTGCCTAAGCTGCTTCATCTGAGCTGTGTGAAGACATAAATTAATGAGTTTGTTTTTCTCACCATGGTTTCTATTTTGGAATAAAGCCTAATGAGTGTGTGAAGACATAAATTAATGAGCTTGTTTCTCACCATGGTCTCTATTTTGGAATAAAGCCTAATGATATGGGGTATTATATGTTCTGCCAGTCTGTTTGAAGCAAATGCTTCTTTTCTTTTTCTTGGATAAGTAAAATCAAATGTTTTAATGTTTTATTTTTTTATTATTGAAAATTTCTCACAGTTGTTGTGTTTTGTTGAAGGCTTTACTTACAACTCTAACTTGTCTTGTACAGGGTGGGAAAGGTCTCCATTCGACTCTTAGTTTTCACTCCAAGAAGTTTGTTGGAATTCTTAACGGAATTGATACTGATGCATGGAATCCTGCTACTGATACTTCTCTCAAAGTCCAGTACAATGTTAATGATCTTCAAGGGAAAACTGAAAACAAAATAGCTTTAAGAAAATTTCTTGGGCTCTCTAATGCAGATGTCAGGCAACCAATGGTAATCTTACTGTAGAAGCATTGTATCGCCTTTCCTTTTCTTTTGAAAGTATTTGATTTCAATCCACCTATTCCTATCAGATTTCAACACTTTTCCATTGATATTACCTCAATGTATGACCAGGTTATATGGATCGCCTCCCTTGTTGGTACTGTTAGTGTACTGTGTATCACCTAGGGTACATGGAACATGGGCTATATGTTTGAGAGTAAATTTTGACAACCACAAACTTCCTCTAAAGATGTTCTATCCCAAGGTTATTTTTTTAGTGGGTTAGCAACTATGAAAAATCAGATTATCTCTGGTGAAAGATGACCAGGATGGCTAATTAAACCCCTTTGGGTTGGAAGATTTCATTATTTTTCCTTTTTGAGAAACATCTTAGTTTCTTTATTAAATCCTTCACTTAACACTCTGCATGGAACTCCAGTTTTTTTTTTCCCTCCCATTTATATTGTTTTATTTAGGGTAGTTGATCATACTATGATGAGCAGTGCCATCTTTAACTATAAACTTTAGGATTAGCCTGTAATTTTACCTCCTGGCATTTCATCTCAATGTATATTGGAAGTAAAATCAAGTTTGATCTTGTATCAAATGGGCTCCACATTTGTTATCTTGTGTGAAGTAGTCTGCATTGGAATATCATGAGCATTCTTTTATCTCCAGAGTACCCGAGATCATATGGGAGTAGATTTGGGAGGGATATTCTTAGTCTAGCATATCGAGGGAATGACGTAGTTCATAATGCCATCATATTGCACGTGGGAACATTCTGAATACTTTTATCATTACTTTATAATGATGCAACTTACCTTGTTAAAATTCTTCCATTATTCTTTGAATAGGTAGGCTGCATAACACGATTGGTGCCACAGAAAGGTGTGCATCTTATTAGACATGCAATATACCGAACACTGGAGCTGGGAGGACAATTTGTACTTCTTGGTTCAAGCCCAGTTGCACATATTCAGGTAATGCTCTGTTTTTCCTTTTTGCTATGAATTCACTGGTACCATCCAAAATTTTGCACGTTATATTGGACACATCTGCAATGCATCCTCAAAACATAATGCTATAAAGATAAATGTCTTTATCTAGCTGGGCTTTTGAGAATTTTGGGATTACAATGCCCTTTATGGACACTGAAACATTAGTTTTGATCATTCTTTCCGTTCTCTTATTCTATTTACTAATTAACATTTTATTTCTCTCTTTTATTTTGCAGAGGGAATTTGAGGGTATTGCTAACCATTTTGAGAGTCATCATCACATTCGGCTGATATTGAAGTATGATGAATCTCTCTCCCATTCCATTTTTGCGGCATCTGACATTTTTATCATTCCATCGATTTTTGAGCCTTGTGGCCTCACACAGGTATGATCAACACCCTTTCCCTTAATTTTTTAGGGAAGGCGAAGAGCCAGAGTGCATTTGTTTACATTTTTAATTGAATGATACTTCATGAAAATATCGATATAACCTATAAAAAATGTCTCAAATCTGGCAAACATGAGCTAATTTGTAAATTTTGTGCTTTGGACTGTGGACGACTAATTATTAATTTTACAACAAAATGGCTTCACCTTTTCTTTCATAAATGTATATATGTATGTAAACCAAAATGTTGATATGTTTTTTTTTTTGGTTGAGTAGGCTTCTGGCTACATAACAGAGCCCTTTGGTCATATTACTATCATATCTAACTGCTGACACCTGAACTTTTTCTTCATGTACTTTTTTTTTCCCTTTTGCAGATGATAGCAATGAGATATGGTTCCATACCAATTGTAAGAAAAACTGGTGGTCTAAATGACAGGTAGGGTACTTGATTTCTGACATAATTCCAGCGATCTGATGTTATTATGGTTGTTAGAGCATCACTGCATTGACGTTTGGTTTTAATTCTGCAGTGTTTTTGATGTTGATGATGATACCGTGCCGCCTCAATTTCGGAATGGCTTTACATTCTCGACTCCTGATGAACATGTAAATAAGTAGAGCTGCAGATTTAGTTGTATATCATCCATGCTTTCCATGTGGCATCTGTGTGAGGCTTTGAGCTATCAATTCAATGCTCCCACCAGCTACCACATTACTTCACCGGCCTCTATGAAACTAGAATTCATTATGAACCTTTTTATTTTCCATCCCCGCTCTGGATTTTTATCCAACTCTTAGTAAAAGCTTTCATTTAGGCTGTTTCTTATTATAATGCTTCCTAATGCATTTCATAATTTCTCAGGGAGTAAACAGTGCTTTAGATCGTGCATTTAACTACTATAGAAACAATACCGAGGTCTGGCAGCAGCTTGTTCAGAAGGACATGAACATGGATTTCAGTTGGGAATTGTCAACATCGCAATACGAAGAACTTTACTTGAAGTCAGTGGCCAGAGCAAGGGTGGCAGCAAATCGAGCTCAAGGATTGTAAGAACAGGCAGTCCTAATTTACGAGTTCTGTGGAGGTGCAATTCAGTCAAGTTTCATTCAGGGGTGTGGATTTATAGAGTTACAATTGAGGCAACCCAGCTAACAAGCACGTACTTCTTGAGAGTTTCCGATGCTAACACAAGGTTTTTATTTTTTTTATTTTTCCTTTTTTTTTTTAAATATAGATTAGAACATTCATGTGTTCTTAAAATAATCCTCTATTATAGTTAATACAAGTTGAGTTCTTGTATCAAATTGGCTTTCTTATATGCCCTCATTGTACTTTGTACTTCAATACCATAGGAGATATGACACTACACATCAGAAAATTCACCGTTGCTCTGGTTTTATCTTTAAGAAAATTTGTAAATGTTGCTCTGGTTGTCCTTGGTTGTTCATTTTGCATAATTATCTCGTTAATCCCTGTGCCTTCCTCCTGCTTGATCCTAAAATGCAGCAAGTTTCATAGTAGAAAAGGTGGTAGCCAAAACAATGAAGCAGAAAATTAGGAGGAAGACGACTTCCTTTTTTGAAACGACCATGCAGATTATTATGCACTCTTGGCATCCAAGATTCAAATCATGGTCTCTTTACATTACAAGCCGACAATCCAAACACAAAAACTCTCTTTGTTAGCTCGTTTTCCGGGGCCGAAGTTGTTGACGGGATCAGCAAGGTGGTAGGCCAAGTTCTTCAATGGTCCCTTTCCGGTAACCATGGCCACACGGGAAAGGATTAGATGACACATTGCTGCCCACAATGCTGATGTGGTCGACAGCTTTGATGCACTTTCAGCTAAAAAGTGGGAGAAATGGTTTTTGGGTGTGCAGCTTACAAGACAACGAATACCCATGAATCAAATACTTTCGTACCTGAATCCAAACATAAAACGAATACCTGAACCCAAACCTGATTTCAACTTGACTCGAATCTAAAACCGAACCTAAACTTGAATAATATAATTTTATAACTGATTAACAGCGAGTTGGATTTTTATAATAATCTACATTGAACAATTGACCAGATAAAATGTTATAAAAAAACATTTAACAATAAAATATTATAAAAAAACATTTAACAATAAAATGAAAAACTAATGATTTCTCAATTTCACATTAAATTCTTCCAACAAAATATGCCAATAGAATATTTGTACAATTCTTCCAATAGACTTTTATTAATAGAATTTTTTCCGGTTTTCTTGAAATCAACAATAATCCACTAGAACAAAGAAAGTGTATGTGGAATCAGAGAACATCACGTTAGTACAGTAAATAATAATCACAAATTATTTTATAATAAAAAAGCATAATTGCTCGAAACTAATTGAATTACTTATAAACTGACTAAATGAATTCACTCTGTACTCACAAATGATCAAAGAAATCACAAAATAAACACATAACGGTAAAGAGAAAGAACAATTGAATTACCAATAATTAAAGAAATCACAAATAAACATAATGTTGGTTCTTTTGAAACACATACATATAGTAGAAACTATAAATTTAATTCTTTTTCGGGAGTTTCAAGGAACCTATTAGACAAATTTAGAGTTGTTTAGAGTTTATGTGAAGATTACCTGAATATCAGATATTCTTTTTGGCTTTGAATATTTGCTTCTGGGTTGTCATAAATCACAAATCGTCCAAGTGTCCGACCTCTAACGGTAATCTATATGAACCACCAGTAAGAAATCTTCTAAACCCTTTTATAAGATAGGGATTGATATACCTTAGAGTGCTAAACTCTTTTCTCTTGTGTTTTAAATGTTTATGTACTGTATTTTTCTCACATTCAGAAATAAAAGATATAACTTTCTATTTATAAGAAAACCTAAAACCCTATAAATGACAAAATATCAATTTTCTTAAATAATATCACATGTATTATTTTAGGCTAATTTTATAAATTTATTCAATCAAGTCATTGATTGTTTCTAGGTTTAGAATTGTAATCCTCTGTATTAATTACATTATAGTCCTCAATTTCTAAAATTTATTTACAATCAAGTTATACTTGATTAATCATCATATTTTAATTTCTGACAACTTATAATAAGTTGGCTCAGATATAAATCATAATCCTAAGTTGGCCCAAAATTTTGTTTTATAAAGCTTTTGTTTATGAAATTTATTGGAATATGAGTAGAGGAGACCAATAGATTTTAAAAATTATTTTGAAAAAAATTATTTACATCCAAAATATTTTTTTAATAGTTAAAGAAGTGGTGTTGGTTAATCAAGCATAAGGTGAAAGGGTTGGGTATGACATGATAGGGTGTGAGTCAATATTGGAATTGAAATGTGAATTTCTAAATAGATATATACATGTTGAAATTTTAAATAGGCTCGTCTAAATGAGAGAAGACCTGGCTCATGCTATTATGTTTATATTTGGATTTGTAAGTGTCACAAATTCAACCTTCAAGTTTAGGTTTAGAGTGATGGTTTAAATTATCGAACTATTAAATGTTTCTATGGTAGTGTCTGGTTATTGTCCCGGAATATAAGAGATGAAAACAATAGAAATAGAGAAGACAAGACAGAAAAGAAGACAAAAATAAAATTGTTTTTAGTAATGATGTGCATAAAAAAGAGTATCCATTTCCCAACTCAGACATATCAGGATGTTAGAAGATTTGCTAGCACCAAATTTCATCAAGTTGCCAGAGATGAAATGTCTCCAAAAGGCAAACCAAGTAAACAACCTAAATTATTATAAATACCATCGTCTAATCAGTTACCCTATAAAGAAATGTTTTGCCCTGTAGAGAAATGTTTTGTGTTAAAAGATAAGATCATGAGGCTAAATGAGAATATGTATATAATCTTTTATGAAGAAATAACAACTTCCAATAGCATGACTATGGTGAATTTGGGTTCACACCAATCGCTCCCTACAATAAGTTTTGGTTTCTTTGAACCTATAAAACTTGGCGTCCTTTGACCTATGAGCTTCACCATATCAAGTCAATTTTCATGTATAACCCTTGTACCTCATGTTAGCGACTTGAAGCCTAATTAATCTGAGAATTGTAACAATGAAGGATGGACTTTAGTTACCCGTAGAAGAGGAAGGAAGATGTATATGCAGATTAAGAAATCCCATAACTCTAAATGAGTACATGTTAAATGAGTTAAAAAGGATGGAAAATATATTCGTTGCTTGCTATTAAGTTG
The DNA here is from genome assembly GCF_000002775.5 of Populus trichocarpa. NCBI lineage: Eukaryota > Viridiplantae > Streptophyta > Magnoliopsida > Malpighiales > Salicaceae > Populus > Populus trichocarpa. The sequence continues at coordinate 36,503,637 of NC_037285.2, read as the reverse complement.
ATGAAGAGAGAATTCCTACTAAAGAAGTCATGAAGAAAAGCCATGATGACTTTCTAAAGTTTCATCATATTGTGTGCACAACAGAGATATCCTTTGATGATGAAGACCTGTTGCTCAAATCAAAAGTCTATAATTGCCCCCTATTCTTTTTATCAAAGGTTACTTCGTAAAAAAGATGGTGAATTGTATTTTGGTGGATAATGATTTGACTATCAATATACGACCTCTTAAAACCATGAAAGAGTTTGAGATTCCTATGAAGAAACTCTTTTTAAGTCATTGGATGATTCAAGGCTTTAATCAAGAAGGACATAACACCATGAGAAAGATAAGATTTATACAAATGGAAGATATAGAGTCCAATTCTTTTTCATGTCATAAATGCCAAAACTATTTACAACATGCTACTTGGATGATCATGGATACATAAAATTGGTATCATCTCATCAACGCTTCACTAATGCTTTAAGTATTGTCAAAATAGATTAGTAAGAAAGATAATGGCAAATACTAACCCATTTACCATAGCTGAAGCCCATTTTATCGATGTAAAATTCTATTTTTGGTTAGTTATGATGGAAGAACTATTATCCCCACCTAATCACCAAGAAGAGGGAAGAGTTGACTTTAAGAGCTTAAAAGAGAATAAGTCATCTACAAATAAATGAATGACTCATCCAATGAAGAACAAAAGAAAAGAATAGGTAGCTGATTAAGTCCCTGCCGGGTTTTGGTTTTGTGTTTTCTCCTGTGTTGCTTGTTTGGCTTGTGGGCCTGTTATTTGGTTCTTCTTGCTTGCTTCCTCCTATGATGAGGATAGCCTGTTGTTGTTTTCTTTTGCACTGCTTGTTTTCTCCTGTGCTGGTTGTGTGGCTTGTGGCCTGTTCTTCTTGCTTGCTTTCTCCTGTGATGAGGATAGCTTGTTGTTGTGCTGCTGGTGCAGTGTTGCTGGGTTTTGCCTCTAGTTGAGGATCTAATGGTGGTTGGTTGTGGTGTTCCCTTTGCTAGATTGGCTAAAGGCCATTGTTGTAGCTGGTTTGCCTGCTGTTGGTGTAGTGTCCTGCTGGTTTTTCTCTTGGCTTTCATAGTTGAGTTTTGTTTGTTGCAGTATTGCTGGTTAGGTGCTATGTTGTTGTGTCCATGCCTGCTCCTGGTTTTGTAATCGAGGTTTCCTGCTTGTTTTCTCGTGGTTTTTGAGGTCAAGTTTTGCTTGCTGTTGATGGGTGTGTTGGTACTTCTCCTTTTTGTTGTTGGTTGGTTGTGCTGGTGCATTGCCATCTGCTGTTCAGTCTTGCTGTGTTCATTCTTACTCCTGGCTTTTTTGCTGGTTGCTGGCTGATGGTGAATTACCTGTTTGTCTCATCTGTTGTTGCCTTTGGCTAGGCAGTTGCTGTTGGTCTAGTTCTAGTTTTTTTCAGTTAGGTCTACTTTGACTTTTGTGGGAGGTTGTTCCTCTAGCCTCCTTTGTGTCTAAGGGAGTTTGTTCCCTTTTTTCTGTTCATATCTGTATTTATTTGACTTGCTGGTTCGCCAACTTTGTTACATTTGATCTATAAATTTCTTACATTTGATCAAAAAAGAAAAGAAAAGGTAGTATAAAACTTTGTCGATAATAAGGTATCATGTAAAGCCATGATATTACGATATATCCCAGTTCAACAAGAAATAAGGGTCAATCTTCTCTTACTAAAGATGAAGAGAAGATCATAAAGGAGCAAACATGACCATGCCAACTACTAATCTCGCATTGACTAAGATCTCAAAACTGTTATTGAAAGGGTTCGTTCATCAAACTGAGCCAGTGGTTGTGAATCTCGAAGGACGCTCCAATAAATGAGCGAATAACTTTGATTTCAATGCTTATAAGCTTTTATTTAGGGCTGGTTGTAGTCATAAAGATATCAATAAATTAGCAAAGAATGGTTATATGACTCAAGTCGAAGGTAAACAAGTTCTAACAAAGACTAGAAAAGGCTCAAAGAGAGAGAAAAAACTTCTAGAAAAACTTCAAGGGCTGGTATTGGATACAAATCTTCCACACCATTTCATTTTAAGATTAAAACAAGGCTTCATGACATATAAGTGTGAAAAAAGTGAATGACAAATAGCAAAGTTAGCCTACACCTTTTAGAGCTCCAGTTTAGGATTGTCTTGGTATGACTATTTCTTATGCTTCAGTCTTAAAAGGATTGGGACCCAAAAGAGTGGAAGGACTCTAAAACAGACATCAATATTCACAAGACTTGGATCATCTAAGTTAAAAGATGATAAACACGTACTCGATTATCAACTAACTTCGTTTAAGGGAATGTGAATGTGTGGTAAGTCTTGAGATGATACTAAGAGGAAAAAAAATATGCATGGTAATAATCACAAAACCCTCTAATGAAGAGAAAGAAGAGGAAATGATACATCTCACTTTAAATCACATCATAATTAAAGAGGATGATAATGATAAGTTTTTCATCGAAGAAGATGTTGAGGAGGCTTTACTTATCTTTGAATCAAAAAATAAGTTTATGGTGGATGAAATTAAAGAGGTTAACTTAGGTACCATTGAAAACCCATGTATGACCTTCATCAATGCAAACTTATCATCTAAAGGAAAAGGGGATTACATGGAACTTTTTATGGAGTGTCGAGATCTCTTTACTTGGTCCTATGATGAAATGCCATGTTTAGACTTGAGGGTTATAGTCTATCATTTAGCAATAAGAAATGGGGTCAGACTTGTAAAATAAGCTCAACATCGCTTTCATACTAAACTCATCTCACAAATTAAGGTTGAAGTCAACAAACTTATCTAAGCAGGTTTCATTTATGAGGTCAAATATCCTACATGGATTTCAAATATCATTCTAGTGAAAAAGAAGAATGGTCAAATCCATGTTTGTATGACTTTTCAAGACCATAACAATGCTTATCTTAAAGATGACTTTTCACTTCCAATCATTGAGATCATGGTGGATGCTACCACAAGCCATGAGAGGTTAACCTTCATGATGGTTCATTTAGCTATAATTAAATTTGGATGGTATTCTCAAATGAGAAGAAGACAACCTTTTGAACTCTAAAAGAATATATTGCTATAAGGTCATGCCTTTTAGGTTGAAGAATACGGGTGCCTCTTATCAAAGAATGATGCAAAAGATTTTTAATGACATGCTTCATCAACACATTGAATGTTATGTTGATGATCTTGTGGTGAAGTTAAAGGAAAAAGAAAGTCATTTGCTAGATCTTTGTTTGGTGTTCAAGCGATTCTAACAAAATATGAACCCATTAAAATGCATGTTCGGTGTATCCTCTAGCAAATTCATAGTTCAACATCAAGGAATTGAGATTGATCAGTCTAAGATCGATACCATCATAAAGATGTTGGAGCCATAAAACATCCATGAATTGAAAAGTCTCCTAGGAAAGTTGGCTTATATACAGAGATTCATTTCTGACTTAGATGGTTGATGTCAACCATTCACTTATTCGATGAAGAAGGATACACCATTTTTTTAGGATGAAGCTTATACTAATGCTTTTAATAAGATTAAAAAGTATTTGTTTAATCTACCTGTCCTACAAGCACTAGTACCATAACAACCATTTATCCTCTATATTGTAGCTCAAATGTGTTCATTAGGAGTGTTGCTGGAATAACAAAATGATAAAGGCAATGAGAGTGCTCTCTACTACCTTAGAAGAAAGTTAAATGAGGCCGAACTAAATTATTTTCTAATAAAAAAGACATGTCTAGCATTAATTTTTGCAATAAAGAAGTTAAACATTACTTCCAAGCACATTTAGTATGACTAATCTCTTGAGCTGAACTTCTTAACTACATAATATAAAGGCTAGTACTATCAGGAAGATTGGCAAAATAAGTGTTATTGCTCAAAGAATTTGATTTTCTTGGAGTAAGCACTAATTGATTTTCTTGTTGATCATCCTATTCCTGATGAATGGAAGTTTTCTAAAGACCTGCCTGATAAGGGTTTCTTGTTCATTGGAATGTTATAGCCTCGAAAAATATTCTTTGATAGTGTAGCACGACAAAATAGAGTCGATGTTGGGGTAATCTTTATCACACATGAAGGAGAGGTCTTGACATATTTCTTCTCATTTACTAAATGTTGTTCTAATAACATGGCTGAATATCAAGCCTTGATTCTTAGGCTGAAGATGACTGTGAATATAAATATGCCTCACCTTAAAGTATTTGGATATTCTCAATTAGTCATAAAATAACTCCTCTAACTTTATGAAGTAAAAAAGCCAGAACTTGTCCCATATCACAAGTATGTATTAAAACTAATGACATCATTTGATTGCATCACTTTAAGGCATGTAACTCGAAAAGAGAATAAGCAAGCCGATGCCTTAGAAAATCTAGTGTCAACATTAGCATCATATAGTGAGAAAGTAAAAGTCCCTATATGTTAAAGATGGGTGCTTCCATCGATAACTAGTGATTGAGAAGTGAAAGAACAAATGGGCGTGGTTTCTATTTATGAGATTGAGAAAGAAGACTGACGTCAACCACTTATCGAATATTTAAAATATAACAAGCTACTTAAAGACCTACGCCATAAGACATATATGAGGTGTAAAGCTTCTTGCTTAATATACTTCTAAGACACTCTTTATTGATGTTATTTTGATGGAGTCTTTTATGTTGTCTTGGAGAAGAAGAAGCTATAAAAGATCTAAAAGAAACATACTCGGAGATCTATGAAGCACACTAATCAAGTCCTAAACTTTATTTTTTAATAAAAAGAATAGGATAATACTAGCCTACAATGGTGAAAAACTATGTAGACTATGCTATAAAATGTCAAACTTATCAGTTTTATGCTAATTTGATCCACCAGTCACCTGAGCCTTTATATTTGAAAATTTCTTCTTGGCCATTTAATGCTCGGGACTTGATGTGATAAGGTCATTATCAAAAAATTTAGAGGGGCATCTTTACATTTTAGTCGCAACTGATTACTTCTCGAAGTGGGCTGAAGCTACAACATTAAATGAGTTCAAGAAAGAGAAAATTGTAAGCTTTATTCATACAAGATATGAACCAAGTTAAGTTTGGATTTTGCTTCAAATGCCTACTGACCAGTTTTGCGAGATTAGATATATCTCTCAAACTATACATTGGATCAAGCTAAAATTTTATAGGAAAATACTAGACACATGAAAATATATTGTGGTAAAATCTCAGGTCAATTTGATTTTGGAAACATATTATTTAAATTGTTTGAAATTGGTGTTACTGTTTTGGAAGATTCATCGATAAAAAATGTTGTTTTTTAGCTATTTTCAACTTAACCAGTTCAAACCTGTAATGAGTTAATTTTTGACAAGAAATGGAGATTAAATAAGGCTTATTTAGGCCTTAAACTTGTGAATGAGCTTAGGCTATAAGGGTTCCTAATATGGCTTGGATTTATTGAAAAATTGGAGTCCATACTTTGTAAGGATTACAAGTCCCACATGGATTTGATGTGGTGCCATTTAAGGGGATCTTTCTATTAGGTTTCTTTTTCATATTTTGTTGGTATTCTTAACACTTCAAGGAGAATAAGAGGAGACAATATAAGGAAGGAAATCCTAAGAAATAAAAACAAAGTTTTCTAGTTGAATTCCTATCCTAAAAGTTTTGGCCAAAACACCACTCACGAGAGCTTAAGATTTCTGCTATATGAAGGAATTACTACACTAAAAGTTTCATAGTTGAAGAATTTGTTTTTATTATCCTACTTTATTGATTTTATGTTGAACAATTATTTTTAATTTAAGTTTGATTTGACCCATTATACATTGTTTAGGAGTTTATTTCATTGTTAGACTTATGTTAGTTGATTCCTGGTTTAGACCTATTAGCTTGCAACCCAAAAGGGATCCATTATGGTTATTTAGAGGAGATTATATAATGTTTCTGGAACTGTAATTCCAATAGCTAGGTCATAATAAACATGAGTTTCTTCCTTTTGATTGTTTGTGGCAAAACATCCTTTCTTTAAAAAGACAAAGATCGTACATCTAATTTATTGAAGATTAACTAACTTTGTGTTGTCATTTGCATACTTCAGGATCTTAGGTATAAGGTTATTTCTAGGTCCAATTTTATTCCAATACCTTTGGTTTTTAAGTATATAGTTACCTTTGGGTCAAAGTTTTTATCAAACTTGGTTTTTGGCTTTTCGGGTTGTATTTCAACTTTATTGGGGGGTTGCTTGACTACGTGATCAAGATATCCATATCAGGAGTTCTACAATACAATCATGAACAAGTTATGTGCACAACTTGGTTTCAAACAACATAACTCTTTTATGTACAATGCTCCGACTAATGGCTTAGCAGAAGCTTTTAACAAAAACTTATGCAATATTCTCAAGAAGATGATGAATTGCTCGAAGAAGGATTGACATGATAAAATCGAAGAAGCACCATAGGCTTATTATACTACATTATAAACGCTAACTCAAGCTACTCTATATTACTTGGTATATGGTGTTGAAGATGTTCTTCCACTAGAATGTCAAATTCCATCTCTAAGGATTACAATCCAAGGAATCTTCAATGAAGACACTATCTGTTTACGCCTCAACAAACTTGAAGCCTTAGATGAAAAATATCTTGAAGCACAACAATGCTTATTATAATGTTATCAAACTTGACTTTGTAGGGCTTTCAACACGAAGATGCAACCACACGCATTCCAAGTAAGAGATCTTGTCATGACAGTATGACGTCTGATAATCATGTTAAAACATATGGGCAACAAGTTCCTCTTTAAATAGGATGGACCTTATGTGGTTAAAGAAGTTTACACCAATAGAGCTTACAAAACTGTAAAAGATAATGGATTGAGGATTAGGCCCATCAATAACAAATTTTTAAAGGAATACTATACTTGAGAATTGATGTATCTCCTGGCCTACACAAGCTAAAACTGTGAATGACATCAAAAAAAAAAATCAAACTACTTTATGACTTGATCTTTTATCCACTAACATACACAGGTAACAAAACTCAAGCAAGGGCAAAATATAGACTTTATTGATAAAGAAGAATTCTACTACATTAATTGTGTATTCTCAATATAAAGTCATAAGTTAGTGTTACCAAAACTTAAAAGCATTCCAAAAGAAAAAGAAACAATAGAAAAATAAATAAATAAAGGGGTTCCAAATATGAGAAACTAATGACAAACCATGGTTTCCAGTTATGTTTTTTTAATTCTCTTTGTTTAGTCTTTAATAGTCTTTTTAATTTTTGAAGAATGACTACACTGGCTTCACTTATCATAGGGAAAGTAGATATTGTGGTGATCTGTACTTGAATACAAGAGGTTATGAATTTTCTCTTAAAAAGATCTTCTTTATACACCTTAAAGGATGACTCTAACTCAATCTTCTTACATTGCAGCTCCTTGAGTTGTTCCTCATTTTTGTTATCTTAGCATGGGTGGTGGAAAAAGATCTAGAGGCCTTTTCTATAAGAGCTTCAGAGTTTTTCAATTGCCCTTCAAGCTTTTTGATTTCTAAGCCTCGTTACTATGATGTCATCACAGAAGATAGTGAAGACTTTAAATCATTAATCTATTTAGCATCTTCAATCACTTTAGTCACCATTCTTCTGATAGAGGAGTAATCAACCTTTATATCTTTGATGGACCAAAATATGCTCTCTACTTTATTAGCCAAGTTAAGAAAGTAATGGATTAGTGTATGGATGATCTTATTTTTTATGCTCTCCCAACACTTAACACAAATTCAAATCTTATCTTGCCCATTATATCATTAACACAATACCTAGTTATTCCTGAAGGCTCAAATGCAGTAATAGCTCTAGGGGTATGCAAGTTAGTCCCTGTATTATTGAGTACTAATAGAGGTGGTGCCATAGATCAGTGATTAGACTACTCATGTGGCAAACTTTAAAAAGGATGAAAATTTCCGATCCTAATAGAAGTTACACTCGTCTCTGGCCTGATATATATATGTCAAATTCATTCCCTAGGTCCTGTTGACCAAGCTAAAACAAAAAACAATAAAAAAAGAAGGTTAACATATGATAAGTAACATAAATTGAAGAACAAAAAAAATATCTAATCAATTCATCAACATTATCTGACATGATTGATGCATTATGGACACTGTAACAAAACTCAATTCGCAAGAATTGAACACCTTCTTGGTATGTTTTAAACATTTATAATGATAATCACTATCTTCATGTTCACTATTCTCGACAATTAAAATTGCTTCAACATTGTCTTCCTCCTTTTCCTACACACATATCATTATGAGCATTTTAAAAAAAAAAAACTTTGATGGAAGGTGCAGAAAAAAATAGTGTTCATTTACCAATTGTGAAGAAAAGGATTGTGCACTCATTTTCTTTGCCCCCAAAGTAGCTATAATGGATTTTTTTTTCTTGAGAGAATCTTTTGAAACACTCATTCCCTTCATATTAGAAATCACAAGTGTTGTCTTCTTTATATGGGAATATGTTTGGGCACCATTATCTTTGCCAAAATCAACATCAACTACTTGTTTGTCTTTTATATGGGTAGGAGAAATTATTTTTTTCTTTGTTAAGATAAAGTCATTCTTCTCTTTTTCCCTTTTTAGATACTGTAACAACATTTGTAAGACCTTTAGGAATGTTTTCATCTATTGAGGACAAACTTTGAACCACTTTACAGCCCACAAATCCATGTAGTATTTAGTCACCAAAAGAAGTCTAGCACTTGGAGGAAAAGGGAAGCTTGCAAGATAGTAACTCTAGCCATAAAAAATAATACATGAGATATAATTCTTTTGGGATTCCTGAAAAGAGCATTGGCCTGAGATTCATTAAAATGTTTTCTTAACTCTTTATCAGCATATTTGTTCATCCCAACTGAGTTGATATAGCTAGTGGTTGTTCGATGGGTGCTAATTTTTTTTGTAAGCCAACAACTAAAAAATGAATAGGAAAAGTGATGTATTGTGTAGTCTCACCTAATATGGATTGGATCTCCCTTAGACCCTTGAAAATACTTGTCAGAACTGGTATTGTAGGAGAGAATTGCCTTCCAGTCGCCATCATAGATATTACTTGAAAAGTACTAGGATGAATAGAACCAACATCTTTGCTAAAAAATACAAATTTGCATAGCCAATATGAAAGAAAAGATGCCAAAAAAATTCATCTTAAATATGACAAGGGACATTAAACTCTTTGAGAAGATGCATGAATTTGCTATAGCGAACACAAGACTTGTCAAATGAGCCTGATAGAGAAGTAATATTATTGGATTTACTAGACTAACCATTTTGATTCATAGAGAAAAGCACCTTGTATCTTAGGTCGTCTCGGAACCATAAATCTACCCAATCTTGAAGAGTAATCACATAATCACCATTAACAGCCTCACATTCCTTACAAAAGACAAAAAATAGATATTAACAGCTTTTTGGAAGAAAATAACTTCTTTTTTTTATCAACTTTAATAAGTTCATCAGCAAAAGGGATGACTTCATCATGAAAGGTGCTAAAAAATAGGATGACCACTAGATTATTTTAATTGCCAAAGTGACACAGACTCCTCTCCACCCGAGGTAGATATTGTGTTAGCAGAAAGATTCCAATGGTTATAGAAAGAACGGATAACATTCATCTGCCATTCATATATAAAAAAGGATGCAAAAATGGTGTCTCGAATATATGCCCTCTTGAGGATCAGCTCATAGTGTTTCAAAACATGTTATATCCATTCCTAATACTTGGGAGTATACTCAAGTGCACCAGAGATTGGGAAGTAATCCTTACAATGAGCGTCACCAACATGTTTATGCTAGTCTAGTGGTGATAGATCAACCATAAAGGATGTCGAAGGACTGAAGTTGTTCCTGATGTGAACTACGATGACCATAAAGCTCACAAGAAGTCTCCAATGACAAAAAAGATAAATGCTTAATGCTTTCAAATGGCCACTTCTTAGCGAATAAAACATCGACGGGTTCATGTACACGAAGGCTTGTTTGACGATACTTGTCCTCAATTACTAAGAACCTTTTAGAAGAAGAAAATGAATTCCTAAAAGTCACCATCTAAAAAAAAAGAGTGGATATTAAGGGCATATTTGAAATAAGGGATATAGAACAAGATAGCGTTTCCAATGATGTTTACAAATTCTTTTTTTTTTTTCTAGAACATACATTGATCAAGAGCCAAAGAAGAGTGGTGCTCTAGCGTTTGAAAAGAGGTTATGGAACATCCAAATCTGATGGTTCATCAAAAGTAGTAGCCGATGATTGTCAATCACCACAACCGTTGATAGACAACCTTCAAGCTCCATAACTGTTAAGAAATGGTTCAAGTTTCACAATCATTGATAAATGACTTTTTTAGCTCCTTAATTGTTGAGAAACAGCTCTTCGAGCTCCATAACTATTGATTAATAGTTCACCAAAGGCCGTAATCTTTGAGAAACGGTTCACGCACCAAATCCCATGAGAAAGCAGCAGTTGTTCAGAAACAATTATCACTAAACACTATGGAAAATCCCAATCACCAAGACAACTTATTTGGAACCTGAGATAAAAAAGAAAAGAGGTGAGGTACATAATATCCATGCCGAAAAGACCTTGATCGTTCAATAACATCCATGCAAAATAAAGTCCCACAGTAAGTCTTAAAAAAAGGGTCATTATCCAAGCACAACAATGAATGCAAAGTTTGAAATTAAGCTTTAGCTGCTGTCAATCAAAGTGGACGTGCATTCGTGACTCACGCGGAGGTTGGCAGTTTGCCTAATGCTTATGTAGCTTGAGAAGTATGAATTAATATGGCCAGCTGGCATTGGCATCCTGTATCAATTAATACCCACTAAATCCAAGACTAGTATTTTGGAATTACAGAGTCATGATCGAATATGCCATTAAAAGTCGTGGCCTTGTATTCCCCAATATAACATTAAATCCAAAACTAGTTTGATGGGTTATTGAATTTTTTTCTTACAAGGATTTTCCTATTTCTACGTGTTAAGGAAGGAAGGAATTATAATTTACTAGCACCAAATCTCTCCTTCCCCTCTCTCTCTCGGCAATTCTTTCAGTGAAGAATGAAATTAACAAAGCATGGAGGAACGCAAGCCAAACCAAGAGAGAGAGAAAATTAATATATTTTAGTCAGAATCATAAACGAATTGAGTTAGTGTATTCAGTGTGATGAGAACTGCTAAACAAGATATCATAGTAACCACTTCGGTGAAATAAAAATCAATCAAATTTTTAAATTTCTAATTTTAATAATTATATTTTATTTTCATGATAAAATATATCTATATTAATTTATTGTGAAAATTTAATATAATCCAAATCAAAATTTAATAAAAAAATATATTCAAAAGTATAAAGTTTTCTCAATTATAGTTTTGAGATATGCCCACTTATTATTAAGTGTAAATAAACTTGTCTCAAAAGGATATTTATAGAAATAAAATTTTTGTAGCAATCAAATTATATTATGTGTCATTTTTATTTTATTTTTACATAAAAAAATGAAATAAAATTAAAATAAATGACATGAATAATTTTTATATTTTTGAGCTAATAAAAGGTTGACATGTGAGATAAGATATTTAAAGATATCTTGTCATAAATATAAAACCTAACAAATAAAAATAAATCATTAAAATAATATTATATGACATTGAAAAAGAACCCAAGAGCCCCTATAAATGTTTATAAATTGAGGGCCTTACCCTAGATAAAAAGGGAGGGAAGAATTCTTAGGGCTATAAAAAATCTTCTTCAAGACATGATTTTTAAGAAAAAAAGCTATCTCAAAAGCTCTTAAGCCTTCTTTATCTACGCTTGAAATCTATAAGAAACAAAACCATGTTGGATCAAGCCTAAATTCCCCATAAGAGTAGTTTAACAATACCTTGAAGACAAATCAAAGATATCATTCAAAACATAAAATCATCAAATCTTGCTCTCTAATACACCCTTAAATTCGTGTTCTAACAAAACATAAATCTTGACTTGATTACACAAGTAGATCAAGTTACCACATATTAAATCCAAGGGAAGAAAAAAAGGATTGTTTATTCATTTTGTAAGAATATTTTAAATACAGATTGTATCCAATTACATATTTTAATAAAATAAAATATTTGTACATGTGTATTTGTTTAATTTTAAGTGCTCAAAATTGTGTCTACAATGGGTTGATTTTTATTGTTTTGGGTATTTTTTTAAATTGATTTATTTCATTTTTATCTTTCAACATTTAATTTATTTGAAATTGATCTTCCTACCTTTATTTTCATTTGCTTTCTGTTGGTTTATCTTGATTCTGTGCCCATGGTCACAGGATTTGCGAGTAAACCTAGATTGACTCATATTTTTTATTGTTTTTTTTAATTATTTTTTTTCGTTTTTATCCTTCAACATTAAGTTATTCAAACACTAAACCTCATAATTTTATTCAATTTTCTTTCAAACATGATCATCCTAGTATCATGACTGGGTCAAAGATTTTGCCAAATAAACATAAGAAGCATAGGGTGATGAATCCTTTCTTGATTACTCAAATACCTTCATATAGTTTATGTTATACCCAATATCTGCCCGTTTGTTACCCTTAATTAGGATAACGTGTGGTCATGATCAAAATATAACACTCCTTATATAAAATAACATAGTGATATCAAGTTTAAAAATCACTTATATAACTATCACATTAATTTTTCTATAGATATAAGTAATTTTTATTGTCATTGTTATTACCTTAGTTTTCTTTTAATTTGGATGCATAAAGTATTTTTGGCATTTAGAAAGATTATTTGCTTTTATGATGATTGCATTGTTGAAAGTTTACTGCTAATTAAACATGGAAATCAGCAAAATTCTGAACAGCAGAAGGCCCAGGAAGACACAAAGAGGTTGGTTTCTGCAATTCTACTTTAGCATTATTACTCGATACTTTTTAAGGGCCTGTTTTGGTTTCTGGAAACTTGCTTTCAAAATGAGAGCATAAACTATAAAGAGCATAGAAGTTCTTTAATAAGATCATTATTTATCTTTCAATTGTGCATGCATTCTCTTGAAAATCTTGTTGCATAGTTGCCTTCTCAGAAAGCATCGAATTACCACACTGCTTATGTTTCATATTGAATTGGTAGTTAATTTTATTTTTGATTTGGAACTCTGTTTATGATGCAATAATGTTTGAAAGAAAATTGAATAAAATTATGTTAATCCTGAGACTAAAGAAGCCTATGCCAAATACCTTGAACATTCTTCTTCTTCTTCTTCTTCTTCTTCTTCTTCTTATTATTATTATTATTATTATTATTATTATAGATAAAGCTGAAGTTCATGGAAAGTGCAGCAAGGAGACTTCTCCAGCTTATCATACAACCATGCTCATAAATTCTTCAGAACCTTGTGCACCCACTAAGCATATTGGCAGGTCCCATAACCTGACAAATACCAAGAACACATGATTACACCAAGTGGGAATATAAAATTCGCAGTACAATCTATTATCTTTGAAAACACAATATATCATTACATTAATTATCAAACATATAGGAATTCTTCATACAAATCAAATAAAAAAGATCTTACTTGGATCAGTTTTAGTAATGAGACCAGACTTCTGGTAGTCACAATTCCAAAGGTTTCTGCCATGGAAACTGTAGTAAAGATTCATAGCAACTGATGCATGATTTATGAAGGTATTGGGGTTGAAGCAGGGTCCATTTGGTTGTATGGTCGTGCAATCAACATGAACACAAGCAAATTCAAGATTTGCAGACAGTTCAGCATCAGTTGCTGATGGCTTTGCAACACACCAGGTTTTATCCTGCATCAACACAAGAAATTAATTTTTGACTATTAAAGGTCCAGTCTAGACTTCTGGATGAAAGGTTATAGAGATTTCAGTGTTCATTATACCTGTGCGTTAGCCGTTTTGATCATCCCTCCTGGACACATTTAAACAAGAAAATCATAAACTAACATTCTGATACAGAAGCATTTAAAAAATGGAAGAAAAATTATTGGAATTCTATAATTGCAGTCCAAGAAGTGATATTTCGAACATATGGTAGTGGTCATACTTAACCAGAAGATACAAGGCAGATATAAATGCAAGAAATTTACAGGTGTGAAGCTTGAAAATTAAATGGGATTATAAGAGACAAGATACATATACCAGCATTGCAGAGCAAAAGCATCAGCACGAAGGGGAGAATGGGAAGAGAGAATGTTGTTCCAGCCATGGCTTTGTTTACGCAGGAAAATTGAAGAAAACAGAAGACAGTGAAAATAGTTTCCAGTCTTTAATGTGAATGATGAAATGGGGGTGGCGTTCAAATATATAGGACATTGACGGGTATTGCCAGAACGAAAAAAATTACTTCCTGGACAGAATAGACAATGCCATATAGCTAGATGGTTGCTGGTTTCTAAATAGCAAACACGCAAACCCTGAATGTTTTTGTCATATGTATATTATTTTTACTCTATATTCATAAATCAAATATTAAATTAATTAATCAAATATTAAAGATAAATTAAGCATTTGTTAATAATAAATATATATTTAAATTAATATTATAATACAACATTTATCCAACTGATTAGCTATATATCATATTAAACTAAGAAGGGTAACATTACCTCTAACAATGTACGAGAAAAAGAAAAAGAAATTGTTGAATTTGTTTATCCACATAGTTTCATGTACAAGACTTAAAAAATATATACCTTGCGAAATTTGATGTGAAATTATTGACTGCGAGCATTTTTGCTGGCTGTAAAAACCTTTGGAGGTTGTGAATTAACTTGGCTTGTCATGAGGTGGTTTGGACTAAACATGGCATCAAGTCTCACATTACGAAAACGGAACCTTTCCATAATTATACAGACTCTGGTTTGCTTTAACAATTATGAAAGTGCCAGTCTTGAAGTTCCACAGTAGTTTTTTGCACATTGGGCATCTCTTTGAATATTTAGCAAAGATGGGTTTTGTTCATATATACAAAAAGGAATTCATTAAATGGTATTTTGCCTGATTGAGTTAATCTCACCTTTAATACACTGATTCCACACACTAACATTTCATGGCCAAAAGCTAAGTACGTGTTGCTCAGAGGCAGTGCATGGTGCCACTGGAAGAGTAAATTGGACATTGAATAGATTCTGATATTGAATTATTTTCTGTTTTAGTGAATGATATAACAGTAAATTTGAGAATTGACAGTATTGAATTATTTTGTTTTTTACTCTCCGGTGAGAGGCTCAGTGGACTTTCGGCTAGACAGTTGAGATACTCCATTACAAATTCTAAATAATTTTACAATCTGAACCTTATACCTCTTACAGGAAATTTCGTGTCCCTTCTAGTGAAAGAAAGTGTTTTAATACAATTGAGAATACATTAATGTTAAGTTGAAATATGAAAGATAATAGCATGAGAGTTGTTGGCTTGTAAATTTCCCTTTGGGGGATCCAACATCATTTGATCTGCTGGCTCCTGCGTACACCTAACGCCGAATAACCTCTCAGTTTTTTTAGGTAATTATCACTAGCTGTATTTTTGTTCAAAATTAGATTAGTGTTCATAGAAGTTTAGCTTTTATATATATATATATATATATAAACTTGCAATCAAAACTAAATATCATATAAATGTTTCAACTTAGATTTCAAGCATGAATCATTTTGGGTTTCAGAACTTAGATTTCAAGCATGAATCATTTTGGGTTTCAGAATGGGATCTCTGTCGGTCAGGCACTTAGGTGTTTTATTGATATTACCATACTGACAGACACTGATTGTATGCATTTGATGGAGTGGATTCTCTCCAAGATCAAGTTGTGGACCTAATCTTCTCTTTACTTATGTTGGGTGTCTCCAACTAATCAAATCAGTTCTCTTATGAGAGATTGGAACACAATCCTATCATGCATTATAATAATATCTATAGAATTTATACTTAAATAAACCTAGTATTTGATTATTACTTGCTGAAGCACTTGAAATACAACCAAATTGAAAAATTATTGTTTTCAAAGATCCATTGATCATTTATCCTTAAAGCTTGATTGATCTTCTCTTGGTATAAAAAAAAAAATGATTTCAATATGTCTTTAATAATTCCAACAACATCACCTTTATTTAGGTGAACTTTTAAACAAGGTTTAATAATCTCAAGGAAATATAGCAGAACTATCTCTCTATAAGGATCAAATTTAAGCTCGGAGGAAATAGAATAAAAAATAGTTATCTTAAAACTAAGTAATTTATGTTGAAACTAGAGGTGAGGAATATTGAGTTTTCTGAAATAAATATAAACAACAAAAATGATAAATTTAAATTTTTTTCCAGAAATTCTAAGGTTATGTTAGACATATCTAGAGTTGTTCAGGGTTTATACGAAGATTACTTGAAGATCAAATGTTCTTTTCAGCTTTGAAGATTTGTTTCAATGCTGAGTTGTTGCAAATCACAAGTCATCAAAGTGTCGGACCTCTAATGGTCATCTATATGAATCACCAGTGATAAATCTCTTAAACCCTTTTAAAAGAGAGGAATTATTATGCATTTGAGTCCTTATTTTTTGTTTTTAGGGTATTCTGTACTGTGTATTACTATACTGTCCAGAAAATAAGAGGCATAATATTCTATTTATAGGAAAAACTGAAAACCCTATAAATAGCATAATATTAATTTGCCATCTGAATTATATCATGTATATTATTTTACGATAATTTTAGAAATTTATTCAATAAAGTCCTTACTTGATTTTTCTAGGTCTAGAATTGTAATTCCCTGTATAAATTACATTATAGTCTTCAATTTCTAAAACTTGCTTACAATCAAGTCATACTTGATTAATCATCCTAATTTAATTTTTGAGTAATGGTTCTTATGTGTGTAACCCATTAGGTTCCCTAATAAGTTGGCCTAAATATAAATCATAATTCTAAATAAAATAAGATTAAATTAATTAAATTAATTAATTTGTTATCAATTCAACAATTTATTGATTTATATTTGAAGATCAAATACAATGTCTAGCAACCTATCATGATCCCCCAAATATTAAGAAAGTTATAAGTGATTTGACTTAATAATGTTCCAACTTAGATATTATAGCTTGAAATGTGTCTATTTTATCAAATCATGTTTGTTTTCAATACCATAGTCATTGATTATTTAAACGGGATTTCAAATTCTTTTCAAATCTCATTCCACCTTACGCAAAAATTTATAATCAAAAGTATTTAAGATCATAAGGAACATTTTTCCTAATTCACATAGGATAAAGATTAATAATCAATACTATTTAAGATCATAAGGAACATTTTCCCTAATTCACATAGGATGATGAAACCTTTATTGATCACTCAAATACCTTCATATAGTTCATGATATACCAAATATATGCTTGTTTGTTACCTTTGATTAGAATAACAAGTAGCAAGATCAAAATATAAAATTCTCTATGTAAGATAACTGAGTAATCTTAAGTCTAAGGATCACTTACACAACTGTTATGTGAGCCTTTTGATAGACATATGTGATCTCTCCATATGAAATTATCATGCGAGTCAGATTGGTGTACATGTCATCTAACAAGCACCTACATATTAGTTTTAGGTATCTTACATAGACCAACTTATGAAAAGAACTGCTTCCTTTTATAAACAAAAAAACATAATATGTACTAGTCTCAACAACACTAATGAATGTCCACTCTTAATAGAGCATTGACTAAGAACATTTAGGAACAATGCTTTGATGCAATAAAAATCTCATAATTATAACAACTTTATAATTTCTTTTGCAGAACACTTTTATCTCAAGGACTTTATCTTCACTTTAGATTTATTAATCAAATATTTGATGAATATTAAAGATAAATAAGCCTTTATTAAAAATTAAATATGTGTACATGAACAAGTCAATTCTACGTGTAACCAATCAATTGGCTACAAGGCATATACACCAACAATCTTTCATTTGCACTAAAGTCAATCACTCATGCATCAAATACCATATCACTCTACTTGATAATAATGTTTTTACTAAGACAATAGCTTGGTAAGAGGATTTATAATAATCTTTTCAGTGGGTACTTGCTTTATTTTTACATCTTTCATTTCTATGATTCTCTGATCAAATGGAATTGTCTAAGTATATTTTTAAATAATTGATGAGACATTGGTTTCTTTGCATGTGCAATTGCTCCATTGTTAACACAATACAAGTTTACTGAATCAACAATGGTAGGAACTATACCTAGTTCAATGATGAATTTCTTGATCCAAATAACCTTTTTCATCCCCTTAAATATAAAGGTGTACTTAACTTTAGTTGTAGAATCTACATTAATCTCTTATTTAGAACTCTTCTAACTCGACATCACTATTTAGAGTAAATTATAACCAGACTAAATTTTGTATTTTCAATATCTTATTGAAAACTAACATCCAAATAACCATGAACTACTAGTTCATCTCCTTCAAAAATCAGAAAAACATTCTTAGTTCTTTTCAAGTACATAAGAATGTTTTTTTAACTATATTTTAGTGACCTTTACCTAGATTAGATCGGTATTTACTCACTATGCTCAAAATATAAGATACATCTAGTATTTATCATATCTCTCTTAATTTGTGTTTTAAGAAACATATCCTTGGAGAGACATATCTTATATAAAATCGGTAACTATCATCTGTTGCATTCTTTCATGCTAAAGTGTTCTAGCATCTTATCTATATACATGAATTGGGACAATCCAAGCAGCCTTTTAAATTTACCTCTATAGATTTGTATTCCTAGTATATCTTTCATCGAGAAACTCTTGGACAACTGAATATTTATTAACTAGAGTAATGAAATATCGTTTCCTATTAATAATATGTCATCTATATATAATATTTGGAAAACAACTGCACTCCCACTACTATTTTTATAAACACAAGGTTTATCCATATTTTTTATGAAATCAAACTGTTTGATTATCTCATCAAACTAAGTATTTCAACTCCTTGAAGTTTAATTAAGTCCATAAATGGATTTTTATAAATTGTATACTTTATTGGTAAATTTCTTAGATTCAAAACTTTCAGGTTATGTCACATATATATCTTCTTGAAGATTATCATTAAGGAATTCAATTTTGACATCCATTTGCCAATTATTATAATCATAGTATGCAGTTATAGCAAATAAAATCCTTATGGATTTTAACATAGTTATCGGTAATAAGGTTTCAACAAAGTCAATCTATTTATCTTTTCTGTAACCTTTGATAACTAGTCTAGCTTTGTATGTTTGTACATTGCTATCCATGTCAGTCTTAATCTTAAAGACACTTATATGTAATGGGTTTTATCCTTTTAGGCGGATCAACCAAGGTTCATACATTGTTGGTGTATATGGAATCCATTTCAGATTTTATGGCCTTAAGCCATTTCTTAGAATCAATATCGGATATTGGTTCCATGTAGTTAGTAGACTCATCAAGCATGAGCAACTCATCATTTTCAGCTTTCATGAAAAGTTCATATCTCATTGGTGCATGACGTGTCCTACCATATCCATGGAGTTCTTATATTTCTTAAGGGTGTGTTTGTTTCCCGGAAAGTGGTTTCCGGAAAACCACTTTCCAAACTTTTCTATATTTGTTTGCCATTAGGAAAGTTGGTCAACGAAAAACACTTTTCAGTCAAAGACAAATTTGGCTTGGTTTCTAGCAAAGTGTTTTCCTTTTATTTTGGGCGGAAAACACTTTCCAGAAGTTGTGAAAAATTTAGAAATGTTATATTATTTGCTGATTATATCAAATTTGATCCTCAAACTTTTGATTGTTATATATATTTTGTTTTGAATATTTGTTTTTCAATTTCATCTCTTAGAATTTAATTTTTATATTAACTTTGATTCTCATTTTTTTAATTGTTATTTGCTTTTCCCTTATCATTTTTTAATTGAAATTTTTTATCTATCAAATTTGGTTCTCATTCTTTTATTGTTACTTATTTTATTTGAAATAATTTATGAAATGATAATTATTATTATTTTAATTTCTTCATCTTTCAATTTTTTATTTTTTAGATTTGATCTCTGTTATTTTAATTATTATTTATTTTATTTGAGATAATTTATGAAATTATATCTTTTTTCAATTTCATTCTCATTCAACTTTTTAATTTGTAAGATTTTTTTCTAATTATTTTAATAAACTTGAAAAAAAAATATTAATAAGTTATTTACAGCTCATTTTTCACGACATAACCAAACACTGGAAAGTGTTTTTCAACTTATTTTTCATTACACTACCAAACATCGAAAAATAATTCACTTTTCCAGAATTCACTTTTGAAAAAAAAATTATTTTCCAGTAAACAAATGGGGCCTAAGTATCACTAAACACGAGCTATTAGTGAAAGTTTGACAATTGTAGTCCATTAGATGTGATCTATAACTAACCTAACCTTTAAAATGGTAGATTTAATGTGTTTGGTATTAAAAAAAAAATAGATTTAAGAAAAACTCTTTTAGTTATGGTTTTAAAAAAATAGATTTAAAATATGTTTGGTTGAAATTGTTGTAAGATGAATATTTGCATGCAAAATAAATAAAAAGCAAGTTTTCATGAATGAAAAGCAAACTATTTTAGCTTCTACAAAACTAAGATTTAAAACGCAATTATATGTGAGCTTAGTACAAAAGGCAGAAGCTATTTGACTAACCAAACAACTTTTTTTTTTTGTGGTTGGATAAAAAACAGAAACTATTATAATACCAAACAGTCTTTTAATCTTGGCAAACACAAAAGCCAGCTCAAGAATACCCTTGTTTCACACTTGCTATTTTTAAACTAACAATTTTATTTAATACTTCAATTAGTAAATTTATATTTTATTATGGTGTATTCAAATTTGGATGAAATACAAGAAATATTACTAAAAATAAAAAAGACATGGCTATTTTAATGTGTATACACCACACTGTTCACTCTCACATTTTATTATGAATTTATTGTTCGAAATTTTTCTTTTTTTTATTTGGTCCTTAAACTTTTTTTTTTTTGCATAATTGCACTTTTTTAATATGTGCAGCCTTGCATAGTTTTTTTTTTTCCTTCTATTTTATTCAATCAATTTAATATGTATATCTATTTCTATTATCGTTTGATTGAATAAAAAATTATTTTAATAAATAAATTTAGCAAACACAATCAAATAAATACTCTATCTTGCAAGATTAGATATGTTGATCTATATTTATCTCTTATTTTTTCAAGTTTTATTTTAAATTATTGTTTATGACTTTTTTTATTTATTAACACAGTTCTCTATTTATTTAATTACATATATCCATGAACTTTTTTATTTTCACTTGGAATTCTTTTAACTACAAAAAGCATTAAAAAAAACATGCTTATGCAAATTTTTTGTAGAAAAAAATATATCTAACACACAACAAATCAAGAGCCAAATAACTAGTTATGACTATTATTTGTTGATATAACTTTACTATTAGGAATATCCACTTGTTTTTTCCAGTTTGATTAACTAAGAATGCAAGTACACAATTTTATAATTAAAGGACCAAACTGAATTTTGGCCAGTTTAAATGCACTGAAGAGCTCGTATGAGCGTCTTATATTATAGTTCTACTAGTCTTTCGAAAAGAAAAGAAAAGGCTAATAAAATAAGTGCCTTTCCCGTAGAAAACAGGAAGAAATGAATTTCTCAAAAGAATCGGTGCCGTCCTCCATTTCAGAAACAATCACAGAAAAAATTCCAAGAGCAACAGATCCCAACTGAATGGGAATGTGATCCCCAATATCATTTGCGTAAGCATTTAATTAATTCCAAACAGAAGTTTTGATTTAATCCCTTAGTCCTAAGCATTCTAAGCTAAAAGACAACATAATTTGCCAGTTAACGATTAGACAACCACTATCCAAGGTGGCATAAAAAATCTCAAAATTCCCTTCTTTTTTTTTTCTTTTTTCTTTTTTTTTTACAGGTCCCATGCATGAAATAACACTATGGAGATATCAAAATGTCAGGGAGACTCCTGAAAACTAGGGTCCAAAAGATTTAGCATTTTACCTCACTGTACAAGTCTGTCGATCAACCCATCGTCAAACAGAAAATGCCTTCGGGGGTCTCTTTCTCTGACATTGCAGTTTGACTAGGGTCCGTTTCTGTTGACTCTTTCTCAGGAGATATTGACTTTGGACTAGGCTCACATTTTGGTGACTCTACCTCACCTGAAATTGAGGCTGAACAGCACTGCGAAGCTTTATCCAACTCTGTTGGGCCAGCACCATTATTTCTCTCTGGGTTTTCAGGTTCTCCATTTCCTGATGCAGAAACTTCCTGGGAATCCAAACGAGCTAGATTTTTAACAGGCTGTACATCAGCATGTACAAGACACTTGGGAGCAGATGAGTTTTCTCCAATGCTAGAAGTGCTAGTCATCAGCCACTCAAACTTCAAATTCTTGCCTTGCCAACATTTACCATTAAGGAATGCTCTCTCAGCAGATCTGCGAGTTGCGAAAGTCACACGAGCTGAACAACTTTTTACTGTATCTGATCCATCACCATTGCCATCACCATCATAATCACCAGGCTCATCTTCTAGTTCCACGGAAGAAAGATAACCATATGATGAGAAGTGTTCCTTCAAAGCAGCAACCTGCAAGGCAACAATACATCAGTTTACCCTGTTATTCCCACATGGAACCTTAAGCATTTTATCATGACATGACTGAGAAGGAACACGAGACAAACAACAAGAAAAGATATGCATCCACTACTATTACACTATTATACATGGGCTGGTGGCAACACACACACAAAGGATATATATATATAAAGAGAGAGAGAGGGAGGGAGGGAGGGAGAGACATTTGCCAAACCAGCTGGTAAAGGTGAAATAATTTTAAACGCTGTGGGTCGGTTGTCCAACTTGTATTTATTCATCAAAAAAGGAGGCCCAACAGGTGCTAATGGATGAATTGATTGCTTTGAGCCAGCAGACTCCTGCAGAGCCATCACTGTACTTGTTTTGGTACTAGAAGACACAATATTCTCCATTCTTTTGTTCTTATCCACTATCCCACCATGTGGTGATGCGACACCGGCACCTGGATCAGCAGACCTCGTAGTAGCAGCTTTGGCAACATCAGATGCTATTCCAGTTTTTTGTCTCTTAGAAGCAGGCTCCGTTGCTACCTCACCCTTGACTCCTGTAGCCTGCAAAGCGCAAAATTTGAGAGCAAGAGATAGAGGCGTACAGTCAGCTTCATATGTTATATTGGTTGTGTGTATGCATGTGCGCTGAAAAGATAACTACACCTATCATGAATCTGTTTACTTGTGAAAAAGGCATGCATTCTCTACATAATTATTTCTCTCACTGCTCCCAGCATAGTTCCATAAACAACAACTGATGCAAACCAGGACTGCCTCACAGGCTCAAGATTAATAAACAGACTCTAAATGATCTAAGATGCACGCAAGTGTCATCCATGCTTTGCTCCATATTCAGGATTCAAAAGGTGAGTTTCAGTGCCACCACATACACATGCATTATAGAATTTTGGCTCCAAAAGTAGTAGCCTAATTTTGACTCTATATGATCATATATGCTTGGTAAACAATATTCAGAAGTCATGTTGGCATTACTTGTTTCTCAAGTTTGTGCAACTGACGCCGAAAGTCATTTCGCTTCTGATCCAGCAGCTCCTGTTTCTTGCGAAGTTCCTCCTTCAATTGTTCTAAATTCTCTAGCTTCTTCTGCATAGGAGGAGAAACCTCTGGACCATTTGTGATGTCGACCTTAGGGTGGTCAGTGGCAGGCATAGAAGTATCAGAGGTAGGGACTACAGTAGTCTTTGAAATAGCCAACTGAAGATTATCCTTTCCACCGTTACCAATAGACAGGTGGGGTAGACCTGAAGTAGCAGGAACACCCCGGGAAGTAGCATCATCAGGTATGCTATCACGATTAGCCCACCACAGTCTGATAAAACGATTGCCCATTACAGCATCAGGTGCCCTTAGAGCAGCTTCTGCCTCTTCCCTTTTAGAAAACTGAATAAATGCTCGCTCACTGTTCAATGGAATATAAATGTCAATAACCTCTCCAAATTTTTGAAAATGAGAAAGTAGAGCGTCTCTTTTGTTGCTTTTATGCGGAATGCCATTCACAAATAGTGTTCGCAGTGCCTTTTGAGATAGTTTCCGCGTGTGACGCATGGTATCGCTATGTATCTTGGCAGGTGAATCCATGGTTTTTGTGCCACAATCGTCAAAATTAGTGCACTTTCCTTGATGGGAAGTACCATGAACATTGTCTAATGCACCCTGATCTTCCTTGGATTCACTCTCCATATAACTTGACATACTTGCTGTGGAATCGATTTTCTCTTTCACATCTAATCTATTGTTCAAAGACCCAATTCTACCCCAAACAGAAGAATTCATGCCTTGAAAACCCACAGCAATCCCAGTGCTTCTAATTGGGCATTCATTATCAGCACCATCACGTAACCTGGCATGATTGTGATCAGAAGGATCCACACTTATCATGGATTCAGTTTCATCAAATTTAGGTGAATGTGGTGCTAAGAGTGTACTAGAAGTTTCGGGACCATTGTCATTCCACAGGGGCTGATCTGGGTCATACAAGTCTCCTCCACTCACACTAACAGAACCAGTATACGCACCGTTCAGACCCAAGCCATCATCAACTATTCCAGGCTTGTTACTTTTTCCATGCATTCCTTTGCTATTCATCAATGTGGCTGGAGGGGCACCAACTGTTGGCACAGCCCCCAGTCCAGAAGTTGTTCCAGGTAGTTGGGCACGTGGAAGTGAAACAGGGAGATTAAACTGTGAAAGGCTCTGCAAGTGGTGAAAGAATAAATTACTTGTGGCAAATTAAAAATAACCCCAATAATCATGACAATAAAAACACAATTCATCAAATAGTATCAGTAAATGCAATATCAAATCCCAGGAGTGATCCCAGCATGTAATTCTGCCAGGAAGTTCTGAGCTTTTTCTTATTTTGAGTCTCTTCCCTTGAGTTTGTGTAAACAATCTATAATGGAATAATTAGGTAATAAAAAAACATTAAAATATGATTCCTCTTCCGACCACTTCACTGAATGCTTTGATCATCTAGCATAGGTAAAAAAAAGAAAAGGTCAAATACAATTACTGACTGACCATGAAGTGCAAAGAAATTAATGCCAACTCCATTGTTTCAGCACATTTGAAGGCTACAACAAAATTGATTCATGTGCAAGAGGATCTTGGTGGCCTAAAAGTGTAGCTCTGCTCCCACATCTAAGGCTTCTCTAAGTTAGATGGCTAAAAATAACTAGACAAGCTATAAATAGTTGGTAGATGTCACACACAGAAATGAATGATAAATTTGTCATAAGACAAGACACATGAATGTGTTAAATGAACTTAAAAAAGAGTCATTGATGGGCAAAACAAATTGTAACAAAAACACACACAACACATTAATTAATAAAACAATCTGAATCAGGTATTCAGAGGAGTCATACATTCAGGTTTTCCAGCAACCAAGCATCTTGTGAATGTTAGAAACGAAATAGTCCAGGTTAAAAATAAAAAAAATAAAAAAAGCATGACTTATTCTATGGTTTCATCCATAATAATAGATGTCAAGTCACATTAAACTCTGCAATCAGCATTTCTTAGATCTTGGAAATCAAGGTCAGAGATATTTCAACAGTTGCAAACACAAATGAGAGGCAGTTAATCAAAAAACACAAAATGATGGCAACATACAACCAGAACAATTTAGGGCATGGATTCGTCTCTTCCTGCCTCGGATGCTAAGTCAGATAAGAAATGGATATCCATGATCAGTAACATAATATACATATTCAAAAGACATACTTGAACATCTTCAACCACGATGCGATTGACACCATGCTCCAATGGACACATGTCCCCTCTTAAACAAAATCCGCGCTCCTCAAAATCTCTACACCTCTGGTGAGGAATGCCCATGTTCAATGAAGAATTTACTGCTGGTCTGAGTGTTCCTTGCAACCCAATGGGATGGATTGTATCCAGGCCACCATTTGACATTCTTGGCATTAAACCAAAAGCATTCCAGGATGCACTCTGCACATTTGAAACATTTGCCAACCCCCTCCCGGCAAAGAGGCTTGGCCCCAGGTGAGCCATTTGAGAAGCAATGCCAACTGAGCTGAACCTAGAATCACGTTGGCTCCAAGAACCATACTCCCTTCCTCTTCCCCTGCTAGGACCAGGATCTCCAGAAAATGTTTGGTTTAACCGGATTCTTTGATTCAAATCCACAGGCATTCGGGGTAATGACATTAGGTCAGGTCGTATTCTTTCAAACTTTGTGGCATAGTCCTTCTCAAGAGAAACAGAGTTATAATTTTTCCAGGTTTCACGAGCTTGAGATTCATTTTCCCGGAAAGGATGCCCATTTTCAAAGTGTTTGTTATGCTTCCTGTATGGCCTTGTAGAAACTGGTTCCAGAGAATCTCTCTCCAAAGATTGAGAACGCGTCTCTCGTCTACGATGCTTATGGTTGCGATCATCATCTTCCTCATCACTGACTTCCTTCTCCTCAGGATCACTAATGCATTCAGCAGGAGAAAGACCACCTGTCTTTAGTGGCGAAACTTTCAGCTCCATTTACAACACTTATGAAAAGTAGATGGTTGTTTTGTGGCATCAAATTCCCAAACTCTCTCTAGATGTAGCAATCAAAACAGTTTGATTGCTGGGATTTCTTCAACAACTGATTGGCAACCTGGAATCAGGAAAGAGGTAAGCAACAACAAGAATGAAAAAGAAACACAGATGAACCCTACCGTAGAAAGAAACAAAGATTAGCAGTTGTAATTCTCATTTACATCAATGTGTTTGTGTGAGTTAAGCAGTAACCTGTATTCATAAGGCTCCTATCCAATAAGTTGTTTGACAGGAATCAAATTAGTCAACAGTATCTTTTTCAACAAATCTTATTATGAGGGGGAAAACAAGGTTACTAAAGTCTGGGTTCCAGAGGTTCAGAAGCTACTTCCAACATAAATTTCACTATTTCTAATTGATTTTTTTCTGCTAAGGATCTATGGAAGCTGGGGTTTCATTTCATAAAGGGGTTAAGCTCCTTGAGTCATAATATGCCAAAATCTCCCGGCATAGGAAGTCTTGAATAATTAGTGAGACTACCACCATGAAAAATTCCAGTGCATAGCAACATATAATAACTTGATGAGTCAAACCATTTCCCTTCTAATATAATCTATCACTTCTATTCTCCTCGATTAATTTAGGAATCTCAAAGCTACTAAGCAGAGCAAAATGCAGTTGGGTAAGCCTCATTGTCACACTCAAGATGAAGCTCACCTATAGGAAATTAGGTGCGCTACTAGCCAATTTGATTGAACAAGGAAATCTTTACCTTATTTTTCCTTATCAGAACAACAAGAAGTATGATCACAAATGATATGATAAAGAAAAATCCATGAAGTCTGTGATTACCGTCAATAAAAAGATAAAAAATATCACCCATCAAAAAAGTCTAGAAAGAAAATAGGTAGAAGTTTTCTATCACATCAACAACTTAGAATACCATGCTTTCACATATGTAAAACAATTGTCAATACATATCTTCACAAAATTGAAGGTGCACCGGCACAAAACTCAAACAAAAAATAACTCTTCTTTAATAAGTGATCATCCAGCCTTAAATGTTATCCTTCAGCTTCAAGTAAACAATTGAGCTTAAATGGGTGTGACACCACCAGTGGCACACATAAAGATTGAATAGAGGCATCAGCGATTATTTTGGGATTATGTCTCTTATAAGACATGCAACAGATTCCCATAATCTGACAGCTTATGCTAAGAGTTAAAATTTCACTGCTACCAGTGATTTAGTTACAGATCTACATTAAGATCAACAGTTAATGCAACTAAAGCAAGAAGTCCTATATGGGATTAACTACACAGCTTCTACTTTCCAATTTTCTAGCAAAGGCCAAATTATTTTTCCCTACATGCAAGCCTTTTACTACATTTTATCTCAATTATAGTGCGAAGTAATTGGTACCTCGAGTTGCACTAGTGAGATGAAGAAGAAAACTAAGCAAAATCAAAAGGCAGCATTTAGTGAAAGCAGAAAGAAAGAAAAAACAGTTAGGCCCTTGGAGCCTCCTGTGCTAGAATGCAACAATAAAATAGGCATCACAAAACAGGCCAATCTTCAAAATGGATACCTGTTTCAAACAACATGATGCATGAATGAGCTTTTCCCTATAACCTATATATTTCACCCCAAGAAACTAATCATATAACATATAAACACATCAATAGCTTAAGAATCCTAAATGCCAAACTTGGGAAAAGAAGAAGCATTGCAAATTCTGTTGCCACGGAGCCCAGAAAATGTAGTACAAATTACCAAATAACTTGGATTAGAACCTTAAAAAGACACTGGATGGCTAACAACTTTCCATTTGATTTACATAATATCCACAAGCAGGTTGCTTCACAAAATAACCTAATGAAGAACTATTCAACCCAAAACTTTGCTAGGTTGCACAGAAGTGACTTTAAAAAATCTAACATTTCCAGGAAACAAGATTGATATACAACTCATTTTAATTTTATACCACTCTCATTAACCCCAAAACTCCCTTTTTTTTTCTAGAATCCATCTCATTTGTGCTTCTATTTGAACAATTGATATATATGGATGTGTGTGTGTGTTCATAGATAGATGAGAAAAAGGCTTTTCTAAAAGTGTCTTTAGGTTTTTTAAAAGTTCCCTAAGGGCACACGATAACATTGTAGTTAGAACCCCTTCATTCTTACTGTGTGGACCATTACACATGCATTAGAAGAATCTTTTATTAACAGTGTGCTTCTCCAGACATCCAAACAACTGACCCTCAAGCTTTTGCCAATGAACATGATGAAGAGTACAGAAAAAACTACTATATTCAAATGCCTAATAACGAAGTGCTGAAATACTAATACACGACAAGAAAAAAGCCTATAAAACAGTTTTTATTGTGTAGCTAATGTTAAAAACAGACAGTTATTATGTTTGATCAGACAGGATCATCAGATACTCCTTCTCATAGATCAAACTACTGAACTACTACGAATCGACACCAAAACATGGTTGTGCATATACTAAAAAGAGCTATTTAAGCCAGACATAAACACGCAAAAGCTCTTCATAGTACACGCCAGATTAATTCACACCAGAAGCATAAAAACTGCACAGCACTTCTAAATACTACATGGTGAGGTTAAAATATGGTCTCTAATTACTGAAATAAATTAAATTCATAGACTAACATCAAGCTAAACATACTCAAAAACACTACATTTATGGAAAAAAAAGGGAAACATTATCCAGGACAAAACAAAAAGTGATGCCTCAATAAAAGAAATTGACAATTTTCTTAAAAATAAATAACGTAATTCACCCAAAAAAACGTATGCACTCGTACCATTAAAAAAAATTAAAAAAAAAATTCTGAAGAATTATATTAATTTTCACAATTATGAAATAGAGATAGCATGCAGTCACAATAAACCAACAGCAATTAGAAATAAATAAATATTCAAATCAAATCAAATCAAATAAAAGGCGTTAAGAATATTGTCTTACAGAATCTTCTAGAAGAAATTGAGCGAAGAAACGAAAACCGTTTCAGAGATTAGAAACCACCGATTCCATCTTGTCGTGTTATAGAGGAAAGAAGGTCATAACGCGGCCATGGAAGGGCATTTCGGAAAGAGGGGGAAGTTGGAGAGCGGAGGGGCAGGATCGTAATTGAGTGATGACCAAGAGCAGAAGTGAGTTTTTTTTGTTGGTTGAAGCTGTGTGTGAGAGAGAGAGAATCGAACAAGAGAAAGAAAATCAAACAAGATTTTTTTTTTTTTTTTTATCTAATAGAGAGATGATAGTATTGATATTATGTACCTAAAAGGAATTTAGAAAATGATGCGAGGACGAAACAAGAAGGTGGAATTATGTTTTGGTCCCATCAAACTTGAAAAAATTATGTGCTTTCTCATGATGGTTTGTAATTTGTGAATTGGCCCCTACACTTCTTGTATTCTTTTTCTTCTTTCATGTTCCATTTTTTTAATTATCAGTTGTTTTACAGGGATGAAATTAATGAATATTCACCCAAACGCAATTCAAATTAGTTGGATATTCTATGAATCATAGTTTTGAAACCCGACCCGGTCATCGACCCGGTCAAGTGATCGGGTCACTGGTCAGATGGGTTGACCCGGGTTGACCCGGGTCAACCCAAAAACAAAAACCTATAAAAAAAACACATAACTAGTTACAATGCAACACTTACATAAATCAAATTTAAATTATAAACCAACAACATAAATTTAATTCAATATTCAAAACACAAACAAAATATAAATTCTAAAATATTTAAAACAAAACATCCAACCACATAAATTCTAAATAAACAACACATTCACTTTTGTTGAATGAACACATTAAGTTCTTCTGTGTCCATAGAAGCAAAATTTGGATCAAATGTCGATGAAATTGAGCCAATCTCGTCAACACCTAATAAATCATCAGCATGCTCCTTTGAAACTTCATCGTCACAATCATCTTCAATATCATTAACATTTATGACATCTACATTTCAAACACAATTAATAAATAAATATTATAAATAAATATTCCCCCGATGAATCACCAACCAAAATATTACGCAGAGAAATAGAATCCACAAAATTTTGACAAAAATGCTGGGTCAATAAATATTCCCCCGAGCCTGGATCAACAAAATTTTGATCAACCAAAATAAAAGAAACAGATCAATAATTAACAAAATGTTGGGTCAACAATATAAAAGAAACAGATCATAATTAGCATGCCAAGCTCCTCTTTCTTACCCACAAAAGAGCCAGAGTAAACTGCTTCTAAACTTTTTGACAAAAAAGCAACGAAAACTAAACCTATTTGGGTGTTCACTATCAACCTCATTCAAGCTAAAAATCGTGGACAAAAACTAAACCTAACAGATCAACATTCAAGCTTTAACCACAATTATTTATGCTTCAAAAGTCCCAAGTCTAACAGTCTAACAGAGACAAAAAGAATGAAAGAAATAGTAGTTGAAAACTTGAAATACTGACCGGAAGAGGCAGCCGGTGCAATAGGCCGAGACGCAGTGGTCAAACCGTCAAAGGAAGAGAAGAGGCAGAGGCAGGAAGCGGCGGGAAGGTGACTAGATAAGAGATGTGAGAGAACGAAAAAACGTTGCGTTTCAAAAGGAGATTCAAAGATGACCTCAGCTCCTCATCAATCAATAGGCAGAATCCGCAGGGACGTCCTCTGCTCATCAGCTGGGCAGCTGGGTTTCACAGAGTGAGTAAATTAGGTTTGCCAATTGTAAATGATTTTGCTTCGTTCTTCTTCACACTGTCTTCAGCGTTTTGGCATTTTAGAATGATAAAAACGACGTCGTTTAATGACTTGCAATAAAAAAAAAATTGACCGGGTCTCACCCGGGGTTTGACCGGGTCGACCGGGTTTCGCCGGGTCAATTCCCGAGTGGGTTTTTGCCTTCACCCGGACTGGTCCCAGGCCCGGGTCGGCCGGGTCCCGGGTCAACCCGTCGGGCCGGTCCGGGTCTTAAAACACTGCTATGAATACTTATGGTTGAAGGTCAGTTTAAGTTCTGTTTGTTTTTGTGTTTTAAAAATATTTTTGAAAAAAATTTAAAATTTTTTATTTTTTTCTTTGCTTCAAATTAATATATTTTTGGTGTTTTTCTATCATTTTGATGCGTTGATATTAAAAATAATTTTTAAAAAATAAAATAAAAACATTATTTTATTACATTTTTAAGTGAAAAGCATTTTAAAAAGCACGCTGTTAAAACCTTAAAAAAAATAAAATTGGGATTTGGATGGATAATGAATACTACTCTACTCGATACAAATTTTATTTATATTTATAAAGTTTCCTTTATCGACACAACCAATTACCCAAACCTCTCATCATCTCTCTTTTTTCCATCAACAAAAAAAAAACACAAACATCTTTATTTATGAAGATACTACTCTCTCCTCTCGATTTGTTACTTTCTCTTATCTTAGCATGTTGTTTTTTCTTCTACTATTTTATGGAGGATTATGCTTTCATCATTTGAAATGTTGGTGTGTGTTAATTTGACAAATAGTCTTATGCTTGATCATTGTCAACCTATTAATCTATCGTTAATTATTTGATCAATATACTACTTGTTCGTGTTTTTTTTTTTCCTTTCAATAAAGAAAAACTATAATTAGAAACTTAATTCTAATTGAGATATATAATAGCCTCACTAATCTAACATAATATGGAGTTCTTAATTTGACTTTAACTTATTAAGAAGAAAAGAAAGGTAAAGTCAAAGAAAAGCATAAAAGAAAAGAAAAAAAATAAAAGAAAACTTGCAAATAAAAGAAAGATCGGTTGTCTCAACCAATCATTCACTGTAAGCAAAAGAAAGTAATAAATAGCTGAAAACTATGAATAAATTAAAAATAAATTATATATATAGTGATGGGGCATCATTTCAAGTTGGTGGATGGCATATTTATATTGTTACAGAGATCAAATTTCATGTAAACATCAATTCTTAATCTAATACAAATTATCTATAGTTGATAAGGATTGTAAAATCTTATTCCTAGTGCAATTTGTGCTCTATTATTTGCATTAATCCTATGTGTTTGTATCAATCAGTAATATCCATAAGTTATCTTGCTAGAGTTTTCTTTTTCTATAAGTTATCTTGCTAAACTTCTCTATTCAAACATAAAAATAACATCTTCAAGCTCTACACAATAAAAACCTTATCTCATTACCTATGTTTAGAACTACACAGATTATGTCCTTAATGCACATTGGTCTATCATCATGAATGCTCTAGAAAACATGATTGAATAATATCTTAGTCCATGCTTAGAATAAATCCATAAGAAGAAGATAATATGTTCATCTTAGATGTAGAGAGAGAGAAAGACTTCCATTCTAGGATGATCATGTGAACATTAACATATAAAAGAAGTTCATCCTAACATCGCTTAAAGTTCTCACTACAGATTATATCAAGTGGTTGGATAAAACACAATAACATTTTAATGGAGAATGGAAAGTTTAGAGGATGTTTAATGCAATCCAACTATCTAGGATTACCATCAAACCTATTATAAAACTACTAGCAGCCTTATCTCTCTTTTAGTAAAAGTCAAAAAACAATTTTATATTCAAGTACAGGATCTAAACTATCAACCTATATGATTTGGCTTTAATATGAGGCTTATACCTAGAAGGTGAAAAGCTTTATGCCTCTACATAAATGGTCACGGGTCAATTTGAAGACATATGGGTAGGGTTTTTTAAATATAGTATTTTGTTAAAGATGGAGAAGAAAGAAAGAAATTTTCCCTTCTAGATAGAAAATGAGCCTTTTCTTCTTTATTTAGTATGTAGATATTTAATTTGTTCTAGATCTAAGTGACCAATCAAGACTAATTTAAAGATAGTAATGGCATTTGTTAAAGGTAAGACTATTACCCTATGAATATTTATACCAAGCCACATATACAATGCATTAGGAGAATGCCATTTGAGAAGTGAGGAACACCATTTCATAATGAAAGAAAACATATATGGAGTTTTATGATGTGTTCTTGCATAGGAAATTGTCAATCTCCATGAGTATAGTACTAGGTAATCAACCTTAAACTCCTAGTTAACTTGTATAGAGGAGGGTTTGATGAGGACCTATTTCCACAACTTTCATTTCAAAAGATATTTAGAGACTTTTCTAGCTATAGAAAGGAGAAGAAGTCTAATGTGAACCCTGTGAATATAAAGATCCAGAAACCCACAGTGAAATCAACCCTTTCCAAGAAAGTTAAATTCAAGCTTGTGATTGATTTTGACACACTGATAATTTATACTAAGGCACTATAATTATAGAACTGGAACCTTGACTCATCGCCTATAAAGAGACACGAATGAGTAGTATAGAAGACACTATAAAGCTTAGTTAATTCTTTAATAAGTCATAGTAGTTCCATGAGGAACCAAGAGTAAGAACAAACTCTCACACACAAGTTTTATTTTTGAATAACCAATCAATCTCTTATTAATTTTTTTAAAACCTAAATACAAAATAAATAACCATATTTATACTAGTTAGAAAATCTTAAAAAAATATTGGAAAAATAATAAAAGAGTTCTAAATAAAATAGAAAAAAGAATTCTAAATCAACTAGGAAACTAATACAATTATTGCACAGTAGTTTCTGAACCTTATCTCTAGACCTTTCCAATGTTTAATTACCCTAAACATTTAACTCAATATACAACAAGACCTTTGGAATATTCTGGTAAAGTTTCGGCATGATCCAATGGTCGGATTAAAAGTTATATTTGTTAGTATAAAACTATGCGTTAGAGAAAATAAGCCTCAAACCATCTATAGTCCTTAAATGATAAGGAAAGGCCATGGTTTGACTATTATATTGATTTCAATTGATGACATATGCTGAATTGGGCTATAGTCCTTAAATGATAAGGAAAGGCCATGGTTTGACTATTATATTGATTTCAATTGATGACATATGCTAAATTGGGCCAAACTACTAGTAGGGGTGATCATTTTCGATTTGGTTCGGTTTTAAACTAAAAAAACTAACCAAACCAAAAATTATATTTTTTAAAATTATAAACCAAATTGAACCGACTAACCGGTTCAAACTGACCATTTCAGTTCGATTTGTTTCAATTTTTTTTCTTTCAAAATTGATTGGACTTGTTTCCATTTAATCGGGCCTTTTTTACTAGGTTAGGCTTTTTTTAACATGTTTTGGGTTCAAGTCAACCACTTTGTGATTGTTATTGTTGTTGCTTCATTTATCATTCACTCACTTGAAGAAGCTGAAGCAAACTATAAAAGAGAGCTGATAGAGGATTTTGGTAAGTTAAAGGCAAAATTCAAGACTATAAAACAAGATTATGTTGTTGGTTCTGTTAGAAAAACAAGATATTTTTCTAGCAGGGAAGTGATAGTTGCAGGTAATTGTCAATAATCAAATGAGAATTTCAAACAAGAGTTTACTACCATACTATAACAAAGGAATAATTTCTAAGTGAAACTTCAGCTAGAAAACCAGTAGAAGAGGACAAAAGGCAACAAGAAAATGCTTTCCCTGCTCGAAAACCAAGTTGTTCCTCATTTGTGAGTCCAATGAACCAACAACCTTTAGACACAAAGCTAATGAGAAATTCAACATTAAGCCAAGTTATGGAAACCAAAGTAGATTTTTAGGAGAAAGTACTCTTCAATCTATTTACAAACAATTCAAGAAACCCATTTAAAAAAAAATTAAAACCCAAATCAATTTTCTCAGTGAATACAAGCAAGTAAGCGATGAAAAAATACTTAGGTTTTCCCATCTCTAACCATACAAAACTAAGAAATCAGAGATAGAGAGAAGAGGGAAGAAATGGAGGAGAGGGGAGAGGGGAGGGAGGGAAGGGGGCAGGTGGAGGAAAGGTAAGTAGACTAAAAAGGGAGGGGAGGGTTGGCTACGAGAGAAAAGAAAATTAGAGGAATAGGGTTTCAGTAAAAAAAATAAGCCTTTTATACCTAGGATTGAATTTGGGTTGAAACTTGAAACTGAATCGGTCTAGTTCGGTTTGGTTTAATCATGTCTAACCATGATTAACCATCTCATCTTAATTCTAGATTGATGGGCTTTATAATGTTATTCATGAATCTAAATCATGAATAATAATGTTTATTTGGATCCCAAGAATCGAAGTAAAATTCTAGTTTTATGCTTTCTATATTATACATTTGTTAAGAGAACATAGTTGGTCGCTTTTAGTTTGATGCTCTTAAAACTTTATATGAAGGGTCTTGTAAATAGGCTTTGATTTTTTCTCTCCGATCCTTTTATAGATAAAAAAAAAAAAAAAACACTTGATTACCCTCTACTTGTACTTGGTAGAAAATTTCAGCAACAATTTTATCTTCACTATTTTGTATGTTTTCAACTATAAAGTTTGTACTATTTTTCTCATCATTACATCTTTATTGTACATGAGCAATAGTTGATCGAATGATAATCTTTATAAATTCTAGTGAGAGGGATCTTGATTTATTATAACTTATAAGTGAATAAGTTTTTCAAAAAGATAAAGAGCCAATTATACCTTGTATTATGAATATAATTGCATTTTGCACCTTAGGTTTAGAAAATTGTGATTACTCCTTAAGACCAAGAAAGTTTGTTTTTGCTTTTAAAACTCAAAAAATGCCTTTTTAAAAAGAATATAAATGGACTTCTTTTATTTTTGTTTCCATCTCTCTTTATAAAAATAGAGGTACTTCTCAATTGTCTAAACTTCTATCTTAAAAATATGGATATTGGTTTTACAAAACCATATGAACAAACCATAAGGATAATGATGAGAAAATAAATGGTCATTTTATATCTTGATATATGTTGAGTCAAGTCAATTGCTTTTATATTATTTTCTCTTACTAAAGAAAGATTAAATTAAAAAGCCTATCTGTGAGGTTTTTTACCACAAATAGTATGAAGTTATAGTGGGATACTTATATTTATATTCACCAACTAATTGATTTATAGTGAGTAGTGAATCTTTTATTGCTCTAGTTGTTTATGTCTTATATCTAGTATTTTTAGGCCTATAATTAAGGTTATATATTCAAATTGATTAGTATTATTATTATTATTATTATTATTATAGGAAAAATCAAGTCAAAATGATAAGGTCATTTTATGATCTACTACCTCCCTTATACCAGTTTTATTCTTAGTTTTTGAATTGCCAATGAAATATCTGTAATAACAATTTTCAAATCTTGTTCTGGTTCATGGTAAATATCAAAGTAGGGGTGGACAACTAAGAAATCAATCAAGGCTTAATAATTAACTGCTCTTTGTGACATATAATGCAAATCAAATTCAAACAATATTCATTTATCAATATGAATTCTTAAGAATAGTTTAGATAAAATGAAATTTTGTTAATATATAAAAAAATCCTCCACATGTTGATTGATTAAGAATAGTAATTATTCATATCAATTTTTTAGCAATATAAAAGAAAAGGTAAAATCAACCATCAACTAGGATATTATGATTCACATTAAATAATTGATTGATCAAGTCTTATAGAAAGAATGAGTCTTTAGCATAATAACTTATAGATATTACATATTGATACGACTTTTAGATGCTTATATGTGAATAAAATGTGCTTGAATTAAGGTTATACAGTCTTTATATGTTATAGACAGTTTAAGATTTTATGTTTACGTGAAATTATATCTCTTTAATAATATAAATAGGCCTTTCAACTACTTAAAATTGTGGTCATCCCCATATACATAATTTATTTTGCAATGTATTCATATTTTTTTGCTACTTGTTGCTTTTCTTTTGTTTATCGTAGTTTATTTCTCTTATTTAAAAGCTTTATATGATTGTTTGCTTTTCTTTAATATTTTTTTAGATTTTTAGTTTTCACATTACCTTTATTTCCTTCTTAATTTATTAAATTCAAGTTAAGAACTCTATATTTCATTTGATTAATAAGGATGTTATCTATCTTCGTTTAAGATTAGGTTTCTAATTATAGTTTTTCCTCATTGGAAGGAAAAAACAAAGAACATGTATCATATTTATTAAGGAATCAACAATCCATCAATAGTTTGATGATGATCAATCATCAAATTATCTATTAAATCAATAGATTAACACATCTTATGAAACTAGTTTGTTAACACCACTAACAAATTAGTAATCATGATAAAAAAAAAATTGTCAAGAATGTTGTTATAATGACTAATGACTAGTCAATTCACACAACTAATAAAATTCATTCTCCTATGTATAAAAATTTTGATAATCATCCACCAATACACATTCAATTAGAACAATATATAATAGACGTGTGACATGACGAGTCTTTCTTATTTAATTCCTTATAATAGCTAAAGACTATGTTTAGACAAAATCCTAATGTTCCCATACAGTATCTCATAGTCCCACCTTTTATAATGTCATTACCTCTATTGACTTATAGCGTATATATTTGTGCTTTATTTCTTCGACACAACCCTATGCTTATTTTGTTTAGGGATCTTGTAGCGTGATTAGGTTATCACAACCAACTTTTACAAACTCCAGTTAACTAGTAATGGCTCTTCTTAAAGGAACATATTTTCACTATAATCTAAACTTATCTAATATCTATTTGAGAGCTACTCAATTAGAGATGGAAAATAAAGCCAATACAACTTATCATAATAATATTATAATAGTAAATAAGACCATGTAAGCCACGACATATCAATTCAATCAAACAGAATGAGCTTAAATAAAGTAGATCAGACACTCATTTATCTAGGCACCTAAAGGCAAGTATCATGATATTCTATATTAACAAGCATTCTAATAAAAATGTTTGGAGCTTCTCAACCTCATACTAGATAGCGTATGCCCATTTACTAGACACCACAACAAGCTTATCTAATTTAGACATGTTTTATCATAAGATATAACTTATCCTATAAATGTATAGGTAATCTTAGGAATTACATGGTATAATAGCCCTATCTATAATAATAACAACTTGTGACTAGGCAATTTAATTTCCTATAGGTTGTTTTTCAACAAGATAATCTCAATCCTTCTATACTTTAGGCACTTGTTGTAGATTAGCAAGTAAAGAGAATGATTGATAGGGTTGAATTAGCCCAACACTTTTGGGAGATGGGTTTAGAAGTTAGATGTACAATCAAGCCTACATATAATCATCCATATTCTGAATGGATTTATAAGTTGCATCCAATTCCTAAAGGAATAAAGATAAATGATTTTAAATAGTTTTTTAGAAAATATAACCAATTAATAATGGAAGACATCACCAAATTTATTAATCAATGTGGTGATGATGTTATTAATCCCTTTATGAAACCCAAGTCATTCATCATTAACCAAAATAACATTTTACAAATTCTCTATATTGTCACCCATGTCTATCAACAATTGAAAGAAGATAAAGGCTTATTTTATAAGTAATTATATAGAATAAAACTAGAAGTAACATTTAAAGCAACTGACACTGCAATATTATTGTAATACAACTCACACATTTTCCATTCATTTCTTGTAATCTTTATACAGTCTTGAGAACTTAATTTCAGGGATTCAAATGTGTGTAACGGATGAATATTTACAATCAAAATCAATAGCAATATTTGCAGGAATAACATACTGATCCTATAGTTATGGAGAGCATAAAATCTGGCATTTCTCATGGTGACAGCTACGCTTGAATTGGTAGTGATTTGAATTCATCAGTTTCCTTGATACGCCCCCGCAAGAACGGGCTACCTTCGGATAGGTCGATCTTGTCACGTAGGAAATCTAGTCTTTGCCTGGAGAGAGGTTTGGTGAGCAGATCAGCTAGTTGGTCAGTTGTGTGGACATGTTAAACAGTAAGAATATTTTTCGCATCCAAATCTCGCACAAAGTGAATATCAATCTGTATATGCTTCATCCTGGAATGTTGGACAGGATTAAAACTTAGTTGTGTTGCACCCAAATTATCACACAAGAGGAGAGGTGGCTGTGATAGACTAAACTTCAATTCTTGGAGCAAGGATAGCAGCCACATGGACTCTGCTGCAACCGTTGCCAAGGCCCTATACTCGGCTTCAGTTGATAATCGTGCAATTGCACGCTGCTTTTTAGAACTCCAGGAAATTGGTGTGTTACCAAGGAATAGTAGGTAGGCTGAAGTTGATTTCCTGTCGTCTAGATTACTAGCCC
Organism: Populus trichocarpa; assembly: GCF_000002775.5. NCBI lineage: Eukaryota > Viridiplantae > Streptophyta > Magnoliopsida > Malpighiales > Salicaceae > Populus > Populus trichocarpa. The sequence continues at coordinate 36,463,650 of NC_037285.2, read as the reverse complement.
AATCAGCATCCGAGAAACAAGTCAATGTGGTGCTGAGTGTTTTGCTGATAGTAACACCATGAAAAATGGTGTTCTTCAAGTAGCGCAACAATCTTTTTATTGTTGTCTAGTGAATCTGCATGGGATGATGCATAAACTGGGAGAGTTTATTGACAGCAAAGCTGATATCAGGTCATGTAAGGGACAGGTATTGCAAAGCACCAATAACTTTACAGTATTCGGTGAAGTCAACAAAGGAGGAACCATCATCCAGTTGTAAGGAAACTGATGTTGAGAGAGGCGTGGTGACATCCCTAGCACTGTCCATACTGGTCTTTGCAAATAAATCTCTGATATACTTGTGCTGAGTGAGAAACTAGCCGGCTGCAGTAGGAATAACCTCAACACCAAGAAAAAAAATGCAGTGACCCCAAGTATTTGATGGAAAATTTCTGGCCAAGATGATTAATGATGCTTGCAACAAAAATTGAATTATTGCCTGTGATAATCAAATCATCAACATACACTAAGCAGTAGGCAAGAGTGGAACCAGTATGAAGCACAAATAGAGATAAGTCGGATTTAGAATTAATGAAACCAAACTCTGTGAGTGCATGTTTAAGTGTAGAGTACCAAGCACGAGGTGCTTATTTTAGGCCATAGATGGCCTTAGTAAGACAACAAACATAATCAGGATGTTTTGGATTCCTGAAGCTAAAAGGTTGCTTCACATACACTTTTTCGGTGAGATGCCTATGAAGGAATGCATTATTAACATCCAACTGCCTCAAAGACCAACCCTGCATCACAGCAATAGTTAAGATAGTTTGTATGGTGACCAATTTAACAACAGTACTGAATGTCTCTTTGTAATCCAATCCTGGTCGCTGATTGAACCCTTTGGCCACTAGCTTGGCTTTGAACCGATCAATAGACCCATTAGCGTGCCTTTTAACCCGAAACACCCATTTACAGCCAACAATATTACAATCAGTTGGAGGGGTACCAATTGCCAGGTATTGTGACACATTAAAGCAGTTAATTTTAAAGACATGGCTTCACGCCATCTGGAATCAGCGAGTGCGGCAGTAACACTCGAGGGTTCCAAGGAAGATGGGAGAGGATGTTTGGTAACAAGAAAGGATTTTTTTGGTTTATAAATGTCATTTATGGACCTAGTAGTCATGCGGTGGACTCACACCTCAGTGTTTTTAGAGACAGTAGGGGCAGGCAATTCTATTAAAGTATTTGGATTTAAAAGCAGGGGAGAAGAGGGAGTACTTACCTGGAGAGGAGACGGTGTAGAGGGTGACCCATACTCAGACGATGGCAAGACTTCAATACCCACATCCGGAGAAGTGCTGGGACTAAGGGAAGCAAAATAAAGCTTTGGTAATGAGATCATCACAGATGAATGTTGCCCAGTAGATGGAGAAGGAAGGGAACTATTATGATTTGGTTAATGAAAAGGGAAGGACCCTTCATGAAAAATGACGTGTCGAGAGGTGATGATTTTTTTGGTAGATGGCTCAAAACATATATATGCATTTTGGGATAGGCTGTAACCCATGAATGTGCATGGTTTGGATTTCGGCTCAAGTTTATGTTTATTATATGGTCAAGTTAATGGATAACAAAGACAGCCAAATTGTTTGAGCTTGAGATAGTTGGGCCTTTGGTTGAATAATTTTTCATACGGAGATTGATTATTCAAGGTAGCGGTAGGCATGTGATTGATAAAATAGGCAGCAGTTTGAAATGCATAGGGCCAATAAGAGAGAGGCATGTGAGTGTCGGTGAGTAAGGTAAGACCAGTTTCAACAAGGTGGCGATGTCGCCTTTCAGATATACCATTTTGTTGGGGAGTGTGGGGAGTAGTAATGTACTAACTAATTCCATGGACAGAAAGATAAGTTTTAAGGCCAATATATTCCCCACCATTATCAGAATAAAGACTTTTAATTTTTGTGTTGAATCGATTTTCCACAAGATTACAAAATTGAAAGAAAATTATTTGAACATTTGATTTATGAGTCATGGGATAGAGCCAAATATATTTGGTATAATGGTCAACAAAAATAACATAATATTTTGAACCTTTAATTCCAAGATCATGAGATGGGCCCCAAACATCCGTGTAAATCAGTTCAATTGGAGTATTGCTGGTAAGACCATGAGCACTAAAAGTTTGACGATGAGCTTTGTTTTGAGAGCATGAAGTGCATAGAGAGGAATGACCATTTTTATTGGTAGGTAAAGAAAAAGCATGAATGATATGATGAACCAATTTGGACGATGGATGACCAAAACGTTTGTGCCATCCATCAGGTGTAGTACGTTCATGAACATAGGCAACAATATTTTTCTTGGTGGATGGTAGATGCTCTGAAAATGGGTACACTCCATCTTCACATTCATCTTTGAGCAGTATCACCCTCGTGATCCGATCCTTCACCAAAAAATAAGTAGGATGAAATTCAATGTAAACATTGTTATGCTTGGTAAAATGGTGAACAAAAATGAGATTTTTATGAATGGTTGGAACACAAAGAGTGTCAGGTAAATGAAAGACATGATTGGACGATTTAAGAGACAAGGACCCAATATGAGACACAGGCAAACCTGATCCATCACCAATTACCACCTCATCGGTACCATCATATTCAGAATTAATCATCAGATTAGAGAGATCAGTGGTCATATTGTGAGATGTTGCTGAGTCAACTAGCCACTTGTGATTTTTTGTTGAGTGGAAGTTGCACAATTTGCAGTGAAATCAGAAGTAGACATTTTGGGACATTGTTTTGCTGTATGACGTAGTTGATCACACCATTGACATTTCGGTTTAAACCTCCTGTGACCCGAATTGAATGACCCATTTCTGTGAGCCCCACTATGACCACAAGAGTTATGAGAAGCAACCGGGGGGTGCCATTTAGGCTGTCTGGAATTGGAAGAAAACTAAGGGCTCCATCGATTAAAGTAATTAGCAGTGGGTACAAACGGTGGCAAATTGGTGCTCCAGCCGCCGAAGATAACTCTTATGATCGACAAGAAGGTCATGAATTTCTTTAAATTTCAGAGAGGTCTCACAGGCATAAATGGGTGCTGCAATTTCTCTGAATTCAATACCCAATCCATTGAGTATGTATAGAGTTAAATCATCGTCTGAAACTGGATGATCAATGATTGCTAGTTCATCAGCAATCACTTTGATTCCTTGAAGGAATTCAGTAACTGTGCGAGACCCACGATTGCTCAAGGTCAAATCTTCTTTGAGTTGCATCACACGCGTTCTGGATTTGCCCGTATATAAATGGGTAAGTGTTGTCCAAGCCTTATGGGATGTTTTGTAGGCAGCAACAAGAGGGGTAATGGTGGTGGAGGTGGAGGCGAGGATGGCATGTAGGATGAGCTTATCTTGGCGAATCCAGTGGGAATTTGCAGCTTTGGAGGCAGTGTAATTCAGTGCATCAATGGCAGGGCATTTGTGTATACCTGTTACAAAATCAATAAGGTCATAGCCAATGAGCAAGGCTTCAAATTGAGTCGTCCACTAAGGAAAAGTAGAGGGGATGAGTTTTTTGTTAATGGTTGTGGCAGCATTGATTGTGATGATGGGTGAGTTTGGTAAGTCGGTGGTAGATGCAGAGATGGTGGTCATTTTACAGGAAGCAGGAAGGATGAATACTCGTTAGAGATTTTCAGGCTCTAAAACCATAAAGCAACTGACACTGCAATATTATTGTAATACAACTCACACATTTTCCATTCATTTCTTGTAATCTTTATACAGTCCTAAGAACTTAATTTCAGGGATTCAAATGTGTGTAACGGATGAATATTTACAATCAGAATCAATAGCAATATTTGCAAGAATAACAGACTGATCCTATAGTTATGGAGAGCACAAAATCTGGCATTTCTCATGGTGACAGCTACGCTTGAATTGGCAGTGATTTGAATTCATCAATTTCCTTGATAACATTGGTTAACTTGGCTAGGGGAGTGTAGCACCTAAGCAAGTATATAAGGAGTTATGCCCTTTATTTAGGATGCAACAAAATATATATATAAAAAATGGTTTTTAGGAATCAAGTACTTAGATATCTACACCTTTATGAATGATGTTGCTCAATATGAAAAGATGATGGCTAAGTGTGCAAAACAAAAAAAAAATGCCACTAAAGGAATATACATAGTTAGCTACTTAAATGAGGTTATGATCGTCCATTCAATAACTAATTTTGATTTTGATTAGGAGTTTGAAGAAGTTCAACAATAATGTCTATTAGTCACAAAACTCAAAGAAGGAAAACCAGTTGAGATTGTTGCATTAAGAATGCTAAAAAAAGCTACCAAGCCTATTAGTAAAGAAGCAAAAAAGAACAAAACGACTAGTGGGAATAAAAAGTACTCATTTAACATTAAAAGAGTAAAAGAGATATTCAATCAATTAAAACTGTCAATTTAACCCTTCAACCGTATATTCATCAACTATCCACCTCCATATGCCTCATATCCACGACTAAATCAACCAAAATAATTAATAGTCTTCAATCCACCTCTATATTGCCATAATACTTTGATTTCACAGTCTCTTATATGGTTAAGATGTCGGTCTAGGTACATTTCCCTAACCTACCTCTTAAATGCTGGTCTTTAATCTGTATATCTAAGCTTGCAAGTGTGCTTGGGAAACCCATTCACTGTGATGTACCTACTGCTTCCATGACTTGGCTTTCATATGCCAGAGTGCTTATAAAGGTTGACCTGCTAGCTGATCTGCCCACCTCTATAAACCTTGTCCTGCCCAATGGTTTTCCCATATCCCAACAGGTGATGTAGGAATCTTTACCCTGTTTTTGCAAGCAGTGCCGAGTTCTTGGACATATAACTTCCATATGCACCATAGTTTCTAGTCACAAGCGTAAGAAACGCTCCCAATAAGCTCATTCCTGCTCTAGTTGTTCTAGTCCCTCTGTTGAAACTATTGCTATTGAGAAGTAGCACCTACATGGTGCAGAACCTCAGGGTGAGGTCGGAGTAGATCCTATGTCTACTGAAGTTGCAGTGGATATGGAGGAGAGGACTACTGCTTCTGGAAGCAAAAGGACTAAACTAGCTGAAACAGGGCTTGGAAGTGATAAACCCTTTGTTTCTCCAAATGTTGTGCATGTCTTTGATGAACCTCCCTAGACTGTTGTCGCAGATATGGCGCCTCCTAGAGGGAAAATTTAACTCGTAGTCGAGTTGCTACTTCCACCAACTTTGGCAAGTAGGGAAGGCCAGATGGAGTGGGTTGTTGTCCCACCAAGAGTTCATCTACGGCTGATTTAAAGCATCAGAGCAGCAAAAATTATGCTGCCTCCTCCTCTCTATGATATTATCTATTTTCATGGATCTTTTATTTGGCAAGGGAGCTTGTTCCCTCTGTTTTTCTTAATCTGTATCTCATGTGAATATTTATCTTGGGATTATTATGCCTATTTGCTGGCTATGCTGCTTTGTTGAGTTGTTGCCTTTTGCAGGCCTGTCTTCTTATTTGTTTTTGCCTACTTTCCTCTAGTCTTGTTGCTGAGGTTAGCTTATTGCAAAGTTGCTGGTTTTCAGTGATTTGCTGTCTGGGGCCTTGTTGCGCTGGTTCCTTTTCATATGCTTTGACAATGCCTATTTTTTGGCATGTCGATGGTGCAGTGTTCCTACCTGTTTGCTCGTACTTTGAAGTATCCTATTGCAGTGTTGTTGGTCGTTGTGCTGGTGCATTGCCAGCTTGCTCCATCAGCTGATGTGGTCTCGGTAGAGGTTGGTTTTGGTTCTGCTAGTTAGTTGAGCTGCTTTTGGCTACTATGGTTTGCTAGAGTTTGCTTTGCTCTCTGGCTTGATGTGTTTTATGCTTTGGTGCCTTTTGTTTGGATCTACTGTCTTATATGCTTGCAGGTTCTGTTGTATGCGGGTCTGCTGGTCGGATAGCCTATTGCTACTAGTTTGAAGTTGGTTGGGTCTAACTGTTGTTTAGTCTGGTTTTGATGCATGTTTGCTAGTTTTGTATAGCCTGCTAGCTTGGTATTTTTGCTAAGGGAGCATGATCTTTTGTTCCCTTACTTTGGTTGTATTCGCTAGTTCAAAGGAGCTTGTTCCCTTTGTTCGCCTGTATATTCATGCTTGTATATTCTGACTTGCTGGTTTCCAGCTTTGTTTCACTTTTAATCTATACAATTTCTTACATTTGATCAAAAAATAATAATTAATAGTCATTATAAACAAGTTTAATCAAGCAAGTGAATTGGGCATATTAGCAAGAAAAAATGATAAATAGGGACTTATTATCGAAATAAAGAGATTAAGAATCAAACTTCATATTTAGGACCTAAAAGAGTATATCAAGAGTTATGTCTTTTATTTAGGATGCAATAAAATATATGTATAAAAATGGTTTTTAGGAATCAAGTACTTAGATATCTACACCTTTATGAATGATGTTACTCAATATGAAAAGATGATGGCTAAGTGTGTAAACAAAAATGTCACTAGAGGAATATACCTATTTAGCTAATTAAACGATGTTGTGATCACCCATTCAATGACTAATTTAGATTTTGATTAGGAGTTTGAGGAAGTTCAACAATAATTTATGTTAGTCATAGAAATCAAAGAAGGAAAACCAGTTGAGATTGTTGCCTTAAGAATGCTAAAAAAAAGCTACCAAGCCTATCAGTAAAGAAGCGAAAAGATTGAAACGACTAGTGGAAATAAAGAGTACTCATCCAACATTAAAAGAGTAAAAGAGATATTCAATCAATTAAAACTATCAATTTAACCCTTCAATGTATATTCATCAACTATCCACCTCCATACACCTTATATCTACAACTAAATCAACCAACATAATTAATAGTCCTCGCAAACAAGTTTAATCAAGCAAGTGAATTGGGCATGTTAGCAAGCAAAAATGAGAGATAGGGACTTGTTATCGAAATAAAGAGATTAGGAATCAAACTTCACATTCTCTAAAAAGCTAGGGACGTTACATTAAAATATATGTATGAATTTCAAGATATAAATATAAGATGAAAAAAGTATGGTAAAAATGTAAAAATAAAAATAAAAATAAAAATAAAAATAAAAACAAAAACAAAAATAGAGTTGATTAGGTCAAAATCGCACTAGAATTTGCTACTAGAAATATTTTCATACCTTATAGAGTTTCATATAATTTTTATCAATAGATTTAAATTAAAAAAATGAAATATTGAGCAAAAATTGCATTTGCTATTTTTAACTTCACATTTCAATAAATAAAAAACTACAAATTTATAAAGTCTTGTAAGCTTTTGTTTAGTATTTGACGAGTTGGAATAGTTACTGATAAAAATTACAAGGCCTTCCTACCTAGATTTAAGTAAAGAAACAAAACAATATGTTTTTTTTTTTGTATAATCCATGAAGAGGATATTTGGAGAAATTGCTCTTTGTTGAAGGCTTGTTGATTTAAGAAAAAACTACAAATAGGTAATAGTTTTCTACTTTAAATTTTATTTTTTTATATTTATCTTATATATACAAAAAACAATGTTATATATCTTATTCTATCATTGTCACCAAACTAATGTTAATTTCTTTTAACTAAAATAAATGATAATTTGCCTTATATAGTTTTATATAATTTATATCAATGGATATAAACTAAAACAAAATCTACAATTAATAGGAAAAACTATATTTTGATGTCTTTTGTTGTCCAAAATCACAAAATGATTAAACAAGTTAGCATATTTGTTTAGTTTATAATTGTCTTGGCATGCAGAACATCGAATGATGGAGTTACCTTCTAGAATGAAAGAGTTTTAGGTTTAATCATATAGTTATGATTTAAGGAGTCGCCACCTAGTATCATGGTCATTAAAAAACATATGGTTTGCGAGAGTTTGGGTAAGGAGACTAGTTGTGTCAGGGAAAGACACATCACCTCTAATGCACCCTACCTATGGTAAGTTGCATTATTGATTGATTATTATTCTAAGTCGTGTTTATATTTGTTGGTCTCATTTAAGGTTCAAGGAAGATCTCTCTTTGTAGGGAAGTCTTTACCTTATCGCGTTAAATCATAACCATTCTAAAACCTAAATTTTAGCATCGCTTTTATTTTCTCTTTTGTATATTTAATTTATGAGGATATACTTTACAATGAAATTTCATACCCTCAAATAATAAAGTTTACTAGTAATTCCTAAGGTTTATTGTTATTCATTCATTTAATTTAATAACGAGAGTATGCGTTAAGTTGTAAAATTCATACCCCGGATATTAATTAAAAAAATTAATATTTTGGTCAAATTTTAATGGATAATCATAAACTAGATATGATATCCATTTTGTCTTTTTAAAACATGATGAGAATGCAATTTTTTTTATATAGAAAATATGCATAAAAACAATTTAGAATTTGGTTGTATGCATGAAAACAAAACATATTTTTGTGTTTTCGGAATAGAAATGTTTTTTGAATCCTTTTGAATTTTCCTTAAGTTTCAAGAAAAACTAGGTATTTTTAATACCGAGTCCGTATTTTACAATATAAGTCTACAACTCAATATTAGAAAAAATTATTGGAAGTATTGTTACCCATTTTTGGGTCAAGCCTAAAGAAAAGGGGCCAAGCTGTGGCCGGACCCAAAGAGAAGAGGGGTCCTGGCCGGCCCTAAAAAGGGGCCAAGCCGTGGCCGGACCCAAAAGAAAGAGGGGTCCTGGCTGGTCCCAAAAGGGGCCAAACCATGGCCAAACCAAAAAAAAAAAAAAATTGGGTCCTGCCAGCCCCAAGGAGAAATGGTCGGACCCAAGGAGAAATAGGTCATGCCAGCCCCAAAGAAGTGGGTTTTGGTTGGCCCAAAAGGCAATTGGGCCAAGGCTCGACTTAAAAAGAATTGGGTACTGCCACCCTAAATAAGTGGGTCTTGGACGTTCCCAAAGGCAATGGGGTTGCAACTATACCCAAGGAGAAACGGGTTTTGTTGCCCCAAAAAAGTGGGTCTTGGTCGGCCTCAAAGGTAATTGGGTCAAGCCTAGACCCAACCAGATTTGAGTCCTGCCGCCTAAAGAAGTGGGTCTTGGTTGGCCCCAAAAGCAATTAGACAAACCTAGACCTAAAGAAAAAAGGGTCCTGCCAGCCCAAAAAAAGTGGGTCTTGGCCGGCCCCAAAGGCAATTTGGGGGTCTTGACTGGACCAAAACCGCCGACAGTTGGAAGGAGAAGGACCGAGTCATGGCCCATGAGAAAATGGATCAAGATCGACCCTAAGATGAAGTCAGGTCGTGACTCGCCCCCTTAGCAACCGGGTCGAGGACAATCCAAGCGGGGTTAATTAAATGGCTTTCTGCATGCAGCAAACTTGCTACAAACGGGGAAGAAAGGTGGCGATACAAAGAAAACAATTGTGTGTCTCACAGTGCCAACTGTGGAAGGACAAAGAGGGGAACCGCCCCCTTATTTAATGGCTAGGATCCTACACGTGGAGAATAATTACTGAGATCACAAAATAGGAATTATAATATTTTAGTTTCCTAATTTGCTTGATTTGATTGTAAATCACCCGAGATTGTATCCTAGGTTAGTGTAATGAGTTGTTTCCTAAATAAAGTTGTGTAGAGGCTATAAATAAGCCTCCTAGGCTGACCTAAAAAAAAGAAAAAAAACAAGAAAGGAGAGGAGAGAGTAAGAGAGAGTCAGAGGGAGAAAGGAGAGGAAAACCAGTAAAGAGAAAAAGGGACAAAGACACAGAAATAAACTCAAGAGACGGACGCCATCAAAGAAAAGGAAGAGCTAAACAGACGAGAGCACTCATAGACTAACCAACATGCCTTCATCCCCTCATTTCTGTCTCCAGGTTTGTTCTCCTCATCTCTGTGCATGCATTTTCTTTTGCGTTTTTACTGTTCAAGTGAATTATAATTCACTTGAACAGTAACCAAGCAGGCATGTGTGGGGAAAACTCACGCGTGCCTCTTGTTTGCCCAACCGAGTCATTGACTCGGCTCGGCCTACTGGGTCCAATCCAACCACATGGGCTGAGTTGGACTCAGCCTAAAGGAGTGAGATTTTTTTCTCATGTATTTTTTTTATGATTTGTGTTTTTTTTTATATGTGGCAAAAATACAAATCTGGTATTAAAATACCCGTTATCAAAACAAAAATAAAAACGCTTTGTTTTCATGCATACGACCAATACCCTAACATGTTTTGAACAATTTTTTTTTTAAAAAAAAACAAATATTCCAAGTTTAAAAGAAAATGCATATAATCTTGTAAATTTCACGAATTATATTCAAATTGCATACTAATTCAACCTGGTCAACACAAACCCAAAACATAATTTATGCGTCAACATTTAATGTCCAAAAAGCAATCACAACCTAAACCATAATTTCAAATATGTTGCCTAAAAACCTTGCTAGGTTTTTAATCAACGGGAGCCTTGTTGGGCTTAAACCTTACTGGGTCCTTTTGCTAGAGTCTTACCGGACTCTTTCTTCATAACACATTTGCTGGATTTTTAATCAATAAAAGCCTTGTCGGGCTTAGAACCATGCTGGATTTTTTCTATGGAGTCTTGCTAGACTCTTTCTTTGTCAAAACTTTGTTTGGTTTTTAATTGATGGAAACCTTGTTAGGTTTAGAACCTTGTCGAGTTCTAATTTGCTAGGGTCTTGGTGGACTCTTTCTTTGTCAAAACCTTGTCGGTTTTTAATCATTAAAGCTTTGATGTGCTTGAAACCTTGTTAGGTCCTAATTTATTGGAGTGACTCTTTCTTTGTCAAAACCTTACTAGGTTTTTAATCACTGGAGCTTTGCTAGACTCAGAACCTTACTAGGTTCTTTTTATTAGAGTCTTGCTGGACATTTTCTTTAAAACCTTATTGGACCCTAATTTATGGTATTCTTGCATCATTGCATACTCTTTTATTTTGAAGGAGAAATGATGTTCCCTTATTCTCACTTCTCAGAAGGAGTTTATCAAATCATTTATTGCCAATGTCGATTTCAAATTGCCCCCCGACTGATCTGGTCGTGTGCATCATTTATTAAATACACTCATTAAATAACATTTTCCAAGCACCATAACCATCCTTTAAAGGGAAAAATAGACTTTTTAGTCATGGAAGATGCCCCCTAAATGTAGCATTACTCTCAACCGCTAATGAAGTTCATTAAATCATAGATTGTCCTTAAACAACAATACTCTCAGCTAATTTAGGCATTTGTCATTGTCAAACTTTATTCATAGCCTTAAAGGATTTTGCTAAATCATCATTTGATTATGTGCTTCTTTGCCCCTAGCTGATTTGAATGTTCTTTGTTATCCCTTCTAGGGTCCACTATATTACCCTTCAGCTGCTTAACATTTCAAGAACGACTTATAGAAGTGTCAATGCCATTTCTGTTAAGAACTTTGCAAACTAGCTCAATGACCTCTTTTGTTTCAAAATCACTTTCTTGTTTTGGAATCAACTCATGAAATTCAAAATCATCCTTATTCAAGTCTAATTATTGCAAAGAAATCATGAGATGTCTTTTTAAAAGTGTTTATTTGATCGTAACCCCAAGACATGCCATTCATCACTAAGATGAATCTTCTTTTTTTTTTGCATTTTTGGTTGAGAATTGACGTGGTAATGGTTAAGAGAGAAATGTTAGCTCAAAGTTGTGTTATCCATGAATCAAAGGAATTTTGTTTTTTGCATTTTGAAAATAAAAATCTACTTAATGTAAGTTTAAAACAATTTTGTTTTGAATTTTTTACAATTCCCAGAGGCTTTAATCTTTCTTTAGGAAAAAGATGATTTGGTATGGTGAAGGTACATGATGAGGTAATCTTCTATTATAGGTTTCAAAGCAAGAGGCTCAAGTAAAACTTGAGGTTTTGTTAAGAAACATTTGTCTCTCTTTTTTTAGCATTTATTTTATCAACTTAAATAATAACAAGTAGCTTGTTCATGATGTCATGATTCTTGTGAAAAGGGTCTTCTGCATTTTAAGAACTTTATTTATTGTTCCAAGTTACTTACTTGATTAGAAAAGACTTTTAAAAGCATGTAATAAGATAATGACTTTTGGCTATGAAAGAAAGGCATTCGTAGGCTCAATGAGTGTTTCAAGGTTTTGAAAGTTAGGATTACTATGTGTCTTTTTTTCTTTTATCATGTTTCTTTGATTCACCCTTTTTTTTTCAAAATGTAAGTATATTTGAAAGACAAAAAATTTACAATGCTGGTGAACCAGCAAGTTCATATACAATAATTAACAAAAAAGGGAACAAACTTCCTTAAAGAACTTCACATCAAACCATTAAATAGAAGCTAACAAACTAAAAATTAGTAGACAATGGATATGAGATAAACCAATATTAAAAGGTTCCAACCTAACACAAAGCAAAAGGCTTGATTCACCCTTTTTTTATTGCTTTGGTAGGGCATTTTTATTTTATTTTGACGTAGACTTGGTCATTTTTGTCTTTTTATTTGGGCATGCCCCCCCAACATTTGGATTTCTTGGGCTTTTTGGATTTTTCACGGCATCTTCTCAGTCTTTGATCTTTGAATTTTTATTTCCCCCCTAATATAGGGTGTAATCCTAGTCAAGATCAACTCTTGATCTTTGGAATTTCATTGCTCCTAGTGTGAGGTGTGATCCTAATTAAGGTTTTTCAAGGAAAAACTTATTTAGACTCAAATAGGGACCATAAAGGATATATTTTAGAAAGTGAAGGGATAACAAAGATGACATTTCATTATTTTCAAGCACAAGCGGTTATAACTAATAAATTTTGTCCTTGTTTAGTGTAATTGTTTGGAACTTTTGCATAAAGACTTACATTTTTATGAATCAATGACTAGCAAATCGAACTACATGCGATTATGCATAAAACTAAAATATGGCCCAAGAGACATTGAGTGTGAGCTTTTTATGCATTTTTTATTTTTTGTGTCTTTGTTCAAAATTGTTTGGTCACCTCAGAATATGAGTTGCTTGAATGATTCCTATTCAACATTGTTTTAAGCAAACATTGACTTATTTCTAAAATAAAAAGGCAAGTCTAATTTTTTTCAAGATTATTTTGATGAAAGGGGTTTTTACAAAATTAACGTGGCCAAAATATTTTAAATAGAGCTAAGGAGTTAGTTATGAGGGTAAATTTTATGAGTTTCAAAGGGTTTTTTCCTTTGTGTTTTGCAAGACACATTTTGGGGTTTGATCATTTGCCCAAAACCATTTTCATAGGAAAATAGTTCTTGATTTCAATGTGGATATTAGACTATTTAAAGGCACAAAATCCATTAAAAGATACAACTGAGTTTTTGCAAAACATTTAAAAATAAAACACGGTCTTGAAAACCTTCTTTACAAAGCTAAAATGACAAAACATGTTGACTACATCAATTAGGCTTCTTTTCTTTTCTTCAACACTTAAAGCTTTCACAATCATTCTTCTTCTACATTGCTCTTAGAGATTTTCTAGCCCTTAAATGTTATTTGCCTAGCCTCAATAAGCTGAAAAAGCTTGTCCTTGGAATAATGGTAATTTTCAATGTTATGCCCCATGGCTTTATTATGATACTCACATGTATGGTTAGGCTCATACCATTTTTGGTATGGTGATCGAAATAGTTTATGTGAAATTAGAGTGATTTGTCCCATACTGACCAATTTCTCAAACATCTTTTTCAAAGGCAATGGAAGAGGTGGTAAGGCTTTTTTGATATGTTGTGGATGTCTATGCGGTTGCATTGGAGTCCTCCTATTATTCCATTGCTTTCTTGGTTGATTTTGGTTGAACCTTAGTTGATGGACCTCGTTGTCTTCTTTATTTTTCCTGACATCAATTCTACCTACTCTTATGGCTTGCTTAATTCTCTCAACCACTATATTAGTGAAGTGTTGGGTTGTGGCACCAATCAGATGGTCAGGATAAGGGTCTTTGAAAGTATTAGAGAATAGATTGATCATTTCTTTCTCAAGTAGGGGTGGATCAACTTGAACAACCTTCTCTCTCCACTGTTGAGCATATTCTCGTACTAATTCATAGCTTTCTTTCTCTAACATTAATAGATTGGATTAATTTAAAGCCTTGTCCATGTTGTATTTATATCGCTTGATAAAGACATCCACAAGATATTTCCATCTTCAGATCTTAGAGTTATCTAGCTTTATGTACTAGCTTAGTGTAGCCCCATTCAGGTTATCTTGAAAGAAGTGCATTAATAATTTTTCATTGTGCATAACTTCTACCACCTTGTTGCCATAGAACTTGAGGTGAGTGGCAGGACACTGAGTTTTGGTGTACTTTATAAACTCAGGTTATGAGAATTCTTTGGTAAAATCACATTTAGGACTAGATACATTTCAATTGCTTGTACGGGATCATACAAGTCTGCTCTTTCAATAACCTTCACTCTTGCTTCTAACGCTGCTATCTTGCTATAGTTAATATCCTCAACATACTTCATTTTATGAGATTTACTAGAAAATGAATAAACAGCTGCTAGAGCCGGCGCAGGTATTGTGGCCTACACAAACGTTGTGTTACACTAGGGTTCTAAGCTTATCCTCTCGTTCTTTATTCGGGCTGAATTGTTGTAAAAGTAACTGGCTAATTAGACGAGCCTTCACTAGAGAGTTGTCTAAGTGTCTGCTTAAGCAAGTTTATGATTCGAGCTATGTTAGCCTTCATGGAGTCCAAGTCCTCTTAAAAGTGGGCATCATGGCGAGCACATTTTTCATCCTCTATACTTTTTTGTCGCAATCGAGTGTTGTAAACTTTATGAATTTAGGCTTTCTAGGGACCTATATTTCAACATGCGTATGCACACATGACATTTAAACATGAATACATGTATGTTTATAAATATAAGTGTATGCATACGTATCTCAAATATGAATTAACTTATTCAATGGCTAATTCATGACTTCTTTGTTGAATAGGAGCAAAAATATATAGTCTGATTAATCTGAAAAGATCATTCCCAAACCCTCATCTCAATTAAATCTCATACATATTGGAGAGTATAAAACAAAAAGGTGGGTCTGATCTCCTTTCATTAAAAAAAGACAAAATGATTTTTATGTGCAATAATTTCCCGGCTTTGGTCTTTGGACATTTCCCCCTAGCTAGTTACATTATTTATATTCTTGTCCATATTTAGAAAAAGTCATGGTCTTAGCTCAAAAAATCCTATAGAATTTAGGATTATTGATCAGGTCTGCCTTGATGCAAAATGAATTATTATGGAGTCCTAAGGGTAAGTTCTAGCTGTTACATGAGGGTTAGGCTGACTACCTAGTCTCAAAAGGGTTTATAATCTGCCCAGTGACCATCTTTCGTGAAGGCAGTATAGAGGTCTGTAAAGAATGGTTTGGGCACGGTATAACCGTCATTACTAAGTAAACACTCAGCTTATAATTGGATGTTTCACAAATCTGAACCCTAACTGAAAGTCATAAGATAGATCGCTACTCCTCACCTAACCAAGAATTCAAATGCATGAAGGCATTAACTCATATATGATGTACTTATGCATGAGCAGTATGTAAAAAGAATGCATGCTAAAATTAAATTGCATAAACCAACAAAAATAGACAAGCAAAACTCAATCTGACCAGACAAGTTCCTAGTAGAGTCGTCATCCTATCGTGGCGTGCACCATGTCAAACGGTGGAGCTACCTCCTGGAATGAAGAAGTTTGGGGTTTAATCATAAAGTTATGATTTAAGGGAGTCGCCACCAAATATCATGGTCACTAGGAAACCTATAGTCCACGAGAGTCTAGGTAATGAGACTAGTTGTGCAAGAGGGAGACACATCACTCCCAGTGCACCCTACCTATGGTACGATGCATTCTGATTGATTGTTGTTCTAAATTGTGTTTCTATTTATTGGTCTCATCCAAGATTCAAGGCAGATCTCTCTTCGTGAGGAAAATTTTGTGTTTCTATTTTTGTGTTTTTGGAATATAATTTTTTTTAAAATCCTTTTGAGTTTTCTTGAAGTTTTAAGAAAAACTAGGTATTTTTAATACCGAGCCTATATCTTACAATATAAGTCTACAACTCAACATTAGGTAAAATTATTGGAAGAATAAGCAAGGGACCCACAAATAATTTTAAAATGATCCCTAATTTTTTTTTTCCAGAATTTTAAAAACCATTTGAGGCTTGTCTAGCAAAAGCATAAAAATGCATTTTAAATCAAGCTAGACACTAATTCAAAATAAGTTATTCTTTCACCATTCACCAACTTAATAATCCAACAAAACAAACAATCAAACATCCAATCTTATAAATTTCATGAATTATATTCAAATCGCATACTAATTCAAGCTAATCAACACAAACCCAAACATAATTTATGCGTCAACATTTAATGTCTAAAAAGCAATCACAATCTAAAAAATAAACTCATAATTCAACACAAATAATCATATCATTTTGAAATTAAAAACACACATCAAACCAAATTAATAGTATCCAAACAATCCAAAAACTATACACAAAAATAAAACTTTTCCTAGATTTCATATTTTCCACAAAAAAAAAAGATTTGAGTTTTAAATTGACCTTTCAAGGTGCTTTCCGTGTCTAGGAACTATCAAAATTGAGGCTGGAAGTGTAGGAATAGTGTTGGCATGTGTATCCACGCGTTGTCGCTGCTGGAGGGAAGTGGGCTGGTAGATTTAATGCTCCTTTATCTCCTCTTTGCTCCTATTCTGACGGTGATGCTCACCATTGCTCGAGGGAGGAGATCTGGCTTTCCAAAGCTTCGATCCTCCTATCTCTCTCCTTTTTTAGTTTAACTTCTCTTGTTGTAGAAATGCTTAAACTGCTATAATTCATGGGGGCTGAGGGAGAAGAAAAGAAGGCAGTGTGGGAACAAAAGGAAGAGAACCTTTTTTGGAGGAACTCGCCATCACTAGTGGTGTTGTGGCCGAGAGAAGAATAAAAGGTTGTCATAGTGGATGGAGGAACTGGTATTGGTCCTTTTCTTTTCTTGTAAGAAAGGGAGACGAGGCTATCTTGGGTGGTCAACCTTGGTTGGTGGATGGTGCAAGATTGTTTAAAAAAAGACATAGAAATGTGTTTCGGTTTGGGGTTAGGTTGTTAGTGGCGTAATGTTGCTAGGTGTTAGCTTATGTAATGAGCTACTATTGTGGGTTTGATAATGGAGGTGAAGGGAGTGTCACGGTGAGAACTAGTCAGTGGTGTTTGGTTAATGGTATTTGGGTTGTTGTTCGTGATGGTGTTCTTGTGTTGAGATGAGTTGTGAGGGAGAGCTAGGGTCAGCAATGGATAGTAGTAGGTGGTTACTTATGGTCGTGAGGGAGAAGAAGGTTATGGGTGTCCTTTTTTGTGTAGTGGTTGATGAAAGGCACACGTAGGTTTGAAATGGTTATCTTTGCTGAGAGCTAGGGAAGATGATGGAGAGGGTTGTTGTTATATGGGTTTTTATTGGGAAGGTAGTTTTGAAATGATGATTTTGTAAGGCTACTAGTTGTTCAGGTAGGAGTGATAACCTTTTGTTGGTTGGTGGCTGGGTTTAGAAACAATGAGACTAGGGTTTTTATTTTGGGGGAGTGTGTGAGCTGGAGAGAGTTTGGTATTTTTCTTTTAGTTTTGTTTTTTTAATGGCCTCCCCACTTCTTGTGAGAGATTCCTTTACTATTTATAGGTAAAAAATTGTATTTTACTTTAGTCCCCAAACAACCTAAATTTCTTTTAGTCCCTCATTTTTTCTTTTCACTTTTGGTCTCCTTGTCCATTTATTATATTTTTTTTATTTTGATTTTTTTGAAAATGGTGCGTTAAAATTGAACATATTAAAAAGAAATTTTTGAATTCTAAATTCTTTTGAGAAGTTGCTGAAAATATTAAAAATGATACAAATATATCAAGAATATTTTTTTTTTTGTATTTTGATAATATTTAGAAATTAAAGGGTTAAAAATTGGGTTATGAAAATAGTCATGCAATGTAATAAGAAAATGGTAAACTTGCAATCATTAAAAAGGCTAGTATGTTTACTAAATAAATATGTGTGTGTGTGTGTCATAAAAGACTAAAACACAATCCTAATAATCGTTTGGAAACGCTGTCCAATTAGTGTTTCTAAAAAATTTAAAATTTTATTTTTGCTAAAAATTAAGTTTTTTTTATGTTTTTAGATCATTTTGATGTGCTGATCTCAAAAATAATTTAAAAAAAATAAAATAAAAAATCATTTTGATGCATTTCTAAGCGAAAAACATTTTGAACCATAATCACAATCCTAAACAGACTCTAAACGAGTATAGAGTTTGTACTTAAACAAAACTAATTTAGGGTACTTACTTGTTAAAGTCTTTATAATATAACTAAGATAAAATTCTTGTTGTTGTCAATGATTAATTTTTTTTCTTAAGATTTTATTCCTCGTCACTTGATGCAAAAGAACTTTCTTCAATAGTTCTCTTAAGAGTTCAATAACATCACTTTGAAAACATGCACTTTTTTAAGGTATGTGAACTTAATGGTATGAACTCAGTTTTCTCTCTACAAAAATGGATTCCTAAGATCTAAAGTAGAAAGAATGAATAAGAGAACAAGACTTAGAAAACCAACAACAAAAGAAAAAAAGAACTCAAGAAATCTCTACGATTTTCTTTCCACCTATCCAAACACCTATTTATAGGACTCAGGAATCAAAACATTAATTACTCAAAATTCATGAATATTCATAATTCATGAATGTTTATTAATCATGATTAATTTTCATAATTAATGAATATCTATTAATAAATATTTATGAATGTTCATAATTCATGAAAATTCATGAATACATTCATTCTTATCACATCATAATTAATATATTGGTTCATGTACTAAGATATTTTAGGGACTAAAAATTATTGATAAAATAAGGACATAATAAGAGGGGGGGAAATATTTTTCATTAACCAAATTTAAGTCCAAACTCATGAACTTATAAGCTTATTATCCAATCCATTAACTATTTTGGATTTGAAAGTTTTGCTATTCAAAAGTTCTTTGAAAATAATTTCTTTTGGAGGGCTGTGAAATTGGAATCCCAGATCTTGAGAAGATAAAAATATTTAGATGTAATGAATCTTACAATTTTGACTGGGACAACATATATTCATATAATTGTAAATTGTTTTCGATATTGTCAAATTAGGCTTATGAATAACATAGCTTTTGAGAATTTAAATGAAAACTCAGATGTGAAGGTGTTCAACAATTACATATTCTAATTAAAAAGCTGAAGTATTATGATATAATGAGTGTTTAGAACTTTTGAATTACCTATTAGAAAACAAGGCAACTTTATAGTTGTTGAGTGACACGCAAATTATTAAAAAAGTCACGGGGATTAACAGAGAGGATGAAGTTAGAGACAATAGCTCCAAACTAGAACATGTCTTATGTAGAGATGGAATTAAAGCAACATCTTAATCAAATAACATTGGATCCTCCTAATTGAGTCATGTGTGTGTGTGTTTGGTTGCAAGATCTTGCTTTCAATTTGAAAATGTGTATATAGCTTCTTTGTACAATAGTCATCTCTATGAGAGAGTGATCAAGAAACATTCTCGATTTTATCTATATCCAACTCATCACCCTTGCTTAGCTTGCTTCGCAAGCTTGATCTGACTTGGTCAAAACCTACCTTATAATGGGGTCTAGCAAAGATTAGTCATAGCAAAGGAAAGTGGTTAAGCTAACCAATAAGGTTGGTCCATTCCAAAATATCTATGATTTAGCATAAGATGATAGTGGGTTGACTTCCATTCTCGAAGCCTGTAATCATAAAAGGAGGCAGGAGAGAAAATACCACCAGAAGAGGTTGTTGATCCAACCAAAGAGGGTGCTGATCCGTTGGCTAACAATCTGAAAGACTAGCATCATTCCCTTCCAATATCTATTCTAATCTATTCCATTCTTTTTTGTCGGCATTGGCTACATCAATTGACATCACCCTCGCTGGCTTATCCCTACCTCACTTCACTAGAAAACAAACAGAAAAAAGAAACAAAGATGTGATATGAAGGAACCTACACAAAAGAGTCTTTCAGACAACGAAGCTTATTTAGCGGACGGATCAACGACAAAGTCTCACCGATGCTTCTCTTCCACCCGCAGATCCCAGGATTTCTACTCAATTCAAAGAAATGGCGTTTCCACTTAGATTTCTTCATAGACGAGATGAAGGCTTCCACCAATCACATGGTTTTCATATTCTCGAACTGCTATCTTCAGAATGTGCGGAAAAAAACAGACTCCAGCAAAAGAATACGGTTGAATAAAGGAGGGTTCGAGTGTTTTTTTTTTAATTTAATGTTTTTATTTGAATTTAATTTTTATATTTTTTTAATGTGTTAATATTAAAAATAATTTTTTAAAAAATAAAAAAATTATTTTAATAAATTTTTAAATAAAAAAATATTTTAAATTATAACTGTTATTACCTTCTCAATCATTCTTAACTAATTATAATAATGCCCTTCATAGCCTTTCTTTTACTTCCCTTGCTTCGTATGACTAGGAAGAGTATTATTAATTTATATATTAAGCATAATCTATGTATTTTTTTTATAAATTTAATAAATTATTAATTTATAACCGGTCAAAATATTATTTAATTGAGAATATTAATTTATTAAGATTAAACTATACATCCAATAATCATTCCTTCCTGCAGAGTTTGATTATTTCTCGGGATATTAAAAAAAAAACTAACAAAAACAAAAACATAAAAATGAATTTTTTACGATGACACATGGGGGTGTAACAATCCAGAAGCGAAGACTTTGAATTTGAAGCCTCGGCTTAGAGGCCCGCTAAGAAGCCCATATAGGACAATTAATTATCGCATCTGGTTGACCTGCTAAGATCTCACGCGCCTTGAAAGGCACGTGGGCCACGACCAGTTCTTTTTGGCATCCTTTAACTCGCACTTTGAAATTAATGCCACTGCCATCACCACCATCAGCCTCACTGTTGCGTCTTTGCTTCGCTTTTGGTTATTTCTAATAAATTTGGTCAGAGAGTGATTCTCGAGAAAGAGGAAGAGAGAAGCAGATGCTTCCCACATTTCATTTCACTTCACATTCCCTTCAGGGTTTTAATTATCTACTGCTATGACTGAGAGAATCAAGCTTGGTAAGTTTTCAACCTTCTGTTCTCTATGTTAATACTATCCGAGGGTTTTACTTGATGATGTACGATACAAACAAAGAAGCTTTCAATTTTTTCTTTTCCTTTTCAAAATTTAGTTCTAGCACCCTCCTACTAGCTGCTTCTATTATCTTCGAGCGAGCGAAAGTGAAACAGAAAGCAAGATATTTGAGGAACACTACTTTTGTCTGAAAGATGAGTTGGGTTTGTTTTTGAATTTTATAGGTAAGAGAGAAAATGATCTTTGGGAGGGATGTCAGAAGCAAGAAGAAAAGATGGTTGATGGAAGAACATAGCCATTTGAAGATGTCGTCATGGGTTCCAAACGATTATCCACCTCCCCTTTCTCCTTCCTCGTTGTCTTCCCCATCTACAACTAATACTGTTTTCCATAAAGATTCAAATCCTTCATCTTCTGGTTCTAGAATTAGCCCTGCTGTTCTTTTCGTTATAGTGATTCTTGCTGTACTATTTTTCATCTCTGGTTTGCTCCATTTGCTTATTAGATTCCTCATAAAACATCCAACTTCTTCAGCTGCCTCCCAATCTAATAGGTACCCTGAAATATCTGGTTCAGATGCGCTTCAAAGACAGTTACAGCAGCTCTTCCATCTCCATGATTCTGGTCTGGATCAAGCTTTTATAGATGCCCTTCCTGTTTTTCAGTACAAAGAGATTGTGGGTCCAAAAGAGCCATTTGATTGTCCTGTTTGCCTGTGTGAATTTTCTGAGAAAGACAAGCTGAGATTGCTTCCTATGTGCAGCCATGCTTTCCATATCAACTGCATCGACACTTGGCTGCTATCCAACTCAACATGTCCTCTTTGCAGGGGAACCCTTTTCAATACAGCTGGGTTTTCGATGGAAAACCCAATGTTTGATTTCGATGACTTAAGAGAGGATGATGAGTGTACTGGTGATGGAGATATTGTTTTCATTCCTAGTCAAAAGACTGGGGAAATTGAAGGAACTGTTGTTGAAAAGGGGGTGTTACCTGTGAGACTCGGTAAATTCAGGAAGCTAAATGGTGGTGTAGGGGAGGCAGGAGGAGAAACTAGTAGCAGTAATTTAGATGCTAGAAGATGTTTTTCAATGGGTTCGTATCAGTATGTGCTTGGTGATACAGACCTCAGGGTTGGCTTAAGCAATGAGCGGCAAAGTCGTGATATCAAGCCTGCCAGAGGGACCGAACAGAAGGTGAATCTTTCAGTTGATGGAGATTTGGAGGAAAACAAGATTAGTAGCTTGAGCCAAGGTGAGAGCTTCTCTGTATCCAAAATATGGCTTTGGCGTAATAAGAAGGGAAAATTCTCAAGCTCCTCAGATGCACCGATGGGTATTCCTTCTTAACTTAATGTGGATTTGCCATGGATGGATGGAACGCTGTAACAATTGAAGCCACTTTCTCTTGTAGGATGCTAATTCTTAAGGTATTTTCTTGTCTACTCATTAGCCATTGATCAAAGCTTGTTGTGCTTTTCATTTTGATTTTGATTTTGTTTTTCTTTGCTGGATGCTAAATCAAATCAAAAATATTCTGATGACTGGTTCTGGATGTTGGTGTTCTGCTCTTCTGCTTGTAAGTAGAAATTTGATTCCAAGTGCTTTTTGCATTTATGAGGAGGATATATGTATAAATGGTTACGATTTCCCCAGCCCTATACTGAAAGTTACATGCTTGCTTATTTTGTGTTTTTGAGCATATTAGCAACACGCCTGTAATTCTTATGCAATGGACTGGAATTAATTTTTATGTTGAAAACATTTCCATTCTCGTAATGCTATACAAACTTTTAATACAAAATTCTTCATACAAACACATATGTCAGCTACTTTATATATATATATATATATATATGATTTTACAACTTATGAATTTGACGCATCAGTTTGTATAAAAAGTTTATTTGTAAATCATTGTTCTTCCATTTATTAGACTGCAATTCAATAGAATTAAAATTTGTCGTTTATGATGGGCATCCCGACTCCAAAACTCATGGTATAAAAAGAGTTAACGCATGGAGTGATTAATTACCATCTCAAGATAAAAAAAAATAAAGATATAAATATATTTGGCTGAAGAGATAGATGAAGACATAAATAATAAATCTATTATTGATACAATTGTTAGGTTTCTAAAAAAACATACATGATAGAAATGATAAATTTAAAATTTTATTAAGAATCCCAATGATTTTATTAGACAGATATAGAGTTGTTTAAGATTTATATAAAGATTAGTTGAAGATCAAATGTTTTTATTTTTGTTTTGAATAATTGTTTTAAGGCTATGTTATTGCAAACAAGTCGTACAAGTATCTGATCTCTAACAATAATTCATATAAATTATAAGTGATAAATCTCTTAAACTTTTTTAGGAAAGAGAGATTGCTACACTTTCTATTTTCTTTTGTGTTTTAGTTGTTTTTGTAATTAATATAGTTTTTCTTTGTATGCAGAAAATAAGAGGCATAACATTTTATTTATGGGGAAACTTGAAAATTCTATAAATAAAAAAATATTAATTTGTTTTTTAAATAATATCACATATATTATTTTAGGATAATTCTAGAAATTTATTCAATCAAGTTAATAAATTTCTAATTGATTTTTTTTCTTGATTTAGAATTGTAATCCTTTATATTAATCACATTATATTTTTCAATTTCTAAAATTTATTTACAATTAAATTACATTTGATTGATCATCTCATTTTAATTTTTGGCTAATAGTATTCTTATGTGTGGCCTATTAAGTTTCATAATAAGTTGACTCAATTTAAATCATAATCAAATAAAATAGGATTAAATAAAGTAATTGTTTAATTTATTATCAATTTAATAATTGATTTATAATATCTAGTAACCTGTTATGATCCCTTATATATTAGAAAAGTTTTAATTAGTTTGACTTAACTTTTTAGTTATCAGTTTTTTAGTGTAATTTATTATTCATTTATTACGAATGTTTGATTTAGACATTATAACATGAAATATATCTGTTTTGTTAAATCAATTTTTGTTCTCAACATTATAGTCATTGATTATATAAATAGAATTTGAAACTCTTTTCAAATCTTATTCTATATTGACTAAGGATTTTACAATAAATACTATTTGATAACAGAAAAAATATATTTTTCTAATTCACTTAGGGTGATGAATTCTCTCTTGAGTATTTAAATATCTTCATATAGTTTATGATATGCTTGATATTTTTTTATTTATTACCCTTGATTAGGATAACGTGTAGTCAATATCAAAACATAACATTTTTTATATAAGATAACTTAGTGATATTAAATTTAAGAATGTTTTACACAAATATCATATGAATCTTTCCATAAAATATGTGATCTCTTTGTATGAAGTTCTTATGCAAATCAGTTCAATAAACATGTTATCTAACAAGCACTTACATTTTAGTTATAAGTGTCCCTCATTCTCAACTTATAAAAGTATTTTTTCATAAAGGAAGGAATACAATATGTATTGGTCTTAACAACTCTAATTAATATATTCTTAATAAAACATTGATTAGAAACAATGCTTTGATGCAATAGGAATGTCATAATTATAACTATAATTTTCTTTATAATTTCCTATGAATTTTATCTTTACTCTAGATTCATTAATTAAATATCAAATTCATTAATCAAATATAAATGAATATTAAAGATAAATTTTTTTTATTAATAATAAATATGTTTTACATTAATAAAATCAGTGTCATATGTAACCAACCGATTAGCTGCATAACATATTCACTAACATAATTTTAGAGTAAATTTTTGTATTTTTAAAATAAAAAAGTATAAAGGGAACATGTCTCTAGAGACAATATTTATTATTATAATATCATAAAAAGTTCAAAGGGGACATGTTTCTGAAAACAATATTTATTATTATGATATCCCCTCTAACATCAACAAGGTTGAGAGGTTGAGACCTCAATGGATATTGCTTCCCTAAAGTATATGAGATGTAAGGATCTACATTTTGGATTGGTGTTTGATCCCATTCCAAAAAAAAATTATTGTTCTTGTGAGTCCAATAACCCATACTTGGTGGTTGCATATCTAAGGTTACTTTAGTGTATTTTGTTTTATATACTCAATGTTGTGAATAAAATTGGTCCAGATAAAGTAACTTTTCACAGCTTGGATAAAATGGAAAAAATGACTGAAGCAACAAAGTTCCATTTTATTTGCTTTCAAACGAGGGACTTCTTATTAATCTTGGGCCATTAATTAGGGTTATTTTCTTTGTATAATAAGATCTTAAACCTTATTTACAATGTTGCATTAAAAGATCTCGTATGTATACGGAGTCGTGACGATTATCCTTCTAGATTGGGATTTTCATGGTTTGGGTGGAAAGAACAAAAAATTATTATTCTGTATTAGTAAAAAAATGATGAATTCGTCAACTAATATTTTGGTTACTAGGAACCTTAATTAGTCTCATAGTTTGGATAAAGAAACTAATTGAATATAAGAAGGATATATCATCTCTAGTATATTTTATCTAAGGTAAGCTGCATTGTTTATTTGTCCGAAACATGTTTCTATTATTTAGTTTGTTTAAGGTTTAAGAAAAATCATCTTCTGCAAGGAAATCTTTATCCTATTAGGCTAAAACCTAACAATTCTAAAGCCTAAAAAATTAAAGTTGTATTCTTGTCAATTCATTTAGTTTAGTACCGGGAATATGTATTATTTTGTAAAATTCATATCCTAAATATTAATTAAACAAATTGATTTTTATAGTACTTTTGAAATTTTAGCCAAGTCCTAATGGATAATCACAAGTCTATTGTGATACCCATTAATATATATTTTTTTCATATGTTTTCAAGTATAATAAAAATGTAATTTTTTAATTTTTTATGAAGTATGCATGAAAATTTTAGAATTTGATCGTATGCACACAAAAAAAATGTATTTTTTGCATAAGGAATTTTTATATATTTTTTTTATTTTTTTTTGAAATTTTGAAAAAAAACAAATATATTTAATATTGGGTAAGTATCTTACAATATAAGTTTACAGTTAAAATATTAAATAAAATAATTAGAAAACATGCAAGGGACCTACAAATAAATTTAAAATGGTTCATGAATTGTTTCAAATATTTTGAAAATTATTTGGGGTCTGTTTGGCAAAAACATAAAAAATAAGAAAACAAACATTGCTGGAAAATCAGTAGGGCATGTTTTCCAAACATGTCCTTAACAAAAAATCAAAGACTAAAAAAATATCTTAAGATCATGTTTGAGAAACACGCTCCAAGAACAAAAAAAAAACATTTTTTCCCAAACATTCTAAATGTAACCTTATGAAGAATGGACTCAACTTAACCACGTGGGCTAAGCTTTCTAATCCAAAGGCCCACCAAGCCCATAAATACAACACCAAATCAAAAAAAAAAAAATGAAGATCAAAAAGGAAAGAATGTTTAAATACATTCAAGAACACGAAGAATACAAGAACAACCCTAGAAACATGATCTCAATAATAGAATAGATTATATCAAATTGAAAGCGTAGACACATGTGAAAACAACATTCAAGCAGGATTTTAGGGTTGGATCATCACAATAAACATCAGGATTTTAGGGTTGGATTATCATGATTGATCAATTTTATGCAAAAGACAAAGTGAAGGAATCAAAAATAAAAAATGATTACATTAGTGTTTTTAAGCCATCCATACCCTAGATTAATGACAACAAGTATAGACGCATATGTAAGAATTATTAATCAACCGAAAAGACATAAAACTCAACAACTTAAGGCAAAGGTCAACAGATGAATGCTAGCCCAGAAATGCTCAATAAAGACAAAACCCAGAAAAGAAACATAAGGAGCCCATAAAACAGCTTAAACTTAGCAATCAAAGTTTAAACATGCTCAAAACAACTTGATTAAATCATCAAAACAACAAGAAAGCAAAGAATTAAAGGCAAAATAATAAGCAAAATTAAATAATGACAACAAGCAAAAATAATATTTTTTTGGGCATAAACATTGTTCTATTAATTAAATTCATTGTCTTGAAGCATAAACAATATGATTATTGTCTGCAGACGTAACAAACTACTTTAAAATAAGCTAAACCACAACATCTTCAATACTTAAAACCATAACTTCAAAAAAAGATTAACCTAACACTAAAGCCTGCAAAACATCATTTTATACTAACATTTAACACTTCAATTGACAAATCTAATCATTCCAACAAGTTTCAAACAAAATATAAACTTATTAAATCATGTCACAACTAATCATTGGAGAAAAACTAAATAAGTTCACCGAATGCATTAAAATGACAAATAGATGAAAAAGAAAAGCATAATGAACATCTAATACAAACATATAATAAGTAGAATAAGAGGGGAGAAGATATGCTCATTGAACTCCATCCCCTCATCAAAGTTTGAGGAATACCTTAACAATATTGCCTTTTTTGCTTGGAATTTTGTGCTCCTTCCTAGAACTTCTAGTTCTTTGGCCCTTCTGCTTTCACTCTTGGACTCAAAAGCTTTGCCTTTTATCCTTTTCTTTTCACTTTTTATCAATATTTCATAACCTTTTTATCAAAAGACTTTTGGTTATATAATCTTGTAAGTTCGTTTTTTTTTTTTGTCTTTCCCCCACTTTTTTCTTTCCTTTTTTTTATAGCCTCAAATGATAGGTAGTTATAAAACCATTTATGAGTTTGAAGGTGGTTTTTCAAAACTAAATTATAGGAGATTCTTTCTTATTTCTTGTTTTTCTTTTCTCTATAAAGAAATGATTCTTCTCTCTTATTCTTTTGTTTTCTTGCTCTTTAAATATATAACAAGCTTTTGGAGCTCCTACAAAAAAGTTTGGAACTTCATAACTGAAATTTGGCTGAAAATAGTTAAACACCTTTTATAAATTAATTGTGGCAAGTCAGAGGTCATTGAAGCCAACAAAGTCACCTAATTTTAGGGAAAATGAAGAAGAAAACAAAGATGATCATAGAGATTCTTTGAAAAAACTATCTTAATTTCACAAATAATATCAAAATGAACTTAGGAATCAACTGATTTGTTTGCTATGAACAACCATCATAAAAAAAAAAAAAAAAAAAACACCCGTCCATTAACATCTCACACACCAAAAAGAATCACAAAGATTTTAAGCCTAAAAAATATCAGGGAAGGGGGAATACTTGGATAGATAAAGAGGAATAAATATTAGAAATAGAACCAAATACCTGCAATACTTTAACATCCAAGCAAACAACACAGGGAAACACCAAAAAAGAAGAAAACACCATAACATCTGTAACACCTGCTAACATTGCCATTGAAGATTAGAGGGGTGAGAAAAAATAAAAGTAAAATATGAAATACTTGCATCAAAATCATTTTTTTCTTTTAACTCGTTATGGCCACCTCTCTCTGCCCATACATCTCTCTCTTCACTGTGATTTCCTCTGTTTTTTTTCCCGAATCTCTCTGTCAACATCACCAGTCTCTTTCTCTTCACTGAGATCATCGAGATATGAAGCATGCATTCTACAACATTGAAACATGCCTCAAATCCATGCCTCGATTACTCGTACAACATCCTAATAGTATAAGTGTTTCTCTTTTTGTGCTGGCTTGGTGGAATACCTGGTGATGCTTCTGTCGAAGAAGAAAGGGGGAGGACGAGGAATGGTGGGGTTTGATGCTTAGGAGTCTAGCTCATCACCCAAGCTATAGGAGAGGGAGGGAGGGAGGGAAAGAACATGATAAATCAAATGAGCAGGAATTGACTGATCCAAAAAAAAAAAAAAAATTCCAATCCCAAAAGCTTATTGTGGCAATATTCGAGGATACCAAACAAAAATATGATGCACCCGTTAAGAGTGTTCGTACGGCACTCGTTAAGCGTTATTCAATGTTTCAAATTGGTCATAAAATTTAATATTCATCCATCTGCGCTCGCTACGGATAAACTAAAATTTTTCTTACAACACAAAAAAATAATAAATTGTAGTTGTTGGCAATACGCTTTTCACCATTAAAAAAATTAATTGTGAACAAAAAATATTATCCATGTAGTTAATAAAATAAATTAAAAAATATTAAAAATATTTTGAGTCGTTAAATTGAGATAAAAATATATATTAAAACATATGATCACACATGGAGATTTTCAATTTTTCTTTTAGCTATACATAAATAAAAAAACTTTCTTACAAGGAAAGTAAAAATCGCAACTTCATTGAAAAAATTCCACATTTTCTTAACATGATAAAAATAGAAAGCAATTAGAATCCATAAAAAAATATAGATGATTTGAAATAAAAATAAAAAAAATTCCCTTTCAACTAAACTTTGTTATCTCATTAATACACTCATTTTTTTTTATTAGAATAACTCTTTTATAAACAACAACTTATCATAATCATAAATGACAGTTTAAAAAAAATATTTTAATATTTTTATGTGAATGAATTAAAAAAGAAAAGAATGATATATCGTGTGTATGCTATAACGGTAAAAATTTTGAAATTAATTTTTAATTAATTATATAATGATAAAAAAAATATTAATAAGAAAAACAATGAATACAATCATGAAGTAAAATGTAATTTATTTTTCAAAATGATTCATGTAATATTTCTTCTTCTTTTTTTACCAAGAAATACATTTTTTTTTATAAGATCCATAATCGTTGAACAGAAAGTAAAAGAAATTCAAAGAAGAATATTTGTTATAACTATAAGAACTTGGACATCATTTTCATAGAATTTTTATGATCACAAATATAAAATAAAAATTGCATAGCAGGTTCACCTAGAATAATTAATGAAATAATTGCTAATATCATAAGAAAAGCCAAGAATCTCATTAAAAAAATAATATTAAATTGACTGATATCTAATGAAATAATATATCAAATATAATTTAATTTATTTAACTATAATTAGTTTTGATCAAACTTTAAGAAAATAATTTAAAAAAAAATCATAAAGGTTGTAAAACAAAAGCTCATTAATATTATAAAAAAAATGTCATAATCTCATCTAAAAATAAATTTAAAATTGAATGGTATTTAATGGAATAATTTTTTTTAAAATAATTTAATTTTTTTTAAATTAAAAAATAAAAATAAAAATAAACATAAACGAAGGAACATTTTAAAAGAGCTTAGGATGGACTTATGCACATATTTCTAGCCCAAACAAAGAGGATACCTATACTCCTAACCTATATATTTTTTTTAAATTGTGGACAATACATCGTAAAATTCGCATTATTTGCATTGGCAGATGATGTGTTGTCTCTAGTTCGATTCGAGCAACCTCCTGTTGTTAGAAAGTCGGGTTTTCTATTAGAGAAACTCTAAAACTCTATTTTTCAACTAAATATATATATAAAAAAATCTTTAGAAACTCCATTAAAAGTCTTAAAAAAGCATTTATTTTGTTGAGAAAAATGAAAAATCATCTCGATTTCAAAAATCTTGTCGATCCCCAATCTAGTTTTTATGGCAAGATGAATACCAAAATGACATTTCAATTAAATTCCTTTTAGAGCATGTTTGGGAACGCGGTTCAACCCGCGTTCCCAAAAAATTTAAATTTTTTTTGTTAAAATTTAATATGGATTGTACGTTTTAGATCGTTTTGATATGCTAATGTCAAAAATAATTTTTAAAAAATAAAAAAACATCATTGACATGCATTTTGGCACGAAAAGTTATTTAAAAAGCACTCGCAACCACACTGCCAAACAAGTTCTTATTATAAGGAGTTTGTCGACACAAAGAACGAGTTTTTTTTTTTATCAATATAATATGGTTAATTGATGACTTTCCTGTCATTTGTATTTTTTCATTGAGTTTCTCTCTTATCTCCAAGCATAAAAAGAAAATAATGAACAAAAATAGAAAAAGCAAGAAACAATAGGGACCAAATTCTTTTGGTCAAATTCTTAAGGCAAAAGATGGTTTTAAAAAAAATAATCATTCTTTGCCTCATTCTCAAATCTAATCCCCAAATTTTCTTTTTCAATCACTAAATTTTTTTTTTTAAATTTCAGTATCAACCTAATGTGAAAAGAATTTTTGATATTGTGATAATAATATAAAAAAATAAATTATAAAATAAATAAAAGATGTATTTGAAAAATAAATTTAATGATTGAAGTCGAAGAAAAGAGACAAAACAGAACAAAACTATTACAATATACGGTAAATCCTTTCACCTGTTGGAGTAACTCAATAGTGAAAATTACATATCCTTTAGATTTGTTCTTATTTATTAACAATTAAAGACTTATTTAATGTTTATAATCAATATCATTTATTTATTTGTGCATAAATGTTTGATTTTTTCAATAATAAATAGATTGAAATAAATTCATTTAAATAATACTAGGCATCTTATCCGTATCGTGAGGATGGCATCTACATTATTGTATTCCCATCTCACCCTAAACCTTATCTATTGAACTCTCCTCTCTTTCACTTGCAAACCAGACCAGACATCAAGTTTGCGATGTTATATGTCTTAAGTATCTATATTGGATTGATATCTTTTTAGAATACTAGATACGGTGCCATGGCAGCCATAATCCCGTGCCACTATTGTTCTTCCATGGCTATCTCCAAACTACCCAGAAGCCATATTCCTTTGGGGAACATTAACCACGTCAATGCTGCTTGGTGGGGTCGGCAGCTCTCACTCAGATGTTCTCTCAAAGCCTCCCAGAAGGCTCAGCTCCGTAATAAACTGGTATTTGCTGTTTTTGTTTTGAATATGGTGTTGATTTTAAAGAGTTGAAAATGTATGATGCCTCTCAATTATTGCGGTTTGATGAAGTCTAGCTTTTATGTTTTAAATAGAGTGTTTGGTGATTTGTTTGCATTGCAAATGTTTTTTTTTTTTTTTTTTAATATTACAATAGAGGCATATGAGTCCTCTGGGAGAAGAGGAGAAAACTTCCCTAAAGAACGCATAGCTTATTTGTTGACTTGGAAACCAATTGATTTGACCAACTTTTCCTGATGGAAGCAAACAATGCCTTACAATGATAAGAGTTTATTTTATCTTTTGTGCAGAAAGTGAAGTTATTTTCCTTGAAGGAGTGTGCAATCTCTATTGCTTTGGCAGTTGGATTGCTAACAGGAATGCCTTTTGTAGATTGGTCTCCAAATGCTTATGCAGCTAATCCAGCGATGCCTGATCTTTCAGTGTTAATATCTGGACCACCAATCAAAGACCCGGGTGCATTATTAAGATATGCTCTGCCAATTGACAATAAAGCTATAAGGGAAGTACAAAAGCCACTTGAAGATATCACAGATAGTCTCAAGGTCGCTGGAGTCAAGGCACTTGATTCTGTGGAGAGAGTAAGAAAACTCGAGTTTTCCCTTTCCCCCTCCTTTTCTATGCTTGTTTCGGAGATATGATGGTTTAATGGTAGCTGTGAATTTTCTTTTTGAGTAATATAGAATCTCAGGCAATCATCTCAAGCCCTTAAGCAGGGAAAGAGTTTGATTATCTCAGGCTTAGCTGAATCAAAGAAGGACCATGGAGTGGAGCTGCTTGATAAGCTTGAAACTGGAATGGATGAACTTCAACAGATTGTGGTGGATCGGAACAGAGATGCAGTAGCACCTAAGCAGAAGGAGTTGCTTAGTTATGTTGGCAGGTAAATTTTATAGTAGAATCAATTTGCTAAGGATTGAGCTTTTTGATTACTTCGAAATGAGTAAAGTGCATGAAGACCTGATTTGAACTTAGGGACAAACGTTTCTCCAGTTGGACTTCAATGACATGTGTTTTCTCTGTTAGTGCATAACAATTTTTATTTTGTTGTTGCTGTGATATTACAGTCGCATCTAATGGTTTGAGATGGATGCCACTGTTTTCAAATCAATATGATTGATTGTGAAGTGTTATCGTGTTCCTAAATATAAGTCTTGAAAATTGAAATGTAGTTGGTTCAAAAAAGCAATTGGCATTTAATTGTAAAATGAAATAGCACTATACCTTTGGATGTACAGAATATGAAGCTGTGATGAAGTTATAAACAACAAAGTGTTTGTCAATCGCGGGAGTGTGTGGTTCATTATATCATGTTGAATCTAATGTTGAATAACAGCAATGGAGAAGCGTTGTGAAGTTTGCGACCTGGTGATAACAACATCAGTCATGCTACTGAATCTGATCTTGAATAACTGGCACAGAGAATTTGTGACGTTTCCAATTTGGCTTCTCACAATACCTTTAGTCTAGTAATAGATTTTGATCTAAAAGAACAGCCATGAAGAATACTGAATAGAGCTTCTGGAATGTTAGATGTTTCTCCATGAGGTGTTGCAAGCTGATATTAGCATATGCCATGTTGGTTAAAAATCTGGATAATCTGCAAAGCATGAGTCGAGGTCAAAGCCAATAAATTCACAAAACATTCTCCCTGTGATTGTGCTTGTTAGCATCTTCCCATCTCTCTTAATTGCAAACCTTTACTTTCCCTTTACATTTTACATCTAGCTGCACCGTCATCAATTTGGTCTCCAATACAACCATATGATATTCAAATAAATTGAACGGAATTAACTCTTCCATTACACCCGGTACAAAAACAATACCCCACTTGGCTGAAGTTCTTACTGTGACCACTGTTTTTCCCACTCTCATGTTGCTATGGATCACTAGCGAGAATGTGTCCATGTATGGTATCTCTTTTATAACTGCCTCCTGCATATCACGAAAAAATTGACTTGAAAAAGTTAATCCTCTTAAGATAAAAACTATTCTCATATATACCCTTGTCATTGACCTGCAGCTGAGATCTTCCTGGGGCATTGCGTTTCTGCAGTGTTGAAGAGGATATGGTGGATGGCTTCCCATATGAGGTGCCTGAGGAATACCAGAGTATGCCTCTATTGAAGGGAAGAGCAACTGTGGATATGAAGGTCAAGGTCAAAGACAATCCCAATGCAGACGAGTTTATGTTCAGGATTGTTCTAGATGGTTACAGTGCACCAGTAACTGCTGGGAACTTTTTGGACTTGGTGCAACGACACTTCTATGATGGAATGGAAATTCAAAGAGGTAAAATGCCTTAAAACAATGTATAAGAAAAAAGTTGAGCTCAACTATAAATCACTCTGCCTTTGGATTGTCTTTTACTATAATTATTTTCACACTAGCAGGATCAGACTTTAAATTTGCATTACTGAATATTGAGGGGTGTTCATTTGTACTCTCAAAATGGTGCTAAAATTGCTCAACTTCAATGTAATATCACTATCATACATAAATTGGAAGTGTTTCCATTAGTTTGAGATTTTGTTTATGTAAATACCTTTGAGATTTCCTTGGACGTACTGCAGCGGATGGCTTTGTTGTTCAAACTGGGGATCCTGAAGGTCCCGCAGAGGGTTTTATTGATCCTAGTACAGAGAAAACTCGGACAATACCATTGGAAATCATGGTCAATGGAGAGAAATCACCATTCTATGGGGCAACTTTGGAGGTAATGCCCACTCCCACACAAGCACTCGTATATCTTGGACTAAGAATACAAAGATCATGAAGAAAGAAGTCTTAATTTCGTCACATTTTGTCTCTAATATGGTGTATATTTTATCCAGTTTCATGTTATAATTGTACTGAATCTATTGTCTGATTTCGGCTCTCTTTACCCAATGGTTCAGTTGACTGTCACTTGACTTTGTGTTCATCTCACTTGAATTAGCAGTTCTAAGAAATCTTTCACCCCTCACATGGCATGGTCATACCTTTTTTTTTCTTTTCCAGTTAAAAGGTTTTAGCCTTTTACCATGGACCTTGAACTAAACAATGATTTGAATTTGGTCAATCAATTTATAATTTTAGGAAATACATGCAGCTCACTTTAACTGTGTGAAAGCTCGACTTTGGTAGATTGAAATTCGTAGTGGTCATTATTAAATAACTGTCTTAACCTAAAAGTATAAGCTGTGAAGCGAAACTCTAAAAATAATTTATATTACTTTTCAACATGTTTTCAAGTGAAAGTCCTTTAGTTAGATAAATGTGGTGAGATTTGAAGTTGTAACCATTTGATCATTCTCTAATACCATATGAAGTAACCATCCTAACTCAAAAACCTGAAGCTATTAAGTGGAGCTCTAAAAATGGTTTTTATTACTGTTTAACACATTGCAGCTGATGAAAAATAAGTATTCCTAGTACCGGGATAGATTCTTCTGACTAAGTGCCTTAATTTGTGTGGTGCCACAATGTTCAAATTCTTCTTACTCATCTCAATATAGCATAAAAATTGCAATTTTCATTAGTTTTGGGTATTTCCTTGTATTTTCCATGAAGGCATATATTGTGTGTTTATTTTATTTTCCCCTCTTGTTTCTGAAAATATGTGATTTTGTAAGATTTTCTGATATTATTGCTATGTTTCTTGACAGGAGCTTGGTTTATACAAGGCTCAGACGAGGCTTCCATTCAATGCATTTGGAACAATGGCCATGGCCAGAGATGTGAGAACTTGATTTTTGAACTCTCTCACGTGTGTGCTCTCCGGTGATTCCAATATTCTGAAAGATTAACCGGAAGTTGGGTCTTTTTTCTTAACAGGAGTTTGAGAACAACTCAGCTTCAAGCCAAGTATTTTGGCTACTAAAAGAAAGTGAGCTAACTCCCAGCAATGCAAATATATTGGATGGTCGATATGCTGTCTTTGGTTATGTTACGGAAAATGAGGATTATTTAGCAGATCTCAAGGTTGGAGACGTCATAGAGTCCATTCAAGTGGTTTCTGGCCTCGATAATCTGGTTAACCCAAGCTATAAAATTGCCCGTTAGTCCATTCAGTACCTGATATTGCATCCGGGAGTTCGGTGACAACTTGCAATGACTTCCCTGCGCAGATTTTAAGCTTGTTTTCTGTTGATTTCATTATATGACTACAACCTTTCATCTCCAGTGAGTCGTAGCTTTCCAGCTGAGAATTTATTTATTCTTCGCATTGCGTCCTCGACCACAAGCATTGTTATATATATATATATATATATATATATATATGTGCGCGCGCGCTTTGGCTGTTAGTTGTGACGTTTCCGATTCCATGAACCGAAACATTTAAGCTACAATTAATGCACTAATTCTTCTCATCTTCTTCTCTGGTAGAAACCTAAACTTCTTGAAAAAGAAACGAACCAAGAACCCTAAGCTTCCTTTCAATCCTGGAAATAACATCCTCACACTTTTCTCTACAAAAACCTTCCTTTATTGTTTGAATTACAAAAGGTCTATCTGTAATGATTTTAAAGTACAAAGCAAACCATATAGTAGTAATGAGTTCTTAGTGGAGTTTTGTGGTATGCATATACTCTAACTATAAGTGTTAATTGAACGAATTCACAAAACACAAAAGTTAATTGAATGAATTAAAATATAAGGATAGGAATGAATAATTGACAAAAACACAAACAAAATTTATTAGTTACTAAAACAATTAAAAGGCGTGGTGTCAATTTAATTATTTATATGAATTGCTTTTTAATTGTCTGGTTACAAGTTTTTTTTAATAACAATACCGATGGGTTCGTAGGAGAGTATTGTAGATATTGTATTTTAAAATATTTTTTATTCGAAAATACATTAAAATAATATTTTTTAAAATTTATTTTTAACATCAGCATAAACAATTAAAAATATAAAAATTAATTTTTAAAAAATAC
This sequence comes from Populus trichocarpa, assembly GCF_000002775.5. Taxonomy (NCBI): domain Eukaryota; kingdom Viridiplantae; phylum Streptophyta; class Magnoliopsida; order Malpighiales; family Salicaceae; genus Populus; species Populus trichocarpa. The sequence continues at coordinate 36,426,735 of NC_037285.2, read as the reverse complement.
ACTTTAATCGCACTTCTAAATACACACCCCTTAAAAAATGAGTTTAAGTTTGAACTATTATATTAAATTTAATAACATTACTGAAAATTTTTCTAAGATCTAGATGTTCCAACCTGCAATAAAAACACAGGCAATAAACTAGTTTATACCAAATAAAAAATATTTTCTTTTTGAGAAACATGAAAAGATAGGATCGATGATTATATATATACCCAGAAACAAAAATCTATCATGTGCCTACTATGATTAATGCATATTAATTGGGTATCAAATGCTCAACCAGAAAGGGTGTATAGGGCCCGCCCATCCATCATATTAACGTTCAATCGATCAAGAAACATAAAAACAGAGCAAGAACTAACGTTCAAGTTTCATAAATAAAGCTTAACAGAATCCATTGTCCAGTAAAGAAACCGGTATCGCAAGGTTCTTCTTAGCCTATAGTCTCCGCAGACTCTACCCTCAGCTCTTTAAGCCAGTGTCTTGAACAGAACATGAGACGAATTGGACGAAGTTTACTTCAAGGACGAAGTTTTTCACGGCCCTCGGTACCTGCGAAAACAGAGACAACCTTGAGGCTGATCAAGAGGGATCATACCTCCACCCATGGACGTGTCAATTGCCTCTAACATGAAAACAACCACCTCCATCTCCGGCCGTCTGTCTGGATTAGCATCCCAGCATCTCTTCATTATATTCGCAAGAGAGCTCGGGCAGCAACGAGGAATTTCTGGCCTCAGATTCTGTTATAATAATAGTGATTGTTAAAATTATTATGAACACTGTATTATTATTGCTTCCAATAACTGGTAAGAAAAACTACTAAGCATCTGGAGAGACAGAGAGAGGGAGTAAAGGAGATATGTTACCAGAGTAAAAGAAAGAGGAAAGGGTGGTAATTTGACATAAAAGCTTTGGTTGTGAGATGAGCTAGATAAAAACAGCCAAAAGGCTTGGATGTTAGTTTCTATGCTAGTAGGTGATGTTCAAATTTTGCAGAAAACCATGTATTGCCATTACCACATATTTTCCTGTACTAAGATCGGAAAAAACATTTAAAACACTTCATCTACCTGTCGCACAACAGCAGATGTCACTTCTGAGAAGCTAAGATCGGGATATGGCATGTCACAGCAGTATATCTCCCACAGGCAGATACCAAAACTGTACACATCACACTTTCTGTTGTACGGATTGCCATTGAGAACCTGCCCGATCACAATACTTGGAGGATAGATAGGATAAAAATGTTATCAAAACTGAAATCAATGCTTGGAAATTTGACGAGTAACTTGAGGAGTTGCGATTCATTGACAATCAACCATTAGAATATGTGGAGCATGCAATTAAAACTAAAAGATATTACTGTTCTTCATGACAGAACTTCAGTCAGAAATCGACATTCAAGACTCCAAGACTGTTGTTTTATTGATAAAGCACCTTAATATTGAAGGCTCGGAAAAGCAGAGGCTTGTATGCCTTGTAAATTTATACCTCTGGTGCCATGTACCCAAGCGTTCCAGTCTCGCCAGTCATGTCATTAGGATTTGATGCCTCGATGCGAGCAACCCCAAAGTCAGCTAATTTCACTGTACGTGTCTTGTCCAGAAGCATATTTTCAGTTTTGACATCTCTATGGACAATCTTCTTAGAATGGAGATAGCTCAACCTGCAAGTAATTCCAAATGGCAGTTTCAATAATTTCGAATTGCATGGTTTGCTACAATATCAAAGACTGAAAGCATCCAAAATATAAGCTTTCAATCCAAATGATTTGAAAGTCAAAATAAACACAGATGGACATGAGTAACTGACCCTCGTGCAAGATCTAGTGCCAATTGAACAACCACTTTAAAAGCAAGCTTCCTTCTCCTATTCTTTATGAGGTAAGATTTCAAAGCACCCCCAGGGCAATATTCGACAACAACACAGCAAATGTTACTTGGCATGCCAATGTGACCATTCTCTGTTTGTATGTTTAACTCTGATGAGCCAATTGCAGCCCCAATAAACTGCAGAAGGGATTTGGCTTGATTCAAAACAAGAAGATATGAACAGGAGCTAAACACTGAAACCTCAAGTAGTCCATATCGAAGATGTTAACAATATACTTGAAGAAAGTACAAATTGAAATGCTCCGGAAATGCTATGTTCGAAAACATTAAGCTATAAACATATTGAATACATTAAGAAATGTCAAAAATAAAAATAAAAACTAACAACAACGTTAACCACTATTGTCACTACATCTCCAACATTCTCTCGTTAGCATATCATATTTATACGTTTTATCCAATTCTCCATTGAAATTTGCTATCAAGTCTTGAACAAGAATTCTGAAAAAAATAAAATCAAATCAAATCTCACATAGTTGGAATGGTAGCTCGAGGATAGGACGAATTCAAACATCACCTAGACCATGATTATTTGCAAGGATTCAAACTCCATCAAACATGAAAGAAAGACAAGGATATAAATCGCGTGGGATACTATAAAAGAAAAACTCCATAGAATGAACCAAATTAAACATTACAACTGTGTCACAAGTAACCAAACGAGGGACGCATTAGAAAGGATATCACGTTACTGATTTAAATTTAAAAATTATAGACCAAAGAAAGGTTGCATGTTTTCAAACCTATCTTGAGAAAGAGGAGAACGTCATACATGAAATGAAATCGTACCTTAGTCACGTTAGGATGATCAAGCTTGTGCCAAACGGCAACTTCTTGTGTAAAAGCAGCTCTCAGAGAAGCTACCTCGGCCTCTGATCGGTGTCCTTCCTCCCCCCAATCAAGAAGTTTAACTGGGCCAGAGGAAGAATAAAAAACTTGACATACTAACTACTAATTTAGGAATATAGCTCATGACTGGAGAGCTATATATTGTCGACAGCCTCTTGCGCAAGGCAGCTTTTTTTTTTTTTTTTTTTTAATCTCACAATTTAATTTACATGAGAAAATAGAGGGAAATAATAAGTAAATAAATAAATTAGTAGGCAGCAGCTTGCCTGATAGCTGGGCAAGGATTTTCTTCGGTGTTTAGGTGGAACATGCACGTGGCGGCTTTATAACTAAGCTCGATCACTTAAGTTGTTTGATGTTGTATTTCTCTTCCACGTAAACATGAAATCTATTATTCAAATTATTTATGAATTCTGTTTTTTATACAAGAGAGGGAAAATATATACTGAGTAATCTCAAACTTTTTTTATTTTATTTCCCGAGAGTAAAGTAAAAGACGACAACAAAATAATTAAATAATAATAAGTCTGGACACATGAAAGTTAAAGATAAACAGAAGAAAAGGCAATATTTTGTGCAGCAGCCAACTGCCAACTCATACAATCTCGTGAAATCACGGATTTTTGCAAACATGGATCTACAAGGATCCAGGATTATTAAGAGGTACACGAAAGTTAGAGAAAGCAAAACACTTCTCCTCGGCAAACTGCTGGTTTTAAACACAAATGAGGAGATGGCTAATACAAATTAATGGTCTGAATCTGCCATCTTTACGAAGCTTTCCTCAGCAAACCAAGCAGGGAATTCCTAATAATCAACATTTATGTATATTATTTGCTAGAATTCCTTATCGTAAACTTGATAAAAAATATATAATTTTCTGTAATGGAGCCTGAGAACACCCCCTCCCTAGCTTCTAACACAATTGCGCGCATGCCAAATTAGAGCAAGATATATAGAGGACATTAATTTCGCAAACGCAGATAGCTAGTTTCTTGTGTTAGTCAACCTATACATTGGAAATTATATCAATGCACCGGAGTAGGAGGATCGGTAAGACATTTGAAGGTATAAAAAAGGGAATGCATGTATATAGATATACGTACCAGCAACATCCTGGCCATCATAAATGCCACGGTGAACGGTGCCAAAGGTGCCACGAGCTATAACACTTTTGATGATGAGCTTGGAGGGGTCAATCTCCCATTCATGACTAGTTATGGTTGTACTGTTATTATTCTGGGTGAGTCTTTGCGTTTCTCCTTCTCCTTCGCCTTGATCTCCATCGTTCTTGCTTTTGTTCTTTTCCACCGTCCATGCTCTAGTACTTAAATGCCTTTGCAGTTGTTCGTCCAAGCTCTTGAGATCTATTTGATCTGCTCTCACATACCCACCACCACTTTCACTCTTTTGATCCTTCATCTCTCTTTCTTTCTTCTACTTCTAATATCAGATAGACCACAAGAAATCTTCGATGAGTTATTGAGGAGTGTGCAAACTGGGTCAGAGACAACACGTAACTACTGCCTGTGAACCAGCGTGGGTTTTGGTTTGTTATATATCGAGTGTGGTGGTGTCGTTTTACTTTGTTTCTTATCTCAATCTTTAAGCTATACTTGTTCTCGTGACGATGATGATATGCCCGTATGGAGCTGTAGCCTGAATACAGTTCGGTTAAAACTTATTTATTTTTATTTATTTTTAAAAAATAAAAAAAATATTATTTTAATATATTTTTATACGAAAAATACTTTAAAAAACAGTCGCTATCACAATGTTATTGTTGTGATTATGGCAAACTAGTGAGTAACCAAAGACTAAACTAGCAATACCACTCTAGCAAAACCATATTGAAAACTCTATAGCAATTCACAGTGTTTTGTGATGAAAGCTAAAGTGCTTCACCACATGATTTAACTTTATTTGTAATGACTTGTAATTGTAATTCTCAACCAGCTCAATATTAAAAAAAATAAAATTGACAAAGATAATTTTGAAAAGATCATAAGAAAAAAATTAAAACCATGTTGAGAGACACTCCAGCAATCCACAGTGTTTTGTGAGGAAAGCTACAATGCTTTCCCCACATGATTAAGCTTTATTACAAAGTTAAATTTTAACCAGCTCAATATTAAAAAAATAAAATCAACAAAGATAATTTTGGAAAAAAATATTACGAAAGAAAACACAAAAGAAACTGGAAAAAAACCATGTGGGAAAAAACATTATGGAAATTCACAGTAATTTGCGAGGAAAGTTACAGTGTTTTTCTCACATATTGTAATTGTAATTTTTAACCAGCTCAATATTAAAAAATAAAATTGAAAAAGATAATTTCGGAGAAAATCATCAAAAAAAAAAAACAAAAAAAAAACCATGCGGAGAAACACTGTAATAATCAACAATGTTTTAAAGAAAAAACAATTACAAAACTAAATTCTCAATCAACTCAATATTAAAAAAATAAAATAAAAAAATATAATTTTGAAAAAAAATAAAATAAAATTGAAAAATCATGTGGGAAAACACCGTAGCAATCCATAGTATTTTAAATGAAAAAAATTACAAAGCGAAATTTTTAACCAGCTCAATATTAAAAAAATAAAATCAACAAAGATAATTTTGAAAAAAAAAATAAACGAAAAAAAGAGGGGAAAGTTGGAAAAAAAGGAAAGTAATTTTGAAAAATAAAAAATAAAAAGATAAAAGGGGAAAGTTGGAAAAAAAAAAAGAAAAAGTGAAAAAAAAAGGAATGGACCATGGATTACTATTGTAATCTACAGTGCATGTGAGTGTGTTTGGTATTGTGGTAGCTGTTATGGTTGTGGTTTGAAAAAAATTGTTTTATAAAAAATACTTTTAGTTGAGATTGATTTGAAAAAATAGGTGTTTGGTTAAAACTGTGGTTGAAATTGAGGTTAAAGAAAAAGTAGTTTAATGTGTTTGGTTAAGAATGCTTTTTAAATTGAGATTATAAAATAATTTTAAAAAATATATATTAATATTGATGGTTTTAAATTTAAATATTGTGGATTTAACTATTGCTATTACATCATGAAATAAATCATACTTTATATAAATTTTTTTTATTGTTCCATTAAACTATCTATAATTCTATTACATACAAAATTCATCCGATAAGAACTATAAAATTAGGTAAAATATTATCAGGAATAAAATTGAGATTACAGTACGAGTAAATTTAATTCATCTTAAACTAATTTAAAAAAAAAACAAAAAAAAATTGTTGTTCACGTTCATGTGAACAGTGCGAGTGAAATCAATTAACTGCACTGATTTTTTTTTAAAAAAAACTGTTCACATGAACAATAGAGCACGGTTCAACATTTTGCCGCGCAGAAAGCAGCTCCTAGTTGCTTCCCTTTTTTTTGCGTTTCAAAAGCAGCAGACCGTGGGACCCATGAACAATAACAAGCGTTTGTTTAATTAACCAAACAGCTTGCAAAATGAAATCGCATGAAACGTGGACGCTACCACGTAACCAAACGGGTTCATAGCTTATTACTTAATATACTCTTATAAGTATGTACTCAATTGAACATGGAGATACTTTCTAGGTTACCCTTATTATATTATAAATAAAGCTAAAAGGTATGTAAAAATCATAGTTTTCTCACATCCATTAACATTGTGAATTATAATAGTAATCTAGTGTTGGTTTTTTTTTTTTGTGTATTTTGATCTCTATTTTTTTTTGGGTTATTGATTATTTTATTTAGTCCTTATATGATATATTTATGGGGCTTAGAGTTGATAATTTATTTTAATTTGCTTTTTATATGGTTATTCCAATATAAACAAATATCCTAGCATCAGGTTGGTATCAGAAAAATATTCTAGCATCGCATTATGATCTATTTTTTTTAAAAAAGTTTAGTTAAATAAAAAATAATTTGAAAAAAAACTAGGTTAATAAATTTTGTGGAGTCAATGACCAAGTTTGTGAGTTTGGCGAAATAACCCTGGTTGCCCCAGCTTGCGGGTTTAGCAGAGTATTTGTTTTTCTTTTTAATTGAACTCGATTATGTGATTGTCTATTTTTATTTTTATTATATAGTTAAAAAAAACATGTTATAAAATTTTAAAAAGTCCATGGGCCTATTGACGGGTATGACGAGTTGAACTTTTTTTTTTATAAATGCATTTTTTTTCGATTTCATTCTTTGATATTTGACTGATTGAGAATTGTGTTTCATAATTTTTTTTTTATAAGGTTATCATAGTCTTAAAAAAAAAGTCTTAGTATTGGTTTAACGCTCGATTTTGCGATTGTCTATTTTTATTATCATATATTTAATAAACAATGGTTTAGAAAAAATAACTAGTTATTAATCCCAATGGAGTCCATTACTCGGTTTGTGGGTTTCACGTGTTGACCCGGGTTACCCAATTCACGGGTTTAGTGGGTTTACCCATCAAACCTGTTATGTTTTTTTATATAGTTCTTGGTCCTTTATTTTTTCTATTTTTTTTATTTCACTCTTATTCAATATTGGATTGGTTGAGAAATGAAATTTATGGTTTATTTTTTTCTACTTTCTATAGGGTTATCAAGATCTCAAATAAATATTTTTTTAGGTTGATGCTTGATTTTGGAAGCATCTAGTGTTATCATAAAATTAAACAAAAATAATTTACAAAAACAATAAAATTATTAAACTTATTGAAGTCCATAACCCAGGTCGCAGGGTGATCAAGGTCAATCCAATCTAGCATCGTCTCAATATAAAAAAAAAATTATTGTCTTAAAGTTTTTTTAAAAGCTATGTCATGTTTTTACCGGTCATCCAAGTTGTTTTTGGATCCATTAAATTGAGTAATTCACTTTGGATCAGCTCCCATGCGGTTTAATTTGAAACTCGAGATAGATAAGGAGTTGGGTTGACAATTTTCAAGATCAAACTGTTTGATTGGATTTAATGATACTGCCAAAAAAATCTTCATACTCTTAATATTTCTATTAAGTTTAGAAGAAGAATAATTCGACCCGCAACAAAGTGCAAACGAATATGCTAGTAATACACTAAAAGAAATAGGGGTTTTTCCTTTCTACTTGTGATTCAACTTTTTTTTTTAATGTTTTCATCCATCTTTTTAGAATTTCATCCTCAATTTGTTTTTTCCTTTGATTTGATCACTGTTGGACCTAATTCCATGAGATAAAGCTTTAAAATATTGTAGAAAGATAAAATTAAAAATGAGAGAATCACAATCTAAAACATGGTGAAAATGCATAACCAATCAAAGTTTTTAGAATTTTAATTTTCTTTTAAAGGTTTATTTTGTTTGTTTTTCAGTCCTTGAGCTTGAGAGGGGAGAGAGAAACTCATTGAAAAATGATGAAATTATCGCTTAACCCTAATCTGAGCACAAAAAAGAAAGGATCTTTATGTCAATAAGTTCTTATTCTGAAGAGGAGTTCATTGAATGTAGTTTTTATCTCTAAACATAGCGGGTGAGGCATATTGGGTTTGGTTTTGATTTTTGGGATTCGATTTATTTTCATTTTTTGGAGTGATTTTAGAGTGTTTTGGGCTTATTGCATGGTTTATATAGGTTTTTATGGCCTTTTTATGGTTTTTTTCGGGTGATAATGGGTTGAAAAATGGATTTTTAGTACAAACCCCTCCCCCTAATTTTTTTTACTACCATAGTGGTGATTAGATTCTAGGTAGTAACCTAGAAGGTGACCTATCACTCATTTTTTTAAAAGAAGCGGATGATTTTTCATCCGTTATAAGGTAAAAATAAAAAAACCAGGCACAGGATAGGGCTGGCAAGTCCATGCGCATGTGTATTTTTTTTAAGGGCTAGGCATGCTAGGCCACTTAAGGCATGCCTAGCCTTTTTTTACTTTAATTATTTTTGTCTATTTTCATCCTTTAACATTATGTTTTTATTGATTTTTTTTTTCAAATTTATCCTTAAATATTTGGTTGATTTTGAATTGGTGTTTATAATTTGTTTTGGTTTGTTTTTTTATGAGATTTTATAGTCTCAAACAAACGTACTGAAGAAATATAAGTTAACGATATCTTTATCTACCTTTCTAGAGATTTCTTCAGTGATTTTGTTAGTGTATATGCCTTATAGTCAATCGGTTGACTACACATGATACTAACTTTGTTCTTGTAAAGCATATATATTAATAATAAATGATATCTCTTTAATATTTCTTTATGTTTGATTAATAAATCTAGAGTACAGATAAATTATTTAAGATAAAAATGCTATGCAAGGAAATTATAAAGTGGTTATAATAACCTTAGGTGTGAGGGATACCTGAAACTAGTATATGGGTTCTTGTCAGATGACATGTACACTAAACTAGCCCGCATGATAATTTCATATGAAGAGATTACTTGTGTCTATAGAAAGACTCATATGATAGTTATGTAAGTGATCCTTAAAATTAAGATCACTAAGTTATCTTATATAAAAAATGTTATGCCTTGATTCTAACTACACATTAGCTTAATCAAAGGTAACAACAAGTTGATATTAACATAAATTATATAAAGGCATTTGATTGATTAAGAGAGGATTTATCACCCTAGATGAATTAAAAAAATGATCCACATGTTCTCGAATAGTAATGATTGTGAAATCCTTGCATAAGGTAGAATGATATTTGAAAAGAGTTTCAAATCTCGTTCAAGTAATCAATGACTATGAAGTTGAGAACAAATATGATTTGAAAGAGCAAATACACTCCATGCTCAAATATCCAAATCAAAAACTTCTTGATGAAGAGATAATAATTACACTAAAACTTGGTCATAGAAAAGTTAAGTCAAACCACTTATGAATTTTCTAATATTTAGGGATCATAAAACATTGCTAAAGGGTGTTCTTAAATATAAATAAATCAATTACTTAATTTATAATAAATTAAATAATTTAATTTATTAAATCTTATTTTATTTAGGATTGTTAGTTATATTAGGGTCAACATTTTAGGGAACCTCATGGTTCACACACATTAAGAATCATTGATAAATAATTACGATGAGATGATTAATCAAACGAGACTTGATTGTAAATAAATTTTAGAAATTAAGGACTATAATATAATTTATATAGGAGATTATAATTCTTTAAAATTATCATAAAATAATATATGTAATATTATTTAGAGGGCAAATTGATTTTTTTTTATTTATAGAGTTGTCAATTTTTTCCTATAAAAAGAATGTTATGTCTCATATTTTTTTTTTGTTCAGAACATACGGTACAAAAACAACTAGAAAAAAAAGTTAGCACTTAAGGCATAACAACCTCTCTATCCTAAAGGAGTTTTCTGAATTTTTTTTTTATCTTGTAGTTCATATGGATTATTGTTAGAAATTGAACAATTGAATGACTTGTGGTTTGCGATAACTCATCTATGAAAAGTTATATAAGATACTACAATATAACTTCTTTGGTTGCATTAGCTTTTTAAAGGTATGGAAATGCAACTTTATGATGCAACATTATAATAATCAAAGTGCTATCCAAAACTGCTCACAATTATGTTTTTTATGAGCATACTAAATACATAGAGAATGATTGTCAATTGTCCAACAACATATTATACATGGTACTATTTGTTATCCTTTATTGCATTAATTTATCATCCTTATAGATATTTTCACAAAATCCTTATCCATTGATACCGTTCAAGATTTAGTTTTCAAGCTGAAGGTCGTGTCATGTAAAATCCCAAAACAAAAATATTAAAATTATATTATATACATTATAAATAAAAGTAATAATTAAGAAATTAAATAGGAAAATATGAAGGACATAAGGAATGTGACTCAAATTGTAAAGAAAAGGAAAGAATGGGGCCAATGTATAATTAGAAAGAATGGGGGCTATAAATACCCCATTCATTCATTTTTCATGGCTGGCTGGAAACTAAAGAAAAAGAGGGGGAAGAGTGCAAATTTTCTTCTTCAAAAAAGAGGGAAAACACCAAATCACCTAAGACTATACAAACCTAAAACCTTCAGGTAGAGAGGACAACCAATAACAAGGACTCTAACAAGGATAAAACATGTGCAGAATTGAAGAAAAAGAGGGAGAAGGGGCCGACTGCAAGCTTAAGAAGAGGGGCCAAAATCTTCAATTTACATGAGCTAAAATTCTGAAATTTCTAAAGGTATGGACACTAGACTTGATTATATAAAACAAGTTACCAATTAATTAGGAATTATAAACAAATTTTAGATTTTATAAATTAGGGTTCTTGAAGGAAGATTTGAGGGAAATGTAGAAATTGATTAAATGAGGTTAGTAAGCTAACATAAGATGCTCCAAACTTGAAAAAAAAACACACAAAATTGTTAAAGAAAAAAAAAATCATTGACTCAAAACTCAAGTGGCCGGCCATGTGAGGATAGAAAGGGGGAGGGAAGGGATTCTGAAATTTGGGGTTGATGAGCACTTATGGCATGTGTAGAATGTGGACAATGAGTGAGTGTGGTAAGAAAAAAATCAACTAGAAAAAAAAAAGGATCCTTAGTTCCCTTAGACTAAGATCGGCCAAGAGCCAAATAAAGGAGAAAAAAAAGAATTCTGGTGTGTTATGTATTTTTTTTTAGGCATGAATCAATTATAGTAGAAAGCTCACTTAGGAATCACTAAGGAATTCTGGACATATTCGCACTCCCGTTCCAGGGGATATTTAGGCCTCAGAATGATAAAATTTGGGAAACACCTCTCATAGGAATTTGTGGCTTGAGATGTTAGCTTTCCAACGAATCCAACCTCGCTCAATTTAGAGCTCTAGAGCTCCAGATATAGGTAACTATATGAGGAAAGGTCAAACTGCCGCCCCTATTGGCAGATTCGATGAGAATTAATAAAATGGGGAGGGGGTTTAGCCGCGATAGGAGCAGAAAACCGTTTTCTTTCCCACCAAAATTCTTGTAACATCGAACCTTAACACTGGTAGGGAATAAACCACATTTGAAAAATGAAGTTGATGATGTGCGTAATGATTTAAAACAATGAAATGTAAAGAGTAAATGTTATTGTTGTTGTCTAGCTCTTTGCAAAATGGAAACCGGCTATGAACTAATGTGTTGTACTTGTGAATTCAATAGGAACCACAGGGGAAACCACAGGGGAAGTACAACAACAACAAGGGAATGCAAATCGAGCATCGGTGGCAGGTAGGTGTCCCACACCTATAGGAGTTATTAGTGTCGACAACGACCTCCTCAGAACTTGGGGGCAGATAAGGAAATGGGTAAATCAGAAGAAGATTAATGTGTAATAATCAAAACCATGAGTAGGTTGTGGAAGGATAGGTTTTATATGTAGTAAAAAAAGCGTCAAATGTGATTCTTCTTTTGCGGATCAACTATGATTATGCCCTATCGAGTGGGTACTTGTATGCGTAGATACATGTAGTAGTGATCCTCTATTATTTTGTTGTATTTTATTTATTTAATATAATTATCCTCTTATTTTGATGTTGCAGGTCCTTCTTATTCCCGTCAAAAGTAGTGTCCTAGGTGTCTAATTCTTTTGCATGAATTAGGAAATTAGCATTTCCAATTCTTTTGTATGAATTAGGGATTTCATGTTCTTAATTCCTTTTGTATAACTTAGGGGTAGCATCTTTATTTCTTCTGTACGAACTTGGAATGAAACGGATATTGTTGTATTTGCTTTAGAGAATAATGCGATTGGAACAATGTTAGTATTCCCTTATATTAATCTTAGAGACCTTCAGGATTTTATACTTGTAATATTAATGTTATTAATCAAGTTTATTACTATTAATTTGTGTTGTAAATTATATGTTTGAAATGAATCCGTGGATTTTAATATAACATGACTAATAATAATTGTGGTCACGATGCGACATAGATATGCGATGATTATGGAATGAACATGAGATATATGTAGAATGAATTGTCAATAACTTGGGACCTCCCGGTATAGGGGAGACTCTGCTGAAATCTCAGTAGAAATTTCATTACAGTGTAAAATAAATAATAATAATAAAAATTTACCCACAAAATTCAGTAATTTTAATTGCCTTGTCCAATTTTGAAATTGAGAATGTTACATGTCAACCTTACTACCTTAAGTTCAAGGGGGAATATTAGATAATATTAGTTATACTTAGGTTTTTTTTTATATATAATAAGTTATATTTAGTTTCATATTATAATTTTATATTAGTGGAAGGTCATTATGATGGTATTTTTAAATTTATAATGCGTCTCAGATTTGGTAGCTATATATATGAGTCTTATACAATTGTTTTCAAAGTAATACAAACAAACTCTCTTATTTGGTAGCTATATATATGAGTCTTATACAATTGTTTTCAAAGTAATACAAACAAACTCTCTTTCATTCTTTTATTTTGTTAGCTCTATAGTAAGATGTGTCACGACTCTTATATGTAAGGTTAATAATGAGCATTCTTAAATAAAGTATTCTTAAATGGTAGTGTGAAATGGTAATAGAATGCATTGAAAAAGAAAAGAATGTGGTGAAAATCACATAAAAAAAAGAGAGAAGTGTGATTAGTTCATAGGGGAGCTAGTGTGCATGAAGTGAGAGCAAGAAATTGTGCACACTTACTCCTGCTGCTAGCAGTTGTACCTCCTTTACTTGGAAGGACTGGGTTTGCATGAGTTCCTTTCTAATATGGGCGCATGCTTACTTTCTTTGATCTTTTATTGGCATAAGATGACTTAAGTTGATATTAATATTTTGAAGGTCTCCAAAAATCCATGATATTATAGATTACAGTCAAGATTTTGTAATGGATATATAAACAATCAAATACTTTATATGTTATTTTAATATGCCCTATAGCCAATTGGTTGGTTACGACATTATTATTTTAATTTAAATACATATTTATTATTAATAAAGGCTTAATATATCTTTAATATTTATATAATATCATATTAATGAATCTAATATTTGATTTATGAATCTAGAGTAAATATAAAGTTCATGGGACAAAAATATTTTGCAAAGAAAATTATAAAGTTGTTATAATTATGAGATTCCTATTGAATCAAAGTATTGTTCCTAAAATGTTTCTATAGTCGATACTCTCTTAAATACTGGACATTGATTAGAGTCATAGAGACTGATACATGTTATATTCTTTCCTTTATGAAAAGAAGCAATTGTTCTCATAAGTTGAGATATAAGAGATACCTAGAATTAATATGTAGGTGCTTGTCATAAAACATGAATACTAAAATAACCCGTATGAGAATTTCATATGGAGAAATCACTTATGTCTATGGAAAGGATCACATGACGGTTATGTAAGTGATCCTTAAACTTGAGATCACTAAGTTATCTTATATAGAGAATGTTATGCTTTGATCCTATTACATGTTATCTTAATTGAGGTAACAAAATGACATACATTGAGTATAACATAAATTATATAAAGGTACTTGAGATCAAGAGAGTATTCATCACCCTAGGTAAATTAGAAAAAAATATTTCATTTATTCTCAAATAGTATTGTTCAGAAATCTCAGGCCAAGGTGGAATGAGATTGGTTTCAAATCTTATTCAAACAATCAATGACTAATATGTAGAAAACAAACATGATTTAATATGTCAGACATACTTCATACTATAATGTTAAATTTGAATATTATTGATGAAAAAAATATTAATTATACTAAGAAACCAGTCACTAAAAGGTTAAGTCAAACCACTAATGACTTTTCTAATATTTGAAACATCATGACACGTTGTTAGACGATACACCCGATCTTCAAATATAAATTAATCAATTGTTGAATTGATAATAAATTAAATTATTTAATTTATTTAATTCTATTTAATTAGAATTATAATTTATATTTGGGCCAGTATATTAGAAATTTAATGGGTCACACACATTAAGAACCATTAGTAAGAAATTAAATTGGGATGATTTAATTAAGTATGATTTGATTAAAATATATTTTGAAAATTAAGGATTAGAATGTAATTAATACAAGGATTATATTTCTAGATCTAGAAAAATTAAGTAAGGACTTGATTAAGTTAATTTTTAAAAATTTTATGAATTAATTTATGGATATTATTCAGGGGCAAATTGATATTTTGTCAATCTATAGGGTTTTTCAGATTTTCCTATAAATAGTAAGTCATGCCTCTTATTTTTTAAAGGTTATTTGTTAGACAAAAAAACTATGTAAGTCACAAAATATATAGAGAGCTAACACTTTAGGCATATCAATCCATCTCTTCTAAATAGGAATTCAGGAGATTTCTTACTGGTGGTTCGTATAGATTACTGTTGGAGACCGGACAATTAAACTCTTTTTAGTTTACAACAACCCAGCTTTTCAAGAATTATTTTAAATTAAAAAAGATGAGATTTTATAAATTCTCGAATAATTTTGTTTTATTATTTTCACTGCGTGTAAAATATTAAAAACCCAACATTATAGGAATAGAGCCAGCAATGTCACTCCAAGAATATACATTTAGGAGCAGTAAAAATATTTATTGATGACAGGTTATATAGCCAGGGCTCCTTTAAACGTGACAAGAAATCTGTCACATTCCATGATATTATGGTTCTAATAGTTCGTGCATTTTTCTTGCTCTTCTTTCTAATGAACTCCTTGACGTGTTGATGCCGGGAAGGGAAACAACTGGTAGTATAGTTCCATTCCAGGGCCATCAAGCTTAATTTCCTCTTCATGCAATATGCTTCTCAGATTCCTTTTGTAGCCATCCCCACTGTGCTATCATCTGCATCTTTGTATCTATACCATTTGGCACACAAAAGAAAATATCCAAAGTTGAGGATCCCCAAACCAGCAATCACGTAATAGAAGTAATCCAATTTCCCTTTGTTAAGATCATCATCCAACCAATCTCCAGTTTTACTCCCTGAAGTAATTTGGTGGACTATAGAAACAAGGACACCACTGAGATAATTAGCGAGAGCGCCACCCGCGAAGAAGGCGGATCCGGCAATACTCCTCATATTTTCTGGGAATTGCTTATAGTAGAATTCAATCTGTGCAATATAATTGAAACCCTCAGAGAGTCCAGAAAGTGCAAGTTGTGGTATCAGCCACATACCAGACATTGATGATATAGAGCCACCTTTGTTCGTCTGGCCTAACGGTGGCCTTGTTAAAGCAATGTGCCTTCTATTTTCTTCCACCAATCCAGAAACAACCGTACAAAGAATCGCTAGAATCATTCCAATCCCCATTCTTTGAAGCAATGTTATCCCACCGTCTTTGCCGGTAAGCCTTTGAAGAAATGGAACGATGATTCGGTCGTAGAGGGGAATCCAAATGGTGAGGGTTAACATTGTAAAGATTATATATGTTGCGGCGGGCACCTTGAAACTGGTACTGCCTAGACGTCTATCCATCTGAAGGGCTTGGAACACTGCGTAAGTCTGTTGCTGGAGCAAGGGAATTTGATAAAGTATGGATGTTGACCATACGGGGATTATCCTCAATAAGCATTTCACCTCCTCAACTTGTTGGACGCTACAAAGTTTCCATGGGTTGGCAGCTGTACCATCCAAGTTAATCTGATTTTCATCTGTAATGATTGCAGCTTTGTCAAGACACCTGCAGGGGTAATTATGAAAGAAAACATATCGATCAATGTTGTTGTATAAAATGATAGTCAGGATTAGATGGTGTTCAGAAATTGATCCTTCTAACCTAAATTGTTCTGTGCTAGGAAGCTTAGAGTTGATAGATTTGGCTGGAATATAGTTGAAAAGAGACATAGCTGAATTATCAGGAACCTTGAGGCCTCGTTTCTTGGTAGCAGCAACAAGTACTTGTACTATACTAGTTATGGGGCTGCCTTGAGGTTTCACTATAACATAAATTCTCGTTCCCACGAAGAACATTACACATGAAAGGAGCATTAGAAATGCAGGAATCCCCAAACCAATGGCCCAGCTAACATTTGATTGCACATAGACAATGCCAGTTACCGAGATCATCACCGCGAAAGTGAAGGTAAAGTAGTACCAATTGAAGAAGCTAGTGATACCCCTCTTGCCAGATTCAGTGTTGGGATTGAATTGATCAGCTCCGAAGGCTAGGTTGCAAGGCCTGATGCCACCAGCTCCGATTACCAAAAAAGCAAACCCACTTAATAAGAAGGCTAGTTGCCAGCTTGTTGGCCCAGCACACACAGCACCTGGGGCGCACTTTGGAGGGTGCATGGTGGAGATTGCTGCTGTTAGCATCAATACCACCATCCCCTAAACACAAAAATAATTATTATGATAAGCAGTAATCCACAGCAGGAGCATAGTTTTTTTTTTTTTTTTAAAAAAAAAAAAACAGCTACAGAAACAAAACAAAAGAACAGCCACAGTAATACATAAATAAAAGAAATCTATCATGACTGCATTACTGCCAAGAACTCCACGTAGACAGGAATATTTTTTTTTTCTTTAGAGATGACACCTATAGATACTAAAGTAACATAAAGCACTGTAATTCGATGAATAAAACATAAAACTAGGACAATTTTTTCCTTTTACTTTAGAGGTGACAGCTATATATTCCAAATTTCCATGAAATTATATTAAGCGAAAAATGCATTTTTATTTCCATATTATGTGAAAACAAGATATACCTGTGCTGTAAGACTCATCATCAACTTGAGACCATGTTGAGAAAATGTCATAAAGAAAAGTATAGACTCTTAATTTGTTTCATTCTTGAAACCGTTCGGTAGCAGCTGTATACTTAAAGCCATCTCTATGGTTTTTTTTTGCAGGGTCAAAACTAGTAGTATCAGTCTCCGACACTTACTTCATTATTGAACACCTTAAAGAAAAAAAAAACCTTTCAAACAATTGAAGAAGGTGAGTTAAAAGGCAAAGAATTACCAAGAAAGAAAAGACAGAAGCAAAACCCAAGGTCCAGTAACGTCCAAAGTAAGTATCAGAGAGGTAAGCTCCAATCAGAGGTGCCAGGTTTGAAGTGCCATTAAAGACATTAAGAAGTGTGGTGGCTTTGACACTCTTCATGTTGAAAACTGTAGTCAGATACACAGCAAGATTTGTTGAAGAGCCAACTGTACCAAGCTTCTCAAAGGTCTCATTTCCTGCACGTATATATATGTTTTTTATATGTATAGATCATGAAGAATAGGATCATAAATATATATATATATATAAAAAGTTATGTGTGAACCTACCTATGACAAAGGGCATGGCTTTAATTCCTCCGTATTTAATCTCTGGCTCATCATTTGAAGTGGTTTTCTCCTCCTTTAAATTTCCGTTCTCCATGGAGATCTCAAGGGTTGCAGGCGCCTGCTTTTCCTCATCCCCCATGTCGCAAAAATGATATTAATTTTGTAACACTCTCTTTCTTATGAAGATAGAATTAAAGATGTGAGAATGTTGATACGTGAAACTTTTATTGTAAATGTTGCTGCCTTTAAATAGAAGCGTCGGTAAGTCAGCCAAAACACAAATGTTCCACTGTCTTTAAATAAAATAAACACTATCAAATTTAATAGTTTTATTGACATAATTTTTTATGAATATTTACTCCACAATTTATTCCGACGATTTGTATTTGTAAATTTGAAATAATTGTAAGAAAAGCTAATAACAACACCCACTGATACGTTAACACGTATACAAATAAAGGATATGGTAACCTCAAAGATTCCAAATGTCGTGGTCGACTCTTGTTGTCTACGCAGCCGGTGTTCAGCATTCCCATGATCTGTTCAAGATAGTGGCTGGTCATAGCTAGTTTCCCCTCCAATTCTTTCATTATAATGTTTGAGAAGGTTTTTCTTTCATTTATTTCATGAAAACATGCAAGTTGTTGAGACAAAAGATTCATGTTATTGGAGGGGAAACTCAGTAACGAGTGTTCCACGATCAGATTACTTGTATGTTTAGATCAATTTGTAAATATCCTATTCTTAGTAGGTTCATTTTTTTGCCTTTTCATGATATCGTAGATCGTCCCTAGTTTTAGACTTTAGTTTTTAATTTAGACATTAAATCCCTCATTAATTAATATATATAGGTGTCATGCTGCGATGTGTATATTATTATTGTTTAATAGGATGCCAAGTTGTGAGAATGTAGATGCCAAGCTGGTTGAACGGATTCATTGTTTTTCCTAAACTATGAAATCTATCATGTGATCAATAAGGAACAAAAGTTTTGACCTTGAGCAGCTGCAACCAGCAAAGAAAATGGCAAATCTAAAGTTAACAAGATGCAAATTATTGAAGCAGTGTATAAATAATATTTTCCTTACCAAGAAAACTAACTAAACATGCTTCCCCGCCATTCAAGTTGCGCGTGAGAGCCTGTATAACAACCAAAATTCTCCTTCAGTCGCGGCATTAGAAGCGGCGCATCGTCCTCTTTCTAGCGGTGTGGCGTATTCTCACGGAGATGGTTCAATTGAGCTGTGTGAAGGTATTTTCTTTCTTTTCTCTTTTCTCTTCCATTCCTTAGAAAATCATGCCTGAACTTTCAAAAAAACAATTATGTCTTTCGGTTTGTAATCTTATCGATTTTGAAACTCCTTTTAATTACTGTTTATTTAGCTTTTGAACCTTTTTGAAGTTTGGATTTTTTTTAATTTTATCTTTGGGTATTTTATTCAATTTAATTTTTTTTTATATAGTATGATCCCTCTACTTTTAATTGCTCTATTTCTATGCTTTATACTTTTCTTGATTATTTTTTCTTGGAATTTCATCCCTTTCCATTTTATTGTATTTTTTAATTCATTTTTTGTCCTCATTCTTTTAATTGTTATATTTTTATTCTTTTCTTGTTTATTTTTTTTCTTCAATTTTATCCCTTAATGTTTAATTTCATTTTGTTTTCTATTCAATATTGGTTCTCATTCTTTCAATAACCTTTTATATTTATCATTTTCTTTTTTTAAATTATCACAGTCTCATATTCCAAGTAATAGCTTAATCAAGTTAAGTATGATTGCCTTAGATTTGTTTTCCTCAATTTGTTTTATGAAACTCCTTTTTTTTACAATTTCATACTTTGGCATTAAATTATTGGCCCTTGAGCCATGTTATTTTTTTACTTTTTTTTCTTTTGAGTTATCTCGGGTGTGTGTTAATCAAGTTAACCCGGGTCAGCTTGTATTTTCTTACTCAATATTGTTTTTACTTAACTTCGGTCTTTTTTGTTAGGTCCATCTTTTGGAAGTCTAATTTTTTTTTTATCCCGATCTTATGTCGTGAGTGGTGGGTTAGTCGAGTTAACCTGGGTTAACTTGGTTTTGTTTCCTCAATTTTTTCTATGACTTTAATTTTTTTTTAATTTAATTATTTTAGATAAAATTATTTGTCCTTGAGCTTTGTCATTTTTTTGCTTCTCTTTCTGCTTTGTTATTTCGAGAGCGGGTTAATCAAGCTAACTCAAGTCAGCTTGAGTTTTCATTCACAATATTTTTTTATTTAACTTGGGATTTTTTGGTTGAGTCCTTATTTTGGAAGTTTATTTTTTTAATCCCGATCTCATGTTATGGGTGGCAGGTTAATCCAGTTAACCTAGGTTGACTTAAATTTTTTTCCTCCATTTTTATGACATTATTTTTTATTCAATTTCATCATTTTACAATAAATTATTAGCCTTTGAGCTTAGTTATTTTCTCACTTTTTTTTCTTGTTTGGTTATTCTAAGAGCAGGTTGGTAAAGTTAACCCGAGTTGTCTCAAAATTCTTTTGGTGTTTTTTTTTATTGAACTTTGATTTTTTTATGAGGTCATCCTTTTGATATTTTTTTTTATCCCGGTCTCATATCACGGGTTGTTGGTTCGTCAAGTTACCCTGAGTTAACTCAAGCTTTCTTCTTCAATGTTATATTTTTTATGTTTGTTTTTTCATCTTTAACATTAAATTGTTAGGTATTGAATGTTATAATTTGTTTTCGGTTTTTTTTATGGGGATTCTTTTAATTTAATATCCCAGATTATATTTTTAATTAATTTAATTTGAGTTATCTCGAATTATTATTATCTAAATATTTTTTTTAATATAAAATCTTTTTTTGATACAATGCACGACATAACTACAGCCACGTATCTTGTTGATAGCTAATTACATTCCTGGTGCCGATACGAGACAATCCTCGAGAGGATGAGGAATCCACGGCACCAAATTATTTTCGTTTTTTTGTGCGGTTTTGGTTGAGAAAATAACTTTGAACACATCCTTCCCAACTAACATTCTAAGACTTGTGTCTACATAACTAACATTTCCAACTAACGTTCCTGGTTAGTTAGAACCTATAATAAAGACCCCTGCAAGGTCTCCAAGTCTATTTCAATTTGAACCTCAAATTCCTACCTTGTGCTATGACAATTAAATTTCAGTTCTCAAAGAAAATAAAACATTTATTTGATCCAAGATTTATCTATGGGAATAAAATGCAATGATATTTTCATCTAAAACATTTAAGCCTAAAGTTCTAGAAAATGATTTATAATATTATTTAACACATTATTTCAAGCAATTTTTTTAATTTAAAATTTATATAAACTCATGTTATCTTGTATTATTAATTAATTTTAATTGGAAAAAAAATGAGACAATGAGATTCGAGTTTGTGCGGTTAATTAATCTTAAATAAAAATTTTGATTAACAAGGTTTTGATATTATATTAAAAAAATCATCTCAAATAAAAAAGTTAGGTTATTAGATAAAATCTCAAAATATAATTTACACATACCTCTAAAACACCAAAAGTCTTTCTAAACCATTTACCAATCTCAAAACTCCCCAAAATCACCTATAGAAACTGAAATCATCTAGAAAAAAAAATTAAAACAAAATCTAATCTCTTTTTTTAGGCATGTTTGTAGAAAAAATCCCACAACAATCAAATTCCTTTCATCGTATGAAGCCCATTAACACTAAGAATGACGAGTTTCATTATTGAAAAGTAGTTAAACTAATAATTTTCTCTGACCTTATAATTTTCAGTGACTTTCTCTCTCCTCTTTATAATTTAGCATAGTTATCAAACTCGACCCGAGGGTTGACCCGACTAGGGGCCAGGTCCCGGGTTTTATGGGTCAACCCTTATCAACTCGGAAAAATTAAAAAATATATTTAAAATTTTAATATTTCATATGAAAAAATAAAGAAAAAATCCATGTGAATATATGCTATACATGTTGTAAATAATGAAGTTTAAAAGAATATTTTAAAAAGTTTTTTATCCTACATTGAAAAGATATT
Organism: Populus trichocarpa; assembly: GCF_000002775.5. Lineage (NCBI taxonomy): Eukaryota > Viridiplantae > Streptophyta > Magnoliopsida > Malpighiales > Salicaceae > Populus > Populus trichocarpa. The sequence continues at coordinate 36,404,733 of NC_037285.2, read as the reverse complement.
ATATTATCCTTTTAAGTTGAAGTATTTAAACCAAAAAAGCTTTTAATCCCACATTGAAAAAACATAACGTTTTTCTTGTGAACATAGAGTATATGTATTAAAGGGCTTCAAATCCCACATTCAAAAAGTAACTTCTTTCTTGTGAACATAGAATATATATATTAAAAAGCTTTAAATCCCATATTGAAAAGATATTATGTTATCATTTTCAGTTGAAGTATTTAAACCAAAAAGTTTTTTTATCCCACATTGAAAAAACATAATTTTTTTCTTGTGAACATAGAGTATATATGCGAAAGAGTTTCAAATCTCATATTGAAAAAATAACTTTTTTCTTGGGAACATAAAATATATATACTAAATGGTTTTAAATCCCACATTAAAAAAACATAACTTTTTTCTTGTGAACACGAGTATATATACGATAGGGTTTCAAATCTCACAATCAAAAAATAATTTTTTTCTTGGGAATATAGAATATATATACTAAAGGATTTTAAATCTCACATTGAAAAAATAAAATATTTTTCTAATATTCATATAGTGAACTTAAAATTGTTAATAACTAACTAAAAAATATATATATATAAAAAACGGGTATAGGAGAAAAACCATATTTGAAAAGAGAAACAAAACACCGGGTCTCGTCCGGGTTCGCCGGGGTCATGGGTTGACCCGCCGGGTCGACTGAGTTTTGCCGCGTTATTGCACCGACCGGTCTTTTAACAAACCCAAACCGGCCAGACACTGGGTCGACCCGTCGAACCGGTCCGGGTTTAATAACAGTGTAATTTAGAGATTGAAAAATTAACGAAACTAACTTTTGAACCAAAATAAAAATTATCATGAATTTGGTGTTAGTCATATATTTTTCTTTGTTTTACAATCCAATCCTATTTCTTTTAATTTGGTAATTTTACCATAATTGTAATACTAATTAAGCCATCTAATTTGAATGATGTAATTAAAATGAGAAAAAAATTAATGAAAAAGATTTAAAAAAATCAGGATGAACACGGAAGCTCTATAAGCTTTAGTGAGTTTTTGTAAAGAGTGAATTAATTCACTCTCCACGCAGACAAGGAGAGCACCTAAAAGACTAGGGGAAGAACAAAGGGAAAACAGAAGAGAAGAAAATGGTTTCAGTAGGCCAGCCCTCCATCACCGTCATCATCATCTTCAAGTGCAGCTACAATTACGAAGACTTGGGGAAGAACAAAAGGAAAACTGTTAAGAACAGCCCTCATGGTTGAACATAAGAAAAATGGTTTCAGTAGGCCAGCCCAACTGTCTCCCTCGACGCCTCCAGCAGCGGCACGCCCAGGTAAGAACAGCCCTCATGGTTTTCTCATCTGGACAAAATCCACCCATACCCGAAGCACTGGTCAAGGAAGGAAGATGGGAACAATTTTATACTGTGTTTATAAACACAGTTGCATGAACAGGAAACGAAAAGCATCTAATTTCTGCTTCAGCAAAATTGAGTTTTGAACGCAGATAAAGGTGGGGTCCATGCATGAAAACTGTGGCTCATTTTGTAACCAAACGATATATTGTTACTGTTAAATAAAAACGTTGCCGCTAACACTTAGCCAAACGGACTCTTAGTTTATTAGGTAATGTGATCAAACAAATTCTAATTATAGAAAGTTGCCATTTGTTTTCTTTCACGTCCTCTTATTTTATTAGCCATGTCTTCAACAAGTTCTTCATGTGATAGTTTATTAACTTGTGCATGTCTGATGCCCCTAATGCAAAATTTGCTTTTTTCTTGCGACTGCAGACTGCCTGAAAATAATTTTTTCAAACTGAATAATCTAGATTTCGACAGCACAAAAGTTGACTCTTTTTCCTTTTTTGGCCATAAATACTAAATACATTCCAGTTGCGAAAAGGCAAAGGTTCTAGTAAACGCGTAAGAAGCAATAATTGATGGACATGTCACCCTTTCAACACCGAACACATGCTATAAATGCATGCATGATATGTATGATGGGAAAAGTAAGACCTAAGAGTCAATATTAGAGACATTTTGGACAATACTGAATCTGCCAGTCTTACACAGTTCTTCATAAGTGTAAAATGAATTATATATATGGTGGTTGTTTCGGTTCACAACCAGACAATTTCAAAACACGGATGGATTTATTGATGAAATCTTGTCATTAGAAAGTATTTTGTTTTATCTATTGATAATTTCATAGAACATTTTTATACTAATATATGTAGTGATGAATAATTGTAATTGATTTTTTAAAAAAAGATTAACCAATATCTGTCGCAAAACTTATTGGTTAATATTACCGATAAAATTTAAATTGATAATTCCATTAGCAATATTTTTGTGTCATTGACGGTTTCACCGACAGAACACCGACGACATATTCTATTGGTGATTCTGTCGGGGTGGATCAAAACAATTTATAACTCTTTGTAATTTTTTGATGAAAATGTTGATCATTTACCGACATAATTTTTTCCGATCTATAAACAAAATAAATGGAAAAAATGCTATAAAACAATTTCTCAATGGCATTAAACAACATCAAACAATTAATTTAAATTGAAGAAAAAAACAATTACAAATGTCTATAAAAATCAATTAAATTGAAGAACAAAATTTTCATACTGTAAAAATCAATTGCAAATGTATATACAAATCAATTACAAGCTCTAGCTACAAATGAAAGGGAAGGGGGAGAAAAATCTCGTGGGGATTCATTGGGGGGAGGATAATGACTGAAGAAGTATGCTTAATGACTAGTGATAGTTTACTCGTGCCAGATTATGGTGCTTACTTTCGAGACACTACTACTCGATCTCATATCTTGGGCTGTAGACCTTTAGTCATAGAAATACCATAAACTCGATTCATATCGGGTCTACTACTTGCTTCAACTTCCAACAACAAATCTGGATCATATTCCAGATGAGATGAAGGGTCCTCTCCATGTTTTGCATGCATGGTGGTGTTATATTGTTCTTATACCACACAAAAAAAAAACAAGTTAGAGATATGGATAAAAAAAACATTTGTCCAAGCAATATACAAAAAACGCTTCAAAGTCTACTTACAATAAACACCTTAGCTCGGTTATCGACAAACAGTTGCACCCCTTTCCATTTATCCTCCCTTCATATATTTGTTCTTATATACAACTTCATCAGAGTAGGCTCGCGTCCAAGCTTTGTAGCCTACAAAATAAATCTGTCGATTATTAGTTAAACATAAATTATAGGTATCATTTTTAGAAAAATACTTGAAATTAAAACAGGCTCTCTTACCAGGCGCTTTGCATGGTTTGTAAAAGGAAGTGACCCGCTGGTATGCTTTCTAATGCAACCATAAATCTTCTTGTTTATGTTCGAGGACCCACTTCATGAACACCTCTTAAAACCCTCTAATGTGACATATAAAACTCTAACTATCTCTCCTAGTTGCTCTTAGTGATGTGAGGAGGTTTACAATTCTTTCACACCCCAAAGTTATCTGACTTAGCCTTTTGTTTTAGCATAGGTGTATGCTTCATACTAAAAATCACATAATTTGGTTCAGAAATTCGTTAAACTAAAAAAGATATAATGAAATAAAAGATTAAATTTTATATATAAAAAAAACTTCACACATTAAAACTTACTTGGTGATGTTGTGATTTTCCTAGCCTTGTTTTTCCACTCTTGAGTTTGTCTCATCCCACAAATTGTTTTTCTTGAAATCATTTTTGTAAAATAATTAGTTCTCAAATTTTAAAAACATCTTTTATCCATTAAAAGTATTGATTACATACTAATCCCAAACTTCCCCTACCAAGCATCAACTACATGCCTCCATTATGGATCTTTAAGTTGGCTCCACTTAAAAAGAGGCCCCTCTAGCAATGCTTTCATCATTGATGTTATTGTTCTAGCAGCTTTCAAACTAGAAAATGATATAATTATCTCAAAGCTATATAAACACATTAACATTAATTTAGTACAATTGTTTAAACAAACTTAGATTTTCTTACATTCTTAAATTTGGCTTCTATTACGCAATTAACCTACCAAAATATGGATCCCTAACAGATAGGACCCAAATCTACGACCATTAGTCGATGAGCCAGCATCATTAGATGATACTTCAAGTTCCTCTTTATGATTGACACCTAAATGAATCTAAGGGTTATTATGAACACTACTGCTTAACAATGTAGTACCGCTCCATTTTGACCCTGTACTTTTCTGCGACACTTAAATAATATAACTAAATAGCTTAGAATATTCAATTAAGATCTTAATCAATGATTTATGTTTTTTTTAGTTTTAGTGCATCTATTCTTTTTTAACAAAATTCCAGTAGCACTTCCCCTATATAGGACTTTATGTTTTATGTTTTTTTAGTTTTACTTGAAGTATCATTAGATGATACTTCAAGTTCCTCTTTATGATTGACACCTAAATGAATCTAAGGGTTATTATGAACACTACTGCTTAACAATGTAGTACCGCTCCATTTTGACCCTGTACTTTTCTGTGACACTTAAATAATATAACTAAATAGCTTAGAATATTCAATTAAGATCTTAATCAATGATTTATGTTTTTTTTAGTTTTAGTGCATCTATTCTTTTTTAACAAAATTCCAGTAGCACTTCCCCTATATGGGACTTAACCCAACACATTGTGAAAAATACAATTAAACATGTCATTGCAAACTAGCGCCACATCATTGCAATCTTTTTCCATATCGTTACAAACATATTCATTTCATAATATATTTGTGCTCCTATCTAAACATTAAACTTGTATTATATTGTAATCTCACATCTTAATCACTTACCATCATTATCAGCAAAGTCCATTCTCATAAAAATAATAAAAAAGTAACTTTAAAGTTTAAATACACAATCCATAAAGAACATATTAGGCTATATGACAAAACAATACACGACAAGTTCATTGCAGAATAAAAATCACATGTAGTTAATAATCCTGCCAGATTACAAGTTAGAACTCAGACTACTACTTTCTTAAAAATCACAAATTTATGTTTGTTTCTATGTTAAAGTTTCCTATTTTATAGTTTAATATGTTATTTTATATTATAACAAACTAAAACCCACCAAATGGGATTTCAATCTAATTGAGAAAACACATTACATATCTAGTAAAACCCACAATTTCAAATCATGAGCAATAATCTAATTTTATCCTTATACGTCCTTTCACATTGAATTCACTTACTAATTAGAAAGAAAAATTTGGCTTAAAAAAATTACAAAACCTTTAGGAAGGAAATAACTATATAATAAAAATTCCTCCAACCTTGATTCAACAACATTCACCGAAACAACTAGGAACCAATACTAGTATCAACACTATCATTACCTCCTTTCTCGTCAACAACCCTTATCTCTAATTGAAATCACCCAAAACTACAATAACCATTCATTGAATTTAGCACTGCCATTTTACAATAACACAAAACCAAAAAACAATAATCCTAAATAAAAGAATAAAAATCTATATTCCTTGAAAAAAAAAGACATACCTTATACAAGAGTTTGTAGAAAGAGAAAATGCCAACACGAAAAAGGAGAGAGGGAGCGTTGACACCAAATGAAGGATAAAGAGATCGCCAATGAGTTAAATGGTAGAGATAAAGAGAGAATAAACTAAGAGAAAGAGGAGAGAAAGCTAGGGATTGCATCAATATATCTGGTTTAAATTCATCAACAAAATATATGTTTGTTTATGTCCATGTCATTATAGTAACCGATGGTTTTATTGATTAAATTTTTTAAAACCATCGGTAAATTGTTTATTAATCCATCAGTGATTTATTATTTTCAGAAATCTCATGTAAAACCCTTAAATTCAGCAATCAGTAAATTACACTGAATCTCCCCAAACTCTTTGGAACTCATCGACGAAGTTAAATTCATCAGTGAAATCATCAGTGTTTCTCAACACCTCCATTTTCTACCCAAGCTTTCTGGAACTCTCCAATGGATTTCAGTTTATCAGTGAATCCATTGGCATTTCTTAATACCTTTATTTTTTACCTTAGCTCTTTGGAAGTCACTAATAGAGTTAAATCAATTGGTGATTCCATTGGTATTTCTCAACACCTTTATTTTTTACCCAAGGTCTTTGGAAATCTCTGATGGATTTATATTTGTCGGTGAATCTATCAGCATTTCTCAACACCCTTATTTTCTATCTAAGCTCCCTGAAACTCTCTAACAAAGTAAGTCTATCGATGAATCCATCAGCATTTCTCAACACCCTTATTTTTTACCCAAGCTCTTTCAAAATCTCCAATGGATTTAAGTCTGTTGGTGACCCATCAATGTTTTTCAATACCTTAATTTTTTCTCAAACTCTCTACAACTCTTTAATGGATTTATGTCCATCAATGAATCCATTGGTGTTATTACCTACACCGACAACATCATCGACATATGTATGCAATAAATTATAATTTATTAGGTCCATTGGTAAAGCCAGCAGAGAAGTAATAATTGTTTTCCATTTTATATGTTTCTTATGCAACCAAATTAAACAACAACACCTGCATACATAACTTAAAAAATAACAACTCATTTAAAACCATATTTTTTTTATAATAAACACTTGATAAATATAAAAAACTCAATGCATTATTGAACTATAATAAATATATCTTAATTGTATAACAATGTTTAATTTGAATCATCTTCATTTTCATCATCTAAGTCTATCTTCATCTCATTCGTTAAACTAAAATTGTTTGATCCTTTAATCTTTATCAACATTGGTATGTCCACTGGTACTTAATACTTCATTTAACTCATCAGTATTAACATGAACATAAGTATTCTCTTCTAACTTGGTAGATATAGCAACTCAATATGGATCAACTAACTCAAATATTTGAAATACATCTTCTCCCTTACTTACTTCATCCTTACCATCGTTCACAACTTGTACACGACTTCTAAGTTTGGTTTTAACAATGGATAAAAAATCACCTCTCGTATGATCCTTTCTAAAAGAAGGAGTGTATAAGTAATATACTTATTGATATTGTTTGGCAAATACAAAAACATACTTGATGTTGCTAAGTCTACCTCATTTATTAATTTTGACCAAATCATAGTGAGGATCTACTCTAATTCCTCTATTGATATCATACTAATAATATTTGAATAAAAATACTATATATTGCGATCTATGATATTGCAATTCAATAATCTCTTCTAACATATTATAATAATTAACTTCAAATTCATTGAAAGGGCATCCCTTAACACAAACCCTATTATTATAGGTATTTCTACCCTCATCATAATCTTCAATATGGAAGATATATCCATTGATAAAATACCCGTTAAAACTCTGAATCTTTCATTCTTAACCCAAATAAAGTAATTTTAAACTTTTATTATTGCCTCTTATGTTATACACCTAGTTAAAGATAACAATCATTAACGATGAAAAAAAAGATTTAAATAAATGTATTCTTATTACAGCTACAAATAATTACAAACTTCCTTGTGTTTTAAACCACGTTAGGAATTGTTAATCTTGTATTTGGAAAATTTGAGTTTCAGTAAGATTTGGATTTTATTTGGAAAATTTGAGTTTCAGTAAGATTTGGATTTCAAAATAATAAGAATTGATGATGTTGCCGACAATAAACTTAAGCGAATTTAGCCTAAACAAGAATACAAGAGAAAATGATTCAAGATTGTAAAATTGACGTACTAAATAAAAGGCATCAATTCATCATAGTTAAATAACATATAATTATGTGCTTGTCTAAATTTGAAGTCTGTCAAATATCTTTTTGAAGCTGTATTTTCGACAATGGGCGTCTTACATGAGAAAACATTAACAAATTTCCATAAGAAGACAGTTCACCACCATCATCATGTTTTAGAATGTGGTTGATTCTTGTTCACATATAAGGAGCAAACTAATATAAGATAAATGTTGAAATCTCTTCAACAATATAAGCTTCATATATAAACGTCTCAACATGTGCTTTGTTTTTAACTTTTTTCTTGAGGTTGAACAAGCATCTGCATATAGGTAAACATAAATATATATTAATTGAATGAATATAAACGAGTTTAAAAAACCACATTACACACTAAGAAGGAATGTTATTCCTAATCTCTCAAAAGGATACATCCATCTGTACAGCACAAGCCCTCCAATTTTTGCTTCATACACCAAGTGTATAGGCAAGTTCTTCATTGAATCAAAGAAGGAGGGAGGGAATATCATCTCAAATTTACATATTGTCTCAATAATGTTCCTTTCAAGTTGTTTTATTTGTTGTGAATGCAACTTGTTCGAGCAAACATCTCTAAAAAAATAAATAATCCTTATTAGTGCATCTCATATCCCTTTGGGTAATAAATCCCTATATATAATTGGAATGAGTATTTGTATAAACACATGACAATCATGACTCTTCATTCCATACAATCTGCATTCCTCTGAATTCACTAATCTAACTATGTTCGAAACATATCCATCAGAAAATCACAGACTTTTAAGTTGTTTATATATAAGAACTTATGAATTTTTTTTCTAAAGAATATGTGGCTTAGGCTTTGCAATACATACTCCATCATTAAATAACTTCATATTTCGATGGTCACAAAACAAAGCTATATCTATTCTATCTTTTAAGTTATCCTTTATTTCCCTTTGACGTTCATAATCATGTTAAAAATATTTTTAAGCATATTTTTCTTGATATGCATGATATCCAAATTATGAAGAAAGACATTAATCTTCCAATAAGGCAGTTTCTAAAAAATACTTCATTTTACCTAATTTCGGGTTACACCAAAACTAGAAAACTTCTGCTTGCCGGATTGAAAACCAAATACAATGTTCTCATATTATGATACTACATCATATAATTCTTCACCTGATAGTACCAGCAGTACAACATCCCTTTTAGATTTACCTTCCAAGAAGTTATTTTTGTTATTTTTGTTTTTTTTTTTATCTATAATGACTTAACAAGAGCCTCCAATGGAAATAAATAAATAAATAAAACTTTACCATCATTCGTTAAGTTGAAGGCCTTATTGCTTTTCATTAAATATTGATAAAATAATTTTACATATGTGCTCCATCCCGAAACCATCTCATATGTCATAAATCATTTATAGTCAATATCAAAGTTGTCTTCATTTAAAAATTATGTTTCTTTAAGACATCATACATCAAAGCCCTGGATGACTATAACTACTTCAACTCACCAATCAATGGTTAAAGATAAAAATCTATATTCCTACTTAGACTGTAAGGATCAGGTATTGCTGTATATAAAAACATGAATTTTGGGCTCATACACATCCTAAGGAGCAAGTTGTAAACTGATAGTATGACCGACCAATAAGAATAGGGTGTAATAAAGGACCTAAATGGATTGAACTCATATGTACATAAACCATGATACACATTATGTGGTTCTACTGAAAACTAAGGATGCACCATGTTAAACTACTTCCAAGCTTTACCATCAAAATAATATATCATTACTCTATCCTCTACATCATGAGAATGATGTCATGTTATGTGCTCGACTGTTTTCGAACACGTAAATAACCTTTGCAACCTAAGAGTGATTGAAAAGTATCTTAGTTTTTTATATGTCATAAGTGTCTTTACCTTACTTATATTGGTTTTACATCAATCATGCCCACAAGTTTTGCAATCAGTTAAATTTACATCTTCATTATACTACAACATGTAAAACTTTAGGCACTTCATATTTTTTTTGATATCTTAGACCAAGGGGTTTCATCAAAGATTTTATAGTATACAAGTTCTCTTTCAACATATTCCTTTAAGATAAAATACTTTTTGTCCATTCAATTATACTATCAAAATCAGTTTCATTCATACCATAATCTGACTATATTGTAAATACTTATGCAATGATCAATAATTTATAATGATTTGTGCTCCCATCTCCATAATGGTTCATCAAAATCTTTTAAAAGATTAAAAAAATCTAGTTGCATCTACATTTGGTTCTTTATGTACACATGAACCTTCACCTGAATAACCATGATTTATTCTCATTGCCTCCATCACCATACTCTTATAACGATTATGATTATCATCGATAACTTCATATATGTTACTAGAAGTAGATGTTGAGCCAACAATCTTTTCTAACATTGTCTCGTAAGGAACATATGGTTCTCTATATGGAAGCCAACACAAGTATTTCTCAACGAACCAATTTTTTATGTGATGCATCATCGCAATATCTGGTTGAGGGAACTATTTTTTCTACTGTTCAGACAGACATCTTATTCTACCTCCACTACTATTCTTTAGATTTGAAAGTGCAAAATTAATAAAAACCCTTAAACCCTCTACAATAATCTTCCTTATACAAGCCCTTGAGATGAATCTAAATACATCCATGAATGATCACTCATTACTTAGAGAACCTATATAGATTAATGATGACAACATTTAACAATTAGTTCAAAATTTAACTTTGATAATTAAAAATTCATTCATAATCTAATAACCAAATATTATTTTTATACAAAATGTAATGATACGTAAAAATATCAACAATTTAAATCCAATTAATGGCAATTAATCGATAACCCAACTAATAATTTATTATTTGTTCAATTCAAACTTATTCAATCTAAATTAATATCATTTAATTGTTATTAATTCCACACAAAAAAATCAATTTCTCAAAGATTTTCAACTTAACAATAAAATTGACAAAATATTATTGTTATCCCTTAAATAACCCATAATTTCTTTCATTATAACACACCTAATTTATAAAATCAAAATTAATGATATCAAATTATAAACAAGCTTTAAATTTTCCCAAATCACAAACAAATCCTAAAATAGAAATCAAATTATGAAAAGGTATTAAAACACTACAATATACAAGGAAACTACACTACAAATACTAAAAAAAAATTACTTAAAACATAAATAAATAGGCTTGTTTACTTAATGTAGGAAATATTTAGAGAAAATTATATCAAGACAATGATGTTAACACTATGAAATGTTCAGTGGCCAAAATTTGTAATGATTGGACTTATATTTGTGACCAAATAAGAGAAAGGATTGTTGTTTTGATTTGCAGAGAAAGAAAAAGAGGAAGAAGAAGGAGAAGAAAAAAAAAGAGGAGATAACAGGGATCTGACTAGTTAAAACACTTTTATATTTACTGATGGAATATATTGTCGGTAATTCCATTGGTTATTGATGACGTGTAATTTTGGCAACGAATACATTGATATAAAATTTTTTATTTTTTAATTATTTTATTATGTTGGTTATTCTATTGGTATATATCAACAAAAATGATTCCATTGTTATTATAATTAATAATTTTCAGTCGAAATATTTTGTCGCTATAATCATCAGCAATTACCAATGAAAAAAATTTCATTTGTAATTCTATTGGTTTTAGATAATTTTCTGACAGTGATATTTTTCTTAGCACATTTTAAAACCTCTTCTGGTCAACTATTTTTCTCTTGGCCTTGTCGGTGCAGGCACATTAACTCACTTGTAGACACCCCATAACTATGTGGTTATGCTCATATCGATGTTCTTTACCAATAAATCCTAACTCTCTCTCTCTCTCTCTCTCTCTCTCTCTCTCTATATATCTATATATATATATATATATATATATATATATATATATATATATATATATATATATATATATGATACCACCAAATGTGGTTGAGATTGAAAGCAAAACGGGTCAATCAACCATAGTATCGTCATCCACACCTATAATATATGTACACCATAGAACTAGAAAATATGGCTGTGATGATTATAAACATTGAAAACAAAACGCCACCGAATAACAGTGAAACCCACGTGTGTTTTTTTTTTTTTTGTGGTAAATCATCATTTTTATTATAAGGAAATGAAACCAGCGTGTTGCTGCAAAACAAATTCTTTCATAAATAACTAATAGAAAGAAAGAGATAATTATATATTGCAGAATAAAGTAATTAATCTTTCAAGAGAGAAAAAAATTTGATTGGACATGTTACGTATCTACTTATGCTTTATATTATATCTAGAGAGAAAAACATTATAAATATTTGATTCTATTTGAAATTCAAATATATAATGTTAAGGGTTTTACAATAATAAATGTGTTAATGATATGTTTTTTTAGAGAATTTTAACCGTGAATAAAACTACTATACATGTTAATAATTCTAATTAGTCACATATAGTACAAATAAATAAATAAAAATAAAACTCTAACTATCGTCATATTTTCTTTATTGGAAGGGGAGCAAAGAAGCCAATAACAAAAAGAAACTAAATGATGCAACTAAGTCACCGAAGCAATCATGTGAAGATTTGTCACAACTAATTAGAAATTTAACCTAATCAGATTATATGAATGACATAATAAATTTTTTTGTATATTAGTGGGATAGAGTTAGGTCAAACATAAGGTTTGATCAAGGTAGATCAATATAGTGTCTAAAATTACCATAACTTTTTATTAAAACTTTTATTAAATTGTTAGAATGGATTCAAAATTTTATAAGAGATTCTCCAAGATTTGTTTAACAAGGAACCACTTCATTGGTTCATCCACTACACAAATTTCTTGGAATTGGGCTAGAAAGAACATGTTTGGCCAATTATTGTTTATGTTTATTGATTTCTTGTGTTATTTTGGATTTTGTATTATTTTCTCCTTTATGTTATGAATCTTGATTCGATAACTTATTATAAGTTGGTTTTCTAGCCTATTAGCAAACTTTATTTTCTTTATTTCTATAAAATTAAATTGTGAATTTAGAGTTCAAACTTGTAACCATTTTCGTTCATCAAATCTGTTTTTTCTATTATTGATTTATTGTCACTGTGCTTTTGTCTGCATCACTATAAAAATATCATATAAAACTAATCTCATACATATCTTATTGAATAATAGAAAAAATAGATACTAAGAATAAAATAAAAATAGTGAATCTCTTATCTAAACAGAAAGCATAATTGCTAGCCAATTGACCCAATGATTATGTTCTCCATCATTATGTCAAACATGAAACTAGCATGAATGCTACAATAATTATCGTATGGCTCTAACAAGATGATTATTTACATTGTCATCAGTGAATAAAGATTAGAAAATAATTGTGAATTTTTTTTTAAGGTTAACTACTTCTATTATACACACACATATACAATACGTTTATACATGTTATAGCAAACATAAAATGTATTGCAATAGCTAGTTTCCATATCCAATTGTGAAGGGAATCCAATTTTCTCTCAATTTCCTTAGCATCCCCCAAGCTCATGAGTATTAAAAGAGTATGAGGCTTATTTTTTAAGAGCATAACCACACACGTGAGGTTTGCTTCTATTGAGTTTCTCAAAACACATATATGCAGCGAAAATTGTAGATTTAAATTTTTTTTTCAAAAGTCCTAAGAATCTCATTAGAGTTGTTTAGGGTTTATGCGAAGATTACTTGAAAATCAGATGCTCTTTTTTGTTTTGAATAAACGCTTCAAGGTTGGGTTGTTGCAAATCACAAATCATCCAAAAATCCAGCCTCTAACAGTAATCCCTACGAACCACTAGTAAAAAATCTCCTAAACTCTTTTAGGAAATATAAATTATTATACCTTAGAGTGTGAACTCTTTTCTTTTATATTTTAGGTGTTTACATACAATACTTTTATCACCCTTTTTCATCACTACTCATACAAAATAAGAAACATAATATTCTATTTATAAGAAAACTTAAAAACCCTATAAATGATAAAATATCAATTTTCTCCTTAAATAATAACATATATTGTTTTAGGTTAATTTTAAAAAATTATTCAAACTAGTCCTTACTTGATTATTTGTAGGTCTAAAATTGTAATCCTTATATCAATTACAATCTAGTCCTCAATTTTTAAAATTTATTTACAAACAAGTTACACTTAATTAATTATCCCATTTTAATTTCAGACCAATGATTTTTATGTGTGTGACCCATTAGGTTCCCTAATAAGTTGGCCCAAATATAAATCACAATCCTGAATAAAATATGATTAAATAAATTAAACAAATTAATTTATTATCAATTTAACAGTTGCATGATGTGAATTTGAAGATCAAGTACAATGTCTAGCAATCTGTCATGATCCCCTAAATATTGAGAAAGTCATAAGTAGTTTGACTTAATCTTTCAGTGACCAGTTTCTCAATGTAATTATTATCCCTTCATAAAAAATGTTTTGATTTAGAAATTATAGCATGAAATATGTTTACTCTGTCAAATCATGTTTGTTTTCAATAACATAGTCATTGATTTTTTGAATAAGATTTGAAACTTTTTTCAAATCTTATTTCACCTTGTGTAAAGATTTACTATCAATACTATTTGAGGTCAGATAAAACTTTTTTCCTAATTAACCAAGGGTGATGAATCATATCTTTATTACTTAAATACCTTCATATAGTTCATGTTATATCTAATATCTACCCATTTGTTACCTTTGATTAGGACAACGTGTAGTAGGATTAAAATGTAACACTCCCTATATAAGATAACTTAGTGATTTCAAGTTTAAGGATCATTTACACAACCGTCATGTGAGTCTTTCTATAGACACAAGTGATCTCTTCATATGAAATTCTCATGCGGGTCAGTTCAGTGTATATGTCATCTGACAAGCATCTACATATTAGTTCTAGGTATCCGTCGTACCTTTGTTTCTAAGAACACTTGTTTCCTTTCATAAAGGAAAGAACATAATATGTATCAGTATTAATAGTTATAATTAATGTTCAATCTTAATAGATCATTGATTAGGAACAATGCTTTGATGCAATATAAATTTCATAATTATAACAACTTTATAATTTTCTTAGCACAACATTTTTGTCCCAAGAAATTTATATTTACTTTAGATTTATTAATCAAATATTTGATGAATATTAAAGATAAATAAATTTTTATTAATAAATTATATATTTATATACACACACATGAACAAAATCAATATTATATATAATTAACTAATTAACTATAGGCCATATATACTAACAGCTTCAGCTTGAACCATACAGAGAGCAATGAAGTTTACATATATAGTTTGGAAAGGCATAGCTATAAAACCCTCACAATATTTTCAGTAAAAGTGCCATTAAGAAAAGTATTGTGGACGTTAAGCTATTGGATAGGTCATCAACGAGAAATAGCCAAATTTAGAATAACCTAAGCATTGGTTTGTTAGAAAAGGGTTTAATGTCTTACCATGGTTAAAAGCCAAGCTTTGAATAGTTCAAGGCTTCCATTACCTTTGTTTTTAACATGATAGACATATTTATAACCCACAACATTCATTTGGAGTGATGAAGCACCAAGATTATAATAAGTGGATGCGAAGAAGAGCCTAAATTTCAACAATTATTGCTACAAACTAGTCAGAATCCTTGTAAGTATGGAAGGTGTACCACACTATTCGATTTTATATCCTGTTGTATAGGAATCCTACTTTTTCTTGATTTCTTTAACATTCTCCCATAAGCTCATGAGTAGCGGAAGAACATGATGCTTATCTTTTAGGGGCAGGGCCACACACGGGATGCTTGTAGAAGGTTTGCATCAACCATAAAGAGAGCGATGAAGCTTACATATAAGTTCGGAAATGCAGGACTCTGAAACCCTAGATGTTAAGACATTTAAACATCTTAATAAACGTTCTATTGAAGAAAGCATTGTAAATGCCAAGCTCTCGAATAGGCCACTCATAGGAAATAGCCAAACTTAGAACAACCAAATTAGTGGTTGACTTGACAATGGAGCTTAATGTCTCATCATAGTCAATGTCCTCTAGTTGATGAAATTCTTTAGCAGCAAGACAGGCCTTGAATCGTTCAAGCCTGCCACCAGCTTTTTTTTTTAAGACGATAGATGTATTTACAACTCACACCATTCAGATTTGAGTGATTATGCACCAAGCTCTAAGTATTGGGGTGTTTAAAAAGACCGAACAACCGAGAAAACCGAACCGAGATGAAAAACTGATTAAACTGATTTTCAAAACCGTAAAATCTTGCCGCTTCGGTTCGGTTTTGATTTTAAAACTAAAACCGATGAACCGAACCGAACCTACCGAAAAACAAGAGAGATATAAATACTATAGTTAACCTAACCCTAACAATAACATAACTGATAACACAAAAAGCCGCTGCTCTCCACTCTCCATCTCAAAACTCAAAAGCTAAGCCATCCACCCACAAATAAGTCCCGATCAAAAAACCCACATCTCCATCTCCTTGGCTTCTCTTTTTATTTTTGCGCAACATCTTCATCTCTTCTGCGCAAACCTCCTTAGCTTCTCTCTTTATTTCTGCGCAAGCTGTCGGGAAGATCTAGTTTGTCTTCTTGTTAAAGGGTAACTTCCATAGCAAAAAATGATGCTAATTTTATATGTTCAACTTTAGATTGATGGCCTAGTGAAAAGTGCTATTACAACCAGTGCCTATGGGAGAAGGTTGGCCTCATCAATCTGGTTTGTCTTTTTCTTTCATTTTGTAAATTTCTTTACCAACGAATATTTTTATTAATCAGGATGCTAAAACTTTCAGGGCTTTTCTATATTTGCAAGATTTGAACAACAAGATTCTGGCTAAACCGAAATATAATTGCATGCAATCGTCCTAATAATTCTAAAATAGAGATGACAATTGTAATCGTCTATATAGCAAGCAGATATGAAGAGTTTTCTATTCTTATAGGATAGGATTAGATTTCTCAGTTTTATAGCAAAAAACCAAATTTCACCGAACAGAACCAGTTTGGTTTGAAACCAGTTTTCGGTCCGGTTCGGTTTAAATTTTTCAAAATATAAGTTACTCGGTTCTGTTGGTTTTGGTAGTCCGAACCGAATCGTGAACATCCCTACTAAGTATGGATACAAAAAAAGAGCTTAAATTTCAATAACTATCACTACTCTTGCTAGAATCCTTTTTCAAGAAATAGCCAAGTTGAACATGAACTTTACTAGGTTCTATATTGTTATATAAAAAACGAAGCTACCATGAATGCTACCATAATTGTCTTATGGCTCTATGAAGAAGAAAGATTAGACAAAAATTGTGTAACCCTAACACAATTATTAGTTTAGGATTGGTTACTTCTATTATATACATATCAATGTGTATTACAACAAGTCGATATATACATGTTATAATAGTCAGTTTCTATATCTAACTGTATGGAGAATTAACATAATAATTGTCTTATGGCTCTAAAAAGAAGAAATATTAGACAGAAATTGTGAAAACTCTAACTCAATTATTAGTTTAGGGTTGGCTACTTCTATCTCACACACCCCCCCTCTCTCCACACACACACACACACACACACACACACACATATATATATATATATATATATATATATATATATATATATATATATATATATATATCAATGTGTATTACAACAAGTCTATACAAAAGTGTATCATAATTGTAAGTTTCAATATCTAACTCATGGAAAATCAACTTTCTCTCAATTTCCTTATCATTCCCCTACAAGCTCATGGGCATTGCAAGATTATAGAACTTGTCTTTTAAGATTAGAAACTGTGAGAGCTTTAGTAAACACATTAGCAACTTGATTTGTGGTGCTAATATATTAAAACTCAAGATCTGTTATAGCAACCTTGTCATATACAAAAAAAAAAATTGATTTATACATGTTTAGTACATGCATGAAACATCGGGTTGTAATTAAGATAGGTAGTGTCATAACTCATTTCTGGGTTATTCCCCAAATTCATTTTCTTTTTGTTAAAAAAATCAAAAAAATAAATAATAACAGCAAGAAGACTAGTATTTTGGTAAAAATAAGCTAGGAGGATTTCAAATAAAAAGGAAGATCAAGCTGCAATTTCAAATGGAATCGAGAGCATAATTGTACCCCTATTATACCCAAAACTGAAAAGACAATGTAGATTCAAGGTCAAATTAAATCATTATTGAACAAATATGCATAAAAATGAAGTCCGAAGATAAAATTAGATTTTTAATAGGCCAATTTGACTTAATTCTCTCTCTTTTTCTCTCTTCTCGCCGTCTTTTCAGCCACCACAACCTCAAAACCATCGTGAACAACTACAACACAACCTCCTCCACAACCTATCTCCTCATCGGTGATAGAAACCACCACCGTCAATCTTTCCTTCTTCCTCTCAACCATGGTTTTCTTCTGCTCCAACAACCGAAAACAGCCGTCAACTCCTCCACTAACCTCACGTTAGCCTCCCATCACGACCAGCCAGACCACCAGCAACACTCCCTAACCCAAGTAACTCTTTTTTTTTTTATTCTTCTTCTTCTTCTTCTTCTTCTTCTTCTTATTCTTGTTGCTTCTACAACTGTTACAAGCAAAATTCATTTTTCATGCAACAAATATAATTAACATGCTTACTGGGTCGGGCCAACAACTATTTGGGTTGTGGGCTAGACCTGTTCTGGCCCAGCCTAGATAGCTAGGTCGGGTTTAGCCCACCAAAAAACAGAAGAAAATGGGTTTGTTAGGCCGCCAGTCGGACCAACTCAACTGAGTTGAGCTAAACCCGTTTCTGCCAAGCCTGGATGGTTGAGCCGAGTCTAGCCCAATTTATATTTAATAATAATAATAATAATAATAATAATAATAATAATATATAAAAATCAAAAACAATTCAAGGATCATTTCAAAATATTTGTGATTTTCTCACATATTTTTCCAACAATTTTGCATAATAATATAGATCTGGTATTAAAATACCTGGTTTTCTCTGAAAATTTTCAAAAAAATTTGAAAATTCAAAAAAAATTTAAATTAATTTCCTCTTAAAAAAGAAAAAAAAATGTTTTGTTTTCGTGCATACGGTCAAATCATAAAAGTTTTTCAAGCATATTTAAAAAACAAATGCATCTTTCTCATGTTTTAAAATGTAAAATGAATATCATAACCGATTTATAATTATCCATTAGAATTTGATCAAAATATCAAAAATCCTTCACTAATCATTTTTTTCACTTTATATTTAAAGCGTTGGGATTTAGTTGTAGACTTTAATATTTAAGGATATAATATTTAATACCCTGAGATATTAAAGATACAAAGCGCAAAATAAATATGATGCTAAAATTTAGATTTTTTAACGGTTAGGATTTAACTCGATAAGATAGAAATTTTCTCACGAAGGGAGATCTATCTTGAACCTTAGACGAGACTAATGAATAGAAACTTGATCTACAAAAACAATCGAACAACATGTAGCTTACCTCAGGTAGGGTGCACTAGGGGTGGTGCGTCTTCCCCTTGCACAACCAATCCCATACCAGGACTTTCGCAGACCATAGGTTTCCAAGTAACCATCCATAATACTAGGTTGCAACTCCTGAACCTTATAATCATAATTTTATGATTAAACTCAAAATCATTTCCTTTCCAACACACTCTCAGGAGGTAGATATCGTCGTCACTCGATGACCCCACTCACTCCCCGCGATAGGAAACATCAATATTGTCACCCAAAGAAATGGAGCCTTTGAAATAGAAACCATTAACTTTTACATGAGAAAGTCTGTACATATTAATCAAACAGTTGCATCCATCAAAGAATTTAGCTAGTCTACACTAATTTGACCTTTAGGAAACTAAGTTGTCTTCTAATTAAATAGCATAACCTCCTATGGATATTCTACCATCCAACTTTCTTGTCCATTCAAAGTCAATATAAACTTGTAGAAATAAATGAAAGTGTTTCTACAAATGCAATCATGACTTGCAATATGTTTAACATGTTATAAAATACCCTTTACCACCATCTAATATCCTTTGTTGGGCCATACATAAATTACCAATACTTGTTCACAACAAAAGCTAACGTCTTTTCAAAAGAATTCAAAAATTTATTTTCAATGTTTACAGCTATTAACATGTTCATTTCAAAATCATTTGTTTATTTTTCTCATTGAGTCAACATTGACGTTGCCTTTTTCAAAAATATCAAAATATAAAAAATAAGGAAAATAAAAAATATATGGACGAGAGGACTAAAAATGCAAAGGAAGAAAAATGAAGGACCAAAGTGATTTTGAGTTGCTTAGTTACCAAATTTGCTTAGAGACCAAGAAATTGAGAGGAAAAAGATAATCTTTTTATCTATAAATAGATGGTTATACACACACAAAAGGGAATACACACACAAGAGGGGGAGGAATTTTAGGGGAGAATTAGTTGGAGCAAAAAATCACCTATATACACCTATCCTCATCACTATTACCAGCCCTCTACTCACTCATGGCCATGCTCTCTCCCTAACTCACCACACACACATAAAATTTGAACCAAAAACCCATGAGACAACAACTCTCTCTCCCCTATTTCACTCACTCATTTTCAAAAAAAAAAAAAAGGAATGGATTGTTCATTTTCCAAAGATAGTGCAACCTTATCTCTCCTATTTTCTTACTACCAGCAGAAATAACAAACCAACTAACCCCCATCTCCTTAAAAAAAACATTAAAACATACCACCTTTTTTTGGATTGACACAATAGCTCAACCTTTCTTATCACAATCTCTCAGCTTCTCTTGATAGCAGCGGTGGAAGCTCCTCTTCCCAGCAATGTCATCTCTTTACACCATATTCTGCATCATCAACACCTTCAGTCATCAACGAAAGACAACCTCCTTTCTTTTTTAGATGCATCATGAGTTGTACACAACCTCCACATCTCCTTCTATAACATCCAATAGCCATAAAAAAATAGCAGCAAGGCCAATCCTCGTAAGCAGCAACGAACACCACACCAGCAGCTTCCCCCTCTTGGTCGAAGCACCAACGACAGCCAACCCCTCTCCTCCATTTTAACTGTGAACAATAGCAACAACAGAGGAACTTCCTCCTAGACCAGCTAACTCCACCAACATCTAATACGAACCTCTTAACCACGTGGTCAAGCAAACACCAACAAAGTAAATAACAACCCGAAAAGCTAAAAATTAGGTTTGATAGAACCTTAATCAAGAGGTAACCCTGTACCTAAGAACCAAAGGTATTGGAAAAAGACTTCGACCTATAGATAAGCTGAAAATTAGGTTTGATAGAACCTTAATCAAGAGGTAACCCTGTACCTAAGAACCAAAGGTATTGGAAAAAGACTTGAACCTATAGATAATGATGTATCTAAAAACCCTAAGTATGTAAGTGACACCCCATAGCCACTTAATCTTTGATAAGTCAATGTACGATCTTTGTCCCTATAAAGAAAGGTTGTTTTGCAATAAACATACAGAAGAAAAACTCTCATTTTTTCTCTAACTTGTTGCTCAAATATGCAGCTAAAAAAACATAATATAGTTTCCTCTAACTAATCCTAATAGACTCCCTTCGGATTGCAAGCTAAAGGGCCTAAACTAGTAATCAACTAACATAAGTCCAATAATAAAATAAACTCTTAAACAATGTTTAATAGGACAAAACAAACCCAAATTAAAAAACTAATTATTTAAAATAAAAATAAAATAGGATAATAAAAATAAAGTTTTCATGCCAAAATTCCTTAATGTAGTCTTAATCTCTAATTTTCGCACATTCTTGGTGAATTTTCATACCTGAATTCAAACATATTGTTCTCTCTCATCTAGATGAATTACTGAGCCTGACATATATGGCTGGAAAGATTGAGATGTCAAGTTTCCATTCCAACTTGAATTGCAGCAAAAAGCCACCTGTAGCTCCATATATGTCCCAAAAAGTACATCTTTTTAGCAAAACCAAGAAGAACCTTGTTAGCAAATAAGGTCCTCCTAATATACAAGTTATCATTTTCAACCATCTTCTTATTCTTCAATTTTAGTTAGATGTCAAAGATACAAGAGTTATAGGTCTTTCATTCATCTTAAAGGAATACCTATTTGTCACTCCATCATGCATAACTCTCCTATCATACTATCATTGTTTACCAAGCAACAAGTGACTAGCTTGCATTGGCACAACATCATATAACACCTCATCATAATATTTACCAATAGAAAAGGCAACCAAAACCTACTTACTCACTTTCACTTCACCATCATTATTTAACCACTGTAATTTCTACAGTAAGGGATGTTTGGTAGCATACAAGTTCAACTTTCTCACCTATTCAGTACTAGCTACAATAATGCAACTACCACTATCTATAATTAAGCTACATGTCTTATTATGAACATGGTATCTCGTGTGGAATATATTCTCTCTCTAACCTTCTGAATCATCCACCTTGATATGCATAATTAATGCTCTCCTTACCACAAGTGCCTCTCCCTCAACCAAATACTCAACACAAACATCATTAACATCCTCTAATGGTGGCATCTTCTCCTCTTCATCCTCCTAACAATCTCAACCTCATTATTAACTTTCATAACCATGACTTTTTTATTTGGACATTGTGAAGCAATATGACCAAAACCCAGACAACAAAAGCATTTAATGTCACAGTTACGAGAAGTAAGAGTAACATTGTTACCTTTAAGAATGGTCGATATGTCTTTCTTCTCTCTAGGGAATTCAGTCTTACACTATTCTTTCTGTTGTGATGGATCACCTTTACTCTTATCCTTCTGATTGGGTTTCCAAGGTTTCAAAGGGCTTAATGATTGGATTTGTTGAATGGTACCATTTTGTTTAAGTTGTTTCTCCATTTTCACGGCCATATGCACCATCCCAACTTCATATAATTATGCAACTCCATAATATAAGTTATATCATGATTAAAGTCATTCATGAATCTAGCCATAGTAGCCTCCCTATCCTCCTCAACATTAGCTTGAATCATAGCAAGTTTCATCTCATTGAAATACTCATCAACACTCTTTCTACTTGACTCAAACTCTGCAACCTTTGATACAATTCTCTATAATAATGGCTAGGCACAAATCTCCTCCTTATAAGGGATTTCATCTTTTCTCAGGTATCAACTTGCCTCTCATAATTTCTCCTGGAATTTGTCACTAACCGATCCAACCATATAATGGTATAATCAATAAAAGCAATCACAATAAGCTTGAAATTCTTGGGCTTCAGATAATTGTGATACCTAAATATCCACTCCACCTTGTTCTTCCATTCTAAATAAATTCCAGGAACATTTTTCCTATGAAAAACTGGTATTTTCAGCTTAATTATACCAAAATCTCAATCTAACATAGCAACAACATGGTACTACAAAGAGGAGACAATGATATTGTAACTCAATTATGCAATATGAATCATAGGATGAATCGAATAGCCAATAAATTTGGAGATAAGTTGGATAGGTTGGAGAAGCAACGTGTTAATGATCATGATAATGTTCAAATTAGGCATGAGTAGAGAGAATTTAATGTTAAGAGGGTTGTTAGGCAAGTTAACACTAATATGGATGAGTTTGTGGCTGATAACACAGACATGATTAGTGTTGATTTTAAAGATGTGTCTGTGAAACATGAAGAATGTTTTGGACATAGGGAAAGATATAGTAATAATTTTGGCTAGAGGGGTAATTATGGGTACCGGGACCATAATTCTAAGTTAGGTTGAGATTTGGGTACAATTAAGCTGAAAATATCGGCTTTTCAGGGGAAGAATGTTCCTGAAATTTATTTAGAATAGAAGAAGAAGGTGGAGTGGATTTTTGGGTGTCATAATTATCTAAAGCCCAAAAATCTCAACTATATATTCCTCGCTCACTCCCTCATGGTTTGTACCTTTTAAATTAAAATCTTAAAACAATGATTATTGAGTTAGAGCCTCTTCCTCTTACCTTGTTTCAAAGCTAGCGCCCCTGCTCTTTCTATGAGTTGGCTACTATGTCTGTGAAATATAAAAGAATCCCAATAAAGTGAGCCTAAACAGTAATATATTTCTAAACGAAGTAACTGAGCAATGGTTGTCAGGATATGGTGATTTGAGCAGATTTTCTTTTAAAGAACTAAAAAAAACTTTTCATGTTATGAAATCGGATATTTCTTTGTTTTCTGATGACCCCAAAAATAGTAGTATCTGCTCATTTATTGAAGTAGTAATGGCCCATAAAAAGTGAAATGATTCCTTCCTAAGCTTATTTTGTTCCATAAAGATGATCAGTCCAAGAGGGTTGGAGAGAAGAGAAAGCAGTCAAAATCTCTCTGATTTGATTACCGAGCAGTCGGATGACTTTTCAGTAACCCGAGATTACCTTGTAGCTTTCTTCTCTTATGATATTAAGAGTTAGAATAGGATGGGATGGCCAGGCCTGATCTCTTCCCTTTCGTCCCTAACAACTAAGCAAGGTTGCTTTTTTTCACTCCTCTCATGTTTCACTCAAATATGCTTGCTACGTCTTTTTCCTCTTATCTCACCTTTCTTCGACTCCTGCAGAACTGAAATCAACACCAAATATAACAGTTGTAGCAGTGTATCCAAATATATGTATATGACTCAAGAAGCAAGAAAAATATGAAAACAAGCAAAAATGAACTACGATTACAATTTCGCGAGTAACAAACAAATTTGTATGAAAAATGAATGTTTTTTAAGACGTAAAGAAAAAAGATGCAAGGATTATATTAAAAAAAATTAAATGAAACCTATATATATCGATTATGATGTTATTACACTGTCATAATTGAAAAATAACAGTAGCAAAATAAGTTTGAATTACTAACGCAAATTAGACCTGTTACGACAAGTTCCAATCTTGAATTAAGTTCCTATAAAAAAAAGCTCCAAATGAGCTCAAGTTGTATACGGGGTGCGATTCGATAAAATTGACTTTTGGACCTTTTTTTCTTTGTTTTTTTTTTACTCTTTATACCACTAATATATTTTGATGCAGTAACAAATTAAAATAAAGTCGGAACCCTAGAAGCAAACTACTAAGCTCTAGACATGAAATAATCAAAAACCAAATCAAAGATAACTAAACCTAAGGAAGTCGAAAACTAACTAAAAGAAAATAAAGGATATAACCTAATTTTTAGAGCCTAGATTTGATCCTAACTTATGTGAACCACTTGATTACGTGGTCAAGCAACCCCTAACGAAGTAGATAACAACTCGAAGAGCCGAAAATCAGGTTCGATAGAACTTTGACCCAGAGGTAACCTTGTAACTAAAAACTAAAGGTGTTGAAAAAAGACTTGGACCTAAAGATAACCTTGTATCTAAGAACTCTAAGTATGCGAATGATGTCACGAAGCCAATTAATCTTCAATGAGTTAGTGTATGATCTTTGTCCCTATGAAGAAAGGGTGTTTTGCCACAAACAAATAAAAGGAAAACTTATGTTTATTCTTCAACTTGCTACTTAAATTTGTAGCTAAAAAACATAATATAGTCTCCTCTAATTAACCTTAATTGATCCTTTTTTGATTGCAAGCTAATGGGTCTAAACTAGTAATCAACTAACATAAGTCCAATAATAAAATAAACCCCTAAACAATGTTTAATGGGCTAGAAGAAACCCAAATTAAAAAATAAGTATTCAACATTAAATAAATAAATAAAATATGATAATAAAAACAAAGTCTTCATGCCAAAATTCCCCAATATCGCCCGAATCTCCAAATTTTGCATATTTTTGGCAGATATTTAGTCCTAAATTCAAACACATCATTCTCTAACTTAGATCATATCAGATATTTTAATATCAAATTCGAACCTTACTTAGTTTGTATCAACATCTCCATCGAGGGCCACATCCTCACGGTGCTACTAGCCAAGCAACACTCCCATTTCGGCCAAATAACCCTCTTTCTTTCTTCTTCCTCCCATCAACATGATGTGCTTTTAATGCATGCAAAACATGAATTAATTCATGTTCTACAAAGAAAATAAGATGGCCTGGACTTTCATTTCAGCCCAACTGTATGGTTGGGCCGAGTCCAGACCACTTTTAAATAAAAAAAAAGTTCTTGGGTTGTCTATAGGCCCAACCAAACCAAGCTGAGCTTGGGCCTCGGTCCCAACAATCCCAACCTTTAAGCTAAGGGTATGTTTGCCAAACACACCCTAGTGTCTTTCCTTTAGTTTTAGTTTATCCTCATTTTAATGTTTAGCTAAACAACCTTTAAAAAATCCTAGAAAATATAAGAAAATTCAGGGACCATTTTGAAATTATTTTTGGGTTTGTTGTATTTTTTTAGCAATTTTGCATAAAACTCCCTTCAATCCAAGAGGTAGACTCACCATTCGATATCGTGCATGTCATGATAAAGTGCATCAATAATTTGAAGAGATAGAGTATTATCAGCCAACAAGGAACCTAAACTCTTGGAAAGCTTGTTGCTACTAGAGAAAAGAGTTTGCACTAGTTTATAGTTATACATGCCCTCCTTTTCTAAGAGTTCAACAACATGTTTACATTGAGAGGTTGGAACCATTTCAATGCAAATAAAGTAATTTAAGATTCCAAGATAAATAATGGCAAATTCAAAATGTTTGATCTTATAATCCAAATGGCATTTTGATCCTATAATCAAAATGATTAAATCCAGACATTATTCAAAATGTTTGTTCCAAGATAATTACATTGATTATTTAACAGGTTCCTTTGGACTTTGAAAAAAAAATTAAAATTATTGTTTTTGATATGTTTATATGTTTCGGAAAACCCAATATAATGAACTCAATCACTCTATAAATGACTAGAACCTAAACTCTAGAACAAAGAAAAAATACGGTTAAAAACTAAGCAAAACTAGAGGTCAAAGAAGCTAAGGAACCAATAAAGAATAAATCAAATGAGTTGCTGCAAAATGTTCTGAACATCTTTCCTTCAACCTCTTTTTAAATTGAGTTTTGAAACCAAAATTCATGCTAAATTAATTCTTATAATAACCATAATTGTTTTCATTTTGCCTTCAATACCTACTAGTGTGTAGGGTTTAAGCCCAAAGCCCACTTTACCTAAGGTCTCTCTCTTCTAAAAACTTTGGTGTTCTATAAGCTCATTTTTAGCTTCCTACTATACAAGTTATTAAAACAATCTTATATTCCTTCAATGAGCAATATAGGGTTTTGGATTTTATAAAATATGACAACCAAGAGCTTTTTAAGATCAATTTCTCATTCACACATAATTTATTTTAATTATGTTATTGCATGTTAAGTTTTAAAAGTAAGTGGATTCCATGTTTAATTTGATCTCAAATTTATCCATTAATCATGTTTTAAAACAAATTTCTAACATTATTCATATACACATCTCACTTGAAGTCTTTCTCTATTATACAATAACCAAAAGAAATACCAAATACACAACCAATAGAATATTTCTATTTGTATGGATCCTCGTATCTTAAATATTATATATGAGAAATTCTACTTGGTGTGTTGTGATATTCTTTTAGATCCTTATAATAAATCCATTTAAGATATGTGATTTTGTTTTTTTTTTCTTTGGGCTGTTATTATTAATGATAGGATCCACTTAGCCATATAAAATAATATTTAGAGTATTCGTTCACGCTAAAACTTTTTTTCCCTTAAAAAAAAGTCTTAGCACTATCAACACCTCTTAGTTACTGTCCTAGGAATTAAATTGTGATAATGATTTAACTTTAGTATATTTTATAATTCTAATTATTAATTTGGAACTCTCAATGGAATAATTAAACCTAGGGTCAAAGATTGGTAATCAACAACATATCTATCTACTTATAAAAACATAAAATAAAACAATAATTAAGATTTATTTAATAGTAGTGTTGTAGGGACATCTCAGTGAACCATATATAAAAAAGATAATATTAGAAAAATGAGTCGTTGTCTAATTTTATGTTACTAGAAAACTCTAATCGGTCATCAGATATTCTAGATAATGAGTTAGTTATGTAATAGAGAATATAACAATCATATTATACATCTTATCTAAGATAATTAGCTTCACATTTGTTTTTAATGATAAAAATATCTAATGTGCATAAATACTAAGAGTTTGCTTAAACTAGTATATGTGTTAATTTTAAACTAAACTAAGGGAGTGGTTTTAAACTTGAACCTGGAAATAGTCTAATCTCCACGTTAACAAAAGACATGCATTAGACCAGTAAGGATGGTGAGCCATTAATAGGTATAAACATGTTCAAGACTATATTGGTTAAAATGGGTCTGAAGACTCTCATTAACACTTAATGGACTTATATAGGATCGTATCCAACCCAAATTTAAAAGTAGTATAAAAAAGGATTGTTCGAAAAACAAGAATAC
Organism: Populus trichocarpa; assembly: GCF_000002775.5. Classification (NCBI taxonomy): domain Eukaryota; kingdom Viridiplantae; phylum Streptophyta; class Magnoliopsida; order Malpighiales; family Salicaceae; genus Populus; species Populus trichocarpa. The sequence continues at coordinate 36,376,475 of NC_037285.2, read as the reverse complement.
AAGAATAAATTCACTCACACATCAATATAAACATAGAAAATTCAAATTCAAATAAAAAATAAATATTTACAAATAATATTTATGATTAGAAAAAATAATTATAAGGTTTTACAAATAATTACTTTTATAATTTTAAAAGCAATGTTGTCACCATATATGACTTCTCTTATTGAAGGTGATTAACTGGATAGCTGTAATAAAAGCTCAAAAGATTATTTCCAAAGACATTCTAAAACCCACATGTTCATATTCACAAAAAGGAACCCTTTGTTATATATATTTATTTACAAAATAAAGAGTCACAAATTAATCACTCCTATTACCTATTAGGCAACCTCTTAGGATAACATCAAGTAATGGTTCATTTATCCTAGGTTGAGATTTTATAAATGAATATAATTAATATGCAACATAGATTGCAATGAAAAATATCATAACTTAAAAATATTTTATACATGTTGAAAATAAAATAGTGTATTAAGTGATTTTATTATCCATTCAACGAGATCTAAAGATAATGATCAGTGACTATTTATTTATCTTAGGTTGATTTTTATATAATATACAAATTAGAGAAAATATATAATATCTTGAAAATACAATAAAATCATGTGTTAAACAATTTTACTATCCTTTTGGCAACATTCAAGGATAATACCCCTTGATTAATTTATAAATAATAAAACCATTAATATATAACATAAATTGCAAGAAAAAATATTATAACTTGAAAATATTTTGTTCACATCAAAAATAAAAGACAAGTATTAAATGGTAAATGGTTCTATTGTCCATTCACCGAGATCTAAGTATGTATAATACTCAATGATAGTTTATTTATACCATGTTGATTTTTGGATAGGAAAAACAATTAATATGCAACCAAAATCAAATAAATTTCAAGACCAAATAAACATGTATATATACACAGTCAGCATACATAATTTTTACATTAAGATCAAACAATTATATCCTAAATATCAGTAGGATATTTATATAAATATCAGTAGGATAACCTACTGCAACTCATCCTAACCCCATCATGGGATATTTATATAAATCTTGCTTGGCCTTAAAATAATTTTGTGGTGGCTTCATGTCCTCAAAATTATAACGATAGACCACAACACTTCAAATATTTCATCACAAAACTCATAAATATCAGTAGCATTTTAAAAATTAATAAAAATAAGCTATCAAATGTATGAAAGATCCAAAAACAACCCTTGAAAGCTACTGGATATGACTACAGTAGTGGAGGCTTATAGGCTCCACCTGCCACTATTTTTGCCGGTACGTAGGGCTCACGTGTATTTTGGAAGATCAGGAGCTTCTCCCTCTCCTCTTCTTTCCTATAAAGGTGGTGTAGTACACCGCCGCTATCATGAAAGATTTCGGCTTAACTTCATCTCTCTCTCTCTCTCTCTCCCTCTCCCTCTCTCTCCTTTTTGACATTGTGCTTTGAAAGTGTTGTTACAGGTATGGTTATTGGTTGAAAAAGCTCTGAATTGAGAGGGCTAGATAGAGGTTGATCATTTAGGAGAGGGAGGGCCTCCTGCACGTTATCTTCTTGTTTTTTTAATCCTGAAAGTCCCCTTCTTTTGTAATTTCTCTTTTTTAAAAATTTCTTTATCTTTAGTTGTTTGGAGGTTGGCCCAGAACTTTATGCTTATCCCCTTTATCTTTATGATAGGTAGCTTGTTCTCTCCCTCTCGTTTATTTGTTTTATAACATAAATCCCAGACAAACATTTGATTCATAGACTCAGCTAGTGGCTCGTAAAGATGAGAGAATGGGATTAATTATTGGGATGCAATTATACTCCATTGTCTCACACTTTCATTGACTCAATTATACTCCATTGTCAATGGACTAAACCCTCTGAAGTTTTTATCAATGGACGAAACTTATGGGTTCTCTCTCTTTTTTATTTAGTGGGATGCAATTATACTCCATTGTCTCACACTTTCATCGACTCAGCCAGTGGCTCACGAGGACGGGAGAAAGGGATTCTTTAACGTTTATGGGAGGTGGGGCTTGAATCATTCTTTTTCGTTGGGATGCTCATCAGTCAAAATTATACTCCATATATTTGTTTCTTTTGATTTTCCACAAACAAAAAAAAAATAAGAAACACAATAAATATAATGTCACATCATCAAAAATTGATCCAACTTACAAATATTTAAAACCATTGCATATAAATAGATTTGATTCCATATTTAATAAAGAAGCCATAAAAATTATTTTTCATTAATGTTAAAATTAATAGATTTAAACATGCTTCTAAATATGAGTCCTAGGACACAAATTGAAAGAGAATTCTCTATACTTGATCCATTATATATGTGATGCTATGTATGCTGCTATTTATTTTAACCAAAAATAGAGAAAAAAATAAAATATATACAAGAAAATACATATAAAGCAAGCCTAAAAGGATTGCCCAAGTTTATTCGTGAAAGACCGGAACGCCAAGTGAGAGTTAATAGACCAAAATATCCAAAGTAGCAACCAAAAATTTTGGTTGACAAAGGAGTCCATTAGTGAAAATGCCATATTTAGGTGTTTAAGGACCCAATTGAAATTTTGAAAGGTTTAAATAAATTTATTGAGTTCTTAATCGTAAGAAAAATCAACTTTTAGAAGTCAATTTTGATGTTAATTGAAACAAATCAAGTTTGGGGACCGAAATTGGATTTTGAAAAGTTTAATTGGTCAAATTAAAGGCTTAATTGCATCATATTCAAAGTCTGGTGAGCAATTGGGGACTTAATTGAATAATTCATGAACCAAGGATCAACTTGCAAAAACATTCGCAACATCAAGGACTGAATCAGGTGAAATCAGGGGTCAAATCAACCAAAATTGAAAGTTTTATGGTCATCTAGGGGTCCAATTGAACAAATCAGAAACCAAGGATCAACTTGTAAAAGGCACTCAAATTTAAGGCTGACAATTGAATCTAGCAAGGATACAATTGCATGAAATTAGGAGTTTAGAAGGAAATTAAAGGTAAAATTAAATGAAATTGGAAGAATAGGGATCAAATTGAAAATTGTCAAATCTTAAATAAAGAAAACCTAATCTATAAGGATTAGCCAAAACAGCATCGTTCAAGATACTATGCATCTTCTTCTTCAATTTTTGGTTGATCAGGTAGGCACTTTCAGGCGAATGAATATGATGTTTATGACCACTCTAGAGGCTGCAACCACCACCATTTAACTGAGAACACTCTATCTACAACCTCATGTCTTTAAAATCAAACGTTTATGTCCCATATTCTTCATTGATCTCTATAACATCTTGTCCCTAATCAATCAGCACCACAGTTTCAGTTATCAAGTTGATTGAGTGAACACTTTCAAACGTTTGAATATGGAGTTACATACCTCCAAATCAAACAAGAATGGATTCGATTGAAAGGTGTGCACCCCCTCTACTAAGTCTAGGTGGTCTCAGGTAACGTTGATGTCGGAGTTGCTCAGCAAAACCACAAAAGTAATCAACCAATCCAACCTTGACTGAGACACTCATTTGTAGAAAACCACTTAACTCTTTCATGTTTTCCCTTTTAAAAACCCTAGAGGATTCCTATCAAGAGTTTAAAACCTTTTTCCCTATATCTAAAGACCACAACACCTCACCTTGGTCTCCAAGTTTCTTACAAAACCACCTGAATTCAAAACCATTGGTTTTGTGGAAAAACTAGCTAGATTTTAGTTTGTTAAAACCCTAACAACCCATCTAGAAGACCTAAATCCGCTTATAAAAGGAGGGGCATCCAGAAACAAACGAAGAAGAAAGCAAATAGGGAAAAGGAGAGCAAAAAAGAAAAGAAGAGAGAAACTTTGGCTAAGGTGCAAGTAATTCAATCCAGAAGGACTTTGAAGCTTCAGCTCTGTCTGGTGAGGTCTGAAGATAAAGAAGAAGGAAGGCAATATTAAAAAACTTCATTCAGATTTGAAGATTTCTAAGCTAAAGGTATACACTTTCAAACCTTGAAAGTGGAGTCCACGAGGCCTGCTAGATTGATCTCTGATGTTCAATGCAAAGTTTTTAATACTGTAACATGTTATTGATTGCCTTTACACATTATATTATATGATGAATGCCAAAAATGGCAACAAGAGAGGGTTATTTTTTGTTAATGGAAAGATAGTTTTGGGTTCTAAATTGCTGGTTTGGTCCTTAGCGATGACAAAAGTTGGATTTTGATCATTTTGTCCAAGCATGTCTTTTGTTTTTGAGTTGTTAGTTTTTTAGATTGAAAATCAATGCATTTTTTGAGTTTTATTTATGTTTTTTGTTTCTTTGGTTCCAATTATATTCATCGTTGATAATGTGGTCTGTGGAAATAAGTAAAACATGTCTTGGAGGCTCAAAATGGTCGTTCTGGGCTTGTTTTGTCCTTTTGGACATTCTAGGTTGATTTTTCTAGGTTTCGGAAGATTCATTTGTTGAATCTTGTGTTATGTACGAGTTTTAGAGCTTGTTTGGTTTAAATTCTAGTTCATACAAGTTCGTCTATCATTGTTGATAAGTAATCTAAGAGTTTCATACATCAATAACCAGTTATAGTAGGTTTTAATCCTTAGGTTTTGGTTTTGAATCGAAACCTATTTTTGTAAAATTATGTTGATTTGTTGACCATTGAAGCAAACAAACCCTTGATTCTTGTTCCATGCATGATTTCGAACAAAACCATACCCCCTCTTTGTTTGAGAGCTGGTCTGGATTGAGGTTTACGTTTACGAAATGACAATGGATGTTCTTCATTTTTGTTTGTCTTTTATGCGTTTGATCTGTTTTGTCTAAATATTTTTAAGTTTTTTATGTTTTTGTGAAGTTTGATTTGTTTTAGTTTTGGTTTTTCTTTTTGGTTTGTTTCTGAGTCAACCCAATCGAGTCAACCTAGTCGGGTCCACCTGACCAGGTAAAAACAATTTCAGATTTGTCTTTAGGCTTTGTTTGGATTATTTTTTATTGAATTTTTTGTTTAAGGATGTGTTTGGCAAGACCTATTTAATTTTTGTGTAGTTTTTATTCCACAAAGTCTATATATATATATATATATATAAGTGTTTTTGTGTGTTGCATATAACCAAGTCTCTCAAAAATAAAATAACAAATCATATCTTCTGGAAAAAAAAAAATACATGGTATCTTTTATTTTTTATCATGCATCTTAGATTTAATAATCAATTTATTAAATCCATTAGAATTTGACCAATATTCCAATAATCACCAAATTTTTAATTTATAAGGATTAATGGTTAAATATTTGGTATAAATGTTGAACATCCAAGCGAAACTGATATTTAAATATCAGGAGTTGACCAGAAAATTCTGAGAGTTATTCTAAATATTCATCAATTTTAATTGGGAGTATTTTTCACTGTAATATACAAATTATTGAAAACCTTTTTCATAAGAATTTATTTGGGTATACGAGCCCATAATAAATTCTTAACACCAGATTTATTCACACAAATAAATCTCAATCTTAAGCCACAAATAGACCATTAATCAGAAAATCATCAAAACATATAAACTACATTAAACAACACATAGCAACTTACATCAAGTAGGGTGCGCTAGGAGTGCTACTACCTTCTCTAGCTACAATCAGTCGCATACCCTTTGAATCTCCAATAAAACCAATATACATAGGTTTCCTAGCGACCCTAAACCGAACAACTAGGTGGCGACTCCTTCAAACCCCCCTGACACCTCTCGCCCACGTGCAATAATGTACAAGATCAAATGTATCTTATGTTTTAAGCATAATAAGTAGATACCAATCTAATCCAAGTAAAAGTCATTAGAAGATATTTAAAAGTATTTTTAAGTACTTTAAAAGAACTAAGAATGTTTTTCTGATCTATCAGGGACATGAACTGGAAGTTCATGGTTATTCATATACTAGTATTCAATTAGACGTTGATGATAGAAAATCTCAGTCAGAATATGTTCTTACTCTAAATGGTTTCAAGTTGACTTTTTTAATATTTGAAAAATCATAATAGGTTGCTACATATTGTACTTGATCTTTAAATATAAATCAATCAATTATTGAATTGATAATAAATTAAATTGTTTAATTTATTTAATCTTATTTTATTTTGAATTATGCTTTATATTTGGGTCACCTTATTAAGAAACTTAATAGGTTACACAACTATTGGTCAAAAATTAAAATATAATGATTAATCAAGTATAACGTGATTGTAAATAAATTTTAGAAATTGAAAACTGGAATGTAATTAATACATGAGATTACAATTCTAGACCTATAAAAAATTAAGTAGAGATTTGATTGAATAAATTTCTAAAATTATCTTAAAATAATATATGTGATATTATTTAAGGAGTAAATTGATATTTTACTATCTATAAGGTTTTTAGGTTTTTCTATAAATATAATGTTATGCCTTTTTTTATACATTAGATGATAGACAACGGTACAAAAACATCTAAACACAAATAAAAAGGTCTAGCACTAAAAGGTATGCTATCTCTCTTTCCTAAAAAGATATAACAGACTTTTCACTGGTGATTCGTATGAATTACTGTTAGAGACTGAATATATAGACAATTTATAATTTGTAACAACGTAGCCTTGAAATAATTATATATTCAAAATCTAAAATACATATAATATTAAAAAAATTTAAATTTATCATTTCTGCATATGTTTTAGAAAACTAAACAAGGAAAACTCATGGGCAATTATAATTGTTGGCACTGAAACATCGCAAACAAACATCAATGGTAACCCGGGAAAAAGCAAATTGTCGTTGTAAGCTTTACAACATTGGAAAACGAAGATAAACTATTATCCCATAAAAATATGAAACTGAACTAAAATTGAGAACTCATTCCATTTGAACAATACAGGTCCGATACATATGGTTTCATGGAAAAGCAATTTAAAAGACAACTCCATAAATCTTGATGGAACCTGCTCTAACAAAGCATGTCACGAAACAGGTGCTGCTGCCAATATGCTGATAGTCCTTTTCTCAACACCATCACTGGTATCATCTTCATCCAAACAAGTTGTGTTACTGAGTTTTCTGTAACATGGAACTACATTCTACCATATGTACATGCAACGATTCTGTGAAGCTCTTAAATTTTGATGCACCCTATAAGGAAAAGGAACGCTTATTCAATGAAAACCAACCAAATAAAGTTCAAAGCACTATCTTATTTTACTAGCATCATCAGAATTGTGGTAACATACACGCAGAAGATCAGCCATCAGAGTTCCTCGACCTGCACCCAGCTCAACTAGGTTAACTTTTTATGGCTGTCCCATTTGCTACCAAAGGCACATTGCCCACACACCAACCATCTGGCTTTACATTGAAACGGTCAAAGTGAAATTATTTTGTCAGACAGCAACCCACCAAAAAATGACAATTGAGGTGACCAGAATCCAATATCTAACAAGTACAAATGCTGTTTCAATGTAATAGCTCCCTTACCGCCTTGATGACCTTAAAAATGACACAAGGTTTCCAAGTTCCATGGAACTCAATCAGACAAGATTCAAAAGTTTAACGATAACTCATTTACCTCACCAAACATCTGGCTTACTTCAGGAGATGTAATGAAATCTCTTTCTACTCCAAACACATCTCGATTAATATAGAACCCAAATTTAGGATTCATCAAAACTTCTTCCATATACTCTGCCACTGAGATTGAGCCACCTCGGAACTGAAAAACCATCCATAACTTACAATCAAGGTTTTTTCAAGCACATCAGCACAAAAACATAGTTTCATTGACAACATTATGAAATTTAGCATCCGTTTCTGCCAAGAGTTTCAAAATCACATGTATCTAAGTTCCAACTACAGCATTTCCTGATATTGTTAGATCTTGAAACTGGACGTCTTTAATAAATCCATCAACGTAACTCTATTTAATTGTAAAATCTGAATCAAACAGAGTATCTCCATTTCAAAAACAATAAAAATAAATTAGAGGGCCACCTTGCTAATGCCGTTAAGGTGCTAGACAAGCTCAGACTCCGATGTGGGTTCATGAGAATGTCCTACAAAACAACAATAACCAATGAGTAAAAAAGAAAACTAATTCAAAAAACACCGCAAAATTTTAATGGGACCAGGTGGATTATAGAGGGCGGAACGGTCAATGGAGATGGAGGTGCAAGTAGGAGTTTGGTCGGTATTCCTGCCCTTCAAGTGTTCGATGAAAGTACTCCTAAGTGCTTTGTGATTCTGGAGAAGAAGAGAAAAGAAGACATTTGGCTAAAGAAAAGAGTTGAACTTGTTAATGTTGTTCTTGTTTTATCGGTATAACCGTATAAGAGAGGAAAAGACGGCAGGTTCAAGCTTGCTTTGGTAACTGTCATGCAAGCATTTTTTGTTGACCTTTCTTTCTTTGAATTTTATTTTTTTTTTTTTTATCGCAGGATTTTGGGTTTTGTTTAATTGATGAGCAAGAATAACCATAGAGCGTTCATCTGCGTGCTCCAATATTATATATTAATATGTATATATGGAAACCGAAGCATGTAGTGGGGATGTAGCTCAGATGGTAGAGCGCTCGCTTAGCATGCGAGAGGTACGGGGATCGATACCCCGCATCTCCATTTTTATTTGTTTAATTTTTGAAAGAGGATCTGTCAGCCAACTAAATGAATCTAGATTGATTACAAATATAATATTTTTATTATCAAAGAGGATCAATAGCCTGTTGGCACGTGCTCAGGTCGGGTAAAAATTAAACACAAAAAATGAATCTGCATTTATTGTTAAAGCATTTTCTAGTATAATACAATTCTATTTAACAAAATAGATCCATGTTATACATTAATAAATGTTAAAAATAAGTTGTAGATGCTAGATGCTAATTAAAATATTTAATATTGTATCTCGGGGAGGTTTTTAATTTTTAATTTATTTATTTATTTATATGGAAATAATTATATATATATATATATAAAGAGTAATAATTTAAATTTTATTAAAAAAATAATTTTCTAGTATAATTCCTTATTTTCTTATTAATACTTTTTGTCTCTAGGAAAAAAAATAAATTTTCTATGTCATTCATTTAATAAAAAAAAACACATAAAAAAAATTGGACAATTCAAAATAAGGATAAAAAAAGATATTTTCTAATTAAAACCTATTTATCATTTTAACATGCTCTAATTTATTTATTTATTGCATTTTTTTACTGGAATATATGTTTTTTAGACACATCTTCTCATAATCATAAAAAAAAATTAATTACAAAATAATATTCTGAATTTCGATTTGAGTGTATAAAAGACATAAGAATAGTTAATCACTCACGCGTTGTTGTCAGTGACTATTTGGAAGAATTATTAACCTAAGTCCAACATCTTGATTGACTTGGATTTCAAATTAAACCATGTAAAAACTGATTCAAACGAATTGGCAAGCTCAAAAGCTACATCCAGTCAAAACTTTGTTTGACTTGAAAAAAAATCAAGATAAAATCATTTATTTTAAAAAAAAACATGTATTAAGATAACGGTATTTTAGATTAACCTAGGTCTTCAAGACGCTATCATTTTGAATTTTTTTTTTTAATTTCAAGACAATAATATTTTGAATCGATCTGGGTTAGCCAAAGTTAACCCACCAAACTAACAACTCAGGTCATAGAATAGTTAAGTTTAATAATTAAAAAACTTATTTTTTATTTAATTATACGATAAGAACAAAAGGCATGCAAAGGAAAGCCACCAAACTAAATTTAAAAATAATAATCATAAAGGGTTGTACTAAAATAGTGCTTTCTAATATTATAAAAAAAAATGTTATAAACTTATTTAAAACTAAAATAAAAATTAAATGTTATTAAATAAAATAACATTCTAAATATATTTTAATAAGTTTTCATTAAAAACAATAAAAAAAAACATATTAAAAAATAAAGGCTAAAACAGGGTTAGCAACTAGGCTTGGATGGGCATATGCGTTTAGACCATTGTACAAAGGCTAAGTGCATGGGCTGCAAGTCCAGGTCCGCATGCTTGTTCTTCTTATTTTATTTTTCTTAAAATAAGAGTACGACATGTCATTCACCCATTTTTAAAAAAAAACAAAAACAAAACAAACGATGTGTGGTCTATAATGGTATACAACACGTCGTCTATACTCTATAGTGGTTGATGACATGTTTGTCAACTGGTTGCATTTTGGCCACCTTAAGAGGCCAAAAAATAGCTGAAAATCGGGTAGCAACTCTTTGGACTCAAAAAACTTGTTTTCATCCTTTTTTGACCTAAAAATCTCGAGAAACCCCTACAGATCTCGATAAACTCATATTTATCTTCAAAACAACTTTTAATCAATTTGAAAACCAAACATTTACCTCAGTTCAAAAACTAATCTTGAGCCCTAATATACTTTTTCTGGCAAGATGAGTAGTAAGAAACACTATAATAGAGCTCCTCTTTTCAAATAGAACCTATTGATACTAAGAGCGGGTTTTTTATCGTTAGAATATGGCCAGCCAACCACTTTCTCTCTTCTCCCTTTTTTCTAGCAAATTTATCTCTTCTCTTTCAAGCTTAGGGATGGAAAGGTGAACAAAATAAAGTATTGAACCAAAACATAAAAGCCTTAACAAACAGAGGTCAAGTATATATACATATTAAAAAAAAACTTTGGGGACCAAAACTTTTTTAAAAAAATATACCTCATGAATAGTTAAAAAGGTTACATATTTGTTTCACATTCAAATTTAGTCCTTGAAGTTTCAATTTATTTTAAGCAATAAAATTGAATTTTATCTTTCCAAATCAAGTATAAACTTAATGCTTGAAAGTTTTTTTTTTAACACTACGAGAATCTAGTTAAAAGGATACATAGAAAATTAACATGTTCAAACTGTATAAAAATAACAAGGCCTTCACATTAAAAAATAGTGGTAAAACATCTTTTTTTTATTTCCACCGGCAATTCTTGATAATGGAACACAAGTACAAAAAAATAAAAATGACTTCTTTGTTGGTAGAGTTGAAAGGGATGTTGTACCGTCGCTACCATCAGGTGAAGAATTGTATGATGTGGTGTCGCAGTACGATGACATTATGTTTGGTTTTCAATCCGGCAAGCAGAAGTTTCATGGTTTTAGTGTGACACACAATTAGGTAAAATAAAGTATTTTCTAAGAGCTTTCTTATTGGAAGATCAATCTCCTTTATCATAACCTTGATTTCATGCACATTGAAAAGAACATGTTTGAAAATATTTTTAACACTGTTATGGACTTGAAAGGAAAAACAAAGGACAACATGAAGGCTATAATGGATATATTTTTTTTTTCACCATAAAAATATAGAGTTGGTATATGATAGATCATGAGTAGCAAAACCCAAAGCTAGCTTTGCCTTAAATAAGAATGCACAGTTACTTATCTACCAATAGCTTAAGAGTTTGTGTTTTCATGATGGAAAGGCATCGAACATATCTAAATTGGTGAATTTGGAGAATTACATATTGCATGCAATGAAGAGTCTACCAATGGCTTAAGAGTTTGTGTTTTCATGATGGAAAGGCTTCGAACATATCTAAATTGGTGAATTTGGAGAATTACATATTGCATGCAATGAAGAGTCATGACTGCCACGTGTTTATACGAACATTCATTCCACTAGCTTACCATACATTTATCGTTTGATGAAAAAGTTAAAGGCCCAATCCAGTATGGATGGATGTATCCATTCAAAATGTTAAGGATTAAAGGCCCAATCCAGTATGGATGGATGTATCCATTCAAAATGTTAAGGATTATATATGCATCCTAATTAAATTTCTATTGTATTTTTTTTTAACTCAAAACATTCATCTAATTTCATGAAGGTACTTGTTCAACCTTAAGAGAAAAGTAAAAAACAAAGCGCATGTTGAGGTTTCGATATGTGAGGCTTATATTGTTGAAGAGATTTTAACATTTATCTCGTACTATTTTGAACCTCATTTGAGAATAAGAATCAACTGTGTTTTAAGACATAAAGATTATGGGGGCATGCCTTTAAGTGAGAACTTGTCAATATTCTCTCTTCCTGGACGACCTGTAAAAAAAAAATGTTGTGAGGGGAAGATATTTGATAAAAATTAAATTCAGACATGCATATAATTATATGTTATTTAACTGTGATGAATTAAAATCTTTTATTAAGTAAGTATAATAATCAACAATGTTGTTACTTTTGAAAAAATTATCTCTTATACTATAATAAACTAGTAGATTGAATAATTCCTCATAGGCAACATCGTCAATTTTTACTATTCCAAAACTCACAGCTCACTACTAAATCTCAAATCTTTCAATTACAAGATGAATAATTTTTCACATGGTTCAGAACACATATAAGGATTGTTTAATCATTCTTATCTTTAGGAATACTTAATTTTCATTACATATTTCTCGTTAACTGTTAATGGTTGTAATTTATGTATCAGGTTTATTAATTGGGAGGGAATACCAATGTTACTTTGAATTTACAATGTATAAGTCCTGAAAGAAAGGTAAAGTGGTATAACGAGTATTTCATCAATGAACATGTTTTTCATACTAAAGAGTATGGTCAGGGTAAAATGACATATAATAATAGAGTTTATGTTAAGGGATCGACTTCTAAAAATGTCTTAAATATAACATGGAAAAGTATCATCACTCATGCAAAGTATATGTCTTAAATATTTATAATGCAGTTAAATTAGTTCCTTCAGATTTTCTTTAAGTCTTAAAATTGAAATCTAACTAACTAGCTAATATATATATATATATATATATATATATATATATATATATATATATATATATATAGTTCTGAGTCAAAAGACATATACTTCACATTTCTCTTTTATATGTTCCAATTTCTTCTTTTAAAAATTACTCTAACCTTCTAAAAACTTGAATATGATAATATATTTCCTCTTGTTTTAAAATATTTCACTATACATGGGTTAATACAAAATTTTAATTTTGATTAAAATATAAAAGCATCTTTATAAATAATATAACCTAAATCTATATTTAATTTCCATTGTCTCTCTGGGTCTATTGAACAAAGCAAATAATACATCAAAGTTTCTTTCCCCAACTACAATTTCTTTCCATAATCAGCCAAAACAAACCTTTTAAAAAACAGTTATTCCAGTTTAGAACCAATACCACCACCAAGTATTGAAAGGGATGTTGCATCGCCGCTATTTTTAAGTGAAGAATTGTATGATGAAATCAGTTATATAAACAATTATAATGTATTAGTTTTATTTTGATTTTGATTTCTTGAAATAATAATAATGATATTTTTAGGTTTACTCTATCTTGAATTAAGTTTTAAGAGTAGAGATGTGGAAACAAAGAACTCTAAACTCTTTTTTTAAGAAATAATATGTCAATCTCCTAGAAAATAATGCATTTGTTATAGTTACTATTGAAACATGGCAACTTCTTCCCGGGATCTTGACAAAATAACTCATGAATTTGAGGAACTCAGTGAACATCCTTCTAAAAGCCAAAACATTAGCATGAAGAAATGAATGTTATTTTTTTAGAACATAGTCCAAGACTATGTCCAATGATGTTGAATTTTCCTGTAACCAAATATCAAAAATCCATCGTGTTTATCTTAAAGTTGGTCCATTTCAACCTATCCTTTCTTAGTATTCTTTTTCAAAATATGAGAATCATCATTGTTGATTTCGAGCTTCTTAGTTTAAAGCATATCTAAATTGGCTAAAGTACTTAAATATAGTGAATGCTATATTTTGTCTACTTTACTACCATTTTGGAAAGTCAACAAGAAGGTCTGGATTAAATGCTTTTGTATTCAGGGCCAAGGATATCATGATATAAACAATATATGGGGTAAGTGGGATGGACTACAAGCTTTGTTTCATAAAGATTGTCATTTTGCTTATTATATACATTGCCTAGCTCATAGGTTATAATTAGCTCTTATTATTGCATCTAGAGAATAACGAATTACAACTTGCTCAAACAATTAAAACCAACAATAAGAATGATCAAGATGAAATAGAGACAGGAAAAGGAGTAAACAATATTGGTACCTTACAACAATCTGGTGATACTCGATGATGTTCTCATTTTCCATCACTTGGTAGCTTGTTAAGGATGTTTAGTGCAACTAGTAAATTTATTAATATTGTCTCTAAAGATGGAGCAAATTATTCTTAAAGAGGAGTTGTGAAAACAACTTACTTGGCATTAACATATTTTGAATTATTTTTCATATTGCATATGATGAAACAAATTATAGGAATTACTAATGTTTTATATCAATCTTTGCAGCAACAAGATCAAGATTTTGTCAATGCCATAAGTTTAGTTTCAACTATGAAGTCATTGATTCAAGAGTTACGGGATGATGGTTAAGAACCTTTACTTCAAAATGTTAAAGCATTTCGTGCACAAAATGATATTGATATTCCTAATTTGAAAACACAATATATAAGAGCACGTGGCAGGTCTCATTATCAAACTGAAGTTCTCATAATTTTAGAACATCATTTCAAAGTTAATATATTTATAATTGCTATTAATTTTCAATTATAAGGGTTAAATAACAGATTTTGTTATCAAATAGTTGAGCTAGTTTGACGTTATATCCTTAAGATTCTTATAGCTCATTCAATGTTAATGATGCATGCAATTTGGATGAAAACTTTTATCCCAAAGATTCTAGTGGGCAAGAGAAACCTCATTTGAGGTTTTAATTCCAACATTATGAGTTTGATGTACTAAATTATCTAAAGTTTCAGAAATTGACTGCTATTTCTGAGTTATATAGAGCAATGACAACTTCTAGAAAATAAAAAAAAAACTATCAATTATTTGATATATTAATTCGATTAATCCTAACTCTTCATGTATTTATGACAAATGCAAAACGAGTTTTTTCTACAATGAAGTTGATGAAAACAGGGCTCCGTAGCAAAATAAATGATGTTTTTCTTGCTGACAATTTATTTGTCTATATAGAAAAAGAGATTACTATAAACTTCACAATATATATTATTATGGATGAGTTTCGCTCAATAAAAAATCATCGAAGATGACTTAATTTAGATCTATTTATTTTTTTTATGTCTATTGTCATAACCTATTTTTGGGTTATTCCCCAAAATTCACTTTTTCTCTTCCAAAAATAAAAAAAATATATTCGAACTAAACAAAATCCAAAAAACAATAATAGTGAGAAGAGGATGTCGAAGCACCAGAAAATGGCTAGAAATTGGTTAAGGAGGCTCAAAAATTCAAAGATTAAAATTTAACAATATATTTTTTACAGATGAAGAGCCTCGTTGACAAGGAAAATTCAAATTGAAGAAGAACTGTCCAAAAATAAATTTTATTGGAGATTTAATTGAATTTATGGAGGGTTTGATTGCAAGAAAATTTATTTTTAAAGTCAATTTGGGCTTTAATTGGAATAAATTAAAGTTCTGGGGTCAAATTAGAATTTTTTAGAGTTAATTTGGTCAAATCAGGGGCTTAATTACATAAATATTGAAGTTTGATGGCCAATTAGGGACTTAATTGAATAAATTAAGAACCATGAACCAAAGGGAAAAGGGCACTGAAATCTGGGGTTTGAGTTGAAGTTCATCAGGGGTGTAATTAGAGATAAATCACAAATTGAAGGACTAAAGCGTAATTGGTAAAAAAGTTACTATTCATCTTCTTCTCCAGCAAGGCTGCTCGAGGGGCCTCCTTCCTAAGGCGTTTGACGCCTCGTTTCTTCCCCAAATTAAATGAAACCTGCACGAAAACGATCCCCTGACACCTGACTACACGCTAGTATAAACCATTCAAGCTGATCGAGGTTGTAGAGGCAGTGGCATCGCCCCAAAATGGCCAACCCGACCAACCATTTTTCCTGCACAGAACTGACAGTTCATCATTGCTACTTTGAGCCAATGGTTGGGATGCTTTCGAGTTGAACCAAGGGCTAAGATTTTGCACCAGAAAAGACAAAGTGTCCCTCTTCCACTGCCTATAAATAGATTTGATCTTCATGCTCCATGGGTGGAGAAATTTGGGTCCAAAGATAGCAAAAAAATAGCCTCCCTAACCCGATTTCTGCTGCCAACAGAACCCTCTCTCTCTCTCTCTCTCCATCGCGGCGTTCAGCCACCAGCATCATCACCACCAGCTTGAACACCTCCATCTCCATCACAATCAACCGCCCGACCACCTCATATAGTGAACGCACCGCCGAGCCTCTCTCCTTTGCAACTTTTCTTCTTTTGTCACCAACAACTACCACCGGCCACCATTCCCTTTACCGAAGCCTACTGAGCCACCGGCCGAACCTCCTTGTCGCAACCAAGCTTCCACCGCAGGTTAGTCTCCTTCCGCTTCCCTTTCTTCTTCTTCTTCTTCTTCTTCTTCTTTGGTGGTCTCCACTGTTCACGTTGCATGTGAACAGTGAAGAGTAATCCACTGTTCATTTAAAAAAAATTCCAAAAAATCTTTCTAAAATTTTTTTATGATTTTCTCCTGTATTTTTCTATCTATTTTGAGTAATATTGGTTTGTATTTTTATACCATAAAGATACAAATCCAATATTAAAATTCCCGATTTTTGTCAAAACATTGCAAAAAATTATAAAACAAATAAAAATACATTTTGTTTTCATGCATAGGGCCCAGTCTCTCAAAGATTAAAAAAAAATCATCACATCGTATTTTCATACAACAAAAGAATATATATGTTTTAGCATGTATTTTGGCTTTAATAACAAGTTTATTAAAACCATGAAAACTAGGCCAATATTTCAAAAATACCCAAAAAATATATTTTTTTTTCTTTTAGTATCTAGGATTACGAATTTATACGTAAAACGTATTCCTGATATTAAAAAGGTAGTTTCTTTTATAGACATTAGAACGAATAGACTTTTACCCGATAAGATAAGGATCTTCTTACGGATAAGAACTTTCTTAACCCTTAGATAGATCACCATTTAGAAAACACGACAAGACCTTAGTTTTTTTTTCCAGATAATTAAACAATGAAGCTTACCTTAGATATGGCGTATTTGAGGTGTTAATACCTTCCATTTACGCAACCAGTCCCCGTACTTGATCTCTGAGACCAATTAGGGTTTCTAGTGACCAAAATACTAAGTGGCGACTTCCTTTCCCGCTTTCCACTGATAAAAGATAAGAATTCATTGTCTTCCCATATTTGCCAGATAGCTACATTGATTGAAGTGGAATATTCGCCAATGACGCTGCACACATGCGACATCTATATTAAATATTTTTAACCTTTGGTATTTATTAGAATGTAATAAGATACTATATATGAAAATTAAGAATTTGTTTTATTATAATTATTTAACTTATTAAAATAAAATTTGATTTTGTTTTTTTTTTTACTTATATATATATAGTTTTTCTAGATCCATCCCAGCCTACCATCGAGAAAAAAAGGAGGAGACGACGACAGAGAAACGCCACCAATTCACAGCTGCAGGTAGCAGGAAACCGTGGGCCTTGAACCCTGATTCATCTAATTTCCTAGCTGTGTTGCATGGCTGGATGCCGAGTTAGCTGTTAATTTGGAAAGTTCTAGGAACCCCACATGAATGCTTTAGGTGGGACTGCCTGTGCACATGCACATGTCCCCTAATCTTTGCGGTGTAGACTTTAGAACGCTTTTCTTGCATCTTTTCTTTGCGGTGCTCCTCTTCTTTCTGATCTGGCCACATGATAGTTGTTGATTTGTGGAATTCAAGGGTTCAAGAAAATTTATTCATTTTCTGATTTTTTAAATTTGAATTTTGAAATTAATATTTAGATTAATTTATTCTTCTTAATTCATCAGATCAATATTAAATAAAATTAAAGACCCGTGTCCTATGCCTTGTTTTTGTTGCGGCAAAAGAACAACCAGACATCTTTCACCGACATTTTTATAAACAAATCCCTTTTTTATTTTATTTTTATTTTTTAAATCAATAGATATTTTGGAGGAAAGAAAAGAGAGAGAGTGCGCAATGCATGCCAAAACTCCGAGGCCAAAACTTGTCCTATTCCATTCCATTGGTAAGGACTTATTCAACTATTCTTTCCAAACCACCTTTATTATTTCCTTTAAATCCCATGATATCTCTAGCAATTTAAGAATAAAATTGAATAAAACAAATAATTAATTATTTTTTATAAAACAAAAAATAATTATTTCAAAAGGTCTATAAAATCTTTTTTTAACAATAAAATATTGTATTATATTTATGAGATAAATTAAAATTATGTATTTATTTATTTTTTTAAAATAAATAAAACTTATTTTACAACACTTAGCTTATAAAATAAATAATTTAATTAATTTTTTTATCCATGACTTATGAAGTCATGAATAAAATAATTATTTTATTCTTAAAACAAAGAAAATATACCAATAAAGATAACACATAAAAGGCAAAACCAATAATAATGAAGTAAAATTATCAATAAAAAAATATTTAGAGATCAAACTAAAAATATTAATTTAAAAAAAACTATGTAAAAAAAACCAAGTCAACCTGGGTTGAGATAACTCCTATTAAATGAAAGTGAAAAACAAGCATAAATACCAATTCAAAACAAAATTAAATATTGAAGAATAAAATTGAAAATAAATAAATTTTATAAGAAGACCTAAAAAATCAAAGTCAATCTGGGTTAACCTTCAAAACCTATGACCCTAGCCATGAAATAGGAACTAACTTTATAGAAAGGAAAAAAACAACAAAGAAAAATTCTCAACAAAAAAGATGCCAATGGATTAAATTGGAAGAAATACAATAAAAAAAAATTCAATACAAAACAAACAACAATAAAAACAATGTAGACCAGATTTGATATAAAAATAAATTTAAAATAAATGCTTAGGGATGAATTTAAAAAAATAGTAAAAGGGAAATGAAATATCAAAGTAATAAGGACCAAACTTGACATGAAAAATGAAAAAAACAATGAAATATCAAAATATAATAATCAAAAGAATTGGGATTAAACTGGATATAAAAAATAAATGATATGACACACCAATACTCTAGCAAGGAGAAAAGAAAAGAGGAAGGAGAAAAAAGTTTATTAGAGCCCAAACAGAGCTTTGTCGCGCATACATGTCACACCATCATATAGAGGACTTTGACACGCTTTCAACGCCACCTTTGAGGGCGGTGTTTGATCACAGGACACTGCCGCATGCACCGTTCATTTCCTGGTGCGTGCCATACACATGCCATCAACCTTTTTTCTTTTTCTTTTTAATATTTTATATTTTACTAAAAGTCCAAAGGGCTCTTTAGCCCTCTTGAGAATAACAAAAAAAAAAAGTCGAGATCAAAAGACAAAAACATCCCTGCAAAAAAGCTTTAATTTATTTTTTTTATCTCGAGGGTAGTTAAGTAACTTTATTTTACATTAAAAATTAAAATTTCAATGAAGCTCCTCCACCGGGTGAAACACCATTCTAAAAATACCAAAATGTCCCTGATCATTAGTGAAATAAGACTAAACATTTTATGGGTAATTTAGTCATTTTATTATGTATATAAAATCAAAAGGATAAAAAGGCCCCTTTGCACCAATTTTTTAAAAAAAATTATTTGTGGTGAAGTCATTTTACTATGCAAAACATACATAAAAAGAATGATCTATTTCGTATAAATATGGTAATGATAAATAAACCCCTCTAAAATGATAAAAATACCCCAAAAGCTATTTAATTGGGTGTTTTTGAGAGGGGTAGAATAAGAAAAACATTTTGGACCATCGAAAATGTATTTCCCACACATTTTAGTATTTATTATAATAATAAAATAATTACCTTTTAGTATTTAATCTAGTTAAAAAAAAAAACTAATTGTAGTATACATGAATGACATGTATGGAAATTGAATTATAAGGTCTAAAATTGCATGAAATCAACTTGGCTTTGAAACAAACCCAACCCTACCACATGTCCGAGAATCAAATTGATAATCTATTCTTTTCAAGCTTTATTGCAACCTACATATATGTTTGTGCTACTACTTCTATAGAATTAAACAACAATTAATGAAAGCAAGACTTCAACTTTAATTACTCAAGGTTAAAAGGGCAACTCATATTCCTCGGTGATTTACAAATTTGGATAAATTGAGCGGGCTTGAGAGGCATGAGTGGAGGAGAAAGTTTGAAAACGAGGTTTAATCCGTGTTTTTAAAAATTTTAATTTTTTTTATTAAAAATTAATATTTTTTATGTGTTTAGATTGTTTTTATGTGCTGATCTCAAAAATAATTTTTAAAAAATAAAAAAATATCATTTTAATGTATTTATAAATAAAAAGCACTTTGAAGCGCAACTACAATTCCAAATAGACCAATAATAGAAATTGTTTTTAAAATGTTATTTTTAGAAATAAATTAAAATAATATTTTTTAAAATTTGTTCTTAAGATTAATAGATCCAAAAATAAAAAAAGAATTAAAAATATAAAAGAATTAAAAATTTACAAAATTACAGTGCAAAACGTGATCTCCAATCCATTGATGCGTGTGTTCACGTAGAGATTCAATGGCAGAGGATACCCAGAGTGGAATCCAATGTTGGTATAGATAGAGCTTCACGAACTTCAAGTGTACAGAAACATGGGAGAAAGAGGTAGGAAAGCTTCTTACAGTTTGCAAATTATGTTGATTGTTTCCTCTGCTCCGTGCCGCCTTGTAAATGCCCACCGCCATGCTCCTCCAGCGCCGACATCTTGCTCTTTTCACGCTCCGATATCAACCTCTTTCCCAATTATTGAGAGAATAGTCACGTGCTTCTCTCTCTTCTGACTGTCACAGTTCCTCTCCACTTATGGGCCTCAAATCAATCCTCCATTAGCAAATAATTGTTTGGGCTTTGTGAGACAAACCCATCAACACAACTCTAACTAGTCTCCTGGGCTTGGCCCAATCATAGGTTATCACAGCTAGTAAGATTGGATGGAAGGTTTAAATGGCTGGATTGCCCTTTATTGTGATCTTTCCTCTTCTTTTATAAACGTGTTTTATATTTTTTTTTCTTATTTTTTTCGTAAATTTTATTTATTTATTAAGGTTTACTTATAAATAAATTAAAAAATTCAAAAGATACAAAAATCCAGCAATAATTCATAATTGTTTTCTTATTCTTGACTTTATAAAACAAAACATTTTTCCTAAATAGAAAACATCAACTGGTAAATTAATTATAAGATGGGCTAGAAAAGATTAAAAGAATACAATAAAAATTCAAAAAAAAAAAATTCTTACTCGATTCTCTAATTTTTTTACTTTATAAAATAATGTAGAAAAAATCCTACATAAATAATTTGAAATTAGTTATGTATGATTTTTTTTAAAAAATTCCAATGATAATTAAATAAAAAATAGTAAATAATTTTTTTATTAGTTTTTAGAATTTGTGTTCAATTTTATTTTATATGAAATTAGAATCAATACAAATATGAGGAAAATTGATTTGACAAAATTAAAGGAATTCCTGTTTTTAATGAACCAAACCACATGCATGCATCCTTTTACTAAAATTAAAATACATCCATATATTTATACTTATAAAAAAATCTATACCAGTGCTTAATGAATAATTAATAATATTTTATCTATTATTTTTTTGTAATTTGCTTTAAAAACATATATCAAAATAAAAAATAAAAAAAATACATTATTAAAAAAATAAAAAAATTTTAAAAATAACTAATAGGATATTAATCAAGTACCGTTAAATTACTCTAATAATAATACTAAGAAGATGTTTGAAAATATAATTGCAGTCGCTTTTTAAAATATTTTTCACTTAAAAATATTTTAAAATAATATTTTTTAGTTTTAAAAAATAATTTTTAGTTTTAAAAAATTATTTTTAATATCAATATATTAAAATAATTTAAAAATATTAATTTAAATTATATATATATATATATATATATAAAACCTAAAAACACTCTAATCTCTCTTCTATTTTTATTTAATGAGAGGGAGGCACGCAATGTACTCATCTTAGTTGGCGTTCCTTGGAGCATGCATCCCGTGATTGGTGGTGAAGAGAGTGGCGCGTGCTCCCTCTTCTCTCTCTCTCACTCAAAAGCCAGAAGTAAAAGGTTTAGTAAAATACTGCCATCTACCCCAGTCCCTTGAGTACTTTCCCATTCAGAATAACACTTAGCTGCTTGCTCATTTTGCAGCTAAAAAGCGCCGCCACACCACCACCAGGCCCCCTTTCTCTCTGGAGAAGGAGTAATTAGCAGCATGGCAATGCCAAAGGAGCGATTTTTCCTTATTCTCATTTCCTTCTCTTCTCTCATATACCCCTCCCAGTCCAGACTCTCCTACAACTACTACTCCAAATCCTGTCCAAACTTCAACAAAATCATTCAAGAAACAGTAACCAGCAAGCAGATCACCAGCCCCAGCACCGCAGCTGGCACTCTCCGCCTCTTCTTCCATGACTGCTTACCCAATGGCTGCGATGCCTCCATCCTCATCTCCTCCACCCCTTTCAACTCCGCCGAGCGTGATGCTGACATCAACCTTTCCTTACCCGGCGACGCCTTCGACCTTGTCACTCGCGCCAAGACCGCCCTCGAGCTCTCCTGCCCCAACACCGTCTCCTGCGCCGACATCCTCACCATCGCCACCCGTGATCTCGTAACCATGGTCGGTGGCCCTTACTACAATGTCCTCCTCGGGCGCAAAGATTACCGCATCAGTAAATCTTCTTATGTTGAAGGAAATCTGCCAAGACCCACCATGCCTATGTCTAAAATTATCAGCTTGTTTGCTGTTAAAGGTTTCAGTGTCCAAGAAATGGTGGCACTGAGCGGTGCTCATACAATTGGTTTCTCTCATTGCAAGGAGTTCAAGAGTTATTTGTATAACGACACGCATTATAATCAGAGATTTGTTCAGGCGTTGCGAAATGCTTGTGCGGATTATCCAAAGAACCCAACTCTGTCGGTGTTCAATGATATAATGACACCAAATAACTTTGATAATAAGTATTTTGATAATTTGGGTAAAGGGTTGGGGCTATTAGAGTCAGATCATGGGTTATATAACAACCCAATGACAAATCCTTTTGTGGAGATTTATGCCAAGGATGAGAAGAAATTCTTTCAGGATTTTGCAAGAGCCATGGAGAAGCTAAGTGTTTATGGGATCAAGACTGGGAGGAGAGGCGAGATTAGGCGCAGGTGTGATGCCATTAATTAACTCACCCCTCTCTTTTCCATATTTTTAATTATTGATTGTGATTGAGAAGAGAGTGATTTTAGATGATGCATGGTGTTTTGTTTTTCCTATTACAATTCTTTCTTTTTCTTGATAATCTATGTATACCAATGTTTGCACCAGTTGGAGGAGCATGATAATTTATATGATATCAAAGCTTTATTATATATTATTTCAGTCTCTGTGAAAATTGCTTGTGCTTTTGGTTCTGCTTCATCTCTGTATTCCAATATGAGAGTGGCTAGAGTTGTTGCCTGCCATAATTCCTACTCAAGCTAAACTAATTTGAGCAGTATTGATGATGGTCTGGCCAAAATTTCTGCCCCAGCCCACCTGCAACTCTTAAGTCCTTTGAATGTCGACGGATTTAAGCCCCGACATGGTGCCCGGAAGCCCTCTCTGGTTAATAATAAGGGAACTGCTATTGGCATATCCGCCGTGCTCTTTCTCTCGATCTGCGTCTTTTAGGGACTTCATCTATCTGTCATATTTCAAGTTTAATTCAATAATTTGAAGTTGAACTGTGAAAGAAATAAAATAATGAGGAGTTAAGATGTTATTGTGCATTAAATCATATCTATTCAAGTTGAATTAAAGATTTAGATTTAATAAACATCATGGCATGATAGGATCTCAATCTTCTCATTAAATTTTGTCCAAATAAAAAATAAATTAATCTATAAAATAATTGCTTCGTTTCAGAGACCAGATTCTATAAACCCAGAGTGACCTCCCTCTCTCCCCCCCTCGTCCACTTCACTTCCTGATTGCCAAATTCTACATTCCACTCTTTACATGTTCTTTTTCTTGTATCCTTTTAATAATAGGCTTTCTTGTCTCTAGATTGTGTTGTTTGGTAATAATCTTAGACCAAGGTTTGTTTATTTGATTGCTAGTTGGCTATATGGTTTGGTAGTTTGACCATGTTTTGTTTAGCATGAAATTAATTTGTATGCCCGCACTATGTTGTGGGGGACCTAGTAAAAAAAATATTGTTCAGTGTTGTTAACCTTGAAAATAAAATCGTTTTGAAAATTTTTTGGAGGTCAAGAAATTCTTCAGCATAGGCATTAACCTACAAAATACATTTGTTTTGAAATTTTTTCATCATGATAAATTTTTCTATTGATGTATGTCTTGTCTATCTTAACCAATTTAACTAAAATCATTGTTTATGTTGAGAAATAAACATTTTATGATTGTTAAAGCAAGTATCAAAATAGTATGTTTATATTTTGAAAACTTAAAAAATCATAAATGTGATAAAAATATGTTTAAAATATATTTAAAAATTATAATAATAAAACACCCATTTTAATCAAATTTTCAACATTTTATTTTTTTTTTAGTTTTTTTTTTTTTTTGTTTAACGTGGGTGTCCGGGCCAGCTTGCGCGCACCTCGACTAATCCCACGGGCCCTGAAGTTAACGATCATGTAAGCCTCCAGTGGCCATCATATGAGCAACCACAGGGCTCGAACCTGAGACCACAGAGGGGGCAAACCTCTTGGTCCCAAACTCTTACCACTTGGTCACCACCTAGATGGTTAATATTTGTAGTAGTAGTAGATAATATTATTATTATTATTATTAGCAGCAGCAGCAGCAGTAGTATTTTCATATTAGATAAATAATAATTGGAAAAAAAAATTATTAGAATTCAATTAAAAATTTATAATAGTATTTAAAAATCATGTCAAAAATGAAGAGTGAGTGATTCTAGTAAACATTTTTGGGAGGGTAAAAAAAACAAAGAAAAAAAGGGAAAAAACTAAAAAGAAAAAGAAAATGAAAGAGCAAAGGGCTAGGTTCAGCACTTGGTCCAATAGTTTCTTTTGAATGTCTCACAAACTTATATATATTTGACTTAACTCCTAGTTTTTCAAATAAAATACGCTTCACATTGTATCAGATTCCATAATCTTTAAGCATGATAAGTTCAATCTCATACCTTTTCATATCTCATATAGAATCTCATCAATATATTTTATTAGAAACCTAATTTAAAGGTAAGCGATAAGTTATACGGCATAACCTAAAAAAAATGATGGAATGTCTAAATAGCTCATCACGGACCGTACCATATCCAATATAATACAATTTCTCCTTTCAATAACTTCATTATGTTGTGTTGCTCCAAGAGAGGTACATTGTGAAATAATCCTAACTTTGTTTAGATAATTTAGAAATTCTTGGCTTAAATATTTACCATTTTGATCTAGTCGAATTATCTTGATATTTTTTCTAGTTTATTTTTCAACTTCCCTTCTAAATTCTTTAAACATTTTAAATGATTATGACTTTAGTTTCACCAAATACATATAATCATATCTAGAATGGTCATAAGTAAATGTGATGAGATATATATATCCATTTATAGCACAAATCATTATCAGTCCATATACATATGTATTAGACCTAACAATTCATTAAGTCTTTCGCTTTTTTCAGTAAAAAAGTATTTTGATCATCTTACTTAATAAACAAACTTCACAAGTTTCATATGACTCATAATCAATATGATCAAAATATTATTTTTTTATGTAACTTGATGATTCTCAGTTTATTGATATGATTTAATCTACAATATCATAAATAACATGAATATTGATTATCTAATTTGTTTTTTATTGTTGTTTATATTGAACATAGATATTTTTAAATCAAGTATATACAAATAATTTGTATAAATATCAAATCTTTAATAAACATTATTATTATATAAAGAGCAACATTTTCTATCGATAATAAATTTAAATACATCCAAAGCTAAGTAAGAAATGAATATGATATTTATAGAAAGTACTAAAACAAAATAATAATTATCAAGTTATAGTATCAACCCACTTGAAAAAGTTAAACAATAAATTCCTATAATTAATGCAGTAACTCTTGCTCATTGCCAACACATAGGTCCACTTTGTCTTTACACAATCGTTTATTTTTCTTTAGTTATTGCACAATATTGCAAATATGATAACCATATCTTATATTCAATACCCAAAAACTAGTATGTGAAGTAGAAAGATAATTTTCAATCATAAACAAAAATGAGTGTTCATAGATAAACCTTTTGTTTAAAGCAGAACAATTCTTTAGAGGTATCATTTTGCTATTATAATCCTTTTTTCTCTTATTAAATTATTTTTCTCAACCAAAAAATATAATTTTTTTAGCAATGTACTTCGTCTAATAAAAATCAAAAGCAATCTAAATAAATATCCAAAAGACTTTAGACAATCTAGAATAAGGATAAAAAAAAATGCATCTTTTTAATTAAAACTTCATTATCCTATTAAAATGATTCATTTATTGATAATTTATTTATTAGAATATTTATTTTTGAAGCAAAATATTTTCAGAATCATGGAAGAAAATTTTAATAAAAAAGTTTTTGTTTTCATTATTATGCCTGGATGTATTAAGAAATATAAAAATAATATACAACTTTTTTTAAGTCTGTTTTTATATGTAATCATGTGATAATAAATAAAAATTGCACATAGAAGACAAAAAGATAAAATCAAAGACAAATCACGAAGGGATGCACAAAATAAGTGATTGATAATTAAAAAATATTACACATAAAAAACATATAAAATCTAAGAAAAAACAAAGACATATCACGATAGGATGCACAGAATAAATGAGTGGTAATTAAAAAAAACACTAAAATCTTATTAAAAAAACCAAATATAAATTGAATAACACTTAATCAAATGAAATTAAATAAAAATGAGAAAAAAAATCATAATGAGCTTGATAAACAAATGTCAAGTGCCTAGGCTTGCATGGTTTAGCATACCCAACCATAAAAAAAAAAAAAAAATCACATGTTTAGGATTGCAAGGCCAAGTTTACAAATCCTTTTTTTTTTTTTTCCAAAAAAGTAAATATATGTTGTACCCCTCTTATTTCTTTTTTAAAAAAGCCAATGATAGCTTGTCTGCTTGCCTAGTTTTGACTATTATGTTAAAGAATAATATAAATCATATTTTAAAACCTCACCTAACAGCTTAAGCTATTGGGTTGAAATGATTTTTTAACATGATATCAGAGCCTTGAAGACCAAGTGATCAAGAGTTCGAATCTCACCATCCTTATTTATTTGATAAAAATTAAGCACAAGGTAATGTGAGTATGTGCAAGTTTCAAGCTCAAAGGCTTTTCACTTGAGGGAGTGTGTTAGAGAATAATATAAATTATATTTTAAGACCTCACCTAACAACTTAAACTATTGGATTGAGATGGTTCTTTAACATATCAAAAAGGTGGTCAGAAAATCAAGTTAGTGTTTTTTACCAAAAAAATAAACTTATTTTTATGCAAAAACACAAAATAAACATCCTTATAACCACTAAACCACAACTCAAAACACCTTTAATTTTTTTCAAAAATACAAAATCAAACCAGAAAAAAAATTCTTTTTTAACTCCAATTTCCTTTTTTCAACAAGATAAATAATAGAAAAAAATACCTCAATAAAACTTTTTTTTTTCAAATTGAATATGTTGACATCAAGAATAACTTTTTTTTATTGTCAGAATGTGCAAACTAACAACTTTTTCTTTTATTCTTTACTTTCTAATGAGTTTCTCTCTCCTCTTTCAAATAAAAAAAATAACAAAATAAAAATTTAGACAAAAACTAAAATTCAAAAACACTTGAGGGATAAGGAATGTAAAACAAAGTCAACGTAGAATATAAAAACTAAATATAACTTTTGCAGGTGAATTTTAGATAAGCCATCCAATTTTATTTTATTTTTCTCAGTATGATCCTTATTTTTTTTTAATTATATCCTAACAGCACAAATTAAAACCACATCTCATTAAATTGACCTCCAATTAAACTCTAAAATCTTATTAAAACTTTAATATCTCAAGGAAATATAAATAATAGAAATTATCAACAGAAAAAATACAAAAAAAAAGGATGAAATAAAAAAATTGATAATCAAATTAAAAAAAAATCACTGAGAAAAAACACACTGAAAATAATCGCATTGAAACTACACGTTTTAATTTCTTTTAATAATTAATAATATTTGGTGCGCATTGAGAAAGCCTAAACGCCATCTACAACCTTACTTGAAACGGCTTGACAAGGTTTTAGAAATCATCTTGTAAAACAAACTCACAGACTGGCTGGTCTATACTACTGTATGGTTTCTGGGTTTTTACCTCGGGGATTGAAGCTATCTGGATGTGGTTTAGGTCCTTTAATAGGACTACTCTTTCAAATAGCAAAATCATCTGACTACCTTCATCACCTACCCACAATGTCCCAAAATTTATGGAAGAATAAACCCGGGATGCCATACCTGGAGCTTTCACAGACCCCATACTGAATGCAGCCTCAACGATTTCTTTAGCTGTGACGAGGCCAGTAATTTAGGGCTCATCTCCTATGATAGGCATGTAACTTTCCTATGAACATCCTCTATTCGGATATATGTCAACAAGTCATTGCCATGCAAAAGCTTTTGTGGAATATGTCAGGGGTACAGATTCAGAACTCAGATGTCTTTTTTGCTCTCTTTTTTTCCCTTCCAATTAGCAAGTATAGCATATGATATACATACACATGATAAGTACAGAATGTTTATGCAAAATGCAAAGCGATAACTCATTAAGTGAGCAATTCAATACACAAGACGTCACATATTTGCTGTGGTTTCCCTGATTTCTTCCAATGAGATTGTCTGCAAACCAAGAAAACCATCAAATTGCATTAGAAGTGGGAAAATGAAAAACTCAAGTCATTTTTTTTATGAAAAAAGAAATCCTACTAGAAAGAAAAGTGTACAAAAAAATTATTGAAACATAAGACATCTTCCAATCCAACAAAACAAACACAATGGAAGTGGTTAAAAGTCCCTTATAACAAATTGTTTTATTATGGTGTCGGCTATTTTGTGGTGCATGCAAAAAACTGTGGGTGTTATGTACGCCTGAAATGTTCCTCAATTTTGAGATTCTTATCATGACTCTCACAAATAAGAAAAACAAAGAAACTCCATTCACTTATAAGGATTACAACAGCCACTTCAAAATTTTCAAAACATTATATTTGAGAGGCTAATTAGTAATAAACCAAAATAAGGTATTTAGAATTACCTGATCCTTTCCAGCAAAATCATTATCTGGAGTGAGAAAGAGCATGCAGTGGCACTCCTTCCTGCAGCATGAAGAACTGGTTAACAGTAAAAAAATTCATGCATCGGACAAATAGATGAATGCCAATTTGACATAAGAACAAAGAAGACATTACCTCTCTCAAGCAAAGTTCAGGCTAGTATAGAGTTCAAAATTATGTCTTGCAAGAATTTAGATGTCCTTTATGCATATGGATAACATGTCAAAGAAGGGCACAAAGGAGTTTTTCTTTAGCCAAGACAAAAGATCAGCACTTTAACCCTAGAATGCATTTTGATATCTTAAGCAGTTATGTTTATGAAAGGAGTTATTTGTATAAGCATATTACATGTTGAAATTCAACTGTTTTTCAGGGTTTTCTTCTTGTAAGTTCTAGGCCGCAAGAAGTTTCAAGGGCGAAGATCTACACATTTTCCACGGTGCTATTAATATCACCAAAACATGATGGTGATTATATAGAGGCTGCTACAATCAGTACCTAATTAAATCATGGAAAGGAGCAGTCCTGCTAACATGAAGTGTCAGCTAAGCATTCAATTCACTTGATTGAAACCTTTTCCTTCATCCCTTTCATTTGGTTAATACCTTGACCAAAGTACAAAGATGAAAAATTGCAACATATATAATCCGGTACATCCTTTAAAAGCTATGGTCAGTGCTTGGCTTAAATTGACAGTAGCATCTCAAGGCTGTTTAACAACATGTATCCTCTTTTACTCTCTGATCTATCCAAGAATACATAGTTTTAAGGAAAGTTGTTGGTAAATGCCAATTATTGTCAACTTCAACCATATCACTAGTTAGGACCCATTAATGCTCTTGATTGCAAATACAATCCAACCAAACTTCCAGTATGTGATTCCAATCAGTGTATCACAAAATTCCACTCAAATTAGTTTAAAAATCTGTTATTGATATTACATTTGCTAGACTAAGCATTCTTTATTATGAGTAATACATTGCCTAATAACTATCTTAAGCAAAGTTTCCGCCAATAATCATCCACTCAACATGACAGGAGATGGGTGTATCCTTGTCATCCACCCTAATCCAGTTTTTGTACTCCTCTTCAACCTCCTCATAATTGAGAAAGAGTAGTGGAATCAAGCTCATACCTGTGTGGCTCTTGGGTTGGGGATCTCTGCAAGACCTTAACGTAAAGGGTACCAGATCAAAAGCAAAAGCAAGAAGATACAAAACCATCTCACTATTTCTTGCAGATCCCTTAGACCACTTAATTTTCCTTAACTATGAGGATACCAACCAAGCAACCATGTTACCTCCCATAGTATCTCCTCAATAACCCAGGGGCATACTTCCTCTAATTCAATACTAACAAAATAATTTCTGCTGCATAAATAGTTGTCATTCACTAACACTTATCTTGGTTCAGAAACTATCTTCCCACTATAAAGATACTTAACTTCCAGGCTCCTATATTTACAAAATTGACTCCAGTAATCCTTTTGCTTGGATTGTGGGGAAGGTAGAAGTTCTTTCTCTCATTCTCATCCTCCAAAATGGTTGCTAATAAGATAGATGTTCTGTCTAAGTTCTTTAGAGAGGTGGTCTTTAAGCATACCCCAAGAGCTGCAAATTCTATAGCAGATGATTTGGAAAAACAGGGCATTAGGAGAGTATCTGACTTGGTAGCATGGTTGTGATGGGGCAATCAATTAATTTGAGCAGATGTAGAGGTGCTATGCAGGTGCAGTTGGTTGTTCTTGCTATCCTGCTATGGTACTATCCTTCCCACGTGTTGCCTATTGTGATGGGAGATTAGTATGCTTGTTTTTTAGGCGAGCATTTTCTTGAGTTTCTACAAACTAATATTTGATTTCAAGGATAGTGACTTGTGGTAAGCATGCTCTAGATGCCCGGCATAACCATCATTGCTGCTGCTATAATGAAGTGGATTCATGGTATGTGCTACTGTCTTTGTAGTTGAATCTAGATTGGCCATGGGTATAATTTTTTTTTCCTTCTAATAAAAATGGTGATTTACCAAAAACAAAAAAGATAAAGAAAAACTGTTCACCTCAATAAATTACCAGAGGGAAAAAGTTTAAATGCTCTCATGCCAATTGTCAGGCACCCACTAGATGGAGAAAAAAGACATTCATGCACAGTTGTTTCCTAAAATGATCTTGGAAGCATTGCAATTACCAACAGTCATCTATTTAAAGATATACTAGTTCACACAGATACAGGTATATCTACCTCTCTCTCATGGGAACACATGGACAGTTCCAAAAGCCCTGCCCAGCCTCTGCAGCTTTGTCATCATAATGCCTGTTCACCATAAAATCAAGCTTGGACAGTTATGACAGGACATAATCAACCCCGTGAGATCACTAGAAGTACAAATTAAATGCTGATAATTCTGAACCAAATAGCATGATGTAGAAAATATTACCTGCAGGGGCAAAGAGGTGCACCCAGTGAATCCTTATGGTCAGCCAACCCCTGTTTACATATCAAAATGGTTTTGCAAATTGTCAGTTTAATCTTATTCAACTAATAAAACAGTAGGGTGGAGAATCAAAAGTCAGCAGAGAAATCATAACACAAAAGGTCAAATTACAGCATCCGCTTTTCACGAGCATAGTTCATTCAAAAATCAAAACTCAACAGAGAAAGCATAACCAAAGAAAATCAACTTACAATATTTCAATAACGCACCAACTAGATTTCAGACGTTCACCAAAATGGCTCAGCCATATCAGAAGAGCACTCAGACAAGTGCACCACAGGGAAGCGATTCATTTTAAATGCGGACCACAAACATGATCATAGAGAGTCATGAATAATCAGTTCCAAATCTCAAGCAAACCATTTTCCAAAGCCACACCATAGGAGTTAGAGATTGACTTAAGCATTGGAGGGATGAGGGGAGGATTTTATTCTAGTGATTCTAGTGGAAAAGCACTTTTAACGCCCATATAATTAATAGGTAAAAAAGAAGAGGGAAAAACATAATTAGCGAACAAATTAAGTAAGTGGTAGTGTAATAAAGAAGAGAGGAATATTGATAATCGTTGTTACCTTAATGACAACAGAAGTGACTCCTTTATCGACGCAGAAATAAGTTCCGGATTTACGAGCATACTGCTCCGAGAACTTCCTCATTATCTCCACCGACTTATCCGACGGTTCCACTGTATATACATAAATAATAAATCAAATTAGCACCACCAGCAGCGGCAGCAGAAAAGAGAGGAAGGTACCTTTAGATGCTCGAATTACGGAGCGGAAAGAAGGGGTTTTGGGCGGGCAAGAAAAGCAGGAGGAGGAAGAAGAAATGCCACAAGTGGTGGCGGTGGAGCAGCTCCAATTCATCTTTGATTTAATCTATTACTTTCTTACGCCTCCTATTTCCCTCTTTTTTTTTTTAATTACTCTCCTCACCTCTGGTTTGAACCTTTATTTCCCGAATCCTGATCCAGTGAGTCTGAGGATATATATTATATATGTTTTATTTTTTGTTTTGATTTCACATTGCGTGCCCGCCACTCGTTGTAAATATCGGCTAGCAAATTACACCAACCACACCCCTTTCAGTTGGGTCGCCTCTTTTTTTCTTTTTCTTTTTCTAAATAAAAAAATAACATTTCACTCAACCAAGCATCACAAAGCCATATCCTGTAATATTTATCAATTATTATTATCAATACTATTTGAGGTATAAAACGTAAACCATCTTAATTCTTTTTTTTTTTCATTTAATTTCTCTTTTTTATTGTTTTTTTTTTCAACAACCCCAACTCTATTTTTTTCATTCAAGTCCTTTTTTATTATATTCTTTTTTAATTCAAGTCTTTTTTTTTAATTAGGTGATTTTACTTCCCATTTAACAAACCTCAATCTTTTTTCTTCCTTTCAAGGCTTGAATTTCAAAGAGTTTGTAAAGACCTCCCTCAATTTCACAAATAGGAGTAACATGATATTAGTACTATAACACCATAAAAGACAAGACCTCAATAAATATTAAAGAAACAACATTAAAAAAAAAAAAAAAAGAGAGAGAGAGAAGAGAATTTTTACAAAGGAATATCCTTACCTATAAAGACTTGCACTATGGGTTAGTGATCAACACAATTCTAAAGAACCACTATTAATCTTCTGAACCATATAATCCATATACGATGGCTATATAATTGAGATTTCTTAAAAGCATAGCTTTTTCCTGTACTATATGTTATGAACAAAGATGGTTCACGTAGAATAATATTTAATAGTTTTAACCAAGTAAGGAACGTAACTGAGACATCAACTCAATCATTTTCAAGTAATGGGCTTCTCACTCAATATGGGTCATCGACTAGGGTTTTTTGATGTGTCAACAAAAACCTATAACTCTTATACAATGCTCCTTTGAAAGACCTAGGAGAAAAGTTTTTATTTGATAATAAGTAGTTCAAAAAAGGGAGGAAAAGAAAAACCATTGTCAGCCTTCCCACTAGATTAAGCAAAAGGCATGCTTTTGAAGGTTCGTGTAAAAACATTTGTTATGAACTGATTTTTATTACCATTTGTTTATGTTCTCATAACACTTCCCTATGCAATGTCATAGTCTAAGATTGATTTTAGATCAACTGTCAATCATGTCAAGTCTTAATAGCCTTCCATATCTAATAAAGAAAAAGAAGGCATAGATTACTAATTTAATGACCAAGTAAGTTCTATTAATCACTATGTTTGGTTTTTTACATGTCATTTATAAAATTAAGCTTACCCCTTCTTTTTATTTTTTATTATGGAAACTAGTGATTTCACCGTCTCTAAAAACTATACCCTTTGTTGTTGTAAAAAACTAGGAAGTCTTATACACCAAAGCTGCTGGAATTTCTCCATACTTGTAAAATGCAACCATCTCAAGTTGATTTTACATATCAAAGTGATCCTACTAAAGTATTGGAGGAAACCCCTCATGTTTCCAATCACTATTAAGAGCTTCTCTTAGTTATAGAGCCTCCTAGAGTACCCCATTCTCTAAGTTGAAGGTGTGCCTAAGCCTTTAGAAGCCACTTTTATAAAAACATGAAGTAACTCTAATGAGGAGTTTGAGGAAGTTCAATAACAGCTCAAGTTTGTCATAAAAAATAAAAAACCATTTAAGATCATCGTATTAAGAAAGCCAGATTATGGTACTGAATATGGTGGCAAAGATATAAAGGTTACTAAAGTAGTAAGAAAATAATACTCTTTTGATATTAAGAGAGTTAAAAAAAAAAAAAAAACCTTCGACCAGTTAATACATGAAGAGAGGGTTAATCTCATTAACAATCACACCATCCTCATTGTTGACAATTTTAAGGAGAATAAGTGTTTTAAATGGTATGACTTCTAGAAAGATGACACAAACAACTGTATAGTCTTCAAAAACCAAATCTAGAATATTCTTGAATCTATATATATTCATGATCTATATAAGAATATGAAAGTATATGATAAATCATTCTCTAAATTCATATTAGTAATTGTTACCCCCAAGTTTGATGGGCTTCTTGGCAAAAAAGAGCTTTAAAAGGCAATGGTTGATCAACCATGATAAATATTAGTTAGTCATGAATGTTAGTACTAAGAAGAGATACATAAAGCATGGAAAAGTCAAAAGAATGGCATGATAGGCACAAGATATTCCTTGTAATAAGCTGTATAAATACTTTAGATACCATACAATTCTTCTAAAAGAGTGAATACTTGAGGGGAAAAGGTGAGCAAGTAGTAGCTCAGCAACAAACCAATATTTAGCCTTAAAAAACCAACTAATAATGATTAGGATAAACATCAACCACAATATAAATCTTGTAGATCCAATGGAGGATGATGATCTCGTTAATAATCACCAAAATCTCCTATATTTTAAAAAGAGATAGAAATTATGACAGTTGTTCAAAGCCTAGTTTAGGAGAATACAAAGCCTAAATACTTTGGTAAGGGAAATTGATGCAAAACTATACATTATGTCAAAGAAACAAGTTTTAAAAGCTGAATTGACCAATAAAGTGATTAGTAACAAACAATCTCAAGCATCATTCAAGCTACTAACAAAAAACACCCAAATCGATCAACCTTATATAAGATGTATCTTTGTTTGTACAAACAAATATTAGTGTTAATTATAGATCGATTTATATAAAAGTAAAGTGATATAACAACTAAAACACTTAATAAAAAAGGTGTAGAGAGTTCTCATATTTATACAATATATATATCTTAGAATGTTGTAATAGACCATGACCTACTAAAGAGATAGATCATTGAGAATATTGAGAATTAGTTAAAGTTATTATTATGATAATAAAAAAGTCTATAAAGCAACAATCCAAGAGCCATAGAAGTAAGAACTAGGCCAAGTACCAAGATATGACTAGAGGTCCAATAAAAATGGAATAAGCTTGTTGAATGTGCTAAGTCAATACCTAAAGAGCTCAAATATAGGAAACAAACACCGCAACATTGGTTCAATTTATTTTTTGTTATATTATAAATCCTTAACCTAAAACTGGTAAATCAATACTAGAAATGGTAAATTTCAATTGAGAAATGATAAATAAGAAGATACGTTGTTATAGATAGTGATGAAAAAAATTAATAATTTAACCTAAATTTTAGATGAAATAAAGTAATAAAATCGATACATGACATGTTAATTAGTAATAAATCATGTAAACTTCCCAATTTGGTAAAATAATTATTTTAAAGAAAGATTGTTTTATAAATTTAGAGTGAAAATATTTAGAGGAAAGATAAAAGGAAATTCCAAATAAATTAATGTGTGACTTTATATGCAAATAATGTTAACTGCTAATATAAGCTCACGTATAATCGTATAGTTTTTAATCGAAAATGAAGGAAATCTAAAAGGAAAATTTTTATTATGAATAGGGATGAAATTCCTCAATTAGTTACTTTGAAAATCCTGTTGATTTCAGTAAATAAAATAGTATGCAAAAATTCAGATTTTTGGTGTAAAATTATTGATTGTCTAGTCTTACAATTTTGAGTATATCTCTCAATCCGATCATTGGATTAGGCTAAACTTTTACGAGGAGTCTCCTGATATATATTTATATCTTAAGTTAAGCTTTCATGTTAATTAGAATTTAATAAGGCTCTGTAAAAATACTGATTATATGACAAAAATATAGAATATGACATATGGACTAAGTAGTGGCATTTTTATAAATAAATGCAAACAACCCCCTTCTATTTATGATTTGGCCAAATGTATAGTGCTAGAAAAGAGAGAGAAAAGCTTCAAAACTTCTTGCATGTTTTTTCTTCTCCCTTCTTCTATATAACATAGATGAGAATTTGTGTTAGGAACATAAAAAGTGAAGTTTTATAGAGAAATTTAAACCAAAAAAAGAATAAGATGAGAAGAACAATGGGGGATTATAACTTAGAGAGAGAAACAAGCACTAGTTGAGGGAAGAAGAAGACTTGAGGGAAGATTTACAAAGTAACTCACAAATTGAGTTCAAATTTCATGGGTAAGTTGATTTTTATGTTGTATTATCTTGTTTTTCTTGTGTTGTGGATGGGATGATGAAAATCTCTGATATGCTTATCTAGGGTTCATGTAAAAATTTTAGGGGAATGATTTTTTTATACATTTTTTCCTTATTTGCATTACAATGGTTAAGATCACAATAAATAAAACGATAGATTTGGATAGAAACTATGAGTTTTTT
The DNA here is from genome assembly GCF_000002775.5 of Populus trichocarpa. Classification (NCBI taxonomy): domain Eukaryota; kingdom Viridiplantae; phylum Streptophyta; class Magnoliopsida; order Malpighiales; family Salicaceae; genus Populus; species Populus trichocarpa. The sequence goes on along the minus strand of NC_037285.2, from coordinate 36,339,308 downwards.
ATGGTATTTTGCCAGCTATATGAGAAAAATGATAGGAGATGAAAGTTTTCTTAATTTTGTGATATTGGTGGTTAGAAACTAATGGGAAAGCCTAATATAATGTGTTGATGTAGAATTCTTATCAGCGAATAAGAGTTACATGCATGGAAGTTAAGATATTTGTTAAACCTTATGGAAATGTGTGGTTATCCAATAAGTAAGTATGAGAAATTGCAATGAAATAAGCTTTAAGATAAATATGAAAAATGTATGTTTTGTATATGATAGAAGATGATAACTAGGAAATTGTAGGACATAATGTTGATATGTGAAAATGTTGTAAACCAAATGGATTTATGAGTTGGTTATGTGTGAATGAATGAGATGAAACAAATGAAACAAATTGAAGGAAAAAACATAAAAATTTTGACATTTTAAGGCCGACTATAGAGGAGGTCTTAGGTAATTAGATTAATTGATGATAATTTTTATGAATTGTGATTAGTTTTTATATATTGTTGATGTGATAATATTTGGAAGAGTATTGACTAATATTATTCATTGAATTAAAACTATTAGTATACTTTCACGTAAAGATTATAAGTAAGAAAATTGAAAAATGGAGATGCGAAGATGATTTCCATGTTTGTTTACATATGTAGTGTTTATAGTAGTTACTTTGAATGTGTAAGTGGTTGTTGAGATGTTAAGGGGGAGACTAATATTATTCATGATAACTTGATAAGTCACTTAAGATTATTGTTAATTGAAAATGTTTAATGCTATATAACTGGATTCTACTTAACTAAACATATAAGATTTAGAATGACCACTCATGATTATATAAGATTAGAGAAAGTAGTTAAGCAAACTATATATGATATATTTAGATAAAGAGTTGTCAACTAATTGATCTAGAAGTTACGTGGAAATATGATTGATAAGTTATGTTATCTATTTAATTTAATTTATTTTGATTTATTGAGTTACTCAAGGTTGGATAAATTAAATGGAATTCTAACCCATTAAGAAAACTAAGCAATATTTTCCAAATTAATATGGGGAGTTATTAATTTGCAAGAAAATATCAGAAGATCAAATTATGATTAAAATTCTTATCTAAATTTGATTCATCATAGTAAACTCAAAATAGTCAATTAAATAGGAAAATATGATTCAGATGATCTTAAATAACTTTTTCCATACAATGATGCCAAAATAATATCATGGGACTAAATAAGAAAAAAAAAATCTAGTGAATAGTATTTTATGAGTGCGTCTGCAATTATTTAGCCACACCCTTTAATATTTTGTTAATTCAAATTTTAAATCAATATGTAAAAGGTCACACAACTATTATAAAAGATGGTCAGCCATGTAATTTCAATCTAAATTTTTCTTATTTTAATTTTTATTGCTTTCCTTAACAGCACTTTTTACTGTTTTTCTTAATTTTTGCACTTTATAGTTCTTGCAATTAATCTCTCTTTTTTTATGTTCTTGTTTCTCGTGTGATGTTAGTGAGGACAAATTACCTTCTTTTTTTGCAAGGTGTGAAATCTTTGTATTCCATATTCCACTTCATTTTATGAGATTGCTACATGTCTCTTATTGGGATTGAGTTTTTATTTTGTAGTTTCTTCTCATTACAAGGGAGAAATAATTAACTTGTAGCATAATTTATTAGAAAATTATCAGATAGATTAGTGAAGGGTAGGGATGACAATAGATAAAGCTGGAGCCGATTTTCTCCACCCTCCTCTAACTAATCCATCACTTGCCTTCGCTGCAATCTAGTCTGATTGAATCAAGTGGAGGACTTCTACACCCTACAGATACTCTATTTGAGTCTTATTTTTTAAGATTAATTTTATAAAAATAAAATGTAAGTTTAATATATATATATATATATATATATATATATGAATGTCATCTGGAACGAGACTTTATCGTTTGTTTTTCCTTCCCATCTTATTCTTGCAGCAAAAGTTGATGCAGTTGAAACACGAATGCCTTGCTTTTTTTCTTGATCCAAAGGACTCCGAACATGCGGCTCATTCTTGAAGATGGAAACCAAGTTTCTGTCAAGTATCTTACACGAGCAAAAGCATTGTTGCTCTATGCTGAACTATCCAAAATCATCTGAGAACGTGTACTTTCCACTACACAGACAGCGTGAAGAGGGATGACCTTACACCAAGGTGTTAACATGCATTTTTTAGTACAAGCACTGATCATGGCAATGGATGCAATTCTTCACGCACATGCTCGAATTTATACAGATGAAGTTGGTCTGTTAGCTTGGTGGTTGTGCTGCAGCCCACATTCAAGTCTGATTGCTTCCATGAGCTCAAGAGACACAGCATGCCGACTCCTGCCCTTTGCTCTAGATGCCTCCCCGGCATTTTGCTTATTTTCCTTGCCCTTGTGGCCTGGTTCACCTGCACCCCAACCCCGGTAAAGTATGACCTTGCTGGGCTCCTGAGAGACTAGAACTGCACCTGTTGCTTCCTGTGGATTAAACAGAAGCAGAAGATTCTAACCAATTAATTTATTCAGGTTTAAAGTAACCAAATGAACATGAAATTAGGGTTCAGACCTCCAACTTGGAAACCACCTCCTGGACAGAAGTTCCTTTGGCTCTGCCTTTGACATGTACAATAGCAAAAGGATGCCTCTGAAAGTGGGCCTTTATTGTTTTTGCAACACCAGTGACAATGTTGCTCCTCCCTAGAAAAGAATTGCAGTAGCAGAGATACAAGACTCAATAAGTTCCTATGTTTAGTTTATGCCTTATGGAAGAAAGAATGTGGGGAGTAGAGGGGCTAAGGTTGGAAACTGGGAGCATATAATATGTTCAGAAAGGAAAATGTAACATTTTCCTCTCTAAGAAAATGTATTGTTGTAGCATCCACAAAAAACAGTTGGTAAGATCACCAAATTTGAAATGCCACGTTTGGTTGGCAATTTGCCTATTACACATCCAAAAAGTAGAAAATTGAGGTTCAAAGTTTTCAATGTTTTTGGGTCATGCAGAAAGTTCAACAAAAAATACATCAACCCAAGGAAAGAAAGTTAGCACAGTTCAAGTATGCAGCAAAATAACTTCACTAGCAACTAAATCCTGGGGTCTTGGAGCATATGAGACAATAATTCACATCCATCGCCAATCATGGGGTAGTTTAAAGTTTTTTTTTATCGCAGGACCAGCTCATTAACAGCATGGTTACCCCACTTGACTATTGGAGAAAGTCCCTTAACTTGGGGTCCACTTTTTTTCCCAGAAAACAAAGCCATGTCTAGCAGATTCAGCTGATGAACAAAAGCACATTTTGGGGCTTCATAAAGCTAGGTTTTTTGGGTTTCATGGTGGCAACAAAAAAGAGTATATTCGTGGTAGAAGATTATTCTCACTACAGAGGATTTTCTAGCAATGGAAGCTGATTCTTATACTTCATTTATTACTAGTTTGAATGGACTACAAAGAATGGTTGTTAGAATGTAAACATACATAAAATGAGAGGGTAAATAAACTGGAAGGTGTCTCCATTGCTTATACTCTAAATTAAGAAGATTGGGATGCTGAACTCCTAATTCTTTGTTTCTATAAAACATGTAATCATTCATAAAGTATAAACTTTGTATGTCAAGAGCGAAATGAAGAGTAATTGTATATTAAGACAAGTTAGCCATAGGGAGAATTCATTCATTGATCCAAGCCCTTCAAAGTGGTCTCAAGAAATAAAAAAGGCTTGAAAGAGCGGGGAGAAAGAGCAGGAGGCACTTCATTTAGAATATACAAACTACAATGATTTGGAGAGTACAGAAAATAAACTAAGGCAAACGAGACAACATTTAACATATGAAAAGTGGATCACACAAAATTGATGTCCTCCAATAGAATTAAGAGGGTTAAACCATGATGTCAACGAAAATAAGAACCTGTGCTTTAATGGCATTTTTCATCCCCTGACTATTATAATTTTAGCACATTACATCCGGTGGCTTTGAAAAATGCAATATTTTGTCCAATTGTGTTTTTGAAACTGTCAGGTTTAATGTGAGATATTTTACTGGTGGGCGATGGTGTGGCAGCAAGTCCTTGTGCTATTGTAACATGGCGACTTTCATCCTTCCATCCACATCCATTAAAAATTCCTATGAACATTTGAATTTGAGATATTTTATGGAAGCAGACAACACTCATGTTCCAATTTTATTGGGTACCTTTAGGAACCATTGCCACACTAGCACCCACTGATAAATACCTAAACCTGATTGTCAAATACTCTAAAAGAATTAAAATTATATTAAGTAATAAATGGATTTGTCAAATATAAAATCTAATAAATCTAAATTGTAAAAAGAAAATTGAAAATATCAACTCAAAGTCTAAACCTTAAATTATAAGTATAAATAAATTAGAAATGAAAAGGCCATCATCGACTTCACTTCCTCTAGACTAACTCCCCCTCCTCCCTGAACACTTCAAAGGAATGTCTTCACCAGGCATGACTGACTTTCAGTTTCTTCTTTCAAGTGACAACGATCCGCTAAAGCTGTATATTTTGTTCCCACACATACATTCCTACAAGAATCTGACCCAAAAGCCAGCTAACTTGTTCAAATTTTGACGATTTAAAGAGTTCCTCCATTCCCAAATCTAGCTTCTCTTCAATTTCTACCCTCCACCACCAAACTGTATGGCAAAATTGCTGAACAAAATATAGCCATGGGGAAAAATGGAGGAACAGAGAAACCACCATCAAACACTCCAACAATGTCTCACAAGTTAAACACAGTGAGTACAAAAAACTGTTAGTAATCACATGGCTTAACTGCAACTGTTGTGCTTGCGGAATCTCATAGCATGGGCCACTTAAGAAGTTTAGTTGAATCCCAACAGTTTTTTTTTTTTAATGTTTTGTTTTTCAATTGTGTTAAATAGGGGTTCAATTTGAAACCTAATTTGATGTAGTTGTTCGCAGTACAAATTTGATACAGTAGTTATGAGCTTCATTTGTTGTTGTTCGATTTTGACTTTTAGTTTTTTTTCTTTTTTTCCTTCAATTTTGAATGTGTTTTTCTTTAATTTTTAATGAACTTTAGTTAATTTTACACATTTTTTTTGTTAGTGGGTACTGATGCTGCAGCTAGTCCTCTCAACACCCAATCAAATTAGAACATGTGATGATTTGAATCAAGTAGGTCCTCAAAATAGCCCAAATTCAAATCATGGTGGAAATGGATGGTAGACAACTTGTCATGATTATGATAGTACAAAGACCCATTTGTGTTTTTTGGAACCACCAGGTTCAGTGTGCCATTATAGCAAATGTTGCAAGACAAAACGCCATTAAACCATCACAGGGTTTGAGAATAGCACCCTTAGAAACCACATTAGTTGAAGGGGAATGCAAACCATGATGTAAAAGAAAGTAGAATAAAAAAAAATCAGAAAATGAGATGACAGGAATAGAATATCACCTACTGCAAGCACTGGACGGTTTTTCATCTTGAGGGCTTGCTTTCTTAGAAGAAGTCTGTCTCTATTGGAAAGACAAACAACGCTGGAAGGCTTTCTATTGTCCTCTTCCACCACAATTGGAACTGATTCTCCCGACTGATTTTCAGCTGATTTGACTGATGATCCCATTTCCTCATTGAAAGAAACACAGTTCTTGGCATTAAGGTGAGACACATTCTTTTCATTTGACTGAAATGTCAATAAGCAATACCAGATTAGAAGCTACAGATATGTATTATAAAACATAGAAGACTATTACAGGTTTCATTTCTCACGAATTCAGGTGAAGAATTAGGTTCATTTTCACCAGTCCTATTCCCATCAAATGTTGGATAAAGATCAGTCCAATTAGACCGTTGAGCAGGTTGAAGTTGCTTATGATTCGCTGATGCACCCAGGCTATCATTTTGATTAACAGCAGTTGAATCAACTCCATGTTCATCCCTAGTCTTAAATAATACAAAATGCCAAACTCCATATTAGATGTCATAAGTGACAAGAAAAAGGAAAAGGAAATTTAAAACCAATGTTATGTAATAAAGAAGAATATAAGTGCATTAATTAAATGTGATCAGAATGCATATATACTATTATTTGGCCTTCAGTTCAAAATGAATAACAAGCAATCTTAAAATGCCAAGCGAAAACGTAAAATTAGCTCTGACAAGGTATGTTTCACTTTCAAATATGTTATTGATATGCTTCTTTTCTCTTTTGAGGTGGATATGTATCTTACCTCAATAATCGCATTACAATCAGCAGGAATGGTTGAATATGAATGACAATCAGGCTTCAGTTCAGAATCTGTTCTTGCAGGTTCTTCTAATTCATCTTTAACCTGAAACAGAAGGCAAATGTGTAATTTAGCCTTTTACAGATGGAAAATGATTTACATGTAAAATATTTTTCAATGTTTGCCGTAAAATATTTTACATGTAAAATATTTTTCAATGGTAGTGGTAGTTGAAATAGTTGGATGATATTGTAAGTGGATTACTTTACGGAACTTCATAGGCTGAAAATATTTTCTAACAAATAAACTAATTTTAAAGGTTGACTATAAAATATTTTTCATTGACCAGTTTTTTGTAAAATATTTTACGCAAAACAAACAAACCCTTAAGTAAAAGAATAAAATGTTCAATTTAGTATTGATCAAACAGAGAACATTGTTGGGCAGTGTGTAGAACAGAGCCAGCAGGCACTAAACTAAGAGTTGTGTTAGTGTATGTGCGTGCAAGGTGCATGACATGTTTCTGGGTGTGAGAGGGAGGGAAAGCCAATCACCTGAAATTTTGATTCATCAAAGCACTGTACATTATAGGCTTCCTTGTCTTTAACCTGCGTCAAACATCATATGCGAATTTTATAAGACAATGTACTTGGCGAATAAAAACAATCAAATGAGTTTAGGAAAGTGAGACTCACTAATTGAAGTTTCAAGTGGTCTATGTTACTGGTGAGCCGCAAAACATGAAGCTTCAATGACTTCATTAAGAAAACAAGGAAACAAAATCAAACTCTTTAAAAATTAGGTCACTTAGCAGGAATAGTAATCAGCATATTAGGTCAGATATCAGAAGGACCAACTATTTGAATGTTTCAAAAGGCTGCCAGTAATCTTGATCGATGCCAAAATGTCATCACTTGGTTTATAAGATAGGGAAACTGGCAACTTAATTCGACAGGGCATGCAAAGAAAAAAGAAAAAGGAAAAAGAAATCACCACACAATATTTTAATGGGCAAGGTTTTAACATAAAATCTACTACCAAAGCCCAACTCAGAAAATCCAAAGGATAACGTAGATATCATACTGAGTCAAAGGAGATAGAAAGGAGTAAAAAACAATGATTGAAAAGCTTGCATAAAGGCAAGCACAACATCATCAAAGGGCTCTCAAGGTTCTCATATCATGGCAAGGGTGATAAGCCAGGACAACTCTTCTCTTTACTTTCCAGATAGTCAACAGACCTTGAAAGCTAAAAATTAATCGTTAATGGATGACCCTTATCATTAATATACGTTGTGGAAATAGACCAAGAATCAAAAATCACACAAGAACACATAAAAACATATATACAGTTTGGCAACCTTGGCTTACATCCATGAGCAAGCATAGTAACAAAAACGCACCATGTGAAAACAGAGATTACAAGGAATCGCACATATTATTCTCTCAAACAAAACCCATTTACACCAAAACTCACTCTCTCTCACACTATTCTTTTCTCTTACAAATCTACCTCACACATATAAAAGAAATCTCTATCCAACTCACTCTTTTCTTTAGCAACCAAGTTCTAGAGAATGAGAGCTTGAAAATAAGACAACCCTGAAATATGACATCCTTGGGCTTTTAGACAAGCTAAACCTCTTGGCTTCTCAAATAAGTTAATTTATTTAGACTTTCTTTGTAAGCTAAATTAACAAGCACATGGGTTATTTCTTTTCTAGCTTGAGCACACAATTTTAAGACATTACAACAATATGTTTACCTCTAAAATGTGTTAATATACACGTGCACACACAAGGGTGCAGGGAAAAATACATGCACTTTATATCATACAAGCCAAGTTTACCTCTCGTCGTTGTGCCTCTAAAGAGCGTTTCATTGCTTGCCTTTTACTCAGGAGTGTTGGAGGCCTTAAACAAGCAGGTCGTGTATAATTCTTCCCGCGATACAGGATAATAGCATAACCCTTACTGACACCCTCCACTGCCACTAATATTCCACCACTTTCAGCCTCCAAGGTCCGTGCTACTGCTTGAACAGCCTGAAAGCTCTTCTCTTTACATATTATCTTTACAAGCTCCCTATATTTCCAGTGAAGGTGCATGTTTTCAATTGTTCCATCAAAAACCCCCCGTCTACCTGAGAAAAGAAGAGAAAACATTCATCAGGGGCCATCTTGGTGGGATAATTCATTTTGACAAGTTAAAAGCCCTTTAATCTGAAAGAAAGAATATAAAGATACATGCAACAGTGCTTTCTTGCAAAGAACTCACCCATTAAAAGGAAAGGCTTCATTTTCAAGCCGATCTTCCGTAACATATATCTTTCTTCTTCAGTTATCCCCTCTTTATCTATTTCTGGCTGCTGGGACATCTCTGATTTCTCTAGCTCTGAAAGAAGTTTCTCGGCTTTGGCTTTCTTTTCTAGTGCCTGTGATAACATGCCTCGTGTTAACATAAATAAGAGTTTGACAAGTGCAAGTCAATTCTCAACAGCTATGGCACCTCCACAACATCATACCATGGACAATTTGATGCTAGTCCTTTTAATTGCTGCATCAGTGGACCTCAAGTTTTTATTTTCAGAGAGATCATGTTTCCGGTCATTGGTATCATCAATTTCATCTCTAGATTTAGCATTTGTAGTCCTCCAACTCCTGTCTTTAAGCTCCTCCGAAGTTTCATTTGATGTAATACAGTCTGTCCATCGTTTATCCATATCTCCACGCTTTCTTCGATCTTCAATTGCAGAGGAAACTGCAGATGGTAGGAAATCCTTTCCCCGATACAATACAATAAATTCTCTATCCCGTGAAAGCAAAGTTCCTCCGGTCAGCCACTACAATAAATTGTTTTAAGCTTAGCATGTATCTACAATTAGAGTAATCAACATTCTCTGCGGTGTGATCAAATAAAGGTTTTTAAAATAACAAGCTTTGATTCTATTTTGCAATGTGTAATTTATGAATAATGCAATGATTAATAAATCCACTTAAGTCGTTGTAAAAACTTCTGCATGGATAGGAGTCCATGCACCATATTGAAAATTCCATACCAGGACTGGACCAAAATTTGTCAGAAGAGGGAAAGTGAGATCAAATAGCTGAAACCATAAGCTAATAATTCTAACCTGATAAGATAGCTCAAAAAATAACTAACAGATGGAGGGGTTTAAAAAGGAAGTATCTTAGATAACCAATGTTTAAATGCGTAGAGTTTTGAGTTTCTGTTCATTGGTTGAAGACAGACATAGCCATCCATCTATCAAGTGTCAATTTATAGAGATGAATACTTGGAGATGCAAGTTGCTCTCACAAGAAGGTATGCATGAGCGAGCCACCAATTGAAACAGAGTCATAACAACTTCAAAATTTGTTGTCAAATTCATCATTGTTAGAATGATATAATTCTTAATTAGTATCAATTTGATTCAAGAATCAAAGGTTTCATATCTATAATAATTGAAATCATCAGAAACCATAGACAAATTACACAATTCATAACTCAACTCAAACCATACAAGTCCAAAGAGTTTTTTGTCACAAGATGTTGGGTTTGATACTAAGAAGTTGGAAAAGAAGAATTTGAATTTGGTTGTCTTTGCCTCATGTTGTTGGGTCTAATTATGGAAAGTTGCATTTTGGATTATTTTCCTTTCTCTTTGTATCAGTACTGTAGCGACATGTTCACATCATAGAGGGTCAGTAGGTTATTTACTTGTGTTCCCTTTTATTTAGAAGGTGGTCCTTCCCAGCTCTCACCAACAACCCCCCCCCCCCCCCCTCTCAATCCCCAACCTGTGGACATGCCAGCAGCACCAAATATATCATCAACATAGAAGAGTCCATCAAGGCTCCTGACAAGGTAATTAAGAGATTGGATGTAAACAATGCCAAGTGGGGGGAGGAGACAAACTTAAAGCAGGCTACTAGTTTTGATGAGATAAAAAAGAAAAACTAATCACAGACTTTGCCTACAAGCCACCACAGTAAAGCAACAATCCCAGGGATCTGGAGGTGCTAGAAGCTCCAATTCAGCCAGATCTGCAAAAATCCACCTGTAAAACTACTTCGGGGAATAAAAGGCGGGGATAAAACCCTCTGTCCTTGTTTGGCTCTCACTACTAATAGAAGCAAAGGGCGTGGAAGTCCACAAGTGTAAAGCAGGTTACTAGTTTTGATGAGATAAAAAGAACTGATCATAGACTTTGCCTATAAGCCATCACAATAATGCAGCAATCCCAGGAAGCTGGGGGTGCTAGAAGCTCCAGTACGGCCAGATCTGCAATAACCCAGCTCTAAATATACTTAGGGAAAGAAAAGGTTTAGGAGTGTTCAAACCCCTCAAATAATTAAAAATCTTAACACCCCAGATTGGGGTGTTTAGAGGGTTTAAGAATATTAAATGACATAAACATCCTTAACTTAAAATTTAAAAAAAAAACCTTGGACAACATATGCAACAGAGAGAGCAGGTTCTTATTATAGCTTGCTTATAGCAGGCTATCTGGGCCATTTAGTTTTCAGACCTTCTATAAGTAGTTGATTTAATAACAGTTGAAGAACAACAGGCAGAAATTATTGCAGCATTAAATGAGATTACAGCACTAGGCTTCAGGCAACTTTGTGAGGAAAAACTGCTTGAATAAAGGGCAAAACTAAGACGGACACTAAACAAAGTAATATTAAGCATAACTTCCTTCCACTCATTAAGGCTATTTTGCAATTTATAATTAATCTCATGTTTTCCTAACCCTCTCATTCTCTTCCCTTCCCTTCTCATCCCTTGCATATCCAAAGAAGAGAAGTGTTTCACCACTCCCTTCCTTTATTTATCCTTACTAACCCTATCCTTGCTTACCCTTCTTTCAACCAAATATAATGTTAGGGGAGCTTGCGACACAAATGTGAAACGCACAACAAATTCTCTAACTACACCACTTGCTAATAATATTGTAGACTCTGGCAAGAATAAAATCATATGAAAATCACACTACAATATACAACTGGTTTAGTCTTTTAGCAAAACTTAAAAAAAAGTGGAAAACATTATTTTGGCTACAAAGCCAGAAAAATGTTTTATGAGTGAAAAAATTACTTATTAATATTTAGTGTAAAGTTTCACCAATAAAAGACACTAAATAACAATTTTTTAAATGTTTCTTTGGGTATTATAGGAAGTATAAAAATAAAAGTTGGCTAGAAAATTAAAAATAAAAATTGAACTTATCAGTCTTAAAAAATCATGATAGAACTTAATGAGATCATAACTCATCTGTACTTTTTTCAGAAAAGAATAGAATATGTCCTTGCAGAATTTCATTCACTGTGTGTTCAAGTTAATTATGCAGTATATTTTTAAGAAGAATAGATCTTAGTGTGGCTTATACATAATCCCAAACAAACAACTTTCCAAGTGGCCTCACAACCACTCAATTAATGTAGTACAAAACTGAATGGAAAACTTTCACCCAATCTTACTATTTGCTCTAATTAATACTCGACTTTCATAATTGGGATCTTAATTCATAAATTCGGATATTAATTCGCCATCCATGGTCCAGGTTCTATAACAAAAGAGGGAATTCAACAAACATAAGAAAGAAGTCCAAATCTAAGAGCACATACCAGAATACAAGTTCAGAGAGAGAGATAGGTGAATATACCACACTAGAAGGATTTACACTTTGATGATATGCAACTAGAGGTGCTATGATATGATCTAATGGAAATAAAGTAGAACACTGCAAATTCTAATGCAATACTCCCAAGTTAATCAATAAGGAAAGCTAATTGCTCAAGAATCTCATATATGATTTTGTGAGAAAGACCTTAACCTGTTAGCCGCTTCAATCGGTGTAAGAAAGACTTGAGAAATGGGAAATTATTTCCACAAGATTGGCTAAATAGCTAATTCCTTAGATTTCCAAATATACTAGTCTTAACTCTAAACACCTAAAAGAAATGAAGAATCTATGGATACAAGGACTTAAGCATCGATTGGAGAAGATACATAACAAAGCACCATAATTTATGAACTGAAAATTCATAACAGAAAGAAAAGGCATAAATAGGTGTAATTACTAACTTTTAATTCTTGAGCCATCAACTCACTATTAGTATTCTGCACTCCCCTCTTAACTGCAATTTTAGCAATCTCACATTTTTCCCAAAGCTTGACAATTGAAGCAGCCAATCCTTGATGTTTCGTATTTCGACCTGATATAAAAAAGGAAACAAGTCATCAGATTTCAACCATAAGACTTCAAGATAGAAAATTGAAGACAAGCCCACCTAAGGCAAAATGGCAAGGCAGGGGTCGACCAAGCCTCTTTAATGTGGTCATTTCATCATTTGTCAGAGTGGGGCTGACACCATATGGAAGAAGACGGAAGGGTCTCCGATATCCAGAAACAACAGCAGGTAAGAGATCAGCATCAACTGGGAGTGGATCATATCCCCACCAATCATTAAATCGGGGGCCTAGTCCATCCAACAACTGATCAGCTTCTTCTGTAAGTTGTGCCTCCCCCGGCAATTGAAACCGTACTCTATTGGGGGAACCAACCCCTTGGACTAAGCTCGGTCTAACTATTTCATCGGATGATCTTGGTTCAGGTGGAGCTGCGCCATCCACGGCAGACAGGACACTCCCCTCCTCATCAACTTCTTTATCATCCACGTCTATATTTTGTACAGCATCAGGAGAAGTTTCATTCACTGAACTAGTTTCTGCAAGGAAGTAGGGATACTTATAATCGGCACCTCTATACAACACTATTTTACTGCCAACCCTCCACACAACTAACCCTCCAGTTTTTCTCTGCATAGCAAACAAAAAAGAAAAACGTAGTCAAGAAACAAATAATAATAATAATAATAATAATAATTCACTGAACTAAAGAATATCAATCAAGAAATTCTATCCAACCTCCAATAAATCATGAGTCCTCTTCATGTTCATTCTACACAAATCCTCACAGACAATCTTAACAACCTCGGACCTCCTCCACCTCTCATGAATACCATTCACTATCCCTTCCGTAATCCCTGCTTTCCCGACCTTCAATTTCCTTTTTTCCGCAATCCCAATTGTCCTCAGCCTCCTCAATTCCTCATTGGGTAAACTCAATTCCGCCAATGACGGGACTTTTGCCTCTCCTTTCTTTGCTTCTCTTTCTCTCTTCACCTCTCTTCTCAGTTCATGATACCTAGATATAGCCTTCCCGGAACCCGGCACCGGTACCGGATTCTCCGGCGTGCTCCAGCTCGGGTCGAGAGTTTGGCCGACCCGGTACTTGGGCAATCGATTTGGTAAAGGGATGAAGATTTCTCCAGCAGTGGTTTGCGCTTTGGTTTCGGTTTCTTCGGTGAAGCCCAGGGAGCGGAGCTTGTCGGCAATGCGTTGGATGGCGGAATGAGGGAGGGTTTGGGGGTTGTCGGCACTGGAGCTCCGGACGAGGAATTTGAGTGAGGGATTATTATTACTACTACTACTACTGTTATGGTACTCGAAAATTAAGGTTTTGGGGATTGGGCAGATGAGAGAAGAAGAGTGTGTTCTAGATGAAGGACAAGCATAGCTAATGTGGTTAAGGGAAAGCAACATTTCATGGATGAAGAGAAATTTTGAGACTGAGAAACTGGATAGAACATCACAAAATATACGACAACGAAGGAAAAGCGTGGGAGCGCCAGACTCCTTTCGCTTCACAGTGAAAAGACGGTTTTACTTCCTACTGAAATAACAATTCGCCTATCCTGGGGTAAGAGGGCCTATTTCTTTTTCAAAACAGTAAAAACAGCCTCATTTGTTCGTTGAAAAGAAATTTTTTATAAAAAATAAATTTTAAAAAAATAAATTATTTTTTAATGTTTAGTAGTGTAATAGAAAATAAATTAGAAAATATTTTCCAGTGTTTAGTTATGTCATGGAAAATAAACTAGAAAATAACTTATTAATGTTTTATTTTTTTTAAGTTTATTAAAATAATGAGAAACAAATCTTACAAATTAAAAAGTTGAATGAGAATGAAATTGAAAAAAAAATTCATAAATTATCTCAAATAAAATAAATAATAATCAAAATAATAGAGATCAAATTTAAAAAATAAAAAAATAAAAGATGAAGAAATTAAAATAATAATAATTAACATTTCATAAATTATTTCAAATAAAATAAATAACAATCAAAAGAATGAGGATTAAATTTGATAGATAAAAAATTTCAATAAAAAAATGATAAGAGAAAAGCAAATAACAATTATAAAAATGAGGACCAAAGTTAATATAAAAAATAAATTTTAAGAGATGAAATTGAAAAATAAATATTCAAAACAAAATATATATAGCAATAAAAAGTTTGAGGACTAAAATTGATATAATTAGCAATAACATGACATTTCTAAATTTTTCACAACTTCCAGAAAGTGTTTTTCGTTCAAATTTTTCAGGAAAACACTTTCCTGGAAACCAAGCTAAATTTTCCTTTGACTGGAAAGTGTTTTCCATTGACCAACTTTCCTAATGGCAAACAAACACAGGAAAGTTTAAAAAGTGGTTTTCTGAAAAATCATTTTTTGAGAAACAAACATGGCCTAAAATGCAAATACATGTCCACGCGGCAGTTTTTGTTTCTTGGTTGAATATCCAGTTAAATTACTTAAATATTCTTCAAGTTAAAAAAATTGTATGGCTAAGGGGTTTTTTTTTTTAATCTTAGTTTTTTGTTATTTTGATTTAAAGTGTCACCATATTCTCTCTCTTGGTGCAGTACATGTTGGTGAAAGTTGAGTGATTTGTTATCGATCCTCTCTTTTTTTAATTCTAGTTTTTATTGTTGTTTTTTTATAAAAGTTTTATTTTTTGTAATTTGGTCTTTCAATTTCAATTTATCATGTATTAATATTTTTAATTTGATCTTTATTTTTTTTAATCTGATTTTGTTTCCTTGATCATTTTATAAAAGTTTTATTATTTTTAATTTCACTCTTCAATTCAAGTTTATGGTGTATTATTTTTTTAATCTGCTTTTCATTCTTTTGTTTTTGTTAACTTTATTATTCTTTTCAATTTAGCCCTCAAATTGAAAAATTATTATTTCCCTCTAATTTATTTTTTATTTTGATTTTAACCTCGTTCTTTTAATTTCTATTTTTAATTTTGAGTTTTTTTGTATAATTTTTTTTTCGATTTCATCATTCAACATTTCATTTCTTGAAGATTGGGCTTTTTAGTTTGTTCATGTATGATGTTTCTGGTTTGATGACCCGGGTCACGGTTTGAAAAGTTAACAGGATTTGATATCTTTTTTTTACTTATTTTCTTTTCCAATGCTCGGGTCACGTTCGTTTTTTTTAATAGCTTTATGATTTTCTTCAAAAAAAACTTTTCTATCAGATTATCTCGACCTCATTACCTTGGACGTGGGTTTGAAGAGTTAATCCAAACTTATTTGCCCCTTAATACCTAGGTTACATGTCTATCATGTTAACTCGAGTTGACTCACAACTAGTTTGTTTTTCTTTTTTAACCTTACTACATCCTTCCATAGTTAATTGGCTAAAAATCAAACATTATTGCCTTTCCACTCTTGGATATTGGTTTTTTTTTTCAAATTATTGACTTTTTTTATTTTATTTTTTTTGTTTCTACCATTGTCTTTTTTTTTTTAATTAAAATAAAACCATTTTATTTGATTGTTCGAGACTATAACTCTAGTTATTGGATTTAAAAAAAAAAAAATACTTGTGACACCTAAATATTTTACTTGAAAAATACATGGGTCACGAAGTAGTGTGGGCACATCTAGTTAGTTAACAAATGGCAAGCTCAAATTTGATATATTTCATGAATTTTTTTCTTTTTCTTTTTCTTAGTTTAATTTTAGTTGCTAAAATAATTGTCTATCTTCTCTCAACTTTTACTAGATTTGGATTAAAATCACCAGACATGTCTTTACTTTAGTGATGCAAACAAACTATTTTATTTCAACTTGATCTGAAAGATCATTTAATAAAATACTATTATTTAAACAAATCCTTTATCATAATTTAAATATTTATCATTTTCATGAATAAACTTGATTCTGAATTGAAATATTCATAAACATGAAATGTATTTTAAAATAATTATTTTGGAAAAACATTATTAAAACACAATATTTTGTTACAAAATCTATTATAAAATGAATGCAAATTAACTATAAATATACATATATGATGAAGTACAAAATGGTTTTAATATTCAAATGGAGGTTAATATATAGTATTGAAATAAATAAGTAATTTTTAAGAATATTTATATTTATTTGATTTTGTTTTGTTTTGCTTGTGAAGAAACTTGAGGTCGATTGATAAATAAAGTAAAACAATATTTTGGAGCTTGATATGATACTCAAACAATTTAATTTATATGAGTTGATCTTGAGCATTATAATACCCGGTATGTTTACAATTCTATATTCAAATGGGATATATTGTGCAAAATGCATTGTAGATCATCTTATATGATATTGTGGACAGACGTTTATGGTGTTGTTTTTTTTTTAATTTGGCTCTTATCAGATCAAATTATAAGCCAATTTATTGTGGGGGAGTGGGATTGAAAGATAGAAGACTAAATTAAAAAAAAAAAAACATGCAGGGAATTGGTGAATTTAAAAAGTTTGGGTAAAATATTTATTGTAGTCTATATGCTTTATAAATTATAGATATTGGTCTCTTTAGTTTTCAAAATTAAAAAGAAAAATCAATTTTGATCATAAACTTTATTTTTCTTATTTTTTGGCTCCTAGTGTGAGGGAGGTGAAAGAAAATCACCAGAATCCGGTGCTAGAGAGAAAAAATCTATGTTGGCACTGATTCAGACCTTCAAAACAATTGAAATTTATATCAAATTATTTTTTTTATGAGGGGATCTCATATTAGGTGTTTTTTTACCTTGAAATTGCTACGAAAAACATATTTGATCTTGATAAGATTTTTTGTTTTGGGTTGATTTTAAGTTTTGGGATGATTTTCTGGGTTTTTTAAGACCATGAATGGATTTATCAAGTTCCCTATGGTGTTTTATGTGTTTTTGGTTAGTATTGGGTTCAAAATTTAGTTATAGGGTCGTAAAACCATTAACCCTATTTTTTCGACCACCACAATGGTCGGAAATTTGGTAATATAGACGATGCGTCGTTTGAATCTTTTGTTTTTTCAAAAATAATTGAAATTGATGACATATCATTCGTCTCAGCTGCAAAAAAAAAAAAGCTCAATATCACAGGCCATGATGAAATTGACCAAACGGGCTAACCTGACTTATTAGACCCAGCATCGTCTAGCCTCTTCTTTTCTTTTTTTTTTTAAATTAATGATTTTTTGTATGTTTTTTTTTTAAATTATTATTATTATTTATATTTAGATTAATACCACTTTTATCTTTTATTTTATTTAGAGAGCCTATTTTAAAATGGTTATTTTTTGGTTATTTTGTATGCATTTAATTTTTGAATAGGTTTTTATGATTTATCTATATATATATATTTTTTATCTTTTGTATAGATTAAATTAATTTTTAAAATAAAAAAATATTTATTTTCAGATAATATTTCTAATATGTGCAGCCTTGCATAATATTTTTTTTCTTTTTATTTTATTCAATCAATTTAATATGCACATATTTCTATTATTATTTAATTGAATAAAAAATTTATTTTAATAGACAAATTTAGCAAATGCAACCAGGTAAATATCTCATCTTGCGAGATTAAATATCTTGATCTATATTTATCTTTTGATTTTTCTAGTTTTATTCTTAGTTATCATTTATGGTTTTTTTCCCTTTTATTTAACACAAATAGTTCTCGATTTATTTTATTACATTTATGCATAAACTTTTTTATTTTCGCGTAGAATTTTTTTAACTACAAAAATATATTAAAAAAAACCTGTATATATAATTGTTTTTTTTTTTTTAATATTGACCGTGAGAAATCAAGAGCAAAGTATCTAGAAGTCATCTACATGAAAAATGAATATTTCTTCCCCTTCAACATCCAAATTTGGACATTTTTTAGTCTATTTCAATGGAACTAGGGCATGTGTCAACATTTAATTGGCTAACAATTGGTCAATTATCAACTTTTAGTCTAAAAACTATATA
The DNA here is from genome assembly GCF_000002775.5 of Populus trichocarpa. Lineage (NCBI taxonomy): Eukaryota > Viridiplantae > Streptophyta > Magnoliopsida > Malpighiales > Salicaceae > Populus > Populus trichocarpa. The sequence continues at coordinate 36,320,916 of NC_037285.2, read as the reverse complement.
TATATATATATATATATCCACACACTCTTGAATCTACTACTCATATGCCTTTTGAACTTATCCATTCTTTCTATACACAAGCTGCAATCCTTTTATCGCTCCATTAAACCAATCAAGCTCCATTAAGAATAAAAAATGGAGGAGAAAGAAGGGAGTGGACTTGGATTGCAACTCTTCCAAGATACATATTTTTATTAGTCTTTAATTATTGGTAATACTTAAAAATAACCACATCATAAATACATTACACCGGCACTTACAAAAATTAAAAGAACTCCCTGGAAAACTCACTTTTACATTTTTTTAAAAAAATATTTCAAGTTAATTCCAACGACCTTACCTGGCATTCTCCCTTTATGCACCATTTCTAGGTTCCTACTTGTATTTTATATATACAAAGACGTTTAGAATGAAAATAAAACGAGTACATCTCCAAAGATTTGCGTCTCCAAGAAAATTTGACAGCCAAACATACAAATTCCTGAATTCTTCAAAGCAAGTTGGAATAGATAAAGCTTCGAACACCTCGCACGGAACAAACTCTTGGCTTGTACCACAAACAGTTAACAGTCCAAAATAAGCAAGTAATGTTCCAAGTTCCAAGTGCAAAATGATATTTTGCTCAGAGACGTTCAAGGACAACGATATATACCAGAACCGGGGAAAAATATAAAAGAGGAAGGGAAGGGAAGAATCAGAGGACAGTGAAAGAGTAAAAAATTAGCTAGTGTCTTAAGTAGTCATTCAAAGTTCTTCAGTGGCATATTCATCAGTTAAAAATCAGTACAAATGGATAATGGTAAACTCACCTGTCTAGGTAAGACCGGTATCAAAATTTAGCTTTACTTTTGTATAATGGAACTGGAAGGAACTTGGAAAATCCCCAAAAGGTCAACAGCTCGTTTGTATGCACAAGAAGCATTGGAATTCAGATGAATCAATGACCAAAAAGAATGAAACAACGTAGCTGTTCTTAATCCATTAAAGCTGTCATACGAGTGCAACAAAATCACCTTGCAGTAAACCTTGTTGCAAAAAGTGATTTCTTAATTAGCACTTCGAGGGTTAAGCTGCTTTCTGAGATGACGAGCCAGCTGATCCAATTTGGATGTCTTTTGTGTATGTGTTTGTGAGTGCAAAAAGTAACAGCACAAACACAACTTGGGCACTCACAATCCCAAAATGGCTGATGCTGTTACCAATTTCCATCCAGCTGCCTGTATTTCTGACCTGTTTCTCATCAAAAACATAAATTTATAAGTTGCCCAGAAAGAGACTAACATATTGGTTGTGTTTCTTAATGCCCAATTCTCTAAAACAGTATAAATCTATTCAGATAGTAATACTTCAATTTCAGTTAGGAAAAAAAAAATGGAACTTCCTGTTCAAATGCAATATTTCTCCATCCATTTTTCCAGATTTTTAAATTTGTATTTGAAAAATACATGTTAGAGATTCTTCACGGTTTTTCTTTACAAGTTTTTCTTATGTTATCTATATGAAGAAAAACATGAACACATTTTTCCCACTTTTAGCATTGTAAAAGATTAAAATTATTTTTCTCTTAAATTTTCGTATTTAGTTAGTGTTATAAATTTAATTTTTATTATAAATATAATATAAGGATTTTTTTATATAGCAATACAACTTTTTCATGATAATTATAAATTAAATGAAATAAAATTAATATTCTACAATTAAATTATCACAAGATTAAGATGACTATTATAAATTATGATTTTGAAATTTCTATGAAAGATCAAGAAAAAAACTAGCCGTCTTCTAGCAAGTTGCCAAAAAGTAATATTTTCAACGAGTTCAAAAGGAAGATCAATGTGACCATAACCTCATTGGGTCAAACTTTGTACCTGTACTCTTTTTTGTTTTTTCTCAATGCCATCCTTGTACAATTTGTTTAGCCTAATATCATAATATCCAGTGCAGATTTGATTTAGCATCCAGCTAAGTATTCAATGTGAGCTAGGGTTGGAGAAGGAGAGAGTTTAAGTATATGGAATTGGGATGGATTAGGGATGTTGGATTCCAATAAAAATGCATTCATGTATTTTTCAACAAATAAACATATTACAACACTTTCATCAATCTCATAAACATAAATCAAAACCACAAAACACGTTTTCAAACAATCAAACACCACAAATTCAATTATTAAGTTTTTAGATCAAAAACTTCAAATCCACATCTCCGAAACCCCTTGATGAAATTGTATAATTTGTCTGTGAATTCATTGAGATGAGAGCTTTCATTTGATGATAGTAAAAACTAGCTAGATTATGTCTCTCCCTCTCTCCCTTTTCTTCTTAATACTTTTCATACTTTTATACATTTTTTTCTTTTAGATCTTTGAGTTTTCAAATCCAATGATGGGAATTAACTCATGTAAATTAAATGGTTCAGATTTGAAGATAGGGTAGAGATGGGAAATGTTTAAAGAGACATTATTAAAAAAATAATTCACTTAAACTGTCCTCAAGACATGTCTCTCATGCTCCATTTTGGTGGGACAAAAATTGGCCCCAACCAATCAAGTTCCTATTTCATTTATCCTAAGACAGGAGCAAAACACAACTTTTGGGACAAGTCCACGTAGCTAATGACGTGATTGAAATGACTCCATTACTAACAAATCATGCAGTATATGATGGAATCAGGGGAAAAAATTATAAGGACGAGTTTAAGAAAAATAATAAAATGTTATTTAAAGAGTAGAAGATGATCATACCAAGAAGAAAAAGTGGATGGTCATCACATCTGAAAATAGGATAACAAGGAAATAGCATCCAACCCGTGGAACTTGAAGTAGTTTGGTTATAGCACTGAATACACATCTGCATTTGAATTCAGAACACACAGAAATAACAATCAAAAGAGCAGCGGAATCCCATAAAGATTTGATTGCCTATTTATAATGCTCTAGAAATCAATCAGCATACTACAAATGGCAAAAATCTCTCTAGGGGAGTAGCTGAATCTCCAAAGTCAGGGCTTGGATTCATACCCTACAATGGGAATTCTATTGGTGTGGCCAAATCTCTCTAGCATTTTGAAGTGCATGGAATGCACATTATTGTGCTGGAAAAAAGACCCAGTATATGATGATGCTATTGCAGAATTGTTATCTTTTAGGCATGCTATTGCCAATCAAAAAATGAAGTTTTGGTGAGATGACTGAGACCTTTATTTAATTTAATCTTGTGAAGTAAACAAAAACTTACATGACAAGCATAAATGGTATGAATAGTTTGAAGATAAGAAGCGTGGCCATCAAAAAAGGCTGCAATTAAGAGGAAATCATATCAATTCAATAACTGATTTTAAACTGTAAATCAGCATGTACTTTAAGAGTTTGAAGTTGAACTTCACTTACACTGAAGACAGTAATAAACCGGTACACCGATGAAATCTCAAAACTTGCAATACTTGCAAAATTTCCAGTCCCAAAGAAAGCAACATTAAACAAAATCAGCTGAAAAGTGCAAACCATCAAGGCCATATAAATTTCATCACCGCTTAGATTATCAACCAGTACAATAATAAAGTTTCTCGATGAAAAAAATATCACAGTTAAGCTATTCACATTCAATAAAAATCAGAAATCTTTAAACAATTTTACATTTCCTTTAATAAAAGCACAGTAAACTCCTCTCTTGTCATTCTTTTCTTTTTGTTACACCTCTCAGCTTTCTGCCATCATACACTGTTTTCGTTTAACATACCAAAAACAAACAATGGAGGAAACTCCCCTAAACTTTTAATCAATGCAGAGTAGAGGAAAACAATATGAAACAGAAAATACAGTGAAAGAAAGGCTAGAAAATAAAGCATATTGAAGTTGGAACAAGATAACAAGGTTTAGGGTCCACCAAGAAACCCCTAAAATCTAAATAAACTGATAAAATAAGATAGAATGTCTTCATAAATAACCTTAGCAGCGATATAAACTAATTGAAGCCCTAAATACTTGTGAGAAAAGGATTCACCAGTCTTGGTCTCCAAGCAAAACAACTTGACCTCCAAGAAAAATAATTAGAAAGTCACATCCTAATCACATGACCTTAAATTAATTAAATAAACCTAATATCAGAAACAAAATAAAATAAACTATAAGGAAATCTCCTATGTCATTCTTTTTAGGTTGGAAGAAACTCATCTTTGAGTCAAAACCATTATTGTCCTGATATCATAGGTGTCAAATCAAGACTCATTAATCCCTCTTTTCTTTGCTTAAAGTTTACAACAGTTCTAAAAATTAGCTTTAGTTACCCATTGTATGAGAAACATCTACTCGCAACTTATTTCTCTTCCATCTATCTCAAAGTAATGAACTGCAAAGCTTAAACTTGTTTCGTTAACATGTGTTACAATCAAATGTCGTTTGCTGATTCTACTTCCGGGGTAATATCACACTAGAACCAAAAGGATCGTCATAGTGCAAATCAACAAATTTCTTTTGTTGAACAATCGTGATGTCCTATTTGCACTCAACTTAGTATTCTAGTGGCAACATCATTATCAATGTTGTCAGCATTGTAAGATCATCATCCAAGTGAACATCAAATATTGGTTGAGAATCCCAATCCACATCCACTTCATCATAGATTGACAAAAGATTCCAGCCCATAACTATTTCTTTCCCAACATATAAAGTATCTTGTCATTCTTGCTACACTTCAACTATCTTTCTCCAACACATCCTACCATGGTTAAGGGTTGAAAACCACATCACAATTTGAAGATCTTATTGCTCAGGATTAATGCTTTGTACTCGGTTCTTTTGTTAAAAGATCCCTCAATTATTTTGTTATCTTAATATCAATCATGCACATTATGTTTTCATCTGTGTTATATATTTTCATTAGTTGGTGTCACTAACACAGTTCAAATTTGAAACATGTCACAAGCATGGTCATAGCATGAAATTTTTGCTAATATATATTTCGGTCCTTAAAATTTCTTGAAAATTTACTTTGGTCTCAATATTTCATTTGTTTTACAAACAAGTACTTAATTGAAATTTTTCGATCATCATATTTTACAATAAATACAATTTAATTCATTAAGTTTCTACATGATGAATCATAAACTTGTTCAAAATTATATATATAAAAAAGTTGATGGACAAGGTAAGGCGGTTTAGATAGGTGGTTTGCGTTACACCGCAGGTTGGATCATATTTCTCCTAACATAAAAAATGATGCCCAAGCGATGATAGCATTTTTAAAAGCGCAGGAAAAATATGGGAATTATAATCTTGATTAATTTAATAATATGATTAAAAAAACAACGATAATAAAAAAACCAGGAAAAAAAAGTCAATGACTAATAAAAAAAATAAACACTAGCCAATATTATGAAAAAATACCTTTTAAATATTTTTAAAAGTTCTCAACAGTTTTTAATTGATAACAAAGCAAAAATTAAACGAGAACAGGATAATCTCATAAAGAGAAAAATAAAAGAAATCTGAAGTTCAATTAAAAAAAATCAATTTTAAGAAATGACCAAAAAATATCTCGAGTCAGTATATGCCAAATTCATACTCGATTATGAGACTGGAATAACCCGCACAAAAGAAATTGAATAAAACAATGGCAACTCTCAAGCAAACTAAATGATGAAAGACAAAACTGAAAAAAAGAATTAATTTGAAAATCCGAGTCAACCCGGGTTAACTCGACTAACTTACCTCCCAGGAAATGAGATCGGGACAACCCCACAGGAAAAAAAAACAACAAAGCTCAAGACCCAATAACTTAATATTGTAAGATAAAATTGAAAAAAAAATCAATTTAAAAAAAAAAAACTGTATAAAATGAAGTCAAATGGCTAACTTCGGAACTTATGACTCGAGTCATGAGATTAAATTGCCTCATAGAAGGCAAACATGGAAAAACCATGAAGCAGAATTTTTAATCATCCAAAATTAAAAACAAAACAAATAGCAATCAAAATAATCAAGACCAAATCTAGTATAAAAATCAAATTCATGAAAATAATGAGGGACTAAATTGAAAAACAAATCAAGAAAATGATAAAAATACAAAAAAAATAGCAATCAAAAGAATGAGAACCAAATTGGATAAAAAAAATTAAATGAAATAAAATGCTAAAAGACTAAATTGAAAAACAAATAAATCAAGAAAAAGATTAAAAAAACTAGCAATCAAAATAATAAGAAGGATCCAATTGAATACGAAAATTAAATGAAATAAAATACTGAGAGACGAAATTGAAAAAATAAATCAAATTAAAAAAACATTAAAAGCAAATCAAATAACAATCAACAATCATAAGAATTGAGACTAAAATTGATACAAATACAAACTAACAAGACACATTTAATTTTTGAAAGAGCTAGCACAAAATCCAAGGCATGGAAAAGAAAAACAATTCATCGCAACCCAACCGCTGCTCTATCATGCATAAGTGCCTACCACTAGGAAAAGGACGACGCAATGCATCCAAGCCATCGAGGAAGATAGTGTTTGATTGTTGGGAAACGCCACACGCTCTCAAAGAGCGCGGACACCTCTCACTCGTTGCACGAGCCAATTACTTTTAGTTTTTGAATTATATTTATATTTTTTAAAAGACTAAATTGTCTCTCATTCAAATTAATTATAACTAAAAAAAATGATGGAAATATGAAAAAGCTCATGGACATCAGTTATAATTTTTTATCTTGTAAGAGCAAAGAAGTCATTTCATTGTGCAATCAAAGCATTAAAAGACCTAAAAGCCCTTGGACCATAGTTTTAGTTTTTTTTCCTTTAAAAGGTATTTAAGTCATTTCATTGTGCATCTAAAATGTTAAAAGACTGATTTGTCATTGATCAATATGATAACCCTGAAGTGAAAGGCTGATCTCTTTGAGCTTTTGTTTTCATACCCATTTAAAAAATAAACCTTTTGTTATCTATCATTATAAAAAAAATTATTAATTTATTTTTTCTAATTTAAACCTAAAAAATCAAGACAAATTATAAAAAAAATAAAAGAAAAACAATCTTGAAATAGATATATGATACCATGGGAAACAAAGTTTTCTTAAAAATAATATATGTATGATAATATGAGAAAAAAAGTCAAAATCAAAGTAATAACACTTCAAAATACATCAATCTATCTAAATTATTTAACTAATTTTGACCAAGTTTACAATTTGACATGAACTTAATTAGAGAAAAAAAATTCATTTAAGGACTAAATTATATTTACTATATAGTACAATGACCAAAAAACTTTCAATGAAAGTCTTAATGAAAAAAAAATACAAGGATCAAATTGAATTTTCAAGAAATTTTAGAATCAAATGTATATCAATGAAAAATTCCATGTTATAGCCACATGACACAAGTCACATGTCAATAACACCAACTGATAAAAGAGGGTAACAATGGTTTAAATGTAATGTATAAGGTTGATATTTAGACAAAATTGTAGTGGGACCTTTTAAGAATATTAAGAGTATAGGGGTGTACAAAAACATTAACCATTTTTGCCTTGCTCTGCTGCCAATTTGTGTAGTGTGGGAAGAGGATAACAATCCAAACAGCAAATAAAGGAAAACAAAGGCTAAAACATGAATAATATTGAAGTTGGAAAAGGATAAACATGGTTTAGAGTTCACCAAGAAACCTCTAAAATCTAAATAAATTGATAAATTCTATGAAATAACCATGTCGGCCTATTTATTCTAGTTTAGGCTCTAGATGCTAATAGCAAGAGGATTCACTAGTCTTGATCACCAAGCAAAACAACTTAACCTCCAAGAAAAATATTCAAAAAGTCAAATGCTAACCAAATGACCTAAATTAATTAAATACCCCTAATATGAGAAATAATAAAATAAATTCTAAGGAAAGCACCAACTTCACTAATCTACTACATTCCAACAAATTATGCACCACTCTAAATTAAACCCATAAACTAAATCTCAATTTTTGTATACTAATTGTTAAGGGCTTTGCTTAAATCAATAAACATAATTCGAGGAATTATAAAGATTTAGGATATTCACAATGAGCATATATGGTATCATACCATACACATTGCATGAATTGGAATATCTACTTCATGTTTATTCACCATATCAATCCCAATTATGGAAGAAATTTGGAAGAGGAAGTCAAGGTGAAATGGGATGAGACTTACAAAAATTAATGGAATTCTCACATCAGAAAGCTGCAAGTATCTAACATCATTTTCAAGCATGGTTTTTTCACCAGTTCTTTTCATGGAAGCTGACAATTTCGCGACCTTCGTCAAATGGAGAATTGTGTTCTCAAATAGTATCCATGCCACAAGCACAAGAGCAAGTGCACCATAAAAGACAGCTTCATATCTGCTTGGATTTCAAGAAAAAGCACCCAGAGAAAGAAAATCATAAATGTGTATTTTAACTTTTTGCATATAACAAAAGTGCTAAATTAGAATTGAAGCTTAAAATCTTTGGACATACCCAATAGATAGAAGCAGGAATGTGGGTGCAAAACCAAGAAATATAGAAGTCAGCCGTGATAAGAGGCTCTTCTCTGAGAAAAGTGGGAGAACCATTGAGAAACCTGTAATAAGACAATTCCAAGAAGTAACAAATGACATGTCATTTAAATGGTTTAAGTATGGCATCACAGCCTTTACCTTTATACAAGGCAATAAAAAGAAAACTTATATGTATTATACACAGTGAGTTGGGTTTGATGTTCCCTATACATGAGTCGTCACCAGCAAATGTAGATCATTCACTAAAAAATAACCGTAGATGACATTAAAATACATTGGCTCTGTGATACAAACTTTTCCCTAGGTAAACACAGAGGCTTGAGTTATGAACATACATTATATATTCAAAGGAGTAGAAAACACCATAATAATTGGTAGGGGTTGAGTTGTAAGAAGGATATTGTGTTTTTAAAAAAACGATAAAGGAAAATGGAATTTTTGCATACAAATTTCAAGAAACTTTACACAAAAGCCTAAATAACACTAGAGAAAAGCAGAAATGAGTCAAAAGTATACCGCCAATAGACCAATTTATTAACTGGTGTATGGCATGCAATTCTTGTTTCTCTTTTCTGTGAGATGTTGATATTGACACCATCGCTGATGATAATCCAACCAAAAGAACCTAATTTTCATGTAAAACATGAGATGACCTTCAGAGATGTTAGGCAATTGAATTATGGAACATCTGTTTCAAAAAAAAAATTAAAGACATGTTATACCTGCAAGAAAAATAGAACTGGGGACCTGGGTTTCTCCATTTTGTGGTAGCAGATCCGCAGCCAAAACTTATTCCCTTCAGAATGCTGATCTAGCCACCTTGCAGCTGCTCCTATAATGACAATAATAGCTCCACTCGCAATCCTACATACACGGTGATTAACATTCATACAGCATGACCACCTCAAATGAAAGTAATAAACCTGATAAAAATGATTTACCATTTTTCAATTTTTCACATGTTTCAATTTTTAAGACTTTTCTGACATTGTAGACAATCAATCAAAAGACATGTTTGATACATTTACATTACTCATATTGAGCAGAAGTCTTTGGAGATAATTTTTTTCCTTTTGATAGTAAGATCAGAATTGTTGATTGCAATAGGAATTTCAATACAGAATTTATGTTCAATTATAAGCTTATCATTAATAAGAACATTTGTTTATCAAACTTGCAGGAACTTTACCATCATATCAATATAGAAGTTCACCCCTCTTTTCCACTACAATAATTAATCATCAAGGAAATCAGAGACAAATTTTAGACATGACTCAAAGATTATTGATATGCAGATAATGTTATAATTCCTTTGAAAACATTTTGACCAAAGCAAGACTGCATAACTAACCAACCAAATGAACAAACTCAAAAGGGCTTACACTAGTCCATTATTATCAGGAATGTCTGCTGGCATCAAAGTAAAAACAGACAGAAACCAGCACGCACAGCAGACATAAATCGGTATCCCAGATCTCCAGGGAATTGCATGAAAAAGATAAAAAGCAGCTATAATCCCCATAATAAAAAAACACCATGTGTAGAGCTTCCTCTCTGTGAAACTATTCACCTGAACAAAATACAAATAATGTAGCCTCAGAAAACTTAACTTACAACCTACACATGGTTAGATAGGAAATAGCATGATCGATGCCCTTACCAGAAATTCAAGGATGAATATTGATACAGCAGAAGCAGCCAAAATCTTAATTATATAATTATACTTTCCCCAACTTAACCATCGGCACAAAGTTTTTATAAACTGATATTCACCCACTATCTGGGTCCACAGAAAAACTGTCATGGAAAAGTATGCATGGTACAAGGGAGGAGAGTGCTCCATGAATAATAAAACAGAAATCGCTCCCGCCAACAGACATCCAAACAGATATACCTGCTAAAAAGAATTTGATAAGCCAGAAACATAATGCATAATCTCAAGAAACAAAACTTAGTGACAGTTAAACCAACACTTAGCATAAATAGATCCCACTAAGCCTTGCAACAAAAACAAGAAATTTAGAAATTTAGTGAAGGGAAGACAGAATAATGCAACAAAAACCACATGTTGGAATAAGACTTGCAGACCATAATACTCATTGTCAAATAAGAAGAGGAAAGTGTTTTCAACATTTGAAGTTGAAAAAAAAATGATCACGATGATAAGAAAAGAGGGATGACGAATGATGACTGCATTTCTTCACTCTCGTTCAGTTTTGTGCTGACATTAATGTATATTATTAGGTATATTTACATCTTTCTGGGAATTAAGATAACAAAAAACAATATCTTCTATTTTCTCCAGTGAAATGCTTGTGACCATTCAAAAACATTTTTCAGCTAGCATCATCGACAGGGAAACAGGCTGAAAAATGACCAAGAACCCAGAGTGTTTAATGTTCAAGGATTATTGCATTCTTGATGAAAAACCATTGATATCAACAAACAAACTTCCTTTGCTAGCCAAGTAGTGATGAAAATAGTGATATTAGGATTGATAAACAAGCCAACAGAAATGAAACAAGAAATATTCATCATTTTCTCTTATTCTTTTAACATAACATACACTTTATAAGAGGTTAAGCTTTTTTAGATATTACCTTCGTTTTATTATTTCTCTGCCATGCATCATGAGGATTCTTAAATACATCTGCCAATGAAGTGTAAGATTGCAGAATATGGAGAAGAAGACAGATTATCCAACCAATGTACCCAAGAGTAATTACAGTCATCAGCATAAGCCAATCATAGGTTTGAAAATATTGAAGTCCTTTGAGAGCCAAGGTTCTGAGGTTCTGAGCCAGGATCATTGCACTTCCATAGTCTCTGATAGATATTAGATACTCGATGTGTTCTAATGCAGCAGAATGATGAGCCAGTAGTTTAAAAGGCTTGAAATATAAGGAGTTTGACTGTTTTATTTCTAAGTTTGTTAAGAAATCACATAGCAAACTCAATTACACCATTGGACAATTTTTTGCAAGCACCTAAGGACAATATGTTGAAGATACTATGGACAGCACAGATTATAAAGTTTTGCAGGGGACTGTTCAATAAGTTTCAGCAACAGATGAATTTTACAACTTCAGTTTGGTTATTTTAGTAATTTGGGATCAAAGTAAAAGAAGCAAAATTTCATTCAAATAAACTTCTAACTAGTTGGTTTCGAAATATTCAAACTGAGAAGAATCAACCAATTGTTTTTTTCTTCTTTTTTCCAAGTATATATTTTCTCTAAAATGCCATGAGCACAAAACTTACTAGGACACAGTCTATTAAAAGTTGTACTGATACGTAATTAGAGAAGTGTTACTATATACAAACTAGAAAAGTATGGGTGCACATGGAAACAATACAACAGATGAAGGAAACAAACTCAGTTCAAAAGCCAAAGCTGTATCCCATTAAAAAGGAAAAAAAAACACTAAGAGATGTGAGGCCATTTAATTACCATCATGGCACTGCATTGCATTTTAAAGTTCAAAATCAAGGTAACTGAAAAGAATATTCAAAAAACAAGCATAAGCTACCTGCTTTTTGTGATGCAAAATAACATATCCAAAATTTCTTTAGTTTGATAGTAACTGCAAACCAAACCAAAACACTTTGGGAAAAACTGGTTCAATTACTTTCAAATGTTAGTTCGTATTTGTCTTTTGATGTAAAACCACCATCGAGAACACAAGGACAAACAATTAGGAGAAACAATTCTCCATAAAACTCTATTTATTTGATCCATCAGTATTCATAGCATTACTTGAATTTCTAGGTAGGGTTGTTGGAATCTAAACAAATAGAAATACAAAAAGTAAATCCCAATAACAGTAGAAAAAGTAAAATCCTAATCTGAATGGGAAAACCTACCAAAATAATAAATCTACTACATTCTTATTTTATCCAATAAATAATAAATACTAATATTCCTGAATAACAATAAAATTCTAAATAAATAAAATCCTTACATAATCAAATATTAATTCACATTTTTGTCTTTCTTCACTCCTCATCATTTTGCATTGTATATCTGAATATAAAATGCATGACACTGAACCAAAAAAAAATGCACTCCTAATTACCAAAAGCACACAAATATTTTGAGTTTTTGGTAAGAACTGAAAGATATTGCGTTTAAGGCTGCATGCAATGTGCTTGTAATGTCAATGACAAGTAAAACTGATAAAGGATACTTGATTTGCAAAGAAACTGGTTGAGGATTTGCTTTGTATTAGCTAGAACAGCTTCAACTTCTTCAGCCTGGATTTTAGAAGTAGAAAATGTCAATTTAAGTGTTGTATTTAGTATGACAAGTTCAATTCATAAATGAAATTCTCATAAATGATGCTGCATTCTTCTCCCTGGAAATTATAGCAAATAAATAACATCCTTCACTTTTCTATTCACTTGCAGTCACAATGGTTTCGATCTATACCATAATGCATCCAATGCAAAAATAACATTCTAGGACCCTTAAGATAACAATGACTTCTTTTCATCATCACTCATTTAAGGCATGCTGACCTCAATCATATCCACATAACCAAGCGGCAGATTTCCAACTGAGTTTACAGGACATGGCAGGCCAAGAAGTGTTGACTGGCAGAAAAGATGATCAGTATATCAGACAGGTAACAAACAAGGAGATATAAAGAATTAAATAATGCTCAAACATGACATTTCAAAGAGGAAAATGTAAAACCATGAGGGGTGCAATATCAGCTTGATTCACATCCACCCTTTCAATGCCATTCAAGCCCCAGTCTACAGGAGTTGGCATGTCATGTGCATGTTCATCAACAAAAACACCATGATCAGAATTGTTGCTAGTGGAGATTGGCTTGGGATATTTGACACCTGCCCCCCAGACAACAAGGGGAGTATCTGTATTCGAAGGATGCCCATCTCCATGACTACCTGGGTAGAACCATAGCATGTCAGCATCTGTAACTCGGAAGGGCACCATAAACAGAATTCTTTGAGATGAAAAATGACCCGACCAAAGGGTATAAAGTAGCATATGGACAGAAAATCAGAAAGCATCTTAATCATGTTGAATTTAGGCCTTGGAAGTTACACTTTGAATTATGGCCCCGACATGAATTTGGTGAAGTTATTGGAAACCAGCTCAGTCCATTCACATACGAATAAGTCCACAATCATTCACGAAATTACCATGTAAACGGTCGGAAAACACAGAAACTGATGAATTGCAAAGAAGCAGAGAAAACTCTCAAGCAGAAATACAAGATAGTACCAACCTTTGTCACTCATTCCATGATCGGCTGTAAATATATATGATGTGCGATTGTCCTTGTAGTAATGTTCAAGGAGAGAATAAACTCGTTCCGCAATGTGGTCCACAACTTTGACATTATTGAGATAAATGGAAGAAAAGGGGCGATGTGCATGACCATTTGAATCACAGCCAAGTAAATGCAGAAATATAACAAGATTATCCTGTAGAAGTAACTCCTTCAACTCTGGGTCCTGGGTGGACCTATTCAGAAGGCTCTGAAATTGATCAAAAGACCACTCATCCAAAAAGGAAGCATCTGCATTGACACTATTGTATTGATAAAACGTTGGACAAGAGGTAAAAACAGCTTGATTCGTAATATTATATTTATTGCTAATGAGCTTTCCCATTTGAGAGTTCAGACAATAAATGAATTGATTAATTTGTGTAGAGGTTGAGACAAACCAGTTGCGAAGTCTTCAAATTCATGAGGGTAGGTTTTCCATGTGCTGTGTGGCAGGGCACCGCAGAATATTGGAACAATATCGGGGCTACCATAGGCAAATGTATGCCTGCTTTGGTTGAAGACTGAATCAAATTCAACTGGATTAGCTTTCCATCCTGCAAATGTAAATCAATACCAAATCATCAATGGAAGGTGAAATGCGGAAGATAATCGATTGATAGCAGCAACTAAATCCACCTTTTGTGACAGCACTAGGATCCTCGTAGAAACCAGCAATTATAGAAACGTGTCCGGGCCTTGATTCCGTGGGAGGGCGGGCATGAGATACTCCCCATCTACCTCGGTTTTTAATAATATTCCTCAGAAATGGTGCTCTGTGATTACCCTCCGAATCGGGCTCAAAAAACTTATCGGCGCGTAAACCATCCGCTGACAAAAATTAGTATCACTATCAGGATACAACTAAGGGTGAGAGTTCGAAAACAAAACACAAATTGCTTTTTTTACCAACTAAGAGAACAAGACGTTTAGCAGGAGGGGCCTTGAAGCGAGGCTTGACAGGATGCATGCCATGAACAATTGGGGTCTTGAAGTAGATATCGAATATGCTTAGCATATAAACTGCGTGAAGGACTACACCAAGTATTACTAACCATCTCTCTCGTCTCTTTACCCATTTTTCACTGCTATTTCTTTCCCCTCCTTTCATCCCCAAGATCCCATCGCTGCCTCTCATGCTTTTCTGCCTCTTCTCTTTCTTTTTTTAATCGGTTTTCTTCCCTTCACTGGATCTTTGGGTTTAGAGTACGGACTTTTTAGACTCTGGTGACCTGCTGGCTGCAGCTTAATTTTGAATCCTTTTGGCCAACTTGTCGTTCCGTTACATGAGTGCCATGTCGTTCGTGGAAAAATTATGTGATTAGTGGGGTCCATTAAACTTTAAATAAAAATAAGATACAAAATAAAAGGCGTAGGAGGCTGGGTACTGTTGAATCGTTAGAGATTATTTTCATCTTATTATCAATTACATGAACTCCGAGTATGAGTATAGAAAATGAGAGTCTAGCATAAATCTTAGGAGAAGACCAAGTCAACTTTGATCATTGTTTGGAAAAAAAATATTGAGAAAATAAAAAATATATATAAAATACTATTATAGTTAATAGTATTTTATAGATATCATCACAGTAGTCTAATTATATTTTTTAGTATTTTTATTAATACAATCATTGTTATTATCATTACTATTCTCTCTTAACAACATCATTAAGGATGTCTTGTCTCCATACTTTTTATACATATATAAAACATTATGAATGATATTGTGTATTTTTCAATAATTCACTTTGATTCTTAAAATTTCATGTTAGATGATTTTATCCTGATTAAAAATTAATTAATTTAGATTTCTTAGCAAATGGTTGAATTTGAAGAATAAAGACCGAAATTAAACAGGTATTAAATATAGGTGGCGTTCTAGAAGTTTCGGGAAATATATATTTTGATACTTGAACTTAAAAAATAATGTATATTATATAATTTTAGTAATTAAATATTTTTTTCAATTCGATTTTAGTATAAAAAATTATTTTTAATATTTTTTAGTTCTTAATTGAAAAACAAAGGAGAAAGGTAGCTAATTCTCACAAAATTATTTGAGTGCCACCATTTAAAACACCATAGTAAGCTGCAGTTGGGCGTGTCTGTTTGAGAGTATGGTTACGATTGTTTGTTAAAGTGATTTCACTTAAAAATATATCAAAATAATATTTTTTTTATTTTTTAAAAATTATTTTTGACATCAGTGCATCAAAATAATCTAAAAACATTAAAAAATAATTTTTAAAAAAATAATTTTATTTAAAACAAACCTTTTTAAAATATAAAAACAACTAGAATCCAACTAATCTGAAACTAGAACCACTTGTTTGGTTTTCGGGTTTGATAAGTTCAGCATGCAAAGCTCGTTGTTAATCGCTGGACTGGTTTTCAGTTGCAGAACTGATCCCGACCCCAGCCAGGGTCAAGGCTAATTGTCATCTGGTCTAATCCTTGAGGGACCCCATTCACGAACTGATGGTCCATGACTGTATGTCCTAGCTGTAGGTACATCATGATTGTGTTTCCCCTCATATGTGGGTTATAAACTTATAACTGCTTTTGGATCATCTTGAATTGCAAAGTAATGTTGTTCACATCGCGTGGTAAATTTGTATTTAATATGTAAAATTAAATTAAAAAATTTTAAATTAGTAAAATCAAGTTAAATTTGGTAAAATGGATCAAAATCAATCATACTCAATAAAATGTTGAACCTGTATTTCTAAAAATTTTGAATTTTTTTATTTTAAATTAATATTTTTTAGTGTTTTTGGATCGTTTTAATGCGTTGATATAAAAAATAATTTTTAAAAAATAAAAAAATTATTATTTTGATGTATTTTTGAGTGAAAAACACTTTAAAAAATAATCGCAATCACACTTCCAAATACACACAAATCATCTACTTCTGATTGCCCGAGTTCATTGCCCGAGTTCCACACCGTCTCTATGTGCAGTGAATAATTCACTTTGTAGCCGAACTGTGCAAAGTGGATTTTTCTTTGCATAGTTCGGCTGAATCCATTGATAATGGCCGGACCGGGTTCAGTCTGAATCTAAATATATTGGACCGGATCCAGTCCAGTAAAAAAACTAATTTTTTTTTTAAATTTTAATTGTGTTTTATTTGAAAAACCAGTGTTTAATATTATTTAATGACACTGCATAAATTAGAAGGAGATCGCATGATAGCATAGCATTTACTGAATTTGATCGTGATCTTAATTTTGTTCCTAATGATATTTTACCTGATTTTGTTGCACACTAAAAAACCCATAGAAACTCTAGTCCTTGTCGGATGAATTTATATAAAGTATTATTTATTTTATGATGTAATAGTAGTAGTTAAATCTATAATATTTAAATTAAAAATCATCAATATTAATATATATTAGTTATTTTATAACCTCAATTTGAAAAACATTCATAACCAAATATATTAAATTTTTTTTTGTTCAACCTCAATTTCAATCACAGTTTTAACCAAACATATATAAATATCAAACCAATCTCAACCAAAAATATTTTTTAAAAAACAACTTTTTTTAAACCACAACTTGTATGTGTGTTTGGTATTGTGGTAGCTTTTGTGGTTGTGGTTCAAAAAAAGTTGTTTTTTAAAAAGTGCTTTTAGTTGAGGTTAATTTGATATTTATATATGTTTTGTTAAAACTGTAGTTAAAATTGAGATTGAACAAAAAATAGTTTAATTTGTTTGGTTAAGAATGCTTTTCAAATTGAGATTATAAAATAAGTATATATATATATATATATATTAATGGTTTTAAATTTAAATATTGTAAATTTAAGTACTACTATTACATCATGAAATAAATAATATTTTATATAAAATATTTTTTATTATTCCATTAAACTATCTATAATTCCATTACGTACAAAATTCATCCGACAAAAACTACAGTTTCTATGATTTTTTGAACGTGCAATAAAATTAGATAAAATATTATCATGAATAAAATTGAGATTACAATATGAGTAAATTTAATTCACTCTAAACTAGTTTTTTTTTTAAAAAAAAATTATTGTTCACATTTACGTGAACAGTACAAGTAAAATTGAACATTCACATAAACAGTACGAGTAAAATTAATTCATTACACAGCTTTTTCAAAAACAAAAAACAGTGCAAGTAAAGAAAAGCAGCAGAGAGCTGCTTTGATTTTTCCTGCATTTTAAATGAAATATGTAGTAGGTCTATCAAAATTTAACTGTATTTTTATTTTTACCAAAAAATACCGTGGTTGCTTTAAACGTAGAAAGAAACGGACATAAATTTCTTTACTGCTATTCCTTTCCGTTTTGCTCCTGTTTGGTTACATAAATAACAATTTCTTCTCTGTTAATTCTTCTCCTAAATTTGAATACACAACAGTTTTCTCAGTTCCAATCGTTGAGTTACAAACAAAAGCAATATCAATCAGTACCAGCTCTGATCATCATCACGATGATCCAATCCTCACCGTTCACAATTCTGCTGCTCCATCTAACAACACCACTGTACTCACTGTAACTGTAAGTAACTCAACTCTCTCTCTCTCTCGCTCTCTCTCTCTCTTCTCTTAACTGATCTTGATTGATTGCATGCATATGCAATTTTCCAAGGCAACACGAGTTTTTAGGCAACACGAGGGGCTCCATATTCAATTTTCCAAGGCAACACGAGTTTTTAGGCAAGCGTATACCATTCGATGAAGACCCAGTTTATTTTTTAATTTTAAAAATTTAAATTTATTTTATTTTTTATTTTAAATTAATATTTTTTTATTTTCACATCATTTTAATATATTAATATCAAAAATAATTTTTAAAAAATTAAAAATATTATTTTAATACATTTCAATATAAAATATACTTTAAAAAACTTATATCATACCCTCGACATCTCCTAGCTTGATAAAAAATGAAACGAAACGAAACGAAAGATTAAAAGATGAGAGGGGGGGGGGGGGGGGGGGGGGGGGGGTTCCATCAATATTATCAGCAACCGAAATAACATTATATTAATATATGCAATCAGTACAAGTGAAAGCAATAGACACCGTAGACCGATCGGGGTTTGCATGGTACTGATTGCCGAGTTACAGCTGCTCGAGAGTAATTAAAATATGAGAAAAGTTTATTCTTAAACTATATAGTATAACATAATAGCAATAACATATATCACAGTCGAGATTTTTCAAAAATTCAAGGGCACTTGGGCTTGTTGCGGCGGGTGGTCATGTCAGTATAGCACTTGCCACATTTCTCCCTGTTACCGTAAGTCCCCGGCGGCACGCATTTGCATCTGTCACAGCAAGTCATGCAAGCTCTAACACAGAGTCTTTTTCTTGAATGTAACTTACACCTCTGCCCACATAGAGGGGTGCAATCTGCCCATATAGCCACCAAACGTATTAATCTATGATCTTATCCGCATAGCTAAAACAAGGAAAGAGGGCCATGTTAAGTTCATGTTAACTTCTGTAAGTGATAGATATGTTACCCGATCTTGTCCTAACTGGCGGGGGCATTGGTCCAGTAGTGGGTGGCTTCACGGGAGGCACAGGTGTGGGTGCTGGAGATGGTGGCTTGTAGACCGGTGGGGCAGGAGCAGTGGGTGGCTTCACAGGAGGCACAGGTGTGGGGGGGTTGACTGGCGGTGCTGGAGATGGTGGCTTGTAGACCGGTGGGGCGGGAGTAGTGGGTGGCTTCACAGGTGTGGGGGGGTTGACTGGCGGTGCTGGAGATGGTGGCTTGTAGACCGGTGGGGCGGGAGTAGTGGGTGGCTTCACAGGTGTGGGGGGGTTGACTGGCGGTGCTGGAGGTGGTGTCTTAACTGGTGGCGCGGGAGTTGGTGGTTTGTACAATGGTGTGGAAGGAGTGACCACTGGTGGGGCGGGGGTCGGTGACTTGACCTCTGGAGGAGCAGGAGTTGATGCAGGCACCACAGATTTGGAAAAAACAGCCTGCTTCACCAGATTCAAAATTAAATAACGTTCTTCTCTGTACAACTAAATCGGGGATTGTGCTAGGATTAGTTTTTTTTTTTTTCCCCTTAACAAATGAATTGATTATTTTTGTTTCTTTTGCTAAAAAGGAGCAAATTAAATTCTTTAAAAAAGGAATTGGTGGAAAAGAGCATTTTTTTGAAAATTAATTACCTTCTCCTTGAAGTCTTCATTCATGTATGAAGCCTACAACATCAATCAAAGAACTAAAATTTTAGTAACCTAGTCAAGTAAATGTAACTAGCTGTACGAGTGAGTGAGAGACCGACACAGAGGAAGGAAGTGAAGGTCATACCTTTGCAGTAACTAAAACAAAAGCAACCACCATAAGACAAACAGCTTTGAAAGCCATTGTCAGGACCAGAGGTGAAGCAGCAACAAAGAAGTGAAAGATCTAACTACTTGGCCACATTCAAGGAGAAGCAACAGTACTGTGTGTATAAATAGAGCTGAGCATTGGAAATTGATGCATTTATTGATTCGTAACTTGTATGGTATCGTGCTAATTATTTTTAAAAGTATTTAAAAACATTAAAATAATTTTAAAATACAAATACAAACAGCTCAGCAGAACTCTTTAACATCACTTAGTGCTAGCAGCTCCAGCAGTACAAAATCTGACTTTAGCGTTGGGCCCACTTGGCCGCAGTAATAAAAGATATCTATCAGAGATATCACCCGTGTCGGTGGGAGCCCATGATTTTTACAATTAGCGAGGCACGAGGTCTGTTCTTCGAAACTAGGAAACAAATCTACAATGGGTTTTGCCCACTATTTGTTCCAATCCCTCTTATTTTTTCGTGTCTAACCTTCTATCCTTTTATTTACTGATTGGGTTTTTCGTATAACATTTCATGTGCATTCAGTATTAAAAAAAATGTTTTATAAGATATATAAATAAAAGTATGTTAGCATATATCTAATATTATAAGGTAAATGATGTATATATATAATAACCCACTATCATGACTTTTGGTCATTTTAGCATAGGATTTACATGAATCTTGCATAAATATTATTCTTAGGCTTCGTTCGTTATGGTGTGCTATGTGACTGGGAATGCTTTTAGGGTAATTACAACTTAAAAATTGTTTGGTTTTCATTATTTAAACCTACTTTTCATTTAAATTTCCGTAAAAAACTAGTTTTTTAAAGTGCAACAATAAAAGATATATACCAAACATGTACTTAACAAAATAGGGTTTAATGGGTTTAGAAATGATAATTTTATCCAAACAAAATAGATACCGTTTTGTCCTAACCAAAGATGTTGAGTGTGTTTGGTATTGTGATAGCTGTTGTTGTTGTGATTTTAAAAAAGTTATTTTATAAAAAGTGCTTTTGGTTGAGGCTGATTTGATATTTATGTATATTTGGTTAAAACTGTGGTTGAAATTGAGGTTGAACAAAAAGTTGTTTAATGTGTTTGGTTAATAATGCTTTTGAAATTGAGGTTATAAAATAATTGAAAAAATATATATTAATATTGATGGTTTTTAATTTAAATATTGTTATTATATCATGAAATAAATTAAATATTGAATATGTTAAACACTAGTTTTTCGAATAAAACACAATTAAAAAATTAAAAATAATTTTTATTTTTTATTTTACTGGATCGGACCTGGTTCAATGCATGTAGAGCTTTGGACCGAACCCGGTCCGGCCGAAATTGGTCCGACCGGAACAGTGTGAACAGTGCAATTAACATGAAAAGTGTAACATGTAACTGTTCATGCTAACTGCACTCTTCACCGAACAGTGCAATTAACATGAAAATTGTGTAAAAAGCAGGTAAGATTCACTCGCACTGTTCACTTTAATGAACAGTGCGAGTGAAAAAGCAACACATAGCTGCTTCCATTTTCTTGTGTTTCAAACGCAATATGTAGTGGGCCCCATCAAGATTTAACTGTGTTTTTGTGTTTACCAAACAATTATTTGGCTGTGGTTGCTTCAAACGCAGAAGCAACCACGCAAACAAACGGACTCAACATGCTAGGTTTCGATTTGGGTATGAATATCCGACCTAAACTCAAAAACAATATGCATAGATAGCTTTAAAATTTGAATACACACGCACCATTTTGTGCCTAAAACACTTTTTATGCTCTCTCCAGCAGCATCTCTCTTTACTCTCTTCTCTACAACTTTACTCTCTCCTTTGGCAGCTTTGTTAATTGGGTATGTTTGTGATGTTCAATTTGTTAGGAGTTAAAATCAGCAAGCATAAGCTAAGGTTTAATTGATTGTCCACAACACGTTTGGTTTTTCTTATTAATTTAGATGAGTAGAGGAGTTTGATATTTTTTTCTAATCAATTTGAAGTTCAATTCTTTCTATTGGTTTGATTATCTTTATTATTTTTAATTTTGATGTTCGTTCTTCACTTCACAACTTCTTCTTTTTCCTAATCATAACTACTTTTTTTCTTCTGGGGTTCGGGTTTTGAATTGGATAAAGTGTTATTGAAAAAAAAATCATATATAACATCTATAAAGAAATTAACTATGATAAGAAAAAAAAACAATAAGTAGCATAAAACTATGAATGAATTGCAAAATAAATTATGTCTACAGGGTTAACCACCATTTCAAACTACTGGATGGTCTATTTATATAGTTATGAAGATAGAGTTTTATGTAAACATAAAATCATAGTCCTTTATAAAACACATAAATGCAACATAAATAATAAATTTAAAATTTTTTATGTGACTCAATGATCATATTAGATAATTTTGGGTTGTTTAAAATTTATAAGAAGATTACTTTAAGACCAATTCTTCTTTTTAGGGTTTGCTTAATTTTTCAAGGATGGGTTGTAATAAACTACAAGTCATCTAATTATTTGATCTTTAATAGTAATTCATATGAATCACTAAATCAAAAATATTATAAACCTTTTTAGAAGAGAGGGATTGTTAGCCTTAAGTGTTAGCTTTTTATTTTCTTTATTATGCCTATCTATATAGATGAATTTAATGTATAAAGTGTCTCTCTAGTCTTCTAGTTAGAGAAATATGAAATATATCATTCTATTTATTAGAAAAACCTTACAACCATATTAATAGTAAAATATCACTTTGCCCCCTTAAAAAACATGACATATATTATTTCATGATAGTTATTAGAAATTTATGCAATCAAATCCCTACTTGATTTTTCTATGTCTTAGATTGCAACTCCCTACATTAATTACCTTTTATTCCTCAGTTTTGAAAACTTATTTATAATTAAGTCCCATTTGATTAGTTGTTCCAGTTTAATTTTTTACCAATAGTTTTTAATGTGTGTGACATATTTGGTTCCTAACATGTCAGCCAAATATAAATAATAATTCTAATCAAAATAGAATTAAATAAATTAAATAATTTAACTTGTTATCAATTCAACAAATTAAATTGATATATATTTGAAGATCAAATGCACTGTTTAGCAATGTGTTATGATTCCTCAAATATTATGACAATCATATGTGGTTTAACTTAACCTTTTAATAATAGGTTTTTCACTGTAACTGTTATCTATTCATCAATATTATTCTAATTTGGACATTTCAGCATGTAGTATATTTGTTCTTAACACTATAGTCATCAAATTTTTTTAATAAGATTTGAAATATTTTTCAACTCTCATTCCACCATGTACAAGGATTTCACAATCAATATTATTCGAGGACAAATGAAGCATTTTTCCTAGTTTACCTAGGATGATGAATCCACTATTAATCACTCAAATATCTTAATATAGTTCAAGTTATACCTAATTTCTGTTTATTTGATACATTTGATTAAGTCAACATGTAGTAAGGATCAAAATATAATATTTTCTATATAAGACAAATTAGTCATCTTAAGTCTAAACATCACTTATACAACTATCACGTGAGTCTTTGTATAGACATAAGTTATATTTTCATATAGAATCCTTATGCGAGTTGATTTAGTGTGCTTATCATTTAACAAGCTTTTAATATTAATTTTAAGTATTCCTTATACCTCAGCTTATAAGAACAATTATTTTTTTTTCATAAAAAAAGAACATAATATGTACTAGTATCAATAGCACTAATTAATGTCCCTTATAAAAGAACACCGACTAAGAATATTTAAGAACAACGCTTTAATAAAATAGAAATCCTCATAATTATAATCACTTAATAATTTTCTCAACAAAGTATTTTTGTCATAAAAACTTTATCTTTAATCTAAACTCGTTAGTCAAGTATAAATAAATATTAAAGATACAAAATGCCTTTATTAATAAAATATATATTTTGCATGAACAAAATTAGTGTCATGTGTAATTAAATGATTAGCTACATGACATATACACTAAAAATCTTTCATTTACATCAAAGCCAATCGGTCATGTATTTAATATCATATCACTCTCTATATGACAATCAAGCTTATGACGGGACAATGCCTTAATGAGAGGATTTGTAAGATTTTTTTCAATTGGTATTTATTCTATCTTTATATCTTTTCTTTATGAATTTTTTAATCAAACAGAATCATTTAAGTACATGTTTGGATTGATGAAGAGACCTTACTTCCTTAGCTTGTGTAATGAGTCCATTTTTATCATAGTACATGACTATTAAATCAACAATGTTAGGAATGTACTTAGTTTCAGTTGTAGAATTTGTTGTAGTTTTTTATTTAAAACTCTTCCGACCCATATCATCATCATTCATACTAAGAATTATTGTCATCAATATCTAATTAAAACTAGTATCTGAATAACCATGAATTACTAGTTGGTCTCCTTCATAGACTATAAAGACATTTTTAATTATTCTTAAGCACTTAAAATATTTTTAACTATATTTTAGTGACCTTTACTTGGATAAGATTAGTACCTACTCATTTTGCTCATAGTATAAGATACATATATTGTAAATAGCATCATATATATGATAAATCTTATAAAAGATTCATAAGAAATCATTTTTATTAATTTGTTTTTCAAGTCACAAATCCTTGAAAAGATGTATCTTATGTGAAATAGGAAAGTCTATCTTAAATTCTTCAATGTTAATCAGTTTTGGCATCTTATTTATATATATGGACTGAGATAATATAAACAACCGTCTAATTCTATTTTTATAGATCTTTATTCCTAATATACAAGTTTTTTTTTCCATATCGTTCATGGAGAAATTTTTGGACAATTAAATTTTTACTGATTAAAGTAAAGATATGTCATTTTCTATCAATAATAAATCATCTATATATAACATTAAAAAAATGACTCATCTTTTGCCAACCTTTTAATAAATACAAGATTCATCCATATTTTATGTGAAATAAAATTGTTTAATTATCTCTTCAAAAAAATATTCTAACTCCTTGAAGTTTGTTTAAATTCATTTATAGATTTTTATAGCTTGAGTACTTTATTGGCAAATTATTTGAATTCAAAACCTTCAGGTTGTGTCAAATACACATATTCATAAGAATTCTCATCCAGGAAAGTAGTTTTGACATCAATTTGTTAAATTTTATAATCATGATATGCAACTATAGTAAACAAAATCTTTATAGATTTTATCATAACTATTAACGACAAAGTTTCATTAAAGTTAACCTTTTGTGTTTGTTTGTAGCTTTTGGAAGCTAGTGTGGCTTTATACATTTGTATATTATAATCCATGTCAATCTTTCTTTTAAAGATCCACTTGCATCCAATGAGTTTTATCCCAACAAGTGAATCAACCAAGGTCCATACCTAGTTTGTGTATATAGAATCCATCTTAAATTTCATGACCCCAAGCCATTTTATGAAATCAACATTAAATTGCTTTCATATAGTTGATAGGTTCATCACTTATGAGCAACTCATCAATTATAGCTTCTATAAGAAATTCGTATCTTATTGGTACATAAGGTGTCCTACAAGATCCATGAAATTGTTGTGTTCCTTGAACTTCAATCAAAACATCAAATGTTATAGCATTGGGCTTGCATTCTATTTGCATATAAGTTTATGTTTCTTGAACTTCTTCAAATTCTATTTTTCTTTTACTGCTTTTTTTAAGGATGAATTCTTTCTCTTAGAACATAGCATGTTTTGAGACATACACCTTTTGCTTAATAAAAAGGTAGAAATAATATCCAATAATTATTTTTTTATATATCTCATAAACTTATATTTAGTTAGTTTAGCCTTTAGATTTTTAGATAGGGTTACATTCCCACAAGTTTCATCTCTTACCTTTGAATTTCTTGTATGAAGTAATGTTAATAGATTTTGTTTGAACTCTATTTAAAAGGTAAGTAGTAGTTCGTAGGTTATGGTCCTAGAAAGAATATAGAAGGATTACAAAGCTTATCATAGACCATACCATATACAACAAGTTATGATTTCTTCTTCTAGAAACTCTATTTTATTGTGATATTCTAGGAGATGTCTATTATGAGAGAATTTTATTCTCTTTTAAATAATTTTAAAATTCTTGGCTTAAATATTTATCATCTCGATCTAATCAAATTATCTTGATACTCTTTTAATTTGTTTTTTAATTTTATTTTTGAATTCTTTGATTCTTTGAAATGACTTAAATTTATGTTTAATCAAATATACATAATCATATATAGAATGATCATCAATAAATATAATGAAATATGCATATCCACATATGATATGAATCATCATTGGTCCATAGACATATGCATATATAAGACCTAAAAATTAATTTTATCTTTCACTCTTTCCAATAAATAATGTTTTGTTCATCTTACCTAATAAACAAGCTTCATAAGTTTTATAATCAAAATATCATTATTTATATATCTTAGTGATTCTTGTTTTATTTATATGACTTAATTTATGATGCTATAAATATGATAAGTATAAATTATCTAATTTATTCTTCTTTCTATTTTATATAGAACATGTTCATTACAAATTATTTGTATAAATAAAAAATCTATTATTATTATTATAATATGAACAATATTTGCTCTTAGTAATAAATTTAAATCCATTCAAAGCTAAGAAAGAAATGTATATAGTATTTCTATAAAGTACACATTATGTAGTTAAAAAAAATAATGCTCATTATAAATTTAAATAAAAATAATGATTTTTTATTGTTTCAAATATTATAAGTTTTATGTTAATACACATCAATATCAAAATAAATTTTTCTATATTTTATTTTATCTCTCATCTCTCATGAACTAAACAAATATAAAAATATTCATGGTCTTATTTTTTCTCATCTTTTTTGTCACAATAGATTTTATTTGTCGAAACAATAACTAAATACTATTTAAAAAATATAAAAATAAAACAAACCATTAAACCTAAAATTCCCATACAATAGAGGAGCATCTCATCTATACGAGATATATATTTAAAAGATTTAATTTTTAATTGATGTACAAACGTATCTGATCAATATCCAAATTGAATAAAAAGAATTTAGTAGGATTCTCAACAGCCTTTTCACATGTGACTTCACGTGCCGTGCCATGCTCGAACATTAGTCAAACGGATCTGAGCTGTTAGATCCAGTAAGATACGTCCCACTGTCCCAGACACGTGTATTGATAATATCAATAACTTTTTGTTTTTTCCGACAAGAAGGACACCATCACCATGGATATCTGTAAGATTAAGATGACGTTTATTTTTGTATTTTAAAATAATTTTTTTTAATCTTTTTTTTTAAATTTCAGAAATATTAATATAAAAAAATAATTTTAATATATTTTTAAACAAAAACGCTATAAAAAAACAACATAACAGTTATCACAGTTTTAAGTGTATTTTTTTACCCGTCAAATATGAAGGATGGATCTTCTAGTAAATTCCAGCACACAACGAATAGGTAAAATATTGACAACGTTGTATTGAATTACGGGAAACCGTTTATGCATGGTGAGATGGGAAAAGCTTGCTGATTCGACGGACTATCTAAAAGAGGCGTGGATTAGTAGCCATTGAGTTAATTTATAGATTATTGAATTAATTCATATTAATTATTTTTATAAAAAAACTTTGTATTATATTTTAAAAAAATATATTTTTTGAAGTTGATCTTATCAAATTTAAATTAATTTTAATTAAGTTAAATAAATTATTAAAAACCTAACTTAACCAACTAAATTTTATCAAATAAATATATTTTTTTAAAACTCTTAAAACAAGTTTTCTATATGCCTGCTTGTTTTTACATTTTAAAAATACTTCTTGAAAAAATATTTTTTTCTTTAATTTTATTATATGTTTTTAGATTGATTTGATAAGTTGATGTTAAAAATAAATTTTAAAAAATAAAAAAATATTATTTTAAAAAATTTTCAAGCAAAAAAATATTTTAAAAAAACACCACTAACATAATACCAATATCACTATACGTTTACAAGATCAAACCTAAGTTTAATAATACAAGGAAAAGCATCTCAATGGCCTTTCTGTTTTTCTATAAGCAATGTGCCCTTCATCTTAAGGGTCTATTTGGGAAAATCGCATTCTCTCAATTTTTAAAAATATTTTATTAAAATATTTTTAAATCATTTTGATGTGCTAATATAAAAAATAATTTTAAAAAATAAAAAATATTTTAATATATTTTTAACAAAAAATACTTTAAACCACAACTACTGTCACAAATCCTAAATACACAACAAACTAGAAGTGAGCAAAAAAACCGATTAAATCGAGAAAACCGGAAAACAATAACCGAAAAAACTAAACCTAAAAAAAACCGAATTAACCTATGAAAAAATCACAAAAAAGTTCCGGTTCGATTCGGTTTTCAAAGTCTAAAACCGATTGAACCGAACCAAATCGAACTGGTTCAACCAAGCCAGCACTTAAAAAAAAAGTATAAATAAGATGTTTTTTCTAACCCTAAACCTAAAGTAGCATTCCCTAAAAACAAAATCAGTCGCCTCTCTTTGCTCTCTGCATCTATTCTTCTCTAGATTTTAATAATCTTAACCAGGAAACCCCCCTCTCTGCATCTCTCCTTCTCTAGATCTTAATTCTTAATAATCTTAACCAGGAAACCCCCCCGGCTCTCTCCTTTTCTAGATCTTAATTCTTAACTATTAAATGGAATACTCCAAGCACAACAAGGCAATCCTCTACAATCTACATTCAAAAGCTTGTGCCATGGCTGATGTGTTAAGAAACTCAATTTATGGCATTATGTCTGCACCAAAACAAGTCTTCTTGATAAGGATTGGGTTGTTAAAAGCAAACCCTGAACCTAGGAGTTGCTTGTACAGAAACTGCATCATTTATTAGATTTTCAAGCTAGCGAATCGAACTGACCGGTTTGGAAAGGAAAAAAACCGAACCGAACTGAAATTGATCGGTTTAAACTGGTTTTCGATTTAGTTCGGTTCAAAAATTTTAAAAATAATAATTTTGATTTAATTTTTTATTTTTATCCAGAATCATATCTAACTGAAATTGCTCAGCCCTACAACAAACTTTCAAAGAAGCTAAGTAAAAGCGAAGTCTGACAATACGGGAGAAGGTGAAAAAGAAATATTTATTAAAGTTTTTAGGGCTCTACTATTTTGAATTTTAATGAAATCCAACATCATTTTAATTTGTTATTCTAACACTCATATCGTATTTCAATCTATCGCTTTCGTCCAAGTCATTTAACAATTCAAATATTTGACAAAATCTTATTTTATTTATGTTGAGTTTAATTAGTTAACGAAAATTCTTAATCTATTATTTCCTTCAACTTTTAAATAATTGGTTGTAGATAAAAGCTATCCTACATCTTTGGAAGCCCCCTCCCTCCCCCGCCCTGTGTTTATATACATTATTAGACATTTAAAAACTCTAACGACATTGTTGAAGTTTTAAAACTCCTTAAATTTTTTTAAACTTTTATATTTTTGAGAAATATTAATTTCTTTTTATTCCTTAAACATTTAAAAATGATTTATATTTTTGAAAAAGAGATTAAGTTTGTCTTTCTCAAAAGTTTTAATTGTTAGTCAACTCACAATTTAATGCAATTGAATATAATTGAATTGAATAAATTTTGTAAACATAAGATAAAATTTGACCAAATATTATTTACAAAAGCTTTTTTTTTTAAAAAAAATTAATACCAACACAATCGATTTTAAAGGTTTTTCCAACATCTTTCCAATAACAATCTTTTTTATATATATAGAACACAGGAATTTCCCCTTCTTTTAATCTATTGTTTTAACTCAAAAGAATAATAATTTCGTGTAAATAATATTAATATTTGTATATTTTAGGGTTTTGCAAATATAAATAGGTTTGTTTGATATTTATAAATAAATTTAATTAGGGTTGTTGCAAATGTATCTATTATATTTCCTCATCTATCCTTTTAAATGCTTTCACTTATAACTAATTTATCAAAAATATATCGGATGTGAGATATTTACTATAGCACTAGATAGAGTTTAATGTGGATTAAAATATTAAACTAATAATTTCACTCTTTATTAAATCGGCCAAGAAAAAATATGACTGATGGTATCTAGGGATTTTTTGAAATATCACATTTTTCACAGTAAATTTACTAAATTGCCCTCATTTTCAAAATTAATGAAGTTTTTTTGTGAAATTTTTGTATTTTCATTTGAGTTTTTTTTATAATCAAATGGATAGAGGGGTAAATTTGTCTTTATAGTAATTAAAAAATATTGAAAATTCAGAGCACATTAGATATACTAAATTACCCCAATCTTATAATTAATTTGGTTTTATTAAGTGGGCATTTTTGTATTTCCATCTAGATTTTATCGTTATAACTAAATAGGTAAAATGGTAAATTGATCTTTATCTTAATTAAAAAAAATCAAACCTATCAACCGTGTTCACTGCATGTGGAAGCGCGTGAAAGGTCCAATAGAGTTTCGAAGGTGCTGTAGTGTTATCCGATGGTCAAAACTTTTCCTCCACCTTGTCAGTTGATTGACTGCAATGTCCTCTTCCTTCTCAATTAGCGCGTGTTAAGATGTGATGGATGAATTATCACTTGAGATGTTTTTTTTTTTCTCTCTTTTTTTTCTCTCCTCCCTCAAGATTCACACTTGACATTGAAAATCTGAGGGTAGTCTTCTTGGTTGGGAATATTTGAGTATTAGTCCTCATTGTTTTGAATTTTTAAATTTGTGTCCTTGGCTCTTTTGTAAGTATTTTATTATTTTTCAATTGCATCCTTAAATATAAATTTTTCATTTTTTGATATTTAAAATTAGGTCCTTTTTCTTCATTTTTTTCCTTGCCTGTTTTGTGAACTTTTAATTATTTTCAATTTCATCCTTAATCAAAATTTTAAATTTGTTATTTTTTTTTGGATTTGATCCTCATTCTCTTGGTGATTTCTTCTTTAATTCTTTTGTAGAATTGATTTTTCTTTTTAATTTTGCCTTTTAATCCAAAATTATACATCCTTTATTTTTTTTTTTCATATTTGATCCCTATTATTTTAGTTGCTATTTTTTTTTGGATCATTCTTTTTTATTGATTTTTCTTCAATCTCAGCCTTTGACATTTAATTTATTGAAATTTGGGTTTCGTGGTTTTTCCAGGTTTGGTGCTTTAAATCTAACAACATAGATCACGAGTTCACATCGTTTGTTTTTTACTTATTCTCTCTTTTTTTATCTCATTACTCGACATTTTTTTTTTTTAAAATAGGCTTCATGGTTTTTTATAGGAATATCCCAATCTTATGACCTGACCCGTGGGTTTGTTAGGTTAACCCTGGTGGGCTAACACCTTTTTTTGGCTTTTAATTATTGTTTTTGTGTGATTGATTTTTTTTATTTCATCATTTAATATTTGATATGTTGAAAATTGACCTTCATGGTTTTTTTTATATTTGGTACTTCCGATCAAATAGCTTGGGACACATGTTTTATAGGCTAATAAGGGTTGGAATCAATTGTTTTGGACTTATTTTTTCCTATCTAATAATTCAACATTGGTTTTTTTTTTTTTTTAAAGATTGGGTTTTATGAAAAATTTTTATTTTTTTTGGATTATTCTTATCTCATAACCAGATCCGTGGATTATGCGGTTTAACCTGGGGAGCTCGAACCTTTTTAATTGTTTTTCCATGTCATTAGTGTCATGCCATGCTAATTTGTCATATTATCACTTAATATCCATGTTATAATTATCACCTCAAAAATATTTCCATATCATACAATTTAAATCTCACTTGATTGTTATAGTTTTAAGAGTCCACACATCCATTTGAAAAAAAAAATATTGACAGATTTAATTGTAAAAATTCTTATACACACACTTCTTATGTTATCATCTCCTAAGAAATATTTGGATATATAATGACATGACAACCAAGATACAAAATGCTTTTTGGGTTCATATTAATAGGAAAAATGGTGTTAGGTGTTACATCGTTGTAGAAATTAAAGATATAACAGATATAGATATTGAGTTTATCAATTTTGATATGAAAAATATTTGTAAGATGTTAGCTCACTTTGTTCACTATAGAGATGCAATTTATTATATGGGGCCTCGTGTATTTGGAATTGTGTTTTTGTTGAAAAATGCTAAGCATGTCATTAAAATGATAGAAATGCAGAGGGCTTATAAGTTGACTATTATAAAGATATTTGTTGAGTACAATTTAGAAACTCATAGCTCAGAACGTATTGAAGAAGGATTTGTTGGATTGAATGCAAATAATGGCATTGCACCACCAAAAAAAATAGAACATGAATCATATAAGGTAATTGATGGTTATGGTGGATGTTAATAGTGATGTGTTGTTGAGATTAAAGTTAGTTGTAATGAAGTATAACAACACTTTATAGATAATGAAGATGATGACACCAAAGGCTTCGAGGTTAATGAACCTGTACAAAATACTTTTATGGATGGTGAAGTACCTGACTATAGAGATATTAGAGATTTTAAGATTGGTTATACCCTTTCAACTTGTTTTATTGCATCCTAACCATTTATTTATCATATCAGAATTGCAAAACCACTATCTTTCTATTTTTTATATGGAACTCTTTCTTCAAGAAAGATGTTTGTTCTTTCTTCCACTATATCTTTAACTAAAAATGTTTTTTCTTTTTCATCATCATCATTTATAAGGTTGTTTTCTTCCTTGATTTATATGTCATCATTCATGAAGAAATAAGATGAAGCTAATTTAGACTCTTAAAGGGTGGTTTGTCTTGTTAATAGGAGTATAGTATTATTTTTAAGTTTGTTGCATTATTTAGTTGCTAACCCTCTTACAATGAGTTGTAGTTTTTTTTTCTTAATTAGGGTGACTTCTCGATTCTTCTGGTAGTAATTTTCCTTTTTTATTCCTCTTGATTAATTAGGGCTATTTTATGATCTTCTTGCTTAGATGACATGGCTTTAAGTCATTGTTTTATTGCTCATTTTCTTTTTTCTTTTTTCTTATTCTCTAGCTATTGGTTTAGTACGTTGGATAACTTTATCCTATCTATGCTTTAGGTTGATATTTGACTTGCATGGTTAGACTTTACTTTCACTTTTTTAGCTTGTTATCAATCACTTTATTCAGATTTTCTTACCATCTTTCTGATGGTCTCTACACACACACACACACACACACACACACACACACACACACACACACACACACACACCTCTTAAGCTGTTCAAGATCTAAAATGACCTTTTTAGTGGATGAAGATGATGTTTGGATTATATTCGTTCTTGCCCTTTCATTCAAGGTTTTTTTTTTTTAGAATTAGTCAGTTCTTAGTATAAATCGATTATTGCATGGTATTATTAGCTATTATAGAGAAAGATTAGGCTAAATTTTGTCTAATATTAATCATGTGTGTGGATGATCTTTAACACCACATGTTAACAATTTGGTAGGTTATTGTCACTATTGATTATTGACCAAAGAACTAGTATTATCTAATCCTAAAACATGTTCTCTTGGTATGGTATATGGTCTAACTTCATCCTTCCATACCTGTTTGTTCGATATTGCATCCTTATTAATTGGATTTTGGTTAGTTATCCTTATTACCACTTTCTTTCCACATACATGAGATGCTAGCAATTGCTTCCTAATTTGCCATCCTTATCATTAAGTTTGGATCACTTTTGTTATGGTTAATGCTTATGCCATTTATTATCAATAAGACTTTTAGGCCTAAAGGTCTTAAACTTTCATTACTCAATCTTTTCAACTTTTCCTCAAAAGTCTTCTCTTTTAGGTAGAATTGTATAATAAGTGGGAAACCTGTACACTTCATATAGAGGTTTTTTTTTATGATTTTCTTGTTCATTTTTTTTGCCTTATTAATGTTCGATATACCTCTTATTATAACAATATTAGTGTTACATCCTTTGTTTTGGTTGATCAAACATGATTTGTTATATTTATCCTTTACCAAAATCTCATTTTTTTAGGAGTAGCTACTACTATAGTTACCTTAAGAAATGAGTTATTATCCACTTTCATCTTCTTGTCCAAAAATTAAATACAATCGTCTTTCAAAACCTTCTAAATTTGATTTCTAAAGATGATACAATTGTTAGTAGCATATGACTATTAGCGATGCCACTTACAATATTTATACGTTTTTGTTTGCTTAGTTGTAGGGATTGCATGATTTCCCAAGAGTTTGATTTGTCATCTCCACATCAATTGGTCAGATATCACTTTGACTTTCTTGATGTTAAATGAGTATTTTTAATTTTATTTGTCACTTTGGTCACTTTTATTTCTTAACCAATAGGCTCGTTAGCGTCTTTAGGTTTTTTTTTTTAATGCAGTGATCTACAATGATTTTTCCTTTTTAAGTTATGTAAATGTTATTAGTTGCTGTTAAACTTCTTTAAACTCCTCACTGGAGTTTAAATTGGTCATTGAATGGGTTATTGTGACCTTGTTTAAGTAACAAACTGGGCATGTTCCTTTGAATAGCCTCTTATATGATCATTTACCTAACATCTTTTCATATTAGGAATCTATAAGGATATAGATATTTGAATACTTGATCTCTATAAATTGTTTTTTGATTTTCCACCACATCCTTTCTAAATTTAACTTAATGCACTCATACACTGTTATGGATGCAATGCACTTGATTTTCAAAATCTTGAATGAAAGCATATCTTTTTATGGACTCCCCTGGATCTTGGACCATCTTAGTTAAGTCAGTCAATGTTACATCTAGTTCAATTCTGTAAAACTCTTGTGAAATAAGTCTCATTTTCTTCCTAACTATTGATGGAGTTTGGTGACAGTATAGAAAACCAATGAAAGGCAATCTTCATTGGTGACAAAACAAATAACCCTTGTTTTATGAAAAGATTAGCAATAGTGTCGCTGCACTAATCAATAAGCTTAGAAATATGTTATTTTATTGATTTATTATCCTTCTTAAAACAATTGTTTGAAGTCAACTACTTTGATTCCTCTAGGAATTGGATGCAACTTGTTAATACATTCAGGATATGGATAATTATATTCAAGTTTGGTAGTATGTTCAATATCTAACCTCATTTCTCTTAAGTGTTGGTCTAATTTAACCCTATTAGTTTTTTTTTCCTTGATGGTTGATTAATAATGAGTCTTTATAGTATAGAAAGATTGAGATTATTATACTGGAAGTTAGCTTATGGGGCACTAAATTGTCCAAGTACATGTTAATTATTACCATGATGGAAGTCAGCTTGTGGGGCATTAAATTGCCCAAGTATAAGTTGATTTGGTTGTAGATAAAGTGGTTAAACCATGTAATTTTCATGAGGTTACTATACATTTATGGGGTAAGTGGTACCTCGTGAGAAATCATGCCCAAATTAGGTTGAGCATGCTCTATTGCATGTTGTATGGGCATGTGATATCCAAGATATTGTTGAGAACTTCCAGACATTCTTATTATAGTCCTTGTTATTGAAGTATATCATAGGATTTTTCCTTAGGAAACTAGCTAAAATGAGTGCTTGATTGACTATGTTTGAGCTTGTTATGGATTTAATTGAGTTAATCGATCATGACTTGTATGACATTGTTGACTACCAT
Organism: Populus trichocarpa; assembly: GCF_000002775.5. Classification (NCBI taxonomy): domain Eukaryota; kingdom Viridiplantae; phylum Streptophyta; class Magnoliopsida; order Malpighiales; family Salicaceae; genus Populus; species Populus trichocarpa. Next base: position 36,285,053 of record NC_037285.2, on the reverse strand, counting down.
AATATTATTATGATAAGTTATGTTAGTTGTATTTTTCATTTCTAGCTGGATAACCCTTAAATCAGCATTAAATAGATATAAGTTCTAATAAAAGAACATGCCTTTAGAAGGAGCCACCACTTGTTGACTAGATTTTGGCCAAATTGGTTGTCACCATTTGATATCATGCCACCAAGTCTCAAAAAAAAAAATCATGAGGCTGTGCAAGAGGTATAAAAACATCATTGTACCCACTAGTAGTTGGTCAATATGATGGGGTTTGGAAAGATTGTAGTATTGTGTACTACATGGGGACTCTATAATTCTATCCAGGTGCAGTTCCTTATTGATGTAGGGATTAGATGATGAAGATCCATCCTATCATAAGCTTGAAGGAGGATGCTTTATCAACCTCTGTGTTTGTAAGTTGTTTCTTAACCATGTTATACTCAATATCTATCAATTTATTATCTTTAATTAATATTAGCATCAAAACATTCCCTATATAAGATTGCTTGGTGATCTCAAGTTTAAAGATCATTTGCATAACTATCACGTGAATCTTTTAATAGACACAAGTGAATTTCCTATATAGAATCATCATGTGAGTCAGTTTAGTGTACATATTACTTAACAATCACCTACATGTTAGTTCAAAGTATTCCAAATATCTTAACTTATAAGAATAACTCAATTCTTTCATAAAAAAATATAATATATATTAATCTGAACAGTTCTAATTAACATTTAATTTTAATAGAGCATCTATTATAACCATTCAAAAACAAAACTTTGATATAATAAAAATTCTCATAATGATAACTATTTTATAATTTCATTTGCAAAATATTTTTTCTCCAGTAATTTTATCTTTACTCTAAACTTATTAATCAAACAAAATAAATCCCTTTAACCACATAGACCATGGTTTGCACTTTCAAATAACTCTTTAGTTTGGAGTATTGGACGAACAAATGGATGTTATGTGTCGAGAGGGACCATGGTTGCACTTTAATAATGTCAAGGCTCTGCTCTGAACCCAAGAAACCAATTCTCCCTCTGCGTTCAATAACCAAGAGATTAACCATGGATCCTACTACTTATATCTTGTTAATCTTGTGTGCTTAAAGTCTTATAGAGCCTTGGTCCATGCACTCGAGTATATTCTCATACCCATGCAAAACAATATAAGAATTTAAGTAATAATATATGTGGGCTGATAAATAAGAAAAGCGTATCAGGCAAAGAAAATATCATGCATGTATGCACTTAATTCTGTGTATATATCATGCATATATACACTTAATTCTGTGTAGTTTGCCTTGCCCCCCTCGCACGCCTTTGCCATTCCATTGACACCATAACTCTCTCTACAACCACACTTCCTCTTAAACATCACACCTGCCCTTTTCCCTATAGATTGTGGTGCTCCCAAGACTAAAATCATGCCCTGTTCAGATTGCAACACACCCCATCCTTTAGCATCGAAAACACCTAGTTATACCACCCTCCACCTATGCTTAAGTCTTCACCCACTACATCACCATCTATCAAGATTGTCTGCTTCTCCTCCTCTGCTCTCCCTATTGCATTCTTGCTCTACTACGCCATCACTCATACACAACGCTGCTCACCGTTCCAACTATGAAAGACTACGTTTCTATAATTGTAAACGTACATGAAGTCCATGAATCCCACAAGGAAAACAAGGCAGCCATGAGCTGATTGAACTTCCTTAAACTGCATGTTATTTCACTAAGAAAATGTAGTGGTGCACTGGACTCGTGTGTTTTTTCGTTTAAATGTAGATGAAGGGAAGAGGCCATAAACTGCAGAAACACTGCTCCATCTGAACATAATCAATTAAGATTATTCTGTTAAACACTGCACAATGGAACCGAAATGAATCCAATAAAGGTCATTCCCAAGAAGGTGCTTGCAGAATTAAAGAGTCTGCAGAAGATACAAATTTCCCTTTCCGTCTGGCTTAAGTAAATTGCATGACCTAAACAAGGGCATCCTCCACATCTTGAAAACTCAGATTCAACGTTTGTAGCTTGAAACCTGAACTCTGTACCAGCTCAACCAAACTAGAAGCCACCCCTGTAGCTTGAACAGTAGTCTGTTTCGTCAACTGAATAAAAGTAACGACAAAAGAACATAACAAAATCAAAGTCATTATCTGCTTCAGATTTAACTATTAATATATCAAAACTGATTCTAGAATTTAAGTACAATTCAATTAATAGACAAAACCCATAAAACAGATCTGGTAAACAATTACGCATTAAAAACACCTTCCATTTATGTAAGGGATCCAAAATAAAAAGTTTGATGATTGCTTTGGAAGATTCCGCATGAAAAAGGTCCACAAGATTAATGAATGTGAGTGAATATCTTTCTAGATGCAGCCATTGCAATCATAACACTGGCAGATGCCCCAAAAGTTCTAACCAAAAGATAAATAATATGCCAATATCTGAAATACACTGCAATTTCTATATGTAAAACACCGTTCATACACACCTCGACACTTGCAATGCCCTCAAGGACTCGAACCTTTAAATCTGTAACACCCTCAGTTCCCTAAACAAGAAAAGTTAAAAGAAAAAAGTTAAGAACAAGCATGACAATAAGTGTGCTCTCTCACCCATAATTTCACACATCCCAACTTGATTCACAGAAAGCGAATCATATAACTAGCTAATAGATATGATCACTGTAGAAACCTACTTGCCTCTAAGAAAATGGATGGGTCCATCCTGATAATTTGCTTACTACTTCATAATAATTCAAGCTTCACACAGAATAACAATAGCATTTCTACACATACCACCCCTTATCTTTTTTACTTTTATTCTTTTTGACAATTTTTAGAAATTCTAGTAGACGCCACCATATACAATGTCAACGGAAAAAGAGTACCAGTCACTTATTCCAAAAAATCAAGACTCAAGGAGGAGATTGTCATTGATTTTCTTTTTAAAAAAAATCCACCACTCATTGTTTGCCCTTTGATCCTTTCATGAGCTAATATGCAAATGCCAGCTTTTAACTCCCCTGTGTACAATAATATCATTGGTCTTGGATAGTATTTCAGCAACCAAACTCAGAACGGGATCCCTTACCCCTTCCTTAATTCCCTCGTACCAAATGTGAGCTGGATTGTAATTCCAGTTTACGTGAGGCAAATGCTAAATGAGTTTACTAACTAAACTAGCTGGCACCAAAATGGATTTCCGTATTGATTCATTTGAAAAACTTGCTTCTCACTTCTTTTAAACAATTTAAGCTTCACACAAGATCAATCTTTATGCATTCCTTCTCGTTGTTCTTTGGTTGTTTGTCAATTCTTAGGAAGGCCAGCTTCAAACTGCCATCATATACAACCCCAACAGAAAGAGAACACAGATAAATTTCTTACATAAGTTCAAGTGTAAGAGGAAAACTCAACATTTTCTTTTCTTTTCTGCTTACATCTTTCCTATATACACGGACTGCCAATGTTTTTCCTTTGATCCTTTAACAAGCCAATTCCACAAACCCAGGATTTCAACTACCAAATTTAAAATGTCAATAATTGGCACAATACATTCAATTAGTATATTTTTTTATGAGCCACTTACCAGTATTTCTGATAAGTTGAATCATTCTGTTGGATATAAACAATTCCTTCCCTACCTACCAACAACCCTCAACTATCTTCATATCACCTTAATCACCTTAACGCATAAAACTTCATCAAGAACCACGTGCATATACAGTTATCAATAGAGGAAAGAACCAGTGCTTTTAGTTTCTCCTTACAAATGATGGCAAATGACTTTCATTCTGTAGATGAACTAAAATAGCATATTTGCATTGTAAACAAATTGATCGTCTCACATCAAACCGAAAGCAGCAACAGGGAAAAAAAGAAGAAGTGGGAGGAGTAAACCATATGTACCTCTAAGGCATTAGTCACTTTAGGAATGGCCGTTTCATTCATTGTTCCCTCTGCCTTGAGATATGGAAAATCAATCATGTCATACATTGAGTGATGCAGGTAAGGTACAAATAATCCTAAAGATAAATACAAATGGAATAGTAATAAAGTGAGTCCCCAACTACATTTCAAGAAACATGGGAACTAATTGGTTAAAAACCCATCCCGTAACTCATTTCAAAACCTAGCACTGACAAAAGAAAATGCAAAATAAGGAGGAAGCATCCATTGCATTCCCTCTCTGGTCTCCATTGCATTGCATTGCATAGATCACACTCTAACTTACTCTGCCTAAGGAAAACTTGTGTGGTTAAACAGCTTTAATTAGAAAAAAGAAAACACAACCACACTATTTGTTTCATTGAATTTGCAGGAAAGAACAAAACTTTCATAAGATGTGTATAAACTTGCCGGTCAAAATGAATATTTCTAATGGGTTCCTAATACATTTATCTACATGTATAAATGAAACGATGAAAGCATCGAGAAAAAAAAAACTAAAATAACAGAAAGAGAAGCAAGATTACCTGGAAATACATGGTGAGAGTGTCAGAGGGAGAGACAGGGACAGACACAGTCTGTTGTTCAGATTGTTCTGGTACATCTTCTTGTTGTTGTTCTTCTTCTGGGATTTGAGTCTCCTCTTCAAGTGACCTTAATCTTCTAAGCCCATGGGAATAGAAATCATTGGCCTTTTTCAGTGCCAAGTGCTTGAAAGAAATGGGAAATCCATGGAAACGGGTTGTGATACGACGGGCGAATGGAGGAGATGGAGTTCTGGTGGCGTTGGGAGTGCAAACTGAGTGTAGAGCTGAGAAAGTTGAGACCGTAGAAGTCATTTTGTAATTCAGATAAGAGATAAAGAGAGACAGAGAGGTTGCTGTTGCTGTTGCTGTTGCTAAGAGGTCCTGTCCTTAGTTTTTTATGCTTCAACTCTCACAACCTATCCATTTCCATATCCCAGCAGCTTTGAAAAGAGAAAAGCTCCCAATTTTTTTTTTTTTTGGTAAGGTTTTTTCTACCCCCATAACTTATAATTTTTTTGTCGCCTTGTTATTAATATGGGGTTTAATTTAATTTAATTTAATTTTACATTTTATCAATTTTTATCTAAATATTTATCCTCTATCATTAAATAAACTATTTGTATAATTGTTTTTTAACTAATTCACTTTAAAATCCATTTGGATTTTCAATTTTTGTTATTTTATTATTTTGTTTATTAAATATTATTAAAATATCTTAATGAATTTTTCTTTGTATTTTTATTTCTTGGTTAAATTTTATATTTATCTTACAATAAATAATGTGAAAACGTTTATTCGAGAATTAGTTAAAAAAAAATATGTATTTTAGTTCTTTTATTTTGAAAATTAGGTGTTATTGTCAAAAAAAATTTATTTTGTTCATCTTTAAACTCCTAATTTGAGGGAAAAAAACAAGAAAAAAAAGAAGTCATTTGTTGTTCATATTCTGACAACAACAAAAACTCATTCTTCATGTCAATGAGTTTTAATTCATTGAGATGTTTTTTTACCCTTCATCTTGCAAAAAAAAAAATCGAGTTGAGATATAAATTGTTTTTGTTTATTTTTGTGTTTTTGAACCAATTTAAAGATGTTTTAAGTTGAGAAATTGGTTTATTGGCATTCTAAAGGTGTTTTATAAGCCTTTTTTGGTGATGAAAAATGAATTTTTTGAATCTTAAAATTCAGATCATGATTTTCTAGTTACCGGTGATGACTTGAAAATCTTATAGATAACGTGTCATCTACTCTATAAAAAAACAGGCTGGTTATGTGTACCCGAGTTTTTAAGCTCAGATGCACTTAACCTCTTTGGTGGTTGACCAGATGTCTAAGTCTACCATTTTTTATTTATTTTTTGTTTTTTAATCTAATTTTGATTATTTTACCATTATATATATATATATATATATATATATATATATATATATATATATATATATATATTTTGGTGGATCGGAAAAGAGATGGGTTTATGTAAGGGTTATTTTCAATCTGCAAGATGAATGATTTTCTGGATAATGCATGTAGAGTATGTAAGTTCTAAGTGGTTTAAATGTAATTTAAAGTATTTCAATTTAACAGAATTTGTAATATCAAGAATGGTAACATAGTAGGATTGAGGTTTTGTTAAATCTCATAATTTGTAATGTCAATTTGAAGGAAAAAGTTTTGAAACAACAATGAAATGAAAGGATTTTCATGATAAAATTAATCTTCCATAGAAATAATATTTTGGAATTGAGTGTTGAAAATGTGTGTGTGTATATATATATATATATATATGTTTATACCCTTTTTGTCTATTTTTTTAAATTATTTAATCTATCTTTTTTAAATAGCAATTATTCTTATAATTATTTTTTAGTTTTATAATGTATCAAATAAGTTAATGTAATTTATCTTTATTTTTTTCTTTTATATTTGATATAAATAAACTGTATTTTCATAATGTATTTATAAAAATAAAATTATTTTTTGATTAAAAAATAACCTCTAAGATAAAAAAAACAAAAAAAAACATATGAATTAAAAAAAAGTCACAAATATTTCCATGCTTATCTGTATTTTGTTTTTATGAAAAAAATTATTTTTTTATTTTAATATTTAATTACCATTAACAAATTTTTCTCAACTTATCACTTCTTAGATTTTTAAATTTATTTTATTAAACTTAAATAAAATCTTTACATTTTTCAATTAAAAAAAATTCACAATACAATAAAATGCATCTACAAAATTGGCGCTTTTTTCCCATGGCATAGCACTAAGAATTTATTTTAGTATTTATTGGCATAGTTCTAATTTATTTGATTAAATATACATATTAATCTTTTGGTTGATAATTGTTTTTTTCACGATATCCAAAATACGTTAACAAGACACACATTCATTGTTCTGTTTTCAAAAATGATCGGACGGTCCAAAACTACATAAAAAAATTAGGCTGCAAAATTGGAATTTTTTATGTACTACATTTGAAAATTTCAAAAAATAGGGGTATAAATAAAATATCTGCGAATTGATAGGAGTAAAATTGAAGGAGAAAAAAAAAAAAAAAAGAGTGAACCAAAATTCATCTCTTGACTTGGAAGGAAGACTCCACTGAGAGAAAATAAATAATTTTCAATTATATCAAGGGAATCATAGGCGGAAGTCGGCGGCGACGATGCCTCCCATGATCTTCTCTTCTATTTGAAAAAAAAAAAAAAAAAACAAGCATACCCAGCAATAGAGCAGAGAGGAGACGATGCCTTTCTCCTCTTACATTGGTGGCAACGCCCGCCGTGGCAACGTGTGGCCCAGCTCACTTCTCCCCACCATCTCTCCCACTCCGACTAGATCAAAACACCCATCAAGAAAGTCACGCAAAAGGACGGCTCTGATTAACTTCATCTTCACAAACTTCTTCACCATCGCTCTTTCAATCTCTCTCTGCTTCCTTTTGATTACCATCCTCCTCTTTGGCATCCCAAAACCCCTCCTCTCCTCTCCTTTTAAATCCAAGCCTCCTTCTTATTACAGGGTCCGGAATAGAAAGCCACCCCAGAATGACAACAGCAACGGAAACAGCAGCAATAACTTCAACGGGAAGGAAGATGGAGCTGGTGGGGCTACTGTGGATATAACCACAAAGGGTTTGTATGATAGGATCCAGTTCTTGGATGAGGATGGTGGGCCGTGGAAGCAAGGTTGGAGAGTGAGCTATAAAGGGGATGAATGGAATAGTGAGAAATTGAAGGTTTTTGTGGTGCCTCATTCGCATAATGATCCAGGCTGGAAGCTTACTGTGGAGGAGTATTATGACATGCAATCTAGGCATATACTTGATACAATTGTCCACACACTTTCTAAGGTAATAATAATGATAATAAAAAAGTTCATTTTGTGTTTGTTACTTTTGTTCTTGTAAAATTCATTCGGGTTTTATTCGATTTGTAGGATCCTCGTCGGAAATTCATATGGGAAGAGATGTCTTATTTGGAGAGATGGTGGAGGGATGCATCAGTGGAAAAAAGAGAATCGTTTACCAATTTAGTCAAGGCAGGACAGTTGGAAATTGTTGGGGGCGGTTGGGTAATGAATGATGAGGTATGTTAATGTTGATGTTGATGAGCTTATCATAATATACAAATCATTCTACTTCCATAGATACCCATGCATCTGCTGCCTAGTGCTTTTTATATCACTGATGAAGTCTCTCTCTCTTGATGCAGGCTAATTCGCATTACTTTGCCATAATCGAGCAGGTATATACTTCGCAGCGCTCCTCCTTTACTTTTATGCATTTGTGTGGTTACATTAATGAATTATGTGTTCAGAATTTGTTAAACAACTATGATTGAACTTTGGATTCTTATCTCTGTATTCAACTGCTGTTTAAGCATGTCTTTGTTTTTTTGTTGAAGTTGACAAGTTGAAAGCGATGTGTACAGTTTACAATCCATCTTCCCACAGCGTATAGTGGGAAAATGTAGAGGGTTTGTTTTGGTCCTACGCTCGATCTTTTTCAGGAGAAAAATAAATCATTTTTCTATCTCTAGAATGGAAAAATAATGCATCAGTTGTGTCTTGTATTTGCTAATATGGCGAGGTAGTGTGATGTGGAGGAACTCAAAATTGGCTTGTATTTTCCAAGTGACATGCTACAAATGGAAGATCAATGCTAAACTGAAGAGTATTTTCAAGCTTACCATTTCTAGGAGTTCCTGTATGCAAAAATTTGGTTTTTATTTTTAAGTCACACACACAGACAAATGGGAGATCAATGCTGAACTAGTGAGTAGATTCAAGCTTGCCTTTTTTAGTTGTTCCTGGTGTGCAGTTAATTTTCCTTGATGCAATCTCTTAGATTGTTTTGTTTTTGTTCACTATAAGATATAATATTTGGCATGGTATAATCTATTTTCTCAGTTAGTGACCTGGTGCATTTGGTTTTACTCACAATCTGATATTGGTAAACAGAAGCATTGTTGTGTGATGAAAATTATGCCTAGGATTTTATTTTTTCCAGTGGTAATTATCTGAATGAAGCTTTTTGGAATTTATGTTTCAGATTACAGAAGGGAATATGTGGTTGAAGGACACAATCGGGGTTGTTCCTAAGAATTCATGGGCAATAGATCCATTTGGTTACTCTCCCACCATGGCATATCTGCTTCGTCGTATGGGTTTCGAGAACATGCTTATTCAAAGAACCCATTATGAGCTGAAGAAGGAACTTGCTTTGCAAAAGAATTTAGAATACACATGGCGTCAGAGCTGGGATGTTGAGGAAAGCACTGATATTTTTACACACATGATGCCCTTCTATTCCTATGATATTCCTCATACTTGTGGACCAGAGCCTGCTATTTGTTGTGAATTTGATTTTGCTCGAATGCATGGCTTTAATTATGAACTGTGTCCATGGGGCAAACATCCAGTGGAAATCAGCCAGGAAAATGTTCAGGAGAGAGCACTAAAGCTACTGGATCAATACAGGAAGAAATCAACTCTGTACCGGACTAATACCCTCCTTATTCCTCTTGGTGATGATTTCCGTTACATCAGTATTGATGAAGCAGAGGCTCAGTTTCGGAATTACCAAATGTTATTTGATTACATCAACTCCAATCCCAGTTTAAATGCAGAGGCAAAATTTGGTACTTTGGATGATTACTTCCGAACTCTTCGTGAAGAGGCTGACAGGATAAATTATTCTCTTCCTGGAGAGGTTGGCTCTGGTCAGATTGGGGGTTTTCCATCTCTATCAGGTGACTTCTTTACTTATGCTGATAGGCAACAGGACTATTGGAGTGGCTATTACATCTCAAGGCCTTTCTTTAAGGCTGTTGATCGGGTACTAGAGCAAACACTTCGTGCTGCAGAAATAATGATGGCTTTGTTGCATGGTTATTGCCAGAGAGCACAATGTGAAAAATTGGCCACAGGGTTTGCCTACAAGATGACTGCTGCGAGGAGGAATTTAGCTCTTTTCCAACATCATGATGGGGTAACTGGCACGGCTAAGGATCATGTTGTTCAGGACTACGGAATTCGGATGCATACTTCTTTACAGGACTTGCAAATTTTCATGTCCAAATCAATTGAAGTACTCCTTGGTATTCACCATGAAAAGTCTGATCATAGTCCATCCCAGTTTGAGTCAGAACAGGTGAGATCTAAATATGATGTTCAACCAGTGCTTAAGGCAATCAATGCTCGTGAAGGAACTTCACAATCTGTTGTGCTTTTTAATCCCTTGGAGCAAACTAGAGAAGAGGTTGTGATGGTCATTGTTAAAAGGCCTGATGTTACTGTTTTGGATTCAAACTGGACTTGTGTCCCAAGCCAAGTGTCCCCTGAATTGCAGCATGATAAAAGCAAGATTTTTACTGGGAGGCATCGTCTCCATTGGAAAGCTTCTGTTCCTGCCATGGGATTGCAAACATATTATGTTGCTAATGGTTTTGAGGGATGTGAAAAAGCGAAACCAGCAAAACTAAAATACTTCTCGATGTCTAATTCATTTTCTTGCCCTGCTCCGTATGCTTGCTCCAAAATAGAAGAAGGCGTGGCTGAAATTCAGAATCAACATCAAACTCTCACCTTTGATGTCAAGCATGGTTTGTTGCAGAAAGTAACTAATACAGATGGTTCCATGAATGCTGTGGGTGAAGAAATAGGAATGTACTCTAGTCGGGGAAGTGGGGCCTACCTATTCAAACCCAATGGTCATGCTCAACCTATCATTGAGGCTGGTGGGCACATGGTGATATTTGAGGGTCTATTGGTTCAGGAAGTGTATTCTTATCCTAAAACGACATGGGAAAAAGCCCCCATCTCCCATAGCACTCGAATTTATAATGGAGATAGCACTATGAGGGAATTGCTTATCGAGAAAGAATACCATGTTGAGCTTCTTGGCCAAGATTTTAATGACAGGGAATTGATAGTTAGATACAAGACAGATCTTGATAATAAAAGGATTTTCTTTTCTGATTTAAATGGCTTCCAGATGAGCAGGAGAGAGACTTATGATAAGATACCCCTGCAGGGGAATTACTACCCTATGCCTTCTCTAGCATTCATGTTAGGATCCAATGGCAAGAGGTTTTCTGTCCATTCTAGACAGTCACTGGGTGTGGCCAGCCTTAAAGATGGATGGTTAGAGATTATGCTTGACCGCCGTTTGCTAAGAGACGATGGACGTGGTCTTGGGCAAGGAGTGATGGATAATCGTCCAATGAATGTGATCTTTCACCTTCTTTTTGAGTCTAACATTTCTTCCACTTCAGATCCTGTTTCCAATCCTCTTCCCCTCAGCCCTTCTCTTCTCTCACACTTAGTTGGTGCTCACTTGAATTATCCATTGCATGCATTTGTAGCGAAGAATCCCCAGGAGTTATCTGTGCAACCACCTCCAAGATCCTTCTCACCTTTGGCTGCTCCCTTGCCTTGTGACTTGCATATGGTGAATTTTAAAGTTCCCCGGCCATCAAAATATTCTCAGCAGCTGATTGAAGATCCTAGGTTTGTCCTGATCTTACAGAGGAGGCATTGGGATACTTCATACTGTCGAAAGGGTAGATCTCAGTGTACCACTGTTGCTAATGAACCTCTAAATCTTTTCAACATGTTCAAGGGGCTTGAGGTGTTGAAAGCAAAGGCAACTTCTTTGAATCTTTTGCATGAAGACATAGAGATGCTTGGATATATGGAGCAGGTTGCGGATGTGGGTCAAGAGGGACATGTAGTCATCTCTCCCATGGAAATACAGGCATACAAGTTGGTACTACGGCCACACCAGTAAATGCAGAACTTGATGCGACTACAATGTCTTTTCTGGTGTGTTGATCATATGTGTGTCAGTGGCAAAACAGAACAACTTTTCTACCTTACCGAACACGATCCAACTTCATGAGCAACCATTTATACGTTGCTATCCCATGAAATATCCGACTGTCGAGGCTGTATTGGAATCAGGTCCCTGTGCGTAGCAGTGGCATGAGCATCCGAACGATTAAATGGAGTGGTGTAAGTTCAGCTATAATTTTGTATGGAAGGTTTCGATGCAGTATTTTTGTTTTCTATTTTTGTGGAGGATTCCTACATTAATTAGATGAAAGAAAATTTTACAAGTGACCTGTTTAAGAGATCGTCATTTGTCTCTTCCAGAACTAAGGCAAACAGTGATGAAATTAGAGTTTTTTCTGTATACGCTGTGGCCTTGGGTTTATTGTTAGTGTGATGCCTTTTCTTCTAAGAGGAAGCTCCATCAACGATTCAACGTACTAGTTTTTTTCCATCACTGCCTGTGCTTTTAAATTTTATTTAATTAAAAACCTGTTTCAGGAGTAGAATCATAATTCAAATCACGAAAACCCTAAAACTAGCTCAAGGAAAAGAATCGTAATTCTACCACATCTTCTTATTTACTACTGTTGGTGGGCACGCTCCTATGATCGCTGTTACACCTCCTACAATGACAGGCAACAACCTTGCGCTGGGCTCCAGTAGCCATTGGAGGGTAGCAGCCCTTTGTTGTTGCTCAAACCACTACTGCCGACTTGGCCCTACGCGCGCAACAGGTCAAGCATGCCAACAATGCTAGCACCACTGTTGTTGGTGTTAGCATCCAATGCTGCTGCTGCTACGCGATGCGCTAGCAAGGCAGTAGCCGTTGGCTGCTCCCTCTATTTTGGTCAATGATCAAGCAAATAACCTCGGTTTTATAAAAGGGTTGGTTGCTGATTAGTAAATTTGACTATGTACTCTTTTATTTATTGGTTACCTTCCCTTGAAAATTGCTTTTAAATCTATAACTTTCAGGAATTATGTGTAATCTATCATCTTTCTTCTAGCCATATCTCTCTTTGTGTTGAGCTAGTTCAGCTCTGTATATACCTCCCCTATGTTATTCATCGATTTCTTCGTTTTAACATACCCAATGAGGCATAAAATTTCCAATAAAATGTTGTTGTTGGAAATGATAAAAGTTTTGTTCCGCAAATAATTAACTATTTGGCTTGTGGTTATTATTTTTTTATTTTTTAGTTTAACGTGGGTGTTCGGGTCAGTTTGCGCGCACCTCGACTAATCCCACGGGCCCTGAAGTTAACGACCATGTAAGCCTCCAGTGGCCATCATATGAGCAACCACATGGCTCAAATCTAAGACCACAGAGAGAACAAACCTCTTGATCCCAAATTCTTACAACTAGGCTACCACCTAGATGATTATTTGTATACCAAGGAATTGACTAGCTTATCATACCTAAGCGGAGATGTGTCTGTTGATGTGTATAATATACTGGGGAATACCTTCTTGTACGAGACATACTCATTCTAAACACTCCTATCAGAGTGTCAAAAGATGATCTATTCCAAAGCAACACCATACAAGGAAAAGAAGAGGTTTACAAAGACCTAGAGAAAAAAAAGTTACACGAATTAAAGTGTAAAAAAAAAAAAAAATAGTTGTAAAGAAAGTAATAAAAACCCTATAGGGAAAAAATATATAAAAAAAACTATATTAAAATCATATACATGAAGCAGATCATATTTAACTATGATTTTGTCACCATTTATATATTGGAATAAGAGCTTACATCCTATCTTAAATATATAAATCATAATCCTATAAAAATATTGGCATCGACTTTATTGAATCCAAATACAAACTAAACTCCTTCTTTATTGATATTATTTGAATCTTAAGCTAATATTGTAACTTCTTGTTAATTATTCCATTGAGGACTTCTAGCTTGAACGTAATTAAATTTTATGGTTGTTAGTACATATTTGAGTTAACCTTTTAGTAGTTGTATGGTTTTTTATATACTACAATATCAATTAATTTAATTGCTAAAGACTTTTATTTTGAATAATACTTGATTAGTTATTCACGTAGTCTTCCTAGTCGATGATCGATGGTCGATCTCACCTTTGATCAATTTTGCTAGTTAATGATCGATTTTATCTTTCTTTATTAATTTATAAAGTGAAATATTATTATTCTCAATCAAATGATGTGTGATTATTTGTTTTTTTATTTTTATAAATAGTCATCAAACTTAAGATATTCTAAGTAATTTATTTTTTTTGAAGAAAATAAAATGAAGTTTGATTTTTTAAATAAAAAAAGAGTTGCTTATTGTGAATTGTTGTCTAGATTTTCTGAAAATTGAGAGTTCAATGTAAAGTCTGGTGTGAAATTGCAGTAAGTTGAAAATTTCATGGATGATTGATCAAAGAAGAAATATGCTGCGGGTGATGCTGAAGATAAACAATAATTATTTATAAATATTTAACAATAACTATTATTTTATTTTTAAATAAAAAAACATTTTATACAAATCTCGTGCAAGTGATGAGTGAAAATCAATGTATGTGGATGAAAACTTCAATGAAGGAGCAAATAGGGACTATTATACATAAAAATCTTGTGCACGTCATGCGTTAAATTCATTAAGTATGGGGACCAAATTGACTGATTTCAATACTTGTGGATCATAGAGTAATATGGAAAGATGGATCGATTTGTTCATAATTTGTAAACTGTTATTTTCTTCCGAGTGAAAAATATCCTATTCGGAGTCACAAAAGCAACTTCTCCTTCTCTCTCTTGAATGTTTTTTCATAAAACAGAAACCCTCTCTCTGGTTTTTTTTTTCTTTTCTTCTTAAATTAAACTCGGCGTCCATCTCCATCCACCGTTTAACATTTCATCTCTCCTCCCTTGATCCGATCTGCCTGGCCTCAACAGTTTTCCCTTTGTAATTTTGTTGAATCCCAACTGCGTCTAGGGTTTTGATTTCATTGCAATCAACAATATCAAGGGTTTCTAGATCTCAAATTTGATTTGATTCAATGTCAGAGGGTGGTTATGCTATTGAGCTTTATTTCGATCCAGCACTTGAAAACCAGGTGCTCAAGGCCTGGAACGTGCTGGCTCGACGCCAAATAAGCAGCCAACTTATTGAAATCGAGTCTCGACCTCACATAACCCTTTATTCAACTCCCTTTATTGATCCCACTAAGCTTGAATCAATCATCAAGACTTTCGCATCTAAGCAAGAACCATTGCCCTTATCTCTCTCCACCATTGGTTGCCTTCCAAATGACAACAATATTCTCTTTTTAGCCCCCACGCCTTCGCTTTCCCTTCTTCAATTCCATTCTCAGTTGTGTGATGCAATGAGGAAGGAGGGGATTGAGATCAGTGAAGAATATCGCCCGGACAATTGGATTCCTTATTGTGCAGTGGCTCAGGATGTCCCCAAGGCAAGGATGGGTGAGTCTTTATGTGTTTTGAGAGATTTGAAGTTGCCTGTTGCTGGGTATGCAATGGATATTGGGTTAGTGGAGTTTTCTCCCGTTCGTGAGTTCTTTTCGTTCGTGCTTGGTAATACATTAGAAGGATGATGGTTTTTTCTTTCTTTTTTATGGAATTAATTTGAAGGTGTTACATTTACATCTTCTCGTTTAATATCAAGTTTGCTAGTTTATAGCATACTAGATAATTTGCATGTTGTGTTTATGATGATAGTTCCTAGATGAAAGTCCTACTCGTTTACATCTATCATGCTTTCATATTAAGTCTTTAGGATTGGCTTCTTATGTTGGCATGTGTGTGTTTCGTCCTAAATGTTGAGTATGAAAATTAGGTTGAGAAATGCCAAATATAATTCTAATAGCTTGTTCATGAATCCAATCTACTTCCTTGGCTGCTAACCCACATGGTAATTCAATGTTTTGATGTTTTAGTCATTTTGTCTGGAGCTCTATATGGTACTCAATTATTGTGAGTTTTGATAGTTTTTCAGTTTTTACAGATGGAGTGGATATGTTTTGGCTTGTGAAAATGTTTGGTGTTTGTGACTTAACATAATGAAAGTGAGCGTATTCATGTGTGTTAATAACATCTAGGCTGTAGCTTTCACAACCTTATCATCTGCAGACTAATTGCAGTAGTACATACATTTCCTCATCAGTAAAGGACTTTCATGGTTTGTCTTGTCTTCTCGCTCACATGTTAAGAGTATTTTTTATTAGGTAGGATATCATATCCAGTCAATAGAAAGGTGGAAACTGGTTTTCAATAAGGTCAAGTGGCCCTAAAAGAATTTTGTTTTTTCCAGGTATACTTTAGAGTGTTGTTTTGGCCAGTCATCTTCACACGTCAGTTTCTAGTTACAAGTCTTTTTTAGATTAATGATCTTCTTTAGATTTCTAATGGTAGTTAGGAATAGGCTTTTCTTAGTGCTTACATTGCATGTAAACTCCCCCTGAATTGCCAAGGTACTGGTGCCATTTCAATCACTGAATTCTTGTTTGGTTGGGTCTGTTTTCAAGTAGTACGGTCAGTTTAGATCTGAAATGCCTGAAACCTTTGACCAAATGAGTTTTCATTTAAGGCTTGTTGTTTATATTGGTGCTGATCCTAGTTGTTCACTCATAGGTATTCCTTTTTCTTGCCATGGGATTGGTTTTGCTAGAAGCCTGTTCCCTTGCCAGGATTGTATCTAACATAGCATCAGAGTCCTGTATGCAGCATAAGACCCCAGGTTTAGAACATTGGGAAAAACCTAGTTTGCTAGCTTACTGGATATTTTTAGTCATGATAGCTAGGAGCTAGTTGAGAATATGTTTATGATGCCATTAGTGGTCCAAACAAACTACTACTAGACAACACATGTTACTTTAACAAAGTTGTGGTTGTATCTATCTGCATGGTTTAGAGATTCATTTTCAACAGTTGGAGCGCATCATTGTAAAACACATGTTTCATTTTGATCCAATTGCTATAGGTCTCCAAAATCATTTCGAAAATTGCATCCACTATTCGTAATTGCAAGGGTCAATTTATTTGTGCCAGTATAGATTCATCAATGCTCCACTTCTACTAGGAGCGTTATAAGCTTCCCAATGTTATCATGATAGTTTCCAAAAAGTTCCCATGGCACCCTCTAATCACCAGGCACCCTATTTTTTGGATTTTTGAGAGTAAAAATAAAGAGAAGTAAACAAAGAAAAGGTATTAAAGAGTGAGCTGTAGTGATACTATCGGGCCATTTTAAGACTTATCAAGGGTCAAATTGAAGCCTGATTGAATATTGTAGATAATATTGGGCAATTTCGCCCCTCTTCTTTCCTCGTTACCGATCTCAATTCTAGCCCACCAAATCCCTTGTGATTGAACCATTAAATTTATTTGTGGTGTTAGATATCCCATTTTCTTCTCCTAAAAGTCTTCCACATAATCCTCGCACTGCCATTAATGTTAAGACAAGGGTAGTTATTTCCACTATTGAGCTACAAGCTAGAGTGAGGCATGACCCATCCCACAAAATCATGAGCTGAGATCCTGAGTTGAGGATGCCAACTAGTGCACACCATACCGGCGCATACCCCACCCATTGTTTCGCTCCTCGAGCCCATAAAACCACTCTGTTCACTCTCCAAGCCACGTATCCTGCTCAACACCCAGAACAACAGGAATCAGAATTTTCAGATTTTTTATGACGAGATGCTAATATGACCTGGTTTTATCTGTCTGAAACTTTGATTGAAGAAGATGGCAACGTTCGTTAGCATTTGTTTTGATGGATGAATTGACAGTGTGGTAACTATATAACTAGTGTTTGATCATGTGGTGTTGTTACATCTAATTTCCTCGTTCATTTCAGTTCTCTTTTCTATTCTTTTTTCTTCTCTCGCCATTAACACGCATCTTCCTTTGAACAAAACCCAAATATCATTGTTTCTCCTTCACATCTCTTCAAATTAGCAATAATTTAAATAAAAAAATCAATATTTGATCTTAAGGTAATCTTATTGGTCCACAACAGTAATTTGGTAAGGTGACCCCCTCACTTTCCCACTTTATATCGCTTGGATGTTTCGGTCAAGAACGAAAGGTGAACTTTCCCTTGCATCAATGGCGTGCCATGTGAATAAGTGAAACTTGACGGTCCTAATGGATATCAATTGTCATCAGAGAAATGAGCTAACAAGATGATTGTTAATACTACCAGAAAAAAAAAAAGCTTTAATTTTATTGGAAAACAATGATAAAAGCGACTCATATTTAATAAAATAATATTAGTGATTTTTTTAAAATCCAAGGGAAAGCAAATTAAAAAAACAAATTAAATGACGATATAAAAAAAAATCAAGCTTGTGGGTTTGGAAGCCTTCTTTTTTATTTAAATAGATGAACAAAACATTAGACTTTTTATTTAAAATATAAAATAGTGTTGTCAACTAGTTAAGATTTTGACCATTAAAGATGCCTGACAAGTTGGGATGTTGGGATATGAGTTTTTAGAATCTTAAAATCTATTTTCTAATTTTTTTTTTTTACTTTAAAATAACTCAAGAAACATACTAAGAACCTCATTAAATCTATTTTCAACTTCAAAACATCCTACAAAGAAAGTTAAGGATTTAATTGAAAAATCTTCAAACAGTGTGGTAAATATATAGCTATTTTGAATCCTTTGAATATCTTCTTTTGGGAATAAAGAACATGCTAGAAAAAAATGCAAATCTATATCATTGACATGCCATCATTGGCATTGATATTTTGCTTTGATTGATTCCCAAATCACATAATGATTGTTCTTTGTTACAAACTAAGGATTGATATAAGGAACTTAGCAACATTATGTGATAAATATGGTAGAAAACATTTAGTTATTGTTAGCATTTTCACATGTGTTGATTAACATATTTTAGCACGTGAATATTAATTATATAGTTAAGAGTTAATTGAATGGAAGTTACTAGATAGATAGTTAGGTGGAATCCATACAAATAAGATTGATGTTTTGGCGGTGTAAAATGTTAGTTCTCCATTAATTTCTTATACTTCTCTTTTAATTTTCTTCTAAACTCTTGTTTGTTAAGGAATATTCTTACCAATTAGTATCAAAACAACCTTCCAAAGCCAAAGGAAGTTTGTTTCTATACAAAAAAAAATTACAATGGCGAAAAACAATATGGGAGGGTTTTGAAGGAACTTTACTTGCAAATGGAAGCCATGTTGGCAATCTTTAAATCCGTCAAGACCAATCAAAAAGCGAGGCTCAAAAGAATCGTCTTTGGTGATTCTTTCACCCACCAAATCAATCTAAGCAGAAGGCAATCATCAAAACGATCCAAGTCCAACTTCTTTTAAGGAGGGTTGTTAAAAAATGATTGAACCTTTCAAAGTAATCATTGTTCACAACATGGGGGATGGAGTTTCTGAAATAGACTTGCTTAAGTTGTTCCGGTCATTCAAGATTATAACGTAACTTATTATGCTTCGTGATGAAAATCAAGCTTTCCTCCAAATACATGTTATTTCATGCATCAATGCTCTTCAATATTGTACAAGTGTTCATCCAACCATAAGGAGAAATAATATTATATTCAATTCTCATCACATCAATAACTTACTACAATCGATCAAAATACTTTTAAAGAGGTAACATGCTCTTCTTTAACTAAATATGAGATTAGTTTTAGAGAGAAACAAGAAGTGGATTTTGAAGAAAATAAAGTGAAGTTTGATTCTTTGAATAAAAAGAGTGTTGTTTATTGTGAATTGTTGTGTGGACCTTCTGAAAGTTGAGAGTTCGATGTAAAGATTGAGAGTTTTAGTGTGAAAGTGCAAGAAGTTGAGAATTTTATGGATGATGAATCAAAGAAGGAATACGTGGGTTATGCTGAAGAAGTAGATGAGGAAAAGAAGATTGAATTCAAGAAGAAAAAGATGAAGGAGGATTGGTGGTAGTTCCTTAACAAGGAGAAGCCTATTTGGTTGTGCAAGCCTAAGGCTGGTCCCATTTCCTGAAGTTGAAATGATTAAGACTCGCGGCAACACTTCCAGGAGGCCATAGCAACAACACTCCCTTTCAACATCAGCAACGATTATGACAGTAGCAGCTGAAGAACATCGTCCAAGGAGTTTCTTTCCTATCTTTTCTAAGTTGAATACCTTTGTTCATACCTTTTGTATCTCACACGTGTTCAGATGAATCTCGGTAAAAACAGTTGGTGTCTAAATTTTACAATGCTTATTGTCTCCTTTATTATGTGAAAATCCCATCATGTACGCGTGTATTGTGTTGTTTCTTCCATGCATACTTTGAAAATCCAGCATCAGGGCATGATAAAATTTAGGAATTGGCTTGATGTGAATTGTGAGTTCAAGAATAAGGATAGCATGTTACAGTAGAAATCTCCATCCATCCATCAGCCCATTTCTTTCCAAAATATTGTTTTCAGAGTCATTAAATCCGCAGCTTTAGAAAATGAAACAAGAGCAAGAAATAAAACTCAAGATTACTTGTTTCTTAGGAGAGTTTATCAAACGGTCTGGAATGCATAAATTTAGAAAGAATAGATCATTTCATTAGCTATCCCAAGTCTGCAAAAATATAAGTATATAAGGGTCATGAATCATGGAAGTGTAGTATCTTTACATAATAGCAGTGTTCATCCCAAGCCTTTAAACGGGCAGTTTCTGCATTTTAAGAAAGGAAATCAAAAGTAAAGAACATGCAGCTTCAAAAAGAAAAAAGAAGATAAAAATGGGAATGAAAAGGTGAGTCTCATGACAACTCACTTTGTTCTTAATCCATGAAAGTAGAAAAGAAGGTATGTCCAGTAGCTAGTTAGATTTTTCTTGTGATAGATCCATCCCTAAGTCTTCATTTCTATCTTTGTTAAATCTGCTGAATGGGAATATAATAATAAAAGGTTTACGCCAAGAGTATTTTGTTGTCACCATGCTAAGTCTTTTTTTTTTTAAAGCTATGAGCCTGCAGTTTAGTGTTGCTTGAAAAACAAAAATTATAATAACAATCATGTCCATTAAGTTAGGTTTTCTTTCCAAATTTTCATGAATGTTTGTAGAATATGTGAAGGAAAAAATACAGAAGAAGAAAGAGAACTGTTTAGCCTTAATTCTTGAACTTTAAACCATTTATATGATGTTTTGATCCAATAATAGCTTTATCTTTTGAAATCCAAAATTTATTTTATAGACCATTAATAATTTGCAGTCTAGTTTTTTTTTTTAGGGTTTTAGTGATGGATTGTAGATTGTAGATATAAAATGCATACATTAATTGTTAAGAAGTGGAAACTCAAATCTTCAAAACCATAAATAAAATTGTTGAAGGAAAGTTTTTTTTTTTCATACAGTTTTTTAGATCTATAAACATGCAAAAATAAAACTAAAAACAAACATGCTTTCAACACAAATATATTTAAAGGATACTAATATGCATACTAAACATATATTCAAACTTGAAATTGATATAAAGTCAAAATTTTAGCTTGCATACTAATAATAAAATTAATTATGCTTAAATTAAAATAAAAAGGATACTTACTTGTTGAAGCGCTTTAAAATAATGAATCTTTTGTTGTTGTCAATGATAAATCCTTGAGACTTGATTACTCCTCACTTGTGCAACTAAAATGTTTACAGTGTCTTTCAAGATTCTAACAATATCTTTCAAGGTTTAGATGTACTTTCAAACTAAGTTCTTTGAACCAAAATAAAAAAACTCGATTATCTCTCAATAAAATGAATCTAAACTCTAAATTTTTTAAAGGAAAATCAAAGCATAAAAAAAAAAAAAAAAACATTAAAAATAAGATGAGTAAGAGTGTGTAAAAATATAAAAAGATAAAAAATACATTAAATTAGAAACTCTTTCTTCACTTCACTCCCTTTTATAGTGAAATTAGAAAGATAAAAAATTAAAGAATTATTAAAAATTAATTTCCACCATTATCTACCAGCCATCTCAAATCAAGAATAAAATCTAAAAAAACCAAGGGTTATTTAAAATAGAAAAATCATGAGTTCTTTTAGATTAATTTCAATAGTGAATTTTAAAAGTTAAGAAATTAATTTCTATAATTATTTACCTTTGATTAGATTAACTATTATAGATCAAGAATTAATTCCAAAGAAATCAAGAGTTCTATGAGTAGAAAACTAAGAATTCTTTTAGATTAATTTATAATTTATTTAAATAATGTTAATTAAACAAATTTAAAACATGATTATCTTAAATCTTCCATGAATTTTGTTCCTCGTACCTAGGTTTGTCTTTATACTTGGGTTTTTTTTTTAATTATAAATTTTAAAGATTTTCTTTTCCCTTGATAATTTATAAAATTTAAGAAGTTATGGAAAAAATTGATGACTCTGATGTGCCTGGCACATGGACGGACCATGTGAGCACGCACCCAAAGGGATAATGAAACACAGTTCTATAGAGCCGGTGATAAAGCAATTCGAATGAAAGAGCATCCGCAACGTGTTCCACTCCAGCCCTTTAGTTTAAAGACTAATGGCAAAATAAAAGGAAAGTCAATGCAAGGACAAATAGAGATTGTTAACAAAATGTTTAGGATCTAATTGCTCATCTTGGAGCTACAAGGTTTGTTTTTTGAAATAAAAATTATATATTCTCCAATAGCTTCTAATGTAATTGAACCAGCAATAACTAGCCAAGAACCTACGGTAGTGCTGGCTTAGCATTCCTAGTTTTGTTTGCCATGTCGTCTACTGATTAATATCAGAATTGGGCAGCGCATAGATTGCATTGAAGCACAAATTAAAAAAACTATTGATTAATTTACAATGTTATGGAAACGCTCCATTGATTATCAACTAGAAAAGCCAAAAGAACTACAAGGCATGGCAGCTACATAATTATCTCACAGATATGAATTCATATTTTAATTTCTTTTGTTTAGTTTGTGTGTGTTCAGTGTGTTTTTGGATAACAAAAAATCACAAACATTCTACCTAGGAGCTCACTATGTAGGAATTACAAAAATCAATAGCTTCCTCTTATTCATCATGCCTAAAACACAATAATCAAAACAAACCCATCCTAATCAACATCAATCTGCATGTCGCCACTGAATGATTAATAGATTTTAATTGAAATATTTCTACTTTATATAGATGTAGATGTCAGGGAAAGTTTAGATATCTACATAACCATTGGCATATGATATCAGTGTTTTCTAGGGTTCCATTTCTTGGTAAATATAATCTCACAACAGCTTGTACCTAAAAGAAGTTTATTAACCCTAAGCACAAGTCAGAATTACTAAGCCTTTCTCGCACCGAAAGGAATTGTTTCCACAGCTAATACTTGACCATTAATGTTATACTATATGAACTAACTGATAATTGTTTCTTTAACAACCATCACTATTATGCCTGAAACAAATAATATTCAAGGAATACCTGACATCCGATAATGTGCGCTGAGAAACCAGAGGATTTGTCATCTGCCTTCGTTTCCCCCGGATGACAAGTCTTGATGAAAGTTATCCTCTGAACGCTGAACTTCAGGAAAAGATTTTCTAAATTGTATCAACAATAAAGAGGTCGAACAACAAATAATCTAAATTTTTGACGCTAGAAACAAGTACAAAAGATTGTATCTCTAAACAAAACGCTGGCAATGCCCAGCTGCAAACCAAAAGGCCTAGAATGCAGGAAGCTCTGAATAAAAATCTCTATCCCCTACCTGATCACTTTCTTCCCACCTACAGATTCCACTGAGGTATTTTGTTCCATAAATAGGAACCACCACAGATTCTAAATTCAGGAACAAAGGAAAAAGGGAAAAACAAAACAGAGAGACGCAACGTGTACAAGAAGACTAACCATAAATTATATAAAATTTCAACAAAATCATGATTCAACCTTATGTACAAGAATGGCTCTAATAACGTTTATATACCCTCACAAGATACCTCGAGCAGGTCCATTTCTCAGGTCTCCATTTGACAAGTTGGCGTGAATGTTAAATAATATATGAAGATGTTGTCTTGAAGAAGTCCTTCTAACTTCAATAGAAAGCATCCTATAGAAACATAAAAAAAAATGCATGTCTTTCATTAAAATATGTAGCAGAAAGTAAAGCAAGGAAAAAACTATAATGCATTTCCTGGATCAATAATGCCATTCTGTATATACCTTGTCTGATGAAAAGTATTGCTTATTTCATTAAGCTGATAAGAATCTCCGGAAGCGTTGTACTCTTGCTTGAACCTTATCATGATACAAAGATCTTCCTTGAGGTGAATTTCTTCTTTTCCTTCTTGTTCGAAAAAAGAAATCTTCCGTGTCTAGGACATAGGAAATCTGCCCAAACAACACAGATATTTAGCAGTGGTCATTTGCCTTTGTTCTTTCAAGCAGCAAGAAAACGAAAATTTGACACAATAACAATGATGACATGAGAGCTTTTGGAAGAATTAATATTCTCCTTGGCAACCTATTCAGTTCAAGGATCCTTATGTTATAAAGAAGTTGTCTACAAACCCTAAACCTATTTTTCTAGTTTCAGACCTTCAATTTTCTACTACTTTTAGCCATTATATTTATAGTTCTTAGCTGTTTTGGATTGAATTAGGGTTTGATCGTACACAATGGTTGGCCGTGGTAGTGGTCATGGATGAAGATGAAGAAATCAAGGCCAGCAAGCAGATATGGCAAAATTGAGACAGGTAATTGAAGACTTGTTGAAAGCTGTTCTTGCCTTGCAAGGACAGGATCTGTGGGGGGCAAAATGGAGATTCCAAAAGGCAACCCCAACGCCTTGGAAATTCCAGAAGGTGGTCTTGAGGATAAACTTGATGATGGGATTGGAGAAAACCCCTATCACGATACTGGACCTGTATAAAATCCAGTAAGAGGAGGATTGAAAGGGCGTTTAGCCCATGCCCTTGGGTTGAATGGAGAAGGAATTAAAATAGTTGTTTTTGTGGAAAGATCCTCGTAGAGGATTATTTAGATTGAGAAATCTAGCTTGGAGACTTATTTTGAATGGAAACATGTGAACGCTAGAAAGGTGTTGTTCGGGAAGCTTAATTGAAGGGCACTACACTGTACTGGAAGATAATTGAATAGCAACATGCATGACAAAGTAAGCATAAAATATGTGCCAGGGAACATATGAAAGCAAAATTAACCAAGTAATTTTTTGCCAGCTGATTATACAAGGGAATTACATGAGAAGTTCCGTTTGTTAAAGTAAAGATGCATGTAGAGGAGTATATAGCCCAATGCAACAACCTTTCAATTCAGGTAGAATTGAATGAGCAAAGAGCAGAAAGTTGATCAAACACACAGATTGTAAAAATCCACTTGATTGATAGAACTTAAAAAAATGAAACTCTTATTTTAAAATAATTAAAGATCAAACATTTATTGTAAAAATCACCAAAGTTCAGTTCAGATATTTGGATGCCTATCATCCCCAATTTTAAGCTTAGTGAATGAGTGAAGGGTTGAGTTTAATGAGAGCACGGATGGGACCGCAATACAGGATTTGCATCAGATGCAGCAAGAAAACTTTGGACACATCTCTTTTATGTGACTAGTATGATATTGACAAGACTTTGCTATATAACAGAGTTGCTCATTTAAAAAAAAAAAATAACAATTTTCAGCTAGAAAGGAAGCTTTGTTTGTATGGTAGTTATTTTTTATCTTCTGGTCTAGTCAAATATCAAGATATAAAATAAAATAAAATAAAACCTAAATTGGGCCATATTCTGTGGAATGGGCTGTGTACTATTATTTTCCATTGGTTTAGACAAATTATTATTTACTTACTATTCATTAGACTATTCACCTAAAAACAAATCACTATTCATTTATTTATTATGGTATTTTATTAAAATTAAAACTAAAAGAGGATGTTGTTTTATTATTCATAGATTGTTCACCTAGAATTTAACATTAACAATTAACAAATTAAAATATATAACAATCTCCAGTAAAAATACAATAGCTTTTCATTTATGAGATGTTATTGATAAATTTGGAAAAATGAAAAAAGGGCTATCATAAGGACCCACAACAAAATAAACTTTTCCAGGTGCCCTTACCGAAATTTGGATTCTTTCAAACCAAGTTCAGGTATACTACAATATAGGATTTGAAAGGATCAACAGCTAGATGCATACCCACACCAAACACTCATATAACTAGGATAGAGCAAACATATCTAATAATTTAAAATGAAGAGGAAAATGCTTTATATACAAACAATTTTAAGAAATTTATGTTCTTAATTAATGTAAGGAATTGTGAACAGGTTCTATATACTTGATTCAATAATGGCAATTTTCTGATTAAATATGCTAAGAGGCTTCACTTTGATTAAAAAAAATGCCACATCAATTACTAAGCATGTTGATGCAGGCAACAAAAGAAGCATAATTACTTTTTTTGTGAGTTTTTTTAAGAATTTTTTTTTTTTTTTTTTGGGGGGGGGGTTATGTAATTTCAAGATTTGCTGGAAAATTATCTAGGTCTTGATTTTTAAGTTTTAGGGTAATGCTAGCCCAGAATTAAATGAAAATCCAAGCAATGTGCAGGTTTCTTGACTGGTGTTGAAGCAGACATGAATGTAGAAAAAAAGGAAGAAACCTTGCAAGAATGTAAAACAATGATAATTTGCACAGAAAAAAGAAGATACCTTGCATGAATTGCAGGCAACCTTACACTCCAAACCATTGAACATTTTAACGCCTTCCATGGCCATGCTTAAGGCAGAAAATTCATCTAGGCCAGCATATTTCCGCTTGTTTCTGCAGATAAAAGAGTCATATACCTAATCAATTGATTTCAAAATCCTTTCTAGCCATCATATTCTAAAACTTTTTTTTTTTTTTGGATATCATATTCTAGAACTACACAAAGGAAAGAGACATTCCTTTCCAAATGTGATGGCTCTTGCAAACAATTACACATGGCTGAACTAGCCATGGTAGAGATGGGAATACAGATCAGCAGGATGCTTTTATCAAACTTATTTATTGCACTAGAACTATTTGAAGACAACTAATAAATAGAAGTCTTTGCCTTTCCTTTTCTTAGTTTTCATTCCTTTTTATTATTATTATTATTGATAGAGAAGTGCACAGATCAAGTAGTTTCAAGTGTCTAACGAGACAGCTTTAGTCAGAGAATAAAGGAGTGCAATCTAAGCCGTTAACACATGCTGCTTGCACTTTAATGGAACTTATAAACAGTCTTGCACAGCTATTGCTGATAATAAATAACAAAAAAAAAATCCTTGTAAGCGTGGATATCTGAAGCATAATGTCAATACCTCAGCAGTGTAATGTCATGCGACTCCATTTTTATAGGATGGACAGAGAGATAATCATTATGCAAATATGCAGAAAAAGTTGGATCCATGCAAACTGCCAACACTTCAGATTTCTCAGTTGCGTTGTCCATCAGCTGGGTGGATAAAACAGATGGAGCAGATGACTGTGGAGACCCAAAAAATCATCAATGGTCAAATCAAGTGGGAACTACAGACAAAATAATACACCAATAAAATCACCTCAAATAATACACACACAAATGCAAGGAAAAAGGACTTACAAATTCCAACCGATATATGTTCTCCTCATGAAGGAAAAACCGCATGTTGTCATAATACACCAAATCATTGAAGCTCTCAGATTTCCGGGATATTTCGTATTCATACAATTGAAGAAGCTTACTAGCCATCTCATCAGTTGCAACAGTTTGGAGCTACAAGATAACTACAATTACAAACTTTTCAGGAAAACCTTGTATAAATACATGGAGAAAGAAATTGCTGTAAGCAAACCTGTTTGACTAATTTATATATTAACTTGTCCAGTGTGAATAACACATATGACTGATTTCCAATAATAGCTCTGCACTCATCCTCAAACTTCGCATTATCAACAGATCCATCTAGTAAACTGTATAGTGCACTCATAAATCTGCAGAAGTAGACAAACATAGAGCGTTAATATGCATTTAATATTCAAAACCAACCAAAAAGAAAATGTTAAAGACCTGGCATAAGGATCTGGAGAACTAGCATCCTTAGAAGTTCTCCATTTGATTTCAGCACCAGATGAATTCACTCTTGCTGATAAAATACGGTCATAGAGGATCTACAAATTCAAAGACAACCATAAAAGGCACTTTAAAATCACCAAAAATAGAAAATTACAAAAGAAACACAAATTTCTTTGTATGTGCATTGTGAATCTTGCTATACCTGATGAAGCCTGAAAAGCACATAAAAATCATCATTTCCATAGAAAACCCAGGAATCTCTCCTTTTCTCGTTAACTAAATCTGTTGGAACATGCTTTGCAAGGGGCTTAACAGACATGAGAGAGTGTTCTGGGAATGGTGCATCTCCTCCATTATACTGTGTATCAACCATCCCCTCAGCTTCACCTTCACTCTCAGCTTTCGCATCATCACGTTCTACTTCATCATCCTCAAGCTCTTCCCGGGAGCACTCATCACCAGCAGACTCGCTGCTTGATGCAGCATCACGAGCCTCAGAAACATTCCCACTATCCTCATCATCAGCATCATGTCCTTCTACGATATCCTGAGTGTGTAAGTCCTCATCATTTCCAGATCCATGCCGCATGCATCCAATACTATTCTTTCCCGTGGCAATAGCCTGCAAGCCAGTATCTCCATAGGCATCGAAATTATCCTCTTCAAAATCACCATTAGGGGATAACTCGCCTTCTTCCTTCTCAATTTTGGATGGTCCAGTGGATTCTTCATGACATCTATCATTTTTAGCACCATCCCTTACTCCTTCATTTGCAGGTAAAACTGATTTTACAACAATCACACCCTATGCCAACAAAGAAATAAAATCAACAATTCACCTCTACTGTAAAAGAAGATAGAACAAGAGGCAGAAAAAATTATGCAAAAATGAAGAACCCTAAGTTGCATAATGTGAACCAATTACCAATTACTGTATCTACTCTAGGCATGGCATGCAGGGTCTTGAATTTGTCAAAACTGATAAAAGTTATCGTACCTCTGAAGAAGGTCCAGCATCAATACCAGCATTGAGTTGACGGTCAATAGCATCACCACCTGGCACAGACACATTTGAACCTGAACCTTGAAATTCTAACTAATGTCAGTATCACAAAATTATCAGAAGATAACACAGATAACTAGCTCAGAATTAACAGAACACCAAGAAAAGAGAATAGGTATTGTGCAGCTGATCCAAAACACACCTGCTATCTCCCCAGCACTGTTCCTTTCATGACCACATTCTGATCCTATCATAAATGATGTTTTGGTATCTGCTACTCCTTGTATGTTAAATCCAGATACTCTGTCAGTTACAACTTTATCTTTCTGCTCTCTTTCTGGTCTAAGCACATTAAGCGCTCCATCTTCCTTACCAACATGATCAAGTTCACATAAGCTATCTTCCTTAGCTAATTTATCTGAACTTTTCAAACTGAGCTTGCAAAGGTTTCCTAGTTCTTGCAACATGTTTTCATCTCCATTGCTAGGTGATTTTGCTTGCTTAAAAGTTGATATTGCAGGAACAGCATTAGGACTTCCATCCTTTTCTGCTATGCTTGATGAAGTGCAATTCATGAGAGGATGCTTTGGTTTCCCTTCACCTTCACAACTCTCCGAGCCATCAGGATGAGAAACAATACCCAGCATTGGTTCCACGAAGTTAGTCCAAAGTCTTATAACTTTATTTAATTGTTCTTTGGTTGAGCAAACCTCTTTACAAGAATATTGGACAAGTTTATACAAGTCTTCATGAATTTTTTTATCTGGGTAATTATATTTCAAATTCGGAACCAAGGGTTGTCTTTTTCCAGTGGCGAAAGCAAGAAGAACACCATCCTCTCTCTGCTGTTTTTCTTTCAGCTCCTTGATCTCAACCACCAATGCTGTATTTTAAAGATCAATGAGCATAATGTGGACCCATATAAAAGACGTAAAACGCATGTTACAACATAGTGAAAATTGCTTCAGATTTATCTTTAAAGAAATGCTCTTCACATGCAGTATCACACAAACTTTTGCATAAACTGTCAGATTGTATAAGCTCTATTTCAAATATTCCACCAATTAGAAATTGTTGAAAACAAAAAAGGGAAGCCAAAGAAACAATGTCTACTAGTTCATTTGCATTTCCTAATTACATCGTTTAATGCACATATAAATGAGTGGAAAAGCGAAAACTGATACTATTTGTGCACATCCTTTGACAGAGTACACTCTTTGCATGTTCCTGGGCACAAAACTAAAATGCCCTAAGCTGACCCATGCACAGATATAATCAATGTAATCAGGTAAGCTTGTAGTCATGCTTACTAAAAGCTCCTGAGAAACATTTGTCTCTCTCCTAATTATTCCAGAACAAACACAACCAAGTCAGTCTTTAGTAATCAATTATTCAATTCAGCATGAGGTTTCTTTTGGCAGCAGGTGAAAAAAATTGAGTGAAATGTTTCAAGAGTAATAGTTAGGTGAGAGTGTAAACTGTGTAGAATGCTTTATATGTATGGTTGAACTTATAGATAAGAAGGAACATGACAATGTACTAACAATTAATTGGGTTAGATACGGGCACAGAAAGAGAGAAGTGACTATTACAAGATTAAAATTTGCCAAGCTTAACAACTGCTCCTGAACAGAAGGGTGACATTTGAATACATTTTTGCCAAAATAGTACTTCCCTAGAATAGTTATCTATTAACGTATTAGTTCACTGAACACAACAGGGCGAAAAATTCTCACCCGCTTCCCCCTTCTATCAAAAGTTCCGTTGAAGAATATGCCCAAGGTGCACATAATGCAAAGAATGATTGAAACAGCAGGAAAGAATTATGTTTTTTAGCTGCATAGCTGTATCCTAAAGAGGTTATTTTCTTTCCATAACTCTGTTGTTGATGGTAATAGTGAACATTCACCAAAATCTTGATTTAAGTATACAAACTGGTGAATGATCCAATGGGAAAAGTACCAGTAAACATAACATTTACAATTGACCCATTTGAATATTGAAATTCAACTTACATTTTGTGCTCAAGTTCTTTGATTCTTGTTGCTTGAAGTAGAAGCTGCGATGATCTAGTGATTTGTAATGGTTTTTCACATAAATTTCAGCCCAAACCTTGTTAAAATCAGTACGACACCTAGTCCACTCCTCTTGTTTCTGCTTCAGACGAGTTAAAATAACAGGCAATGCAAGACTTCGGTTTTTCCGCAATATTTCCATCACATCAAGACCATGGTCACCATATAACCGCTCTATACACCTTAAGTTTAGAGCTGCAATGCAAAGGCAAAGCAGAGAAGAGAAAACAAGCTAATAAGAAATATAAAAGTCAGGTAGGGAATAGTAATAACAAAAATAAATAGCAGTAACAAAAGCAACCACCGTAACATTATATGAATAACATTAATTATAATAATAACTGCAAATTATGTTAATTCATAGTCTGCTCCAAATACAAACCGGTAAAGTGGTCTTCAATATGGATTGAGGTTTCTACTTTATTTTCGTTTATGCCATTAAACAATTCTTCTGCACGCTTGGTAGTGGAGCTCACAGATTCCAACAACATGTCCAGCTCAAATCTAAAAAAAATACAAAACAGAACACAGACTCCGAATTATTTGCTCCCAAAAAGAAACGGAGTAACATGGAAAAACAAGGAATGTG
Source organism: Populus trichocarpa (assembly GCF_000002775.5). Taxonomy (NCBI): domain Eukaryota; kingdom Viridiplantae; phylum Streptophyta; class Magnoliopsida; order Malpighiales; family Salicaceae; genus Populus; species Populus trichocarpa. The sequence continues at coordinate 36,253,522 of NC_037285.2, read as the reverse complement.
GTACACCACAAAAACATTTTACCTATCGTCTTCACATCTAAACAGACTTTCTTCAAACTGATTTCTACGCATATGTTTAAAAGAGTAGTCCTCACTTCCTGATGTTACAGAGACCCAGTGATCATTCAACACTTGAGCACCAAGCTCTGATCTCTGGCTTGCTGAAGATATTGGATACTGCAAAGAACCAAGCACCAACTTGCACATCACCATAGAACTTGTTAAAATATCAATATCAACAAAGCATTCATTTGAAATTTCATACATCATCTGGTAGAAACCGATAACTAGGAGTACAACGTTCACAGTTAGAAAGGTCAAGCTCCTGAATGGATTTAGCCATATACTTCTCCCTGCATCTTTCCTTTTCTTTAGCTCCGTCTATTTGCTTCTGCTCCTTTTCCTTGTCCTCTAGTTTCAAAGATCTGGATGCTTGTCCATCGTTACCCAGGGATTCTGCAATCAGCAATAAGGTCCATCACATTTTACAAAATTTTGGAACATTGAATCCCAAGACATCAGAAAAGCTAATTGAAGACTGACAGTTTAATAATAAGGTTAACAGGGGAGACATATATCATTTGACATACTTTTGCTCGTAACACCAGCAAGGAACCCATCTGCAAGGATATTTTATTAAGTGGCATTAAAAAGAATCAAATGGAAGTAAGATCAATGTTTCAGAGCGAAATCTAAAGAGTAAACTGCAACAGTCAAAATGTTTTTTGGTAATTACCAATATGCCCATGACACTCCAGGTGATCAATGAACTCTTCCATAAGATCAGGATACTTTCCAAGTAAATCAGTCACCTGAAAAACACAGAGGTTTTAACTACATGTGCAACAAGAGAAATCCAAATGAGGAAACGGTGTCCTTATTAAACTAAAATTTACATGATAGAACCCTAATCATGCCAAAATTGATAAATGAAAGATCAACGTCATTTGTCAATTCAAATCCAACTTAAGCATGGGTATTCAAGATACATCAGGAAGCCAAATCAAAAGTCCCCAGCCCATCAGTTTTCTGGTGCACTAGGTGGCCTTAAGTGGCCCAAGTACAAGCCTAAGCTTTACCAACCATTGTCAAATCATCAGAACCCCAAACACATTAACTTTCATGATGTAAAATGTAAACTGTAGCAGAATCCACTTGCTCATGTGGCTAGAAAACATCACCTGAAACCATTCTAGATTTTGAGATGCAAAGAGGCATTTAAACAGGTCATTTCAATTGGATAGTACTTGGCTAATAACCTTAACCCGTGACACCATTCATTGTGCACTTGGATATTTGATACTATAAAATGGGTTTTTAGGATTTATAGCTTGAACTTAAGATTTGTGAAATGGATCAATACTATAATTTCCATTATCAGGCCTCAAAGAATAATCTGGGCAAGGGGAGAAAATGCAACCAATCATATTGTAGAAATTTTCCCCTGACAAGGTCGCTTTTAGCATTACAATTCATAATATCTTAATTTCAGTACCAAGGTAAAAACATAAAGGGAGATACATGCACATGCTTGGCCTCTGCAGAGATTAAAAAAACTACTTAAATGACTTCAAAAGACCTTGAGAACTGTTTGGTCTAACACATACCAAATTTTGTAACTCGTTCTTTTTAATAATCCCTTGGTTATAAATGTTAAGGCACTTCAAGAATGCTTGATAATCATCTCCATTTCCCAACTTCTCCTTGACTTTCTCAAAGAAAACAAATTCTTGGTTGTAGATGCCTGGCATAAGAATTGAGATACCCAAAAATCAAAAAACTAATAAGTTGGAAAATGAGAAACTTTCTACAATGGGAGATGATGTAGAAAGGCAAAAAAAAAAAAATCCGATATTTTTAAAACTCCAAAAGACTAGCACGCCTAGACGAATAATGTTGATCATTATAACAAAGTCATGCAAAAAACAAGTCTTCCTTTTCGTCATAGAGAAAATGAAGAGTTCTTAGGGAGAACCTGAGTCCCCACTAGCATTCAATAAATATTCACACATAGAACTGGCTATGTCAGTGAATAAGGACAACAAACCATAACTTGAGAATGCCACTGCTCAAGCTAAATCACTCATCACATAATACATAAAATATGACTTCGACGGTTCAGCCCCCTCAAGCCAAATACATAGGACGGTGTAAGTGCTAGCAATAGGTGAAATGTGTGTTGTTGATTAATATTCCATTGTTCCCCAAAGGGGAGAATTAAAACTGATTCAGCACCAAAAAACAGAGACAAACAAAAAGAGATAAATAAAGAAAGAAATAAGTAAAGGAAAGAAACTCCATGTAGTACAAGCAACATATAAAAATATGTGCAAGACATTTATTTTGGTAATGGCATCAGTGACTCACTCTTTATGTTGTCTTTGTCATCATAACAAGCAAAGTTAGAATTTCCAAAACCTTCCACCTTCTGGGAAGAATTCCTTTTCTCAAGAAAAGGTTGCAAGCTGAAGTCTCTACTGCTATCATGCTCAGGCTCCCTATCATCCTGATCATGAATTCTCCTATCCCAATTCTCCTTGTCAGCACGTTTTCTCTGCTCCTTATGCACTTTCACCATTCCTTTGTCATCTTCCATCTCTGGTCGATCAACACTAAGGTCACGCTCAGCATGGGAAGAAGAAACTTTGTCACGCCGACGCTGCTAAAGAAAGAGATCCATTTGCAAAATATTCAGAATCCATTTAAAAACAGATGATCAACTGCACTACATTGCAGGTCGAATCATTTTTCTAACATCAAAAAAAATATATTCAGAATATTATTTCTAGTAGAAAAAAAAAAATTATTGTGGGGATTGATTCAATATAACTCGGTCAACTTGACGGGTCCAAAAACAACTCAGAGGACCGGTAAAAACATAGATTGACTCAAAATAAATATTCAAGATGATATTTTTTTATAAATATCTAGACGACAATATATTGGAGCGAGTTGGATCAACCGGGTTAACCTAGCAATCCACATGCAGGGTTATAAGACCATGATAACCCTATAGAAAGTAAATTAAAACGAATTATAAAGTTCAATTTCCAATAAACTCAATGTTGAAGGATGAAATTAAAAAAAAAATCTACTAAAAAGGAGGGCAAATGACCCAAGTCAACCAGGATTAACTTGTCAAACCCGCGACTCAGCCCATGAGACCGAGACAACCCAATAGAAAGCAAGTTAAAACAAATTATGAAGCATGATCCCTAATAAACTTAATATTAAAGAATGTAATTGAAATTGAAAAATCGATTAAAAAATAACATAAAAAACGACTCAAGTAAACTCAGGTTAACCTGCCAAACCCGTAACCTGAGTCATAAGATAGAAATAACCTTATAAAAAGCAAACTAAAACAAATCACGAAGCCCAATTCCCAATTAACCCAATGTTGAAATATGAAATTGAGAAAAAATGTAAATTAGGAAAAGGAGAAAAAACTTTAATCAGTCAAACTCATGATTTGGGTCATGAGACGAGGATAATCTAACAAAAAATAAATTGAAAAAAATTATAAAGTACAGTCCCTGCTCTTTTAGTTTTTTGTTAATAAGGTTAAGGTTAAACTGCTAATGCTGCCCACTCAAAATAAATGATACATTATGATCACAAAAGGTTTATTAACCTGCTATTCCCTATAAAAAGGAAAAACAAGGAATATGTGCAATTACCTTGTCTATTTGTGTTTGTCGTGCGGAGGGTGCAGTAGAATTCCGTTCATTGTAATGCTGGTTAGAATTCCGAGCATATGGAACAGTATGTGTAATGGGTGTTGCTGAAGTATCTGGCAAAAATCTAGCAAACTCATCAAGCAAATCATGATGATCCTCAAAAAGAGCTGAAACCTGAAAGATGATCAGAACAGAACAGCTAAGAGTACTTGAAATATTTGTACAGCAAAAGGTTCCATGGGAATAGAAAGTAGTGCTCAAAACAACGAAACAATGAACAACATAATGCTCTACCTCACTGTAGACCTCATTTATGTCCTTGTGTTCCTTCCGGTACATATTCAAAATGTCTAGAAATGATTTATAAACACGTTCATCATTTTGGAAACGTTTCTGTATGAAAAAAATCTGTCAGTCAAAGTTATGGAAAACAAAAGGCAACCATTTCCTGATACAACAACAATATGAATCACCTTTATTTTGTTTACAAAATTGATAGCTTGGTTAAATTCAACAGTTTTCTTTGGCGGAGCTGCCTCATCCTCATCTAGGGTTATTTCATATCCCTTGGGCAAGAAGGTGTTGAATCCAAATATCAAGTTATTATGACCTTTGAATAACTCCTTTACTCTTACAATGACACCGGAAGTGTCAGTTCTACAAAAAGACAGTACATTAAATAATAATAATAATAATAATAATAATAATAATAATAATAATAATAATAATAATAATGTCGAATACATAATTAATGATGAAGATGATGATAAATAATTTACCTTTGAGCCTTGAAATCTTTCATGACTTCGAGGAACATGTCATATTTTTCCTTCTGGTCTTGAAACATGTCCTTTACTTCCTTTAGATATTGTAAGGCGTCGGTGGTAGTTAGTTTCTGCGAATTACCACTACCTCCGCCACCACCGCCGCCAGGGATTTGTGTTTGCCCATAGCTTTAACAATCAAAATAATTCCAATCAAGAAACAGCAGGCTAAAAACGAAATTAACACAATAAACAAACGAATTCCAAACAAAGAGAAAGGGAAGTTACGATTCTCCACGTGTCGAAGTTAAGGGCCGTTTAAATTCAGGGGCAGGGGCAGGGGCTGGGGCTGGGGCTGAGAAAATATCATCTCTCATTCTCTTCATCTCTGCGAAGCAAAGAAAATAAGGGGAAAACCTTGTTTTGGTTTCAGGACATGGATGGAATTAAACGAAAGAAAAACTCACTTTGGTTTGCTCTTTATGTGTTCAGAGTGAGTCAGATCTCATCGAAACAGAATAACAAAACACAAAGCAGGAGTAACTAAAAGGCGTGTTGTATGTACAATTCTGTGAGGCAAGGAATACTCCTCAAAATGCATAGGAATATTATTTAAAAATTAAATTAAAAAACCAAAACAAATCAAAATTTAAAATAATAAAAAAAAAAAGTGCAAGGCGTAATTAGGGCTCAAATATCAGGCCCAAACAACTAGTTTTGCTTTACAAAAATAAAGATTAATATACCACATGTTACCGTCTAATTTTTTTAATAGATTTGATGATAAATCATTGAAAATGTAAGTCTTGATCTTGTAACCCTAAAAATCTAATTGTTACCTTGTTTTTATTTGAAAATATTCTAAAATGACCATACAAATATTAGAAAATACATTCTCAACTTTAAAATGTCATTTAATCACTCTAAAAAAACATCAAACCGTATAAAACCAAATATATAGACCTCGGTTTATTTTTTTCAATATAGTTAAAAGGCGACACCTCCTTCATTGAATTCTTCTCATAAAAACGAATTTATTAACTCTAAGATTGACTTTTTAAACAGAATTGTGATTGATTAAATATTTTCTCGCTCCTCTCCTTTTTCCAATAACTTTTTCTCTCATTCCAAACATCTAGGAATAGAAATGTAATAAAATTAAAGTTTAAGATTAAAATATGACAACAAAAAAAAACTGGGGTAAAATATGCTAGAGTTGAAATTTGAGGGACCAAATTGATTTTTTCATGCCTTAAATGAAAAAAAAGCTCTTTTTTATATTAATTTTGGCCATTCATCTTTCAATATTTTCTAATAATAACCAAAAATTATATTTTATAAAATCAATTTTTAATTTAACATTGGAACAAATCAAAAAAGATCACAGTATATAGAAAATCAGGGAAATAAACTTACAAAGAAATAAAGTTTAATTAATAACCGAAGTGCCAAAAAAAATTCAGGGATCTAAAAGGAAAAAAAAAAGAAAAAAAAAAAAAGCAATGCTTCAGTTTGGTTTTGCATCTACTTCGTGTGTTCTATAATTTGTAGATGTACAAACAAACATAAGCTTCGCAGTGTTTGGCAGTGTGGTTGCGAGTGCTTTTCAAATAACTTTTCATACCAAAATGCATGTCAATAATATTTTTTCATTTTTTAAAAATTATTTTTGACATCAGCACATTAAAACGATCCAAAACGTACAAACCATATTAAATTTTAACAAAAAAAAATTTAAATTTTTTGAAAACACAGGTTAAACCGCGTTCTCAAACACTGCCTAGCTGCTTACGAGACTTCTAACGGTTGGAAATTCGATCAACACTAGTTGCCAGTCCATGCTTATCCGTGGGCCTCGCCGCTATTTGTGCACGCTTCTTTCAACCATTTTGTACACTGCTGGCTTCAAATAAAATAATGTGTCAATTTCATAAATATATTTTTAAATATCATGATTTTTTAATTAAAAAACATAAATATTTTTTTAATTAATAAAATAAATTATATAATATATCAACCAATTAATTATACCAAAATGGAAAGCTAGTCTTTCTCTTAAAAACAAAAAAAAAATAGATTTATATGTAAACATTCAACTTCTATTATCCTTTTTTATTTTATTCTTTTTTATTTATTTTATCTTAGAGATTATTTGTTCTTACAAGAAAAAAAAATGACTTTCATTTCATAAATACATCATGTAAATAAAATTTATTTATATAAATATAAAAAAATTCAAGATAAATTAAAATAATCTATTTGAAATATTATAAAATTAAAAAATAACTACTATTTTAAAAAAGTGAATTAAACAATTTAAAAATAAGATATAGGGTATTAAATAAAATTCAAATTGAAAAATTAATGCAAAGTAAAAACAAATAACAAAATAAGAGTAAGGGCATTAATTAAAATTTAAAAAAAAAATACAAAAGAGAACATCTCGTCCTACTTTCTATAAAACGAGATGACTTGCCCACACGCTACCGCGGGCTTATAAAACAAATGCACTTGATAGTGTTATAATTGTGAACCAGCGCTAGATAAGTAATAGAAATTAAAGCTATGATGGAGCAAATACTTCATGACCGAAAAAAAAGTTGTGTTAGTGATCAAAAACTTAGAGACTGAACAAAATGATTTGTAGCAATCTATAGTGTTTTGTAAGGAAAGATACAGTGCTTTCGCCACATGATTTAGCTTTTCAGTTAATAAAAAGCAAAAAAAAATACAAAGCTAAATTCTCTACCAACTTAATATTAAAAAAAAACCAACAAAGATAAATTTGGAAGGAAAAAAACCTATGAGAAAAAATGTTGCAGCAATTGAAAATGTTTTGTGAGGAAAACTATAGCGTTTTTCCCAATAAAATAAACTAAAAAACTATTTAGAGAAATATTGTAGCAATCCACAGTATTTTGTGAGAAAAACTACAACGCTTTCCTCATATGATTTAGCTTTATTGTAATTATAATTCTTAACCAACTCAATATTAAAAAAAAAAAATCGACAAAGATAATTTTGGAAAAAATCATAAAAAAATCACATGGGAAAACACTGCAACAATTCACAGTGTTTTAAAGAAAAAAAATAACAAAGTTAAATTCTTAATCGGCTCAATATTAAAAAAAATCAATAGAGATAATTTTAGAAAAAAAAATAACAAAACAAACACCAAAAAAGAGGGAAAAATCATGTTGGAAACACTGTAGCAATTCACAGTGTTTTTGTGATGAAAGCTACAGTGCTTCCCCACATGATTTAGCCTTATTTGTAATTAATTGTAATTGTAATTCACAAACAACTCAATATCAAAAATAATAAAATTGAAAAAGATAATTTGAAAAAAATTATAACAAAAAAAACTATGCGGAGAGACATTGTAGCAATCCATAATGTTTTATGAGCAAAGCTACAATACTTTCCCCACATGATTAAACTTTATTACAAAGTTAAATTTTAACCAACTCAATATTTAAAAAAATAAAATCGACGAAAATGATTTTAAAAAAAAAATATTACAAAAAAAAACACAAAAGAAACTGGAAAAAAACCATGTGAGGAAAAACTGTATCAATCCATAGTGTTTTTTGAGGAAAAAATTGTATTTACTTGTAATTACAATTCTTAACCAGCTTAATATTTAAAAAATAAAATTGACAAAGATAATTTTAGGAAAAAACATAACGAAAACAGAAAAAAACCATGTGGGAAAAAACACTGTAGCAACCAACAGTAATTTTCGAGGAAAGTTAAAGTGATTTCCTCACATATTGTAACTGTAATTTTTAACCAGCTCAATATTAAAAAATAAAATAAAAAAAGATAATTTCGGAGAAAATCATAAAAAAAAACCATGAAGAGAAACATTGTAGCAATAAACAATGTTTTAAAGAAAAAAAATTACAAAACTAAATTCTCAATCAGCTCCATATTTAAAAAAAATTGAAAATATAATTTTGAAAAATAAAGAAATAAAATAGAAAAACTATGTGGAAAAACATCGCAGCAATCCACAATATTTTTTTTAAAAAAATTACAAAGCAAAAATTTTAACCATGTCAATATTTAAAAAGTAAAATCATCAAAAATAATTTTGGAAAAAACAAAAGAAACAATAAATGAAAAAAAGAAAATTAGGAAAGTTGAAAAAAAAAAGTAATTTTGAAAAAAAAATTTGAAAAAAAAACAAAAAAAAGAAAAAAAGAAAAAGTTAGCAAAAAAAAAGGGATAAGAATCACTATGAATTACTGTTATAATTCACAGTGATTTAGGTGTGGGGAAATAGTGATTCTCCCACACCATTTAGATATTTTTTAATAGCCTTTACAGACCTATTTTCAAACCTAAATTAGCCTCCAATCTCTCTATAAAATATAAAATATAAAATAAATGAATAAAGAAAATGAACGATCTCGTCCTTACTTTCTCCGGCATTTTTAGAGGGAAAGACCATCTTTATCGAACTATCCCAAAAAATATAAACCCATTACCAACATCGTGCTTTTAAGTGGTTTGAATATCGACATCCGACTTCTTTCTTTCCCCTCAACATTTTCTGAAAAATAAAGTTTTGGAATGAATTATGAAATTCTAAAATAATAAGAACCACATGATAGATAAACTAAAAATTATAGGGAGGAAATTTAAGTTTTTCATGCCAATATCAAAACGCTTTAAAAGCCTTTTTGAAATTATATGGAGGAAATTATACCGGGTTTATTTGTTTTTGTGCTTTAAAAACATTTTAAAAAAATATTTTTTTTTACTTCAAATTAATTTTTTTGTATGTTTTCAGATCGTTTTAACATGCTGATGTCAAAAATAATTTTTTAAAAATAAAAAATATTTATTTTGATGTGTTTCCGAATGAAAAGCACTTTGAAAAAGTAACAATTATCTATATATCTATTTAATTAGTGATTACAGAACTAGTTAGACGTAGATGTCAAAACTCTTGAAAACTAGCTGTTCGTTTGGGAACGTGGTGCAAACCATGTTTCGCATAATTTTTTTAAAAAAATTGGCTTAAATTAAATTTATTTTTATGTTTTCAAATCGTTTTAATGTGTTGATGTCAAAAATAATTTTTAAAGAATAAAACAAATATTATTTTAATATATTTTTAAATAAAAAATACTTTAAAAAACAATCGCTACAAAACTCTCAACACTTCTTGATGAGTAACACAATGCCATTGTTTTTCAACAGAGAAATTGCGTGCCAATGGCAATCTGACCAAGACAGGCTAGAATGTAGATAGTCAACTTAGCAAGCATATTTAACACATCAAATAACATATAATCAAATGAAAAATTTTATTCCATATATATATATATATATATATATATATATATATATAAAGAGATAAGCTACAGTTGGACTAGGATCATCAAAATTTAATTTACATGTTTTTTCTATGCACCCATTACCTAATAAAAAATAAAAAAAAACCCTGGACTCCCTACTTAAATCAATGAACATGATCTAACCCTAAGCCCTAGCAAACACGGAAGCAAATTAACCCTAACAGTGACACCACCACATCAGGAATAATCAACTGTTTAGTAACACTTTCTGGGCCCCCTGATAACCCATCATTCGTTTAGACTCATCCATAGTTGAGTGAGTCGACATCCATCAAATATTCCTCCATCTTCGTCACCCCAAGGAAGTACTGCCAAGAGGAATTTATGAATTCTTCATCAGCTACAGGAACGCCAGCCATACTGAAGAATCTACTGCTTTCTTGGATAAAGCAAGTTGTAGACTGATCGATTTGGAAACTTGGGTTGCAAGAAATGAATCGGAGAGCGACCAGTTAGCAGGGAAAACTGAGAACTAGGGTTTGTTCACGAGGGCTCTTATATTATACTATATTTATTGAAGTTTAAAGGTTGTACTATCAAATTTAACAGCTTTACCGACAGAAATTTATGTCAATAATTATACTAGAAATCTATCAAAAAAAATTCTTGTCGGTAATTTATGGACTATCGGTGAGTCCGTCGGTAATAAATATACCGATGAATTTACAGACGGACAAAGCGCGTCAAAAAAAAATTACCTTCTTTATTATATCGGTATACCATCGGCAAATATAACATATCACAAACAAAATATCACATGTAATTTCGTCGGTGCATTAACAATAACAATGATATTTGCAATAATTATTTTCCAACTCTTAGGAATATACCGACAGTCTAGTTTTGACGGTAACCTCATCGGTGATAGTGGCATTGGTGGTAATTATTTTTCAACTCTCTGGAATATAACGACGGAGTTGTGCCGTCTATAACCCCGTCAATATTTTTTTTCTAAAAAATATATTGAACAGAAGTAGAAAATAATTAAAATAAAATAAATTGGTAAAAAAATAAAATATTCATTACAAATTTAAAAAATTATATGTTAAAATACAATAAATCTAAAATAGAGGCGACGCTAGAGGAGGAGGATGGGGCTGATCGTCATCGAGACCGTGAGGCCAATTAGAGGGTGCACATGAACCACATATCCGTGATCTCATCTCCATTACCAATCGACAGAGTTCTTCATAATCAGCAATGAGTCCTTCATATTTTATCATTAAGATTGGTCATCTCATATCTTGTACAAGTTGGTCTAACATCGCCGCAAACTTCGAAGTTTGAACACTCGAAATTGATTGCGAGTATTCAACTATCGAAGCATTACGAGCCGTCCACAAGTTCTCAGTCATAGTATTACAAAGTTCATACATCAATTCCTATCGGGCCCACCGAACAATCCTGCTTCTAACCACAAATCCGGATGAATGGGTCGAAAGATTGTCCTCGTATCTCTCCTTCAATCGGCTGTTATATGTATCTCGAAAAGAAAAAATAAATTCATCAAATTCAAGAAAATAATAACTTAAGAAAAAATATGATTGAAACCAACATATCATAAAGTGTTAAGCTCGGCTATCAACGAACTGATGCACCCCTTTTTGACGGTCATCACTTCACACATGTGTTTCAACAAAGAACCCCATCGGCCTTGGCTCGCTTCCACGCTTCCAAGAACCGTAGCCTGCAATAAAAAAATATTTTCAGTTAAATATATTTATAAAAAACAACTAATAAAAAAATAGATGTAATAAAAAAAATTCTACCGGTTGAAGGAGCTGTCAGTGTGTATGGTAATGGAATCGTGAACATGCCAGTTCTGGTTATCTGTACTAGACTGTAGTCGTCGAGTGAAACACGTGAATGTCAAGTGTTGAATGTATTCCGCTCATACAGCTTCTAAGACATGCGGTGGTCTGAAATCCTTCCACACCGATATGTCATTTTAGCCTGAAAGCTCTCTTTCATTCACATGTTTTTTGGCTTTCTTTTGCACCTCATACCAAAAATCACGCAACCTATATGGTACAAATTAATTATTTGTTAGTAAATGAAAAATAAATTTTTAATATTTGGAATTAAAAAAAATTGAATTTGATCTTACCTAATTACAGCATGATTCTCCCAAACCCTTCTCGCAATATTATGATCGACTCTCTCCTATTCAAATTTTCACTTGAAGAAAAAATTTATAAAAGAAAAATTCCAGTAATTTCGATAAACGATCCAGATTATCATAAAAATATATTTAAGTTAATATCAACATAACCTTGAAAATCATGTATCGACTTGCAGTTTCCATTCAAGATGTTTGGAAAATTAGCTCTATTGAAACAATGAAATTTTCATCGATGATTTATAGGCCGATGTTATTGTTTTAGCAGCCTCAATGTTTGTAGACCTGAAATTGCATTCGTTAAATGATATTATTTTTTCAAAAATTATTAAAGATGTCGTTGTGAAAGCAAAACAAACTTACATTGAAAAGTCGTCCTTCCACTAGGCCTTGTACTTGCGAGTAAATAGATCCTGCTATGAAGGGACCCCCCTTGACTTTGAGACATCGAACTCGACAAGCCCGCATCGTGAGTCAATGTCTGTGCCTCAGGTGCATGTTTTTGGTCAGCACCTAATAACTCGTGATCGTCAACATCGCTGCTAGAAGAACAAGTAGTGATCCTCTCCTCGCGACGTGCAATAGACTTTCTTCTAGGCATCTACGTAAATTAACAGATAAAAAATTAAACGATTCTTACTTCTAAAAAAAATTCGACAGCATATCTCTTATATGGGAGACTACCCAAAAATTTTAAACCTGCAAATACACAACGTATATGCCACAAACCAGTTGATTTTATTCAATTTCTTCTAACAATTCAGTATAATTCAATTTCGTAGAAAATTTTTATTTTCTACATGATAATATTTTTAGTCATAAATTTACAAAAAATTATTTTAAATTTACAAAAAATTAAAATAATAATTAAAATTAATCATACACGTTTAATTGAAATTGAACAACAAAATTAAAAAATAGAACAACTAAAATTCAACAAAATAATGTAAAAAATATTACAATAACAACTAAAATTCAACACAATTATTTCTAACTGATAATATTTTTAATCCTAAATTTACACAAATTTATTCTAAATGAAATAAATACAAAATAATAATTAAAATTATTCCTACACATTTAATTGAAATTGAACAACATTTAAAAAAAAATAACTAAAATTCAACAACATAATGCAAAAATTATTTCAATAACAACTAAAATTCATGTCATTTATTAATTCATAAAATTATTAAGAACACAAAATTGAACAAAAATAATGACAAAATAAAAAACATAAATAATGAAAAAAAAACACAGAAAAAGAAGAAAAAAGAATGAAAAACTCTTACCTTAATGGCATGCTTTATTTTGGCTCTTAATTAAAAAAAAACAAAAAAAAAAGACATTGTTAATATGCCTAAGAAAATGAAAATAAGAAGAAAAATAAAGAAAGACAACATACCTTAGGATGAGAAGAGAAAAGAATGTTTGATCTTTGGTGAGAAGGGGAGAGAGAGAGAATAGAAGAGAGAGAGAAACAAGTGTGTGAAAGAAGAAGAGAGAAGAAGAAAGAAGAAGATGAAGCCTCAATCTGTCATGATTCAACAAACTCTATATTTTTACAGTGACAAGACAAAGCTATATTTATTCTAGCTTTGATGTTGTCTTTTGTCGTCCCCTTCACGTCCATAACCATGTTGAAAATATTCTTAAACACGTTATTTTCTATGTGCATGACATCAAGATTATGGCACTGAAAATTGGTCTTGCAATAAAAAAACTCCAATAAAATACTTTGTTTTACCCAATCGTAGGTTAAACCAAAACCAGGAAACTTCTGCTTGCCGAATTGAAAACCAAACTCAATGTCACCGTACTCTGATACCACGTTATACAATTTTTCACTTGAAAGAAGTGGCGATGCAACATCCCTTTCAACTATGCCAATAAAGAAGTCATTTCTATTCTTTATGAACTTGTGATATATTGGCAAGAACCATTAGTGACAGTTAAAAAAAGATGATTTACCGCTGTTTGTTAGTGTGAATGCCTTGTTATTTTTCATATAGTATGAACATGTTAGTTTTTCATGCGTGCTCAAACCAGAAACCATTTCATAAGCTGTAAAATCATTGATAGTCCACATCAAAGCTACCTTCATCATAAAATTTTATTTTCTTGATACATCATAAGTTAAAGCCCCGAATGACCACAACTACTTCAACCCATCAATCAAAGGTCGAAGACAAACATCTATATTCCGACCTAAACTATTAGGATCAGGTATGACCATAGATAAAAACATGAACGTTGGTCTTATACACATCCCTAATGACAAGTTGTAACTCGTGAGTATCACCGGCCAATAAGAATAAAGAGCAACAAATGACCCAAATGGATTGAATCCATCTGTACATAACTCATGATGCATGTTCCTTGTCTCTATTGAAAACTGAGGAAGCACATTGTTAAAGTGTTTCCAGGCTTCACTATCGAAAAGGTGCATCATCACTCCATCCACCGCATCATGTGATTGGCGTCATTTCATATGCTAAGCAGTCTTTGGTGACATGAATAACCTTTGCAATTTTTCTGGTATCCTAAACCAAGGGGTTTCATCATGGACCTAGTAGTGTAGAAGTTCTCTTTCAGCCTGTTCCCTTCAAATAAAATGCTTCTCGTCCATTCGACAATTCTGTCATAACTGACCTCACTCAATCCATGATCTAACTTAATGTTGAACACTTATATAATAGCTGATAATTTACTGTGATTTGTGCAACCATCTCATAATGGTTCGTCATAATCTTTTAAAAGATTAAAAAAAACTAGTTGCGTCTGCATTAGGTTCTTCATCTATGATTGGATATTGACCAACATGACTCTAATTTATTCTCATCGCATCCATAACCATATTTTTATAAAGATTACTATTGTCATCCACAACTTCATGCAAGTTGTGAGAACTAGAAGTTGACCCAACCATCCTTTCCACCATGGTATCATGAGGAACATATGGTTCACTGTGTGTAAACCACCATAAGTATTTCTTCATGAATTTTTTTGTAGAAGATGCATCGTTATAACATCCAGATCGAGAAATTTTTTATTTTTACACCTCTTGCATGAACATCTAATACCCCCTTTACTAATATTTCTCAGATTAGATAGTGAGTAATTAATAAAACTATGAACCTAATTATAATAATTCACCCTCTGCAACCCTTGGAGTGAATCTCTATACATCCATGAAGGATCATCCATTTCACATATCAAACCTATACAAAATAATGATGACAACATGTATTAACTAACTACATTAACTAAATAATTTGCAAAAATATTAATTTAGCTCAAATTTATTCAATCTATTTTAATGGCACTCTTAATTCATTATCAATTATACATCTATGAAGTATCATCTATTTTAATAACACTTTTAATGGTATTCAATACTAACTACATTTCTAAATAGGCCCGTAACAAAGGACACTAGCATCCTCGAGGTAGCTGCTACTAGTAACTTCAGCTTGTGCTAGCTCTACTATCTCTCTTTCTCTCTCTTTGAAGTTTTCTTCGTAGGCTAATCTCTTATTGCAGCCTTGTTATCGCGTCCTATCTTCTCCGTGTTCCTCTTCTTGTTTAATCCATTGTCGCCTTGTTAAGGGAAAAAAAAATCCTTTAACCAGTTTACGTCCATGAAGAATAACTATTTTTTTTTCTGGCTGATAAATATATTTTTGCAATTATTTTCATGATACGGTCTTAGAATCGAATCCTATATATATATATATATCCTTTCACCCACTAAATCAACCTGGAGATTTCAAATTTGACATTATTTAACTAGATATTTCACTCATAGAAATTGAAAACGGTACAGGAAAAGTACAGAGAGAGAGAGAGAGAGACAAGAATACGTATGTTTAAAAACCTTTGAATTGATTCAATTTTTGTAAATAATTAGATGATATTTAATCTTTAGAAATGGTACAAAAACAAATTAAAATAGCTCATAAATATTTTTGAAAAAAATTATAAAAGTGGCAACGCTTCGTCCTTTCTTGTGCCTCTATTTTAAAAAATAATAATAATTGTGTCATGGTTTAATTTAGAAAAGTTTTTGAAAATAAAGTAATAATTATTTTTTAAAATGTTTTTTTGCTTGAAAATACATCAAAATAATATTTTATTATTATTTTTTAAAAATTATTTTTTACTTTAATACATCAAAATGATATGAAAACAAAAAAAAGAATTTTAAAGTAAAGAAAAAATAAAAAAAATTAATTTTTTTCGAGAACGCTTTTAAAATGCAAAAACAAATAGGCTCTAAATGCGAGTTTGTTGCGCATCCCCAACACAACTACATTTCTTAGTTTTTCCTTATTTTTCAATATTTATTATTTGCTCAAAAGAATATTTTTTCTTAATAGTTAATGGTTATTTTGTGATTCTTTTATACACTCATTAACTAAAATCAAAGACCCTTCCAATATACATTGATTTACCACCTTTTAATGTTAGTCCTTGCCTATTACTAACTCTTATAATTTGATTTTATTATAAATAAATAATTAAATACGTGCTTTATAATTTCTTTATTGATCAAAATAAAAAATATTCATATGATATATTATACTAACAAAAAAAAAAGATGAAAAAAAAGTCGTGAACCTGCTTAATATATTATTTGAACCATTTGTCATCAACTTTGTTTGCTAGCTTTGTTGGTTAAAACATGTGCAGGTTTTATGGAGATTGTGGATTCAAGTCAGTCAATTGAGACTTTGTTATTCTCTTTGCAAAACACAGATGAGGACATATTGTTTGTGTTTGTGTTTTTGAAAAAACGAAAGGGATTGTTCGCCTCTTATACATAGAAAAAAAAAATATGTCAGGCACACTGGCCTGTGTAGGCCCACAAATCTAGCTTTTTCAGAAAAGCCAAGCCCAACATTGATGTATTTTTTTTTCTTGCTTTTTTTTTAGTTCTATAAATTAGCATGGGTTTTTTTAATTAAATTTTATTCTTTAATATTAAATTAATAATAAATCATTTTTCGTTTTTTCATATATTAAAATATAAAAAAATTAAAAGTCCATAAACCAAGATGTAAATTTAGTATGTTGGCCAAGTATTTAATGGGTTTTTTTTCTTTCAAATTCCATTAAATAATGTAAGGTTTTTATTAAATTTTATTCTTCAATATTAGATAAATTATTTTTTATATTTTTCTTTATAAAATAAAAAAATAAAATCAACCCAATAAAATCATAACTTGATTAATGAGCCTTTTTTATATATATCTTTTGGTTTTTTTTTCAATTCCATTATTTAGCTTATTAAATTTTATTCTTTATACTAGATTGATAGTCAATCAATTTTTATTTTTTGAATTATATAATAAAATAAAAAATTAATTCAACCCAATAAAATCCATAACCTCAAGTTATTAAACTCAACAGCAACAGTCAAAGCTCTGGTTAAGTGTTGGGATAACTACATGATTTGTTTCCTTCAATCATGTGTAATAAGGGACGACCAGAGGCAGAAATTGTGGAGGTAGTTTGGCCATTTTAACTCAAAAATTGAAATATCATAGGACACATACTGAAAAGGTCTACCATGACAATTTAAATGCCAAAAACAGTCAGAGAACACTTCTCCACTTCGTAGGCCATCAGACGCTTCAATAGAACATAGAGCAATAGCTTCCCAGTCTAATTGTGACCATCAAAAATTCAATATAGTAACACATGCTAATAACTGCAATTTCTAAATTTCAGTGCATATTTTGTATATAGTGATAGCGAACACTTAGGATGAAGCAAAAACAAGTAGAATACTTACAATCAATTTGCCTTGTTTGCCTGAAGAACGCCACCCAGGGCCTCAACATTATCTGCACGACAAATGGGACATATGCATCTATTCTGCAACTGCTCACCAAGGGAAGCACAATTCTGTTCCAACTCAGAAGTCTGCTTGTTTCCAGTCAAAGATGTTTAAATTTTGTGCATATTCATCATATGTTTTACTAGAAATGTTCCTGGAAAGCATCGCAGTCTACTTTTACTTTTGGTATACAAAACGTTTCAGGTGTTTTTTCCCCCTTTACTGGTAAAAAAGTAAAAAAAAAAAAAAAGCTCTTTTTCATGGTTGAGATGGTAGAAAACATAAAATTAACTCACCATTTAACATCAATGAGTTATGAGCTTCAGAAAACTTCTAGAAACATCTTGAAAAAACTGCTCATAAGTAAGCTTATAGAAACATCTTTGAGAGCTATTGTTGTAAATGGCAGTTTTAGAAGGATGAAATTCCATATGTCAGTTGTTCTAATGGGCAGCTCATATGTCTCGGCATTACTCTCAATATCATTTACCATTAACTAACTGCCTGGATACTCATCTCTCTCCTAGAAAGAGTATGGTTAATCATGACCAGACAGCCAGTTCCACACAATGTGATGTTTGTAAGGATATCTTGTTAAATCCTGCAATAGTTCGGTTTCTTTCACTATCACATCCACCAGAGAAACCTTCCTCTGAAGGTCAACATAATCCTCCTGGACCTGCGAAGAAACGGGTAGCTAAAATTGTTCTCAAAGAAACCTTTCATCAACTTTTAGGTAGGTAGAATTGTTGAGGAGGCACTCTAGAATTTTTCTATAAACAACAGAAAACATATATAAAACTCTTGAACCAACTTCTTACCTGCTTTTGAATATTCTCCTCTGCTAGGTATTCTTGTTCCTCTTTAATTATTTGAGAAGCTACATGTGCAAGCACATCCTTAAGAGCTCTTAGATCAACACCAGTGACTACCTTCTTTTCAGCTTTGCAGTCTGCTTATGAAATAAAGGCAGAAATCCCTCAACATAGAAACCAAAGCAACAAGTAACAATCTATATCTCATTAAGGAATGCATTTGAAAAATGAAGGGAAAAGGAAAAGACAATAGCGGTTGAATAACCACAATGCATACAAATGCCTTGAATTTTTCAAGTACCTATCTGACCTTTTTTTCATGGATACAACAGTTGTCTATATAATCTGTTGTGATGAACATGATATTTAAATGAAAGCAAGCAGAAAGTTTTGAAAAACAAAACAGACATTCCCAGAACACACTAGTAGTATACAGTACAGTTCAGCAAGCCTGCTTCCATGGGCAAAGATGCTTAGAAATTTTACTGTGTGAAAAAAGATGTTAAAAGTCCACTCAAATTACTCATGAATTTCCATGAATTAATATCAACATAAAAAAAAATATAAAACACTAACAGATGGAAACAGATTCAGCTGCTAGAGCTGTAAAATATTCTATACAGGAGCATCACCTGCTGTAGTTCCAATGCTGCTCTTTTTCTGAGATTCGAGTCCTTTTTCCGCTTGGAATTTCCTATATTAACATATAAGTTGACAAATTAGTAGTTTTCCTCTACTACCAGAATGTACATTCAAATATAAAGTATCACATTCGTATTATTCATTTAAATGGAGAGGAAAACAGAGCAAATAGATCAAACTGTTCTGTGAACTTTCCTGCATCGAGAACAGGGAACCATTATGAAGGATATCCCATATAGGTAGTCATGTTAAAATTGTAGATCAGAATTATATTTTCAATAGTTCGAGATGAGCAAAAATGTTAGGAGATATGAGGAAGAAAATCTACACCTAGTTATAGATTACATTCACACAGCATCCTCTCTGCAGCTTATCTGAAATGTCAGCACTTCTTTTTTCTCTTTTGAAATTTTTTTTCCTCAAATTTAATTTGAGAAAATAATTCTAATATCCGCATTGCCTCCTAAAGATATCCATATATTTGCGTTCACATTTTCTCACAAGGTGCACTGGCATTAAACCATGAAATGCACAAGCTCTTGATTTTCTTTTTCCTGCTTTTCTACTTTTCTGTTTAATAAAATGATAGCGGGATATAGTTGAAATTTTTTTTTTCAGAAGATTGTTTGTTTGGAATTAAACCATGTTCTCAAGCCTTAAGGCCAAGCTAAAAGAATCATGCATCCAAGGAATGAAACAGTTTAAGAACTTAAAGAGAGATTGGTTTAAACTCAAACCATACAGATAAGATAAGCTAATAAGGTTGTAAAAGCTCATAAAAGTGTGGGTAATTCAGATGGAATGTGGTTGAGTCATAAAAATCCATGCTGTATGCAATTATGAAAGTGGGGATTTATGTGTGTATATGATGCCAGTCCTTGATATTTCTATAAAAAGCAAACAAGAAGCAGCTCGAGCATATCTTTGACTAAGAAAAATTTGCTTCAAATTCAAAAGACTTGAATGCAAAACTAATAGGTAGTGATGAATATCAAAACTTACACAAACCAGTATAAATTTTGGCAGCAAAACAGAGAAGAACCAGCTCACAATGGCCAGGCATTTTCTATTTATAGATGTTCAAATGGTTCGTAATGAGAGGTGAAATTGGACCAAGTTGTCCTACACAATGATAGCTGGGAAACACGGTTGCAAAAGAATTCAGCCTATATTACAAATTGTTAATCAACAACTTGTACATCCCAAACTTACAAGCTGGGGGAAGGTTCAAGAACCCAAACCCGTGACCCGTTGCATGAAGTAAGGTCATTATCAACCCCCCCAAAGGGAGATGGGTTGTACAAAATAAGTTTTTCACAAGTGTGTGGTGTCTGTTTTGACAGTATGATTCATTTTAACAATAAACATTAAGATCCTAAGAGAGGTAAAAAAACAACATTAGCAAGTAGGAATATTAGGAAGGAAAAGGGAAAAGAAAATTAATTATTAAAGAAATATCAGCATGATGGACAGTGAACGAAACTTTGGTTCTCCCTGTGAGGCTTAACAGGAGACAAATAAAATGGAATCTAAATTAAGATAAATTTTCTGATACAATGATCGAGTTTAATGGTTCATGTATCCTTCACTGCCCAAGATACCCATATCACCCCAAGCCACCACACAAGTAATCAGAACAGATACTAGATGGGCTTTTAGTTCAGTATAATTACTTTCTCCTTTACAGCTTAAAATTATCATACGTCCTTGTAGTACCATATTGATCTGGTCATAGCAATGCTTTTACAAGAAAAAGGATGTAAATGATCCCTCAAACATGTTAGGTTGACAAAACACCATCGATTGACCCAATGATAGCTAATGAGTAGCTGACAAATGTCCACCTGGTCCCACATTCTCTAATTTTTGAGAAATTGAAAGGAAACACATGAAAAACTGGGGGGGGGTTGATAAAAAAAAATAGTAAAATATTTGTTGAATGTAAAAATTACTGAACTAATAGAAACGTTGTGATCTTAAAAAAAAATTAAATCTGTTAAAAACTAAAACTAAAAAATTAAGAAAAATCAACAACTTATTTTATCAAGACAACACCAACTTCCTAACTAAATCAAAAATCCGTCATAAAATTACAACTGGTTATCAAAATATTACAACCTAGATCCACCACAAACAAACCCAAGTAAAACACCACTACCACTACCACAAGCTCAAACAAACTCAGTTTCTCTTCCACATGAAGAACCACCACCACCACATCTAAGTTGTATACCCAAATCAATCTACTACTCTCAACCTACACAAATGCTCGCTTAGATTAGTCACAAATCCACACCATGTCAATTTCACTGTTACAACCTCAACGCCTTCCTCTAGTCCCGGATCACAACAACACGATTGAACCATTCCACTGCTAGATCCACAGCAGTTGACCGTGTCAACCAGTAATATGGCTTGAGCAACACATCCACCCAAACACAAACCCATGCTCATTTACCTTTGGTCAGTCAACCTAACGAGGATCTCTAACAAAAAGATTTAATGAGCTACCATCCATAGTGATAGACGGGTCAATTATAGCATTTTTCATGTAGAGGGATTGATCTGACCAAATCAATATGGTACAACGATGTACGTTTTTTTTAATCCCTTTCTTTACAGTTTAGCAACTAGATCAAACCAATTAACATCTATCCTATGCACTCACACAGCAATTTATTTTTCAAGAGGAAACGTCTCCAAAAAAACATGAAGTTAACCAAAGACGAATGCAACTGTACACCGGGAAGCTACATGTACAATCTGTCAATGCAAACACAAATTCCCAATCAAATTTACACATGTCCCAGTAAGTGCGACTAACCTTATCTTAGTATTGAGCTCAAACATCTGGCGAATAAACTCATCTCTACATGAACAACAAAAACATGTTAAAGAAACAGCAGCAATTAATACGACTACTTGAATCAATTTCGATGAGGCAATTGGTCATGTGCTCAGATGTAGCAGAATGCTAAGTAAACTAAATAGCAATCTTTACCGTGAAGCCCGTTCTTCATCCTTCATACCGCCCAAGCCCAGTGTCCCATACAATGAGGTGAACAAGAATCAGAAACAGAAAAAAAAGACTGAAAAAGCGCAAGTAATCTCACTTAATCCAAAATAAGAAGAAAGGGAGAGGAAAGCAACACACAATAATCACTACCTTAAGACCCTCTACTTCAGATCCAACCGAAGATATTTCATCTTGAATCAGAGAAATCCTTGCCTGGAAGTATTAAAGACGATCTTAATTTAAGAAGAAGAAGAAAAACAATTCAAACTGAAGTAAAGCAAAATAAATTAAACAAACCTCTAGGGTCTGAATAGATACGTCGTTGAAAGCCAATTGAAATTCGTAGCCTTTAAGCTCTAGCTCAGTGGTTTCTTTGAAACGCTTCACCTCTTCCATCTCTGCATTTGCCGCATCCAATTGACATCCAAGCTCTACTATTCGGTTCTTTAGCCCAACCACTCTTCTCTCTACACAAATTTACAACACCGGAGAAAAATTATAAAATAAAATAAAATAATAAAACATATAATATTTGCCTCTCAATCGATAGATTTTCCACTATTTTCCTGCATTTTCTCGAGAAGCCAGTGTTTGGTAACCAAGAATGTAGGAAATCAACATTTGAATCCCTGGTTACTTATCCCTTCCAGTCAACGGTACCAAAGGCAATACGGTTTTGAATGAGATGAAAGGAGGATTCTGTGAAATTTAATTTCTGTTCCCTTCATTTTCTCAGAAACCAAACGAGGAAAAGGACAGGGGTAGAGGCACTCACCTCCTTGTGATTTCTCGGAAGCAAAGTCGCGAATTAGGGTTAGGAGTTGCCTTTGTGGATCGGTTGCCGCCATTGTCTGTTTCGCGCTTCTCTTTCTTCTACGAAATATTACCTTCCAGTCTTGGAGAGAATTGTAGTAATAAATCTCTGTTTCCAATTTTGCAACAAGTTAGTGGAAAACACGCTCGTATTTAAGTGATGCTTGGCATAACTTTTATATTTCGATTTAAGTTAGTTTTTAATTTATTTATTTTTGTTATAAATGCTGTCTTTAGCGTAACTTTTGGATTTAGATTTAAGTTAGTTTATAAATTTTGACAAAAAAAAGTTTTATGATTTAAATCAAAACCATAGTTTTTACCAGCTTGATAGCCGGCCCGGTCCAAGGCTTGGATTCCAGATTTTGACTGAGTCACCGAATCGTCCGGGTCAATTCTTTTTTTTTTTAAATCAAAACGACGTTGTTTTAGTAAAAAAAAAAAAAACAAAAGTCAACGGGTTGCAATCGGGTCAATCGAGTTGTCGAGTCAACCCGTATGGTCAGCCGGGTCATACTGGGTTTTTCATTCTCCTATTTTTTTTCAACCCAGCCCGGTTTCAACTCCGGATCAACCCACTAGGTCGGGCCGGATTTCAAAACTATAATCAAAAGGCTCATCGTAAAATTCAGTTAATTGTTTTTATTTTAACTTTAATTGCGGATTCTAACTTATACCACCCCTATTTTAAAATAGTTTCATCAATTATTTCTTATTAAATATACTTATAAATTAACTAATTTTTATTATAAATTAGAGTACATGATTTTTAACTTTAAATCGAAATCCAAAAGTTTTTTTTATAAGTAACTCAAAGCAAAAAAGAGTTATACCGATGTTTGTTTGTTAAAAATTTCTCAAATCAATGTTTTTTTTTTTAAGTATAAGAATATAATAAATTAGAATTCATGAGTTAGGTTAGAAGTTAAAAATTTTAACTTTTAATTTTATCAAGATTTTGATTTGATTTTATAATAAATTTTTAATTAAAAAAATTATAAATATATTTATTTATATTTTAAAAAATATTATTTTAATATATATTTTTAAGTAAAAAATATTTTAAAAAATAAATATTATTTTAATATATTTAAACGTGCTCCGCATCATTTCGATCACTGCAATAAAGGTTGAAATTCACATTTGAGAAGGGATGGTAAAATTGGTTAAAGTTATGATGAAGATAACAGACAGATAATTATAAAGTAAAATTAGACACAGGAAAGATATATTTTTTCTACCAAATAATATATACCAAGTAAAAATAGTGCACAAAATTTCAACGTATAGAAATGCTCCCAGAAAATGATTACGAGGAATCAAATTTATATGCCAATATGGAAGTTATTAGAAAATGTTCTTCTTCACCCAATTGTGTTTAACACCAAAGCCATGAATTTTATCATTATACGAGGAACTTATATTATGTCCCTCAGTAAACTTGGACACTTCATTTAACATTTCTAAACTAGATGGACGAGGTAAAGGAGGGAGCCTTTCAATCACTCCTTTCAAAAACTTATCTGATTGACATCTATATGGGTGGTTCATGAGTAGGAATCATCGATGACAATAAAAAAATGTAGTTTTCCCTCTATTTTTTAATCTAAATGCCTTGTTATGCTCCATACAATAAGGACAAGACAGATTGACATGAATACTCCAACCCGATAACATGTCATGTGCTGGAAAGTCATTAATGATCCACATCAAAGCTGTCTTTAATTGAAAATTTTTCTTTTTATATACATCATATGTTTCAACACCAACAGACCACAAATTATTTAACTCATCAATCAAAGGTCTTAGGAAAACACCAAGGTTTTTCCTCGGATTCTTTGGCCCAGGAATCATCATTGCCAAAAACATGAATAGTCTAGTCATGCACTTCTACGGAGGCAAATTATAAACAATCACAATTACTGGCCAACAATAGTATGCATTTGAAGACATGTCAAATGGACAAAACTCATCAGTGCATAACCCTAACCGAAGTTTCTCGGATCTGACACAAAGCTTAAGTGGACACGATTAAACTCCTTCCATGCCTCCCCATCAGATGGGTGTACCATAACCCCATTATCTGACTAATGAAAATGATGTCATGTCATATCTTTGGCATGATATGGAGACATGAATAGTCTCTGAAGCCATGGTGTCAAGGGAAAGTATCGAAGTAGCTTATTCGCCTTATTAGAACCTTTACTAGTCGAATTTCTAGGTTTGTATCGTGAACTTTCACAAAAATCACAATTTATTTTCATTGCATCTGCCCCATAGTACAACATACAATAATTAGAACACACATCATATTTTTCATAACCAAGCCCAAGTGACCGCATAAATTTCTTGGCATTATAAAAATTTGATACCAAATTTTATCATTAGGCATTCAACTTTTTGTAAAATCAATAAATTTATTGAAGGTAGTCTGAGTCAAATTTAAAGTTGACTTCATATTAAGCAATTGTACACAAGCAGATAATTTGGATTGCTTGGTACACTCATTCTACAAAGGCTCCTCCGCAGCTTTCAAAAGTTTATAAAAATTAGTTAATTGATATATTATAAGTTCATACACCTACAATGTCATGGTCATTTTCAGGAACACTTATATTGGCTTCCCAGGTTTCATTTTGGTCCCATAATTTCCATCCAAAAGAAACTCAATATCAGATTTAATGAAAGAAAATAATTCAATTAATATTTTTATACAAACTTGTATTGAATTAGGAAAGAACAAAGATAGTCCTATGCCCAGAAAAGATATTATCAAACAATTTATGAATCGTAACCCTACAAATTAAATTGGGGGTTTTGATAAATTTTCAATTAAAAATGTATAATTAGGTTATAGATCATGGTAAAAACATTTGATAAACTCTTATTTTATCGAATGAATAGCCTAAAACCATTATTCAAAGTATCGATCAAAATTTTTTTTGTTACCTGTGTTCTTGAGTTCTAGGCGAACGAGATGAAATCTACACGACAGAAGAACACCTCAGATTGAGAAAGTTAGGTAAAAATGTTTTAGTGTAAGTTAAATTGCAACAAAAAAAAATAAATCCTAAAATTAATTACTTGAATTATTGAAGAAAAGAGTGCAAAACCGAACTCATCTACAAAGAGGGGGTAAATCAGGATGTTCGATGGTGATAATGATGGGTCTAGTGGGATGTTGCCATGGGTCTGTGTTTTTTATGGTTTACGAAGAAAGATTGAATCTGTTAAGATGAAGGAGAAGAAGATGAAGTTAAAACTTAGGATGTTGGAGACGAATAAGAAGAAGATGAAGAGAAAAGTTAGGGACAAAAGAAAATCAGATCGATGAAGAGAAAGTGCATGTTAATTATTTTTTCACAGTTATGGATGTTATTAGGGACAAAGGAGATAAAGAGATCCACTGCAAGTTAATTAATTTTCTAGTGGGCTGTTTGTTTCTTTGTTGTGTTTACGTTTCTGAGGGGGAGAGAGTGCAAGTTTAGAATTGCTAATTAACGGTTGAGATCTTACAATGTCAAAGCTAATTAACGGTCTATATGATTTTAGTTTTAAGCAAAGATTTAAATAATTATTTTTTCAATCAGCAACAGATAGTCGGTTGCAAATTTTATGTTGCCTTTAGCAACGAATTTTCTGTTGCTAAGCCTATTGCTTATATTTAAAAAATAATATACATGTAATTCGTTGCAAATCTATTACTAAATTTAGCACCTGAATTATCCATTACTAAAATCTGATACTAATAGCCTTATTTTTTAATAGTGCAACTAGATCAGGTTATAAACTGCTTGAATGCCTTTTGTGATGCTTCTGGGTATAAAGTGAGTAGATCAAAGATAAAGTTATTTTTTTCAAAGAATGTTTCCCAAATTTAGCTAGGAAGATCAATATACAAAGCGGTTTTTCTAAAGTTACAGATTTATCGGTGGCTGATATGGTGCTTTTTGCCCATATGCTTACCATACAGGCAATAATGATCATGGCGAGCCACACTCCACTAACTATGAATTTGGGAGGGGATGAGATGTACTGAAGACAATCTACTAGCGGTAATTTCACCGCTCAGTCAACTTACACAACACAAATGGAAGTTAGTTCTAGTCCACAGGTCATAACTCCTCTGTGGAAATTGATATAGAGATGCGAGGGACCAAAACGGATCAAGACATTCCCATGGATTGTTGCTCCTATGGTTGGTTGGAAATACCCATCTCTACAGTGGGTGAAATTAAACGTTGATGGAAGCAGTAAAGGAAATCCAGGCATTGCATGTCCGGAGGTCTACCGCGGGACAATTTTGGCACATGGATTTGTGGTTTTACTTTCAATACAGGTTATTGTACCTCTATTCGAGCAGAATTGTTTGCAACCTTGATGGGATTAGAAATTGCTTGGAGCATGGGAATAAAAAAGCTCATTCTTGAATCTGATTCTACTATAACAGTTAATGCTTTAACACAAGATCGAGACAAGATTGATGCTAACCATGTCTTTATAGTCATAGCCTTTACCTGTTTGTTTTTGTATTTCAAAAACATTTTTAAAAAAATGAATTTTTTAATTTTTTCTTTACTTCAAAATAATATTTTTGATGTTTTTAGATCATTTTTATGCGCCGATGTCAAAATTAATTTTTAAAAAATAAAAAAAATATTATTTTGATACATTTCTAAGTAAAAAACACTTTGAAAAACAATCGCAATCACACTTCCAAACAGGCATTAATTGCAAGAGATTGGAAAGTGTAGATCATCCATATGTATCGGGAGGCTAATTCAGCAACTGGTTTAGCCAATTGTGGTTTGGCCATAAGCACTTTGAGCTAAGATTTTTTTGTTATTTAATGACTCGCCTATAGGTTTATGTCTGATCCTATACTATGATCTAATAGAGTCTACTTACCCTTGTTTGTTGTAATTTTTAGGCTTTAAACCCTGATTTTAACAAAAAAAAACATAGCATTTACGTCTCTTATCATTTCAAAAGATTTTGAGTTCGAATTTCATTGCAAAGAGAGAGAAAAAGCATTTCAATGACTTCAAAATTTTAACTAAAAGAATGATGAACTGATTTTATGTACACTAACATTATGTCTAGTAAAAAACTCAAATTGATGTTATTAACTTCTTATTAGATTAGAAACTCTATTCAAATTTTTAATTTTGTAATATAATTATGCATAATAAAAATTATTATATGTAAAAAATATACTAATTTAATTATATATAAATAAAAAGCAAATACTTAAAAACATAAGAGTTCTATTAAGTATATTCTTTATATAACATTAATGAAAATAAAACAAGGACATGCTATTAAATAAGGTTTATATAGAAGAGAATTGACAAGAAATCTAAACTATGTGAAAAAATCATTGTGCATGTCCACTGTAGGCCAACACAGAGCTATGGACTTGCAAAATAGATTTTCTCGTTTTTGAATGCTTGGAGTGGGGGTATTTTTGTCTTTTTATATATAGTAAAAATACAATTTCTTTTGAGTGAAAAAATTGAAGCCTTTGATGTATAGATATTTTAGTCTTTTTATATGCTCATTAGTAATTAAAAGATTGAACGAGGGTATATTAGTCTTTTTAATTTTAATTGTATAGTAAAAAAACTATTATACCCCATTACCCCTAAGGTCAATAAAAAATAGACCTATTAATCAAGGGTTTTTTTTTTAACATTTCATGAATTTTTAAATAGTAAAAAAATACTTATTTACCTTAAATATCAAAAAATAATTGAATTGTTGATCAAGGGTGTTTTGGGGTTTTCACTTCTTAAGCTATAGGAAAAATACACACGTACCTACAGAAAAGACAAAAAATCAATTATGCATTGAGGGGTGGTTCGATAAAAAACCTACAATATTCTGGTCTTTTAATCCTAGTATGTTTGGCATTGTGGTTGCTTTTGTGGTTGTGGTTTAAAAAAAGCAGTTTAATAAAAAGTACTTTTTATGAGGTTTATTTTAAAAAAATTCAGTGTTTGGTTAAAACTGTGGTTAAAAAAAAAACAGTTTCTTGTGTTTGGTTAATATGCTTTGTGTTTGAGGTTTGATTTTAGAATTACTTAAAATGATATATATATATATATATATATATATATATATATATATATATATATATATATATAATTGCAAAACATAGGTGTTTTGTAATTATGATTACATAACGAAATGAAAAATCCTTATATATTAATTTATTCCTTCATTGTTCCATCAAAATATTTGTAATTCCATCGCGTACAAAATCCATATATGAAGGCCTCTGTGATACTTGAACGGCCGAGCGAGGAATAATATCAGGTAAAAAGTCATCAGGAATTAAATTGGAATTGCGATCATACTCAGAAAAAACCGCATCATCTTGTGATCTCCTTCTAATATAGTTATGTAGTGTCATTGATGCAACTTCAATCTCAACTTGCGTTTTGTATAGATAAGCATGCATGTTTTGCAAAATTCTCCACCTCTGTTTCCATACCCCAAAAGAACGCTCAATCACGTTATGTAGTAATGAGTGTGCACAATTAAACACTTCTTTCCTACCACTTGGTTGTCCATGACGCCTAAATTCTTGGAAGTGATACCTCTCGCCTTTGTAGGGACCCAAATACCCATACTTATTTAGATATCCAACATCAACCAAATAATATTTTCCTGCAAATAATAACAACATGGTAATTTTTAACAAAACTAAAAAAACAAATTATATTCCTTCAATTACCAAATCTTCAATTTATTTAAAATCATAACCTTCTGGAGGTTTTGGAAATTTTATACTGTTATTGTCAATAGCCTCAAGAAAAATACGCGTATCGTGTGCACTGTCTTCCCATCCTGCCCACACAAACATGAATTGGATGTCGAAACTACAAGCGGCCATGATATTTTGTGTTGGTACACCTTTTCTTCCAATAAATGGAATTTGATTTTCAGATGATATGCAGACACGAACATGTGTGCCATCAATTGCACCGACACAATTCTACAGGCCACAAAAAAATTAAGTAATCATAAACATTTATAAAATATTTCATACTTATTTAAACAACTTAATTAAACTTAATTAAACAAAAATTCATCTTACCTTGAAATGTGACATAAATCTTGGATGCATTGCAATTTCTCTTGGTGTGCTCGTAAATTGTGGATCTACTAGTTTTATGACTTCCACAACAAACAAATATAATGATTTAAGCACTTCTTTAAAACATCTACTAACAGTTTCACCTGAATGATGAAATGTCTCCCGCACTTGTCTATTTGGCGCCCCAACTGCTATTGTAAATAGAAACATTGCCACATTTTCAATAACGCTCATTCTTCTTGAAGGTTTTAAGCCATGGTGTGTTTCTAAATCATTGCACAAACTTAACAAAGTGGTTGCGTCCATCCTGAACATGTTAACACTTCGTTTTCGATGACCTCTTAAAACCTCATTCAACCAACGCATCCATGTGTTGTACGAAACCATACATAGTTCTTTATACATATAATTAATATAAATACATGTTTATAGCTCCAGCCGTGCATATAATTAATTTTTTCATATCAAACTGCATCCTTAAAATAAATTCACCGTCATCATCATCATCATTACTGTCGTCGGCGTTGTTTCCATCACCGTCATCTCCAGCACGAGCAACTGAGGCACCACTACCTTCACAACTAGGATAATTAATGTGGTTTACAATGCGGTTCATTACATTATCATAATTGCCATCGAAATCTTCATTAAATATGTCATTAAACCGTGGATCATCCATAACTTCAATTACATGTAAACAAAAAAAAATTATATGTTGTTAATAAAAATATTTAAATAATTAAATATCATTCAATAAAAAAAAACTATCAAAGAGTTGGTGCGACATAATTTTTTTCATACCTGTAAAGCCAACAAAAACAGAGTGTTCCACTTGCTTGTATGAAATGCAATTAAGGTTTGAGAGGTTTGTTATGAAGAAAGATAGTTCATTGAAAATTATGATACAAACATTCCTCTTTATATAGAAAAAATTCAATGATGTTTAGTCTCTTTTACAAGTTTTTCAGCTTTCAACATAAGTACATTATCACATGTATAGACTGTAAAAGTAACATATAATGTTAATTTTACAACTCATACATGGACAACATTCTGACATGTATTCTTTCATTTGTATTGTTCTTATTCTATTATTCAAGATTCCTTGGCCTACTTTTTTTTATTTACTTTTCACCATGACAATTTCAGCAATTCACAAATTATGAAACTCCCGTGAATGAACTAGAACAGTACCGAATACATCTAAGGGAAACAATAGCAACTGAACTAGAATTCACACCTCACAATATTCACATCTCACAAAATAAACACAATTTACGTAGAATTCACACCTCACAATATTCACACCTCATAAAATAAACACAATTTACATAAAATTCACACATCACAATAAACAAGCCATCATCAGACCTCACGACAGAAATTCATTCACTGGAGAAACTACAAATGTGGTTTTATCTTCTAACCAAACCAATATTCACACCTCACAAGCTCACAGTAGCTTCACATGGAATATTACAAGAAAACAAGCATTATACAACAATGAATACAACTAAGGAAAAACAAGGCAGCAACAGGTATAATCCCATCAATCCTCACGGCAGAAAAGAAAACAGCACCAACAGTAACTGCAAATGGGGTATCTATCTTATAAACAAACCAATATTCACACTTCACAAGCTCATAGTTGCTGCACATGTTATATTACAATAAAACAAGCATTATAATAGCAACACTCAAGATCTGTTTTGACAGGGAACAAAACAGTGAAGGTAAATGAACAACCATCCAAGGGTCAACCATTTAACATTAATAAAAACCATTGAACAGTTTAATTCATAGATAAATTACAACATTAAAAACCAGCAATTTCTCATACAAGTCTGTTAACTCTCGAAAAGCAGTTTAATAAATACAACAGTAAATAAATTACCGCAAATGGAAATGCCTATATGTCTCAACACGAAATGTGGAATAATACAATGACTCGGAAAAAAGTTCAGCAAATGGAAACTACTCTTTTAAAAACCGACATCCCATTATTCTGCAACAATAAAATAAACATGTATAAATACAGTAAGCAAGTGAACATAGTTAATTGATTAACAGTTAAGAAAATGAAATAATACCATGTCAGCTAAGCAAGTTTAGTTCGTGCATACATTCGTTGCAACCATCTCAACTTATGTTGCTTATCACCCATACTGGCCCATATTTCTCTTTTCCTTCTTAAACTCAGATACTCCATAACAAAGTCGTGAAACTCATCTTCAATTGAAACTCCAGGAATTGAGTGCAGCTCAGCCATCACCTTGCGAATACTACAACCTTCGCGATCCATATTAACAGACGTGGAATCACTCTTACTCGACATACTCTCAAGTAGTTGATTGCATCTTGACAGCAGTCGAACACCAATTCCAGATGTTTTCTTCTTTCTACCTCGCACCTCATAAGGATCTCGTTCTTTTCTTTTGCCACCGCTTTTTGTGTTGCTGCTGCTAGACATATTTATCCCTCCAACCATTCGAGCCATGTCAATCTGAAAATCTGGAATCACATCTTCCTCCGAATCACCGCTTTCTTCTTCTAAACCAGCACGATCAATGTTGGCATTGCTTGTGCCAGGATCGATATCATTGCCACCAGGTACTCCTGATGAAGGAACCCATGCAAACTCAGAAGGAGTTGCAATTTGTAATGAAAACTAATTGAAACCCATTAATTTTTAACTGTTCAGAAAACCCAGTTTCAGCCATGATATTATTTCAATTATCAAGCAAAACATCATTGTCATTATGGCTGTTTGGATTCTCAGAAAACAGAGGAAAAAAAAACAAAAAAGTCAAGAATTTATTTCTAGATTCAAAGTAACACAACTTTCTTTCTCAGCATGCAAACACACAAATGCAAAATCGAAGTTCTGATTTCCTTCAAAAGTAGAAATCAAAGTAATCCTACACGACATGCTAACATGTCATTCTTTAGGATTTACTATAAACACATGCACAATAAATAACTCTACGGTTTATCAAGCAGAAACAACATCAATGTGCACAGTAAACATATCAGCATGGATGCATCACATTGTTTCCAGTAAACAAATTTTAATCAACCAGCAGCATTATAAGCGAGTAGACATCAAAAACCAAACCAGATTTCAACGAAGAACAACACATAATTACGCACAGTACACAGAACATGAAGCAACATAGAAATGCAGGTTTTAGCTCAAGTAAAAAAATTGAAGAACACACAGTACGGGTCATGAAACAGCACAGAAATGCAATGAAATTTGCTCAATTAAAAATGACGAAGGCACAGTAAACAGAAGACAAGCAACAACAACAATGAAATTTGTAGCTTAATTCAAACAATTGAAGAACACACAGTAAATTGCTCATGCAGCAGCACATATATGCAATTTTTAAGCTAAAAAAAAATTGAAGATGGAGATAAGGCAGGAACTTACCTCTGTCTCTCTCTTTTAGGTGTTTTCCCAGCACGGTTCTGCAGTGTTTTTTTGCAAACCGAAACAATGGAGACCCAGAACAGAAATGAGATTTTGAGCTATATTTTAAACAAAATTGACGAAGATAAGGCAGGTACTTACAGGTCTCTCGCTCGTGTGACCTTTCCCAGCATGAATCTGTTGGGTTTTTCTGCAATAGTAACAATAGAGGGACAGATCAGTGAAGGTTTGGGTTTTCGATCTTCGTTTGGAAAGAAGAAGGGATAGAGGGGAAGAAGGTTGCTCTCAAACTGGTGTCGTCCTGTACGTGGTGGTTTTTGCAAAATTTTGAAACAGGGTTGTTGTCGGCAAGAGACGAGAGAGGGGAACAGTTTGGGGAAGGTAGAAAATGGGAGTTAGATCAATGGTAACATTGATCTGCAACCGTAACATAACAATTTTGGGAGGGTAGAGGACCGTTGGGAAAGTAATGGGAAAGTGTCGGTGGTGAGAGAGAGGAGAAAACGCATGAAAAGCAATGGGTAATTGCTTTTCACAAACTACAGTTCAAACTCAGTTTGGACTAGGACCCACGTAAAGAAAAACCGTGGCTGGGGTTAACCAAACATTGTGTAAACTAATTTTTATTTTAGCCAGACTAACATATCCAAACACTATCTAAATCGATGCTCTTGCGTTGATGTGCTAAAAAAACTACAATAGAAAGTTCCATGTCAATACACAATAATGTATTTTTAGGTCTGATTATACAAGATTTTTGTTTACAAAGAGATTATTTAGTATATTTATGACAAAACTTAATGCTCTCTTATTTACATAACAATAAACACTTTCAAACAGTTATTTTTTTTTTATGCAGAGCGAGGGGCATCATAATATATATATAGAGAGAGAGAGAGAGAGAAACGCGGTTAGAAAATAAAATAGAGTAGCAATTCATAAAATGGGCGGCCCGATTGGCCCGTGAAAATAAAGGAGCCCGCCTTGGGTTTGCGAAATTCGAAAATTGAATCACAATTCTACTCCACACTCCACAGCGAGCCTAACGCGCCTTAGTAAAAAGCAGTGTAGTTGGGTCCCACAATTTCGAATTATACTGAAATTGTTAGAGCGGTACCGTTTGGTAGCAAACATGGTAATGAGTCCAAAAAAGAGTTACCAGATTCATTCTACATTCTCGTAATTCAAGTTCCAACCCAGGGGTAATCGAGTAATACCGCCGTTATCGTCTCTCAGTTGCTAAACCTAACAGACCTACTAGTTTACACCCACAGAAGCGGAGAGAAACATCGACGCCCATCGCTTTACATTTTTCCACAGCAGCCATGGCAGAATCAGAGGTGAAATTACTAAATCACCCTCATCCTCGTCAGTAACTTGTTTCCGTTGATTTTATATTGATCGTTTTGATTTTGTGCGTAGAAACTGGTGGCGTTGAAGAAAGCGTATGCGGATATAATATTGAACACGGCAAAAGAGGCAGCGAACAGAGTAATGGAGTCTGAGAGAAAAGCGCTTCGCTATCACCACGATCTCTGCAATTCAAAGGACGAGGCGCTTCGATTGCTTCTTCGCTTAAAACAAATGATCGATGCTAAAGTGAGCTTATTTTCAGTTTTTTTTAATCTTCTTTTATTCTTCAATTGTATTTTTTTAAAATTTTTATTTCGAGAATTGGCTAGTTCATGATCAGGCTTAATTAAATCTCGTGCTTTAATATATATATGGTTGCTCCAGTGGGAATATCCGAAAATGCTGTAGCGGTTTTCTTTTGTTTGGTTTTTTGATTTTTTTTTTCCATGTCAACGATTATAAAAAATATTATATTTCTTAAACATAACGACGACATATCATTTTTTGCAGTTATATTTCATAAACTAATTTTATAAAACAAAATTTCCTTTGCATACATTTTTAAAAAACAACGAACGGTTTTCAGAGAAGTAAAAAGAAAAGAACAAGAAACATTTTTTCTTAATTAAGTGTGGAAAACCAAATAACAAGAAATGATTCCAAACAGGACCCAAGTAATTTTGAAAATGAAACAACCTTGGGGTCTCTAATGTCTTTCTGTCTGGAAGCTGCGCTTGTGGTTCTGGTGAACCTTCTACACTTACATGATGGGCACAGCGCCACGAGCTTTATTTAACCTTGGCTCAGTGATGCAGTCTGGGATGAGAAAACGAAGGTAAACTGCAAATTACTACAATTTAATGGCTAACATCTGGAGAAAATTGACTAGAAAAATATATAGGATTTATAGAGAAAACCTTAAAGCATAAATTGATTGATGTAAAGTAAGACATGCCTTTTGAATAGCTTAGGGAACCCCTTATATTGCTTTCAGGTCTTGATCCCAGTTCTTATAGGAAAAGGCCTTGCTGAAAGGGGATATGCTAACCATATTACATCCATAAAATCCAAATCATACAAGTCTAAATAAAGATAAGAAACCAAAAGCAATAAGCAAATCCCTATGTCATTCAGGAAGTAAAGAGCGCACTGGAGGTAGCTCTTTGTTTCAAATCTTGACTAAAGAATGTACAATTAAAGTGGTTAAAAACAGAAGTAGGGTTCCTGTCACTTGATATGTAAATGACCCTTTATTTTTGGTTGAGCAAGAGCACAAGCTTTGATTTTATCATATTAGAGTGGTAAAGAAATAATTTGCATTTTCCATTTCTTGATGAACATCGATGCTCATTTGATTTTCCTTACCTTTCACCAGATATTTTCTTTCTTTCTTTTCATTTGAGCAAGGATTTTAAGCATGGCACTTTGATAGATGGATGCATGTGCGAAGATGTGTGACCTGCTTGAGTTATAATTAGTTTCACTACTGAGAGCACCATTACTTGTTATATATTATATATGCTTACTTTCATGTTGCAACCATTAATGCGGTGCTGACCCATCTTCTTTCTTTGCAGACAATTGAAGCAGAGATAACATCCTCAAGACAACAGAGTAAGATTGATGAGCTTGAGGCACAGCTCCAGGAGGCAGAGGGTGTCATAATAGATCTTAGAGATGAGTTGAGATGGCTACGTGATGAGCTAGAGAAGGTGAGGAACAGCCAAGGCCAGCCTTCAAATGGAAAGCTTGTAAAGGAAAATGAATCTTCTAACCAAAATTTAACTTCTGAGCCCATTATACTCTCAATGACTGATCTGTCACCTCAAACCGTGGCAACTTCTGATGTAAAGAGTGCGCAACTGGATCAGAGAAATTTCAACGACAAGTGCCGCAACACAACAGAAGATATTGAGCAATTGACTGTCTTAAATTTTGAGAACTATTCTTCACATGATGCTGACTTAGCTGCCATTATGATGACAAACAAGGAGCCGGAGCTGTATAGAAATGGTTGTACACAGAGAATTCGTGCATTGGAAGGAAATCTGTTTGCTAGCAGATTGACTCCCCCAGGAGTAGTAGCTGAGCAGGAATCTCTCATAAAGAATGAGGTTATTTCCAAAGCGAGTAATATGGATGAAGGTAAATGTAGTGTACCTTCTCCTAAGACTAAGGCCTTAGAAAAAACGAACTTTTTAGGGGAAGAAGGAAGAAAGCGTGTTAAGGTTTGCCCATCGAGACGAAGAAAGAGTAGGTCTGCAAAGGCCAAAGTTAAGCGCAAGTCTTGTCTCAATGTCAAGAAACCTTATCAACCTCCTTCTATTGTTTCTCGTTGCAAAACAAACTCAGTAAATGGCACCGTTAAATCTGATGGACGTTCATGTACCTTGCTCCTTGTCAAGCCTGGCAATATGGATATGAAGAATCCGAGTAAGGTGGAAGAAAAATCGCAGGAAACAAATGACTGCCTCACTGCTGAAATGATTGTTCCTGAAGGTAAAAGACCAAGAACAGAGCAGAGTACAAATTCTGTCTCTACATCATCCACAGTCCCTTTGGTTCAGCACTCGGAATTTTTGCAACCATCTTCTGTTCTCACTCATTGCAAGACTTACTCATTGTTGCTCCATGATAATGTTAAATCTAACGAAGACCGGTCAAAGGTAACTGAAAATGATGTCAAGCTGAAGCCACTGCCTCGCTTGGATCCAGGGTTAACACTAATTAGAGGTGGCATGGACTCTATATCTGGCTCTACAAATGCTAAAGTGAGTGTAAAGGCACCCTGCAGATCTGGTGTGGCACAAACTGATGCAAACAAGGACATGGAGGGTGTAGATGATTTGGTAAAAGAAGAATGTGATTCTAATCGGAATCCCACATTTCCAAGTAATGAATCGGATGATCAGATGGTCAATGTTCCACTTGTATATTCTAATTTGAAAGATACCAAAACATCTGAAGAAACTACTGTCAGTGTAATGCTGGTGCACTCTGATATAGAAGTTGCCAAATCATCCATGCAACCTTATGTGTCTCCTAGTCAATCAGACAATAGGCTTCTTAAGTACACTTTTCAGAGGAAGCACAAGAAGGAAGCTTTGAGCAGCCCTGATAAGAACACTTCTGTTGAAAAGAGCAATTTAAAACGGAAAGCGGAGGAAAATCTAGAATATTCACCAGAGCCACAGAAATCTAGCTTGATAAACGAGTCATCTGGGGACAATTGCTGATTGGCTCAAGTTGCTTGTCAGGTTATATATTCTAAACCATTCCCTATACCTTCATAAACATGCCCTAACTGGGATAAGATGCAATGATTTCTTTTTGTTACTAACTAGGGTAACATGGTGCAATTGTCATCTCGTGTTAATTCCATGATTCCATATTTACAATTCCATATTTCAGTCAATGGGAATTGAAAGCAGAGAAGTTTTAGTGAATGATTTCAAGTTCTGTGTCAGGGAAAGGGAAATGGAAATGGAAATATAATGGATGTAATTTATTCTTGTGTTTATGACTGAGGATACTGCACAGCTTAAATGATATAGCGTGAAAATGGTTAGAGGAGTGAACAATTTGATGCCTGTCATAATAATTTAATACTTTAATTCAGTTGTGTTTCCTTAGCTGATATCCATCAAGATTGGAGCCCCCCTTCTTTATTGAGTTTTATGTTTTTAGGAGTAATTTTAGGAGTAAGAAAGGAGGTTCTTTAGGAGTTGCACATTTTCACCTGATTGGGATTCTTTTGCTGATCTATCGAAATTGACTCAAGTGGTGGAATAACAATAATGAGCTTTCTAAAGGCACTAATGATAATAGTTTGCATAGCTGGATAGTGTACTCTGATTTACAAATACACATGCTAATATTCGTACATTTCTTTCAGGGTTCCGAGTAATTTTCTGCGCCTTCCTGGCGAGTCAATATTAGAACCAGCTCACTTTGTCTGGGAAAAGATGGCGGTGATGAAGCCAACAGCTCCATGAGTTCAACCAGAAGAAGGACGTGATTCTCAATTCCGTGGTGATTATTTAGAGAGTACTTCTTCAAGAAACCATAAAGAAGGCCACCTGCACATATACATGAGATTACCAACCAGCAACTCTTTACCATTGTTGCAATTCAGGTATGGTCTTGCTGTTCCAAACCTAACATAACAGCCTAGATTGGCTGGAACGCTCTTGTGTTATATATATATATATCGTCAGTTAGTTGTTTTATAAATAGGCATTCTTTTATAAATAGTTGTATTGACTTCTTTCTGAGGGAAAACCCGAGACATGCAAAAGAAGTTTTAGATTGAATATGAATAGCTCCATAAATCAGAAATTGAAAGTGAAGGTCGTTCCAAAAACAAGAGGCGACGGTATTTCTCATACTTTCTGAAAACACAGCTTCACGTAAATTAATAACTAGGGTCGTTTTCATCGCAGCAAAAACCTCCTCTCGTCATCAAATTTAATATATTTTTTTTTTATTCTAGAGATTACTTTTTATTTAATTATATCACTTTAAAGTACATGAAAATTTTCTTTGTATGGAATATTTTTTAAATAAAAAAACAGGACAAGTACTTGGGACTTAGAAAAGTAGATTATTAATAATAAAAAGGTGAAATTGCATTTTATTAGTTTTAAGATAAATAAAAAATATATATTATCAATAATAAAAGGGTAAAATTATATATATTTTTTTATAAAATTGAGGGACAAAAAAATACATTAAACAAAAAAAAATTTAATAGATGGACATTGTGGTTTAATTTGTTCAACTTGTGATCTGGGTTATAAACACTCAATTTAATTTATTTATTTCTCCTGCTCAATTTATATTTTACCCATATATAAAATAAAAAAATTTAAAAAAATTAAAATTAAAAAAAAAAGGCCTATGCCTTTAGGCCTTTGAAAGATAAGCCTAGGCACGTGTGTCTTTAAGTCTAGGCTTGCATTTCTTGGCTTATTTTTTTATATAATTTTTATGTGCAAATGACCTGTCATCCCTTCATGTCTTTTTGAAAAATAAAAATAGACAAATAACACGGTGCTTGCTGAGGTGGATAATATATTATCTGTATTTCCAAGTGACGACACCTGTGGTGGTTGAAAAATCAAGGTAGAAGGGTTTTGCTAGGGGTGAGCAAAAAAACCGAATAACCGATTAAACCGAGAAAACCGGAAAAAAATAACCAAAAAAACCGAATCGAAAAAAAAATTGAATTAACTGATTAGAAAATCACAAAAAAATTCCGATTCGGTTTCGGTTTCTAAAGTCTGAAACTGATTAAACCGAATTGAATTGGTTCAACTAGGCCAGCACTTAAAAAAAAAAACAAGTATAAATAGCTTTTAACCTTAAACCTAAACCTAAATACATAGTTTTTCACCCCTTAGCTGCCCCCTCTCTGTCTCCCATCTCTCAAGTGACAAATCTTCCATGCTTTCAAATCTTCAATTCTTTCTACCTGGCCACTTTAAAATGAAAATCAAGGCCTTTCATGAAGGAAGTCAGCCACTCATCTCAGGGACATGCCCTTAACTTTAGCTTGAGCCCTTTCAGTAGTCTTTGCTTCGTAAATGGAATGACTTTGTAGTTTCAAAAGGTGGAGCAAATCTTGGTTTTATGGACTGGCTTTCTAACCATCCTGAATATTGACCCCTACGATTCTGTCTTCTTCTCTTTTAATTTTCCAATCTTCCATCTGGCCAGTTCATTAAAGCTGGCTTCATTAGGACTACTGGAGTTTCTTCGTAAACAAAGTTTCTTTGGTTAGTTTGATTTGTTGGCTTCTTGGAACGCAAAAGGCCTTTGAGTTGGAGAGCTTCGAGAATACGTTTAAGGGTTTCAAGATCTTTTGATGGGGATTCAATCCCATGCTTAAGGGTTTCATCTCTCAAATCCCTTGTGTTGTGTTTGTTCAATTTCAAAAATGAAAGTGCTGAAAAATATGGTCAATAATTTCGGTTTGAACTGGTTTGGAAGGGAGAAAAACCGAGCCGAATTGAACCAAAATTAATCGGTTTGAATTGGTTTTCGGTTCGGTTCGGTTCAAAAACTAAAAAAAAATAATTCAGTTTGGTTGTTTATTTTGGTCCAAAACCAGACCGAACCGAAAATGATCAGCCCTAGGTTTTGCCAAAAACAAAATTCAATTTTAGGTTATTTTAATCTAAAACACCTTAGAACATCTAAAAATCAATTCATTAATCCACGAAACCCAAAAACGATCCAAAAAACTGAAATCAAATTGAGTTAGGTATTTTTGCCTTGCCTTCACTATATTTTTTTATAGGCAATATGAAAGTTCTAAACAACCATTATCAAACTTCTCTAATTGCATGCAACCTATTGACACAAAGATCAACCATTTTGGTGATCGAAATTGGCTTGAACAATGCCGGAATCAAGCGTCTCTCTCTCTCTCTCCTCTCACAAATCAAGGATTGAGAAATAATAAAAATAAATTTTTATACCAAAATTGATTTTAAAAAAAATAGGGAATGAACATGTATAATTTAAAAAAATTAAGGATTAAATTGAACTTTTCATGCCAACTTTGAACCAACCACGCATTTTGACGCCTTTTCTACATCTGTCATCCTTTTTTCAGTTTTCCCATGGCTAACAAAAAAGAAGCAATCGACTATTAATTTTGCAATTGAAGGACTTAATTGATGGAAAAAATAAATTTGAGGATCAAAATAAAATAAAAAATTATTGCTTCAATCTACATTGAATTGTAAAAGAGTCCACAGTATATGGTGTATTCACCTCACAGCTTAGTTTTCTTAATACACACACTCCTATTATTAACCCTTTAAAATACTCTCTTGAAAAAAAAAATAGATATTTTATTTTTTAATTTTCTACATATAAAGAGTTGTGTCATTTAGTTATCATATGTAATTTGAGAAATTTTAAATTTGATTTAACCATAAATATATGGAATAATTTAACTTTGTAATATGGTTTGGATATCTTTTTTCAAACCATACAAAGGGCTGAGGGTCATCATCAAGAATCACTTTTAAAAGAACATTTATCTTTCCTCTCTTAATTTTTGTAAATGAATGAAGTATATGAATCAAAATATAATTTGGTACAATAAGATGCCAAAGCAACACAAGTGTGTTTTAAAAAAGTTGATATATGGACCATCTTAAAAAACAAAACATGAAAATATACGAAAAAAGAACGGTTAAAAAAAATCTTATAGAAGGCATATAATGAAAAAAACAAAGACTAATAATTAATGGTATGAATGTTAAATGATAAAATTAAAAAAAATATCAATTTAAA
The DNA here is from genome assembly GCF_000002775.5 of Populus trichocarpa. Classification (NCBI taxonomy): domain Eukaryota; kingdom Viridiplantae; phylum Streptophyta; class Magnoliopsida; order Malpighiales; family Salicaceae; genus Populus; species Populus trichocarpa. The sequence continues at coordinate 36,211,266 of NC_037285.2, read as the reverse complement.
GAAAAGAGAAAAAACCAAGAAAATTCGGGAGAACCTTCTAAATTTATTCAAAGGTCTTAAACTCATAACCTATTAAGTTCTAAACTCCAGTTAAATCAAGAAGCTCAATTCTCAATGAGTTTAATACTTATTAGCCAAAGTAATTCTAACAAAGAACAACAAATTAAAAGACTTTAGAAAACTAAGTTCATTTTTAGAATCATTGAAAAATCCCAAAGAAAGAAAATAAATAATAATAAATTTAAAAATTTATCTAAAATAAAACAAATAGTAATCAAAATATTGAAAATTATATTTGAAAGATTAAAAAATAAAACGAAATGAAATAGAAAAAGAATTCTAGTCTTATAAATTGTTTAAGAAAATCATTTCAAATATTGAAAGATGAAATCAAGAAAAAAATCAATTTAAAAAATTATCTAAAAAACCCAACAAAAAACGATAAATAAAAAGACCCAAGATAACTGAGTTATTTACAATTATAGCAAAAAATTCCACATAAACCAAGTTAAAAAAAATAAAGCCCGGTCTCAAATTTAGTAAATACTAAAGAATAAAAGAGGAAAAGATTATCTTAAACAATGGAAAATAAAAAAAGCAAGCAAGCCTGGTCAAATTTTTAAAACCTACAACTTATGAAATCCTGAACTCGAGTTTAATCAAGAAGCTTTATTACCAATCAATTTTAAAAACTTATCAAAGCAAAAAAAAAAAAAAGCAATCAAGAGAAAATGATCTCAAACAAAACAATTAGCAATAAAAAAAATAACGATCAAATTTGAAAGATTAAAAAACATTTTTGAAAGAGGATGAAATTAAAAAAGAATTATAATTTTATAACTTATTCAAGTAAAAAGAATTATAATAAAAAAAATAGGAACCAAATCTGAAAAATTAATAAATTAAAAGCTTGCTTTAGAATTTTTAAGGGGTTGACGCGAAAATCTTGGAGGAAAGAGAATATGAGGGGAAAAAAATGGCAACTAATGCTAAATTGATAAGAATTTTAGAACATGTGCCACCTCATCATGGAGGGGGCGCCGTGAGGATTTTAATGTTGTAGGTGAAGGCAGCTTTTGGGTGCCAAACAATCCCTCATAAGCTGCTCGAAAGGCATAGGGCTGCTCATTTGATGGTGTGCCATGACAAGCACCATATGTTTTTTTTAATAATATTTAATATTTATTAAAATAAAATAATGCCCCTAAACTGACATAAGATCTAAAAAAAAAACCTTGGTAAAAAGACAAAAAAAACCTATGCAAAAGAGTTTATTTGACTTTGTCTTAAAGAAAAATAAAGTATTCACACTTCTTTTAAAAAATTCAAAAGACCAAAACAATTTCAAGCGAAGAATAATCTAATTTTTTATTTTAGAATTATTTTTTATTAAAGAAAAAAATAAAAGTAAAACACTTATAAAACATATAAGTATAATAAGGTTAACCCAAATTTAACCTAGTCAAAACCCAACTCTCAACTTGTTGATATTTATTTTAATTAAAATAATATTTTTTGATTTTTTTTAGAATCCACCCGTTGAACCTCTTACTTAGTCTTCTCTTAGTTGCAAAATTGGTTTACGAATTGCAAGGTCATGGCATCAATAACCATTCTTTCAGATTCAAACATGCAGAAAAGTCATATAAAGTCAGAATTAACTTGCAATATTTTTCTCTCCTCGCGATGAAATTTCCACTGATTTAGGAAGCGCTTGGGAACGCGGTTCAACCTGCGTTCCTAAAAAATTTGAATTTTTTTTTTGCTAAAATTTAATATGGTTTGTACTTTTTGGATCGTTTTGATATGCTGATATCAAAAATAATTTTTAAAAAATAAAAAAATATTATTGGCATGTATTTTAACACGAAAAATTATTTGAAAAGTACCCGTAATCACGCTGCCAAATTACCTGACAATCAAATAAACTAAGCAGGAAAACATATAAGATTGGGAAGTACAAATTTAGCACTAATTGTTTTTGACATGGCGGATAGCACCTTCAAGGTCTTAGGTTATCCATTGACAGGAAGGTGCTTCCATGGCCTTGTTGTCAGGAGTAAGAACAGCTAGGCTGTCATGTCCGAAAATCTAATTAAATAGCTAGGTGGTTAGTTAAGACAGGCTAAAAGCTGTTTGATTTGACCACACCAAACCACACTCACATCAGCCTTTGGCCAAGTAGAGAAATGATCTCAAGGAAAGGATATGTTTATGACATAATATAACCAACTTGCAAAGAAATTTCCAAGCAGAAGAAATGGCAGGCAGGCTGGCACAAATTTGACTTTGAATTCTTGACCTGAAGAAACTTCCCAACAAATTAACTTGCTACTGCTGCAAATGATGTTCTTGCTCTCTTAAACGGTTTCAGTCCCATCAAGTAGACGTAACTACATGATCGATGGAGACTAGTGAACCCACGACTGTTCTTCCTAAATGAAGCAATTGTCCCAGAAAAGCTAGCTGCTTCAGCCATTTGATTTGGATCGAGTGTATCTGGATGCAAGACTAACACCATCTGCTGGACCAATCAGCTATACATGTATATCTAACTATCTATATATTAGCGTTTGATTTTCTTAAACTCATCGAAAATGTTTGAGGATCTTAGGCTACCCAGTGAAAGATAACCTCGTCCGTTGCATAATAACTATATAACATGGTGAGTCAATAAAACTCATCGGAACTGTCTTATCGAAGGAAACTACGAAGAACGCGACCGCAAAGACTACGCCTGGCTTGTCTACGTGTGTGTGTTTGATAAGAAGCTGGTTTCTAGCTGGTCCCAAGACAAGAGAGTAATGGTGTTGGGACCTGGATGATTATTTCTAGTTCGGATTAGTTTTTATTAAAAAAATAAATTTTAATTTTAAGTTTATAAAACCAAATAAGAATGGTCAGTTTTTTTAAAATTCTAATTAATTTAATTGATTTTTTTTATTGTTCGGGATTTTTAGTTATTTTTTTCTTGTTTTATTAATTTAATTAATTTTTGATTTTTTTGCTCAGTTGAGAGCTCACTAGCCAAACGAGTGGTTATCTTGTAATTTTTTATGATTCAAACATGAAAATCCTTCTTGCCTGTCGTCCACAGAAAGCAAGCTATTCCTCAGCTGATAAAAATGCAGGAAATAGATAAATATACAGACTCGGGCAGTCTTTTTGTGACTACCACATGTGATTGATTGTATTGATGTTTTTTATTTAGAAATATATTAAAATAATATATTTTAAAATTAATATATTAAAACAATTTAAAATTAAAAAAAATTAATTTTTAAAAAATCAAAGACATTGTAAAATGGAAAATACTCTGTACACTGTAGATTTATCTTTAAGAAAAAAATCCATATTAGTAGAATAAAAAGAGCATAACAATGGAGTGTTAGTTTAATGATTAAAACACTGCTATATTTTTATAAAGATGAGAATATAAGTTTGATTTTTAGGAAACGTACTTATTGGGAGGGACAGTCACAAACCCCGAACGAAACTAATCTCACCCTTTAAAAAAAATGTGAAGATACCCAGGATAAGAAAAATAAAATAAAAATAAAAGGAACATAATTTAGTGCCGTATCCAACTACAACTACAGACCATCCTTTGTGGACCTGACTGAAAAGTATAAAGCACTAAAATTATTATTTTTTTCCTTAAAAAAATTCCTTAATTAAACCACTAATGACTAAACAGGTCCTCTGTTCTTCAGTCAAAGAAGCTGTAATCATCTATCTCACGCTCCATTGAAAAACTTTTGAAAAACACTCACCAATAAGAAAACAAGCACACATCATCTAGCATAATCAACGACAAATAAAAAATAAAAAAATAAAAAATAAAAAACAAAAACTAGATATCTGGTGGGAGGAGTAGGAAGTAGGATTAATTTCTTTCACACACACAAAACATAAAAAAATAAAATTAAAAAAATTACATCATATCAAAGTCAATAACTCCCTTTCCTTTAGACCATTCTAAACTTGTACACGCGCAAAGCTTGAATCTTTTTCTGCATATCATTCATCCAATATGTTCCCTCAATAACTCGGAAGAAAGACATCTCCTTCTTCGCAGGATGAAGTTTTGTACTTTTATTGTTATATTTGCAGCATTAGGTGCCACTGTTTTCGCTGAAGATGATGCGAGGTGCCTGCAAGGTGTGCAGAATTCACTTGGTGACCCAGAAGGGAGGCTGGCAACATGGAACTTTGGAAACACATCAGTTGGATTCATCTGCAATTTTGTTGGGGTGTCATGTTGGAATGATCGAGAGAATAGGATAATCAACCTCGAATTACGTGACATGAAGCTGTCAGGACAAGTTCCTGAATCCTTACAGTACTGTAAAAGCCTGCAAAACTTGGATCTTTCATCTAATTCTCTCTCCGGTACGATTCCTGCTCAAATATGTACCTGGTTGCCTTACTTAGTCACTCTTGATCTCTCAAATAATGATTTTTCTGGTCCTATACCACCTGATCTTGCAAACTGTATTTATTTGAATAACTTGATACTATCAAACAATCGTCTCTCTGGGTCTATTCCTCTTGGATTTTCTGCTTTGGGTAGGCTCAAGAAGTTTTCTGTGGCAAATAATGATCTTACCGGTCCTGTTCCTTCCTCCTTTAATAATTATGATTCCGCGGATTTTGATGGGAATAAGGGACTGTGTGGGAGGCCTTTATCTAAGTGCGGTGGGCTAAGCAAGAAGAATCTTGCTATTATAATTGCTGCTGGGGTTTTTGGTGCCGCTTCTTCTTTGTTGTTGGGATTTGGGGTGTGGTGGTGGTATCAGTCAAAGCATTCTGGGAGAAGAAAGGGAGGGTATGACTTTGGAAGAGGTGATGATACTAATTGGGCTCAGAGATTGAGGTCTCACAAGCTTGTTCAAGTTTCTTTGTTTCAAAAGCCTCTTGTTAAGGTTAAATTGGGTGATTTAATGGCTGCTACAAACAATTTTAGTCCAGAGAGTATCATTATTTCGACTAGATCAGGCACTACTTATAAGGCTGTTCTTCCTGATGGGTCGGCTCTTGCAATCAAGCGTCTTAGTACTTGTAAGCTCGGTGAGAAGCAGTTTCAGTTAGAGATGAATCGATTAGGCCAGGTTAGGCATCCAAATTTGGCACCCCTTTTGGGGTTTTGTGTTGCGGGGGAGGAGAAGCTTTTGGTATATAAGCACATGTCTAATGGGACTTTGTATTCTTTGCTCCACGGGACTGGTAATGCACTGGATTGGCCAACAAGATTCAGGATTGGTTTCGGTGCTGCTAGGGGTCTAGCTTGGCTTCACCATGGCTACCAGCCTCCATTCCTGCATCAGAACATCTGCTCCAATGCGATTCTTGTCGACGAAGACTTTGATGCTCGGATTATGGACTTTGGATTAGCGAGGATGATGACTTCCTCAGACTCTAACGAGAGCAGTTACGTTAATGGGGATTTGGGAGAAATCGGTTATGTGGCCCCAGAGTACTCGAGCACTATGGTTGCTTCACTCAAAGGAGACGTGTATGGATTTGGAGTAGTGCTTTTGGAGCTGGTGACAGGGCAAAAACCTCTCGACATCAGCACCGCTGAAGAAGGATTCAAAGGGAACTTGGTGGATTGGGTAAATAACCTCTCAAGTTCAGGTAGAAGCAAAGATGCAGTTGAGAAAGCTATCTGTGGTAAGGGACATGATGAGGAGATTTCCCAGTTCCTAAAAATTGCTTGTAAATGTGTCATTGCTCGGCCCAAGGACAGATGGTCTATGTACGAGGCTTACCAGTCCTTGAAGATCATTGCCAATGAGCATGGTTTGACATTGTCAGAGCAAGATGACGAATTTCCATTGATTTTTGGCAAACAAGGTCATGATTAAGTGTAGCTTTGGTGAAAATTAAGATGACAGAAGCCAGATAAAGTGGCAAAGAACTGTTGCCATACATAATTTATACGTTGTCTGGTTAGTATTCCAAAGGCTCTCGGTGTAAATGGTATGATATATCATTCATTTGAGCTTCCTTTCCCATTTGTTTTCTGTAGTTGATATGAAAAAAACCAAAAAAAACCCAGGAAATCATCCTTCAACTCCAGGTTCTTGAATCTCAAAGAACTATATTTTGTCTGCCTTTTGTTTCCAAGAGAAACCACCTCAACACAGCATGTAATTTTTAATATGTTCTCTGTTTGTAGCCTTAGAATTTGATTTGATGTGAATGACAGTGAATAATGATTGTATTGTATTGTAATTTTTTTATATTATTTTGATGTGATGATAATTATTTTAATATATTTTAAAATAAATAAATATTTTAAAAAACAACTATTGTAAATATTATTTTTTTATCCCCAAAGGAAAATGCTATCCACTGCTGCAGTGTTGGAAAAAAAAGTATAACATTATTAAGGGTTAATGTGAAATTGATTGATTTTTTTTTATATAAATCTTCAGATTAATTAATTTTTTAAATTCAAATGAATCGTTAAAAAATAACTCTAATTAATCTCGAACTAATTCATTATTTAAATTCAATGAATTATTGAAAATTAATTCTAATTCATTTTAAACTAGTTCTACATCCCTAGCCTCCTATGTAAATAGCAGTGGAGGGATTTCATTCTTAGTTGTAAAAGAAAATAAAAGAGAGAAACAAACAGAAAATTTATGCTCTCTGTGCCTTCTTTTGCCCTCATGCTCTCCTTCCTCTAGCCTTGGGTTTTTATTGTTGTAGAGAGAAAATTTGAGCAAGTTTTCTAGTTTCCTTATATACGTTTACTTATCTTTTGTTAAATATTTTTATATTATCCTGCAAATATATAATTGGTTTTTACTAAAAAAATTTCCAAAAAAATAAATTAATTAAGTCTCCATATTTTTTTCTTAGTTATTTAGTTTATTTATGTATTTTGTTACCTAAACCTTTATTACTTAAAATAATCAAAACTGTTTTTGGTTATTATAGTAGAAAATTAGAAGTTCTGCTCAGGAGTATGTTGCTTCGATAAACACTTTTACAATATGGTGGATTCCATCATTATTTTTTATGGTGTAGGAAGAGAAATTATTTATTTTAATTTATTTGATTTTTAAAAGGTAGCAATAAAAAATATATTTTTTTAATCATCATGAACTTATAAAAGTTTTTAACTAAAGATGTACTAAAACTATTAGGTTAAGAATCTGATTTTATTATTGTAGCAGCTGTGAATGTATGAATGTACATTAATTTTATATGCGAAAGCTATATCTTAAATCTTGAATAAAATATATAACTCTATTAATAATATAAAGACTTTAAGATGATTGATTTAAAGATTATAATAGACCAAGTTCAAGAGTTTCAACTCATCTTACATGATATTTATACCGAAGAAATAGTTCTGAGTGAATAATTTTTAGGGACAACTATTATTAAAAAAATACCATCATTTTATAAATGCTAATTATATGTTTCATAAAAAATTAAAAAAAAAATACCATATAAATTATAAAAAAAATAAAAAAATCTTCTTCCAATTACTTCAAAGTATGATAGCCACTCGTATCAGTTTCTAATAAAGAAATCCTAGAAGGACACGGCAGGGAAACCCGAGTCTAGGGAGGTGCGGTTATTTGCATACATTTCTCCTTTCCTTGCTTTCCTTGCTTTCCTTCATTTTGTGGTTTTGAGCTCCCTCTGCAATTCTTCTCTGAAGTCAGCTAATCTTCTAACCAAGTAGTGAGAATATGAAAGGCCAACATGTAAATGATGTAATTATCAGGTCTTTTGAATTGAATTTGAAGACGAATTAGATCTTGGGGGCATCATGTAGCTTTTTGGATAGATTCCCTTGTCAAGGAATATAGCACATTAAGCATGGGATTCGCCACTCTTATATATATTGATCGTCTCCTTGCCCATGGCCGACACCCCTTTGACTCTCTCTCTTTCTAAGACTCTTTATTTTCACTTGTAACCATTTCTATTTTGGAACTAGTCTTCCACGCCACCTCTGGTTTTCGAGCGTATGTATCAGTTAATACACTACCTCATTTGGAAAGTGTTGCCTGCATGGTTGTAGATGTGTAAGGGTTTTATGAAACTGCTGGTTTAAATAGCAGGAGCAGTTGAAAAAGAAAGTAAAATAAAAATGTATCCATAGCAGAACAGCCATCGACTTTTAGATTCTCTGCAACCAGAATTTCTTGTCTAGCAGACCTTTTAAACCCACAGCGGGTGATTAGTGGTGGGTAGGGAGACGCTAGATGGGCAGAAGGCAATCTGATCATTTGGAAGATGTTTATGCCATGTTCCATGTTCTAAAACTTGCATCCATGATTTATGCTGGTGGTTTTATATGGTGAAGACTCGGCATGTGATGATTTCGAGGACATGATTTCCTCTAGCAGAGAAGGAAGAAGCTGCTATTTCTATATGTTTCTTTGTTTTTTCTTTGTCATCTTAACTCCTGACATGGAGTCTGTGATAGCTATAAAATGAAAACCACCAATTTAAAAAAAAAAATGGTGAACATACCAGAAACAAAATAAGATCTTCATTTGTTTTATGCAACACCCATCAATTAATATATATATATATATATATATATATATATATATATATATATATATATATAGATGTTTTCAAATTGTTTTGGTTTTGATGTGATACTATTAAAAATAATTTTTAAAAAATAAAAAAATATTATTTTGATACATTTCTAAATGAAAAACACTTTGAACCGCAACTGCTATCAACTCCCAAACACCCATTAAATCCTAAACAGCATGTCTGAAATAGATTCCATGCATAAAAAAGAATCAAGTGCGGCTGCCCTAAAGGCACAATTTCTTGGACTTCCACACTAAAACACTGAATTTGTGATAAAATATAGGTCCAGAGCATAAATCTAGCCATACATCCGAAACAGCACGCTAGATTTAGTGCCTTGAAAGCTCAAATTAGCAAGGAAAGAAAACATTATGTGGACAATGAGTTCTAGTATTCGTATTTGACTTCAACAACTAAAATGATGATAGAGTAAAAGCTCAAAAGATCCATTTATCAAATACAGAATTGATTTACGAAGTCCTTATGATCTTGAAAAATCAGCATTACAGAAGAAGCCTTTCTCTCAATTCTCTCGAGCTCAATTAAGCAGCTGAGGAGATACCAAGAAGAAATAAGCCTGTGAAATAATTCAACTTTTAATTTTAGAAAGGGCCACGGGACAATTGAAACAAATCAAAGCTTTGCCATAACAAATGTATAGGTTCATGATAATAGAAATTTACCATAAAGATCCACTAGAACTGGTTTCAAATTGCCTGCAGTTAACAAGGATGAACGCTACAGCATGTATTTTAGCGGTTAAAGATAGGGGGTGATCCACGCAAAGGCATTTCAAGCCCGCATTTCGCTCTGCACTTTCCACTAGTAGACTTCTAGTATAAGTTCTGCTACTGTTCTTCAAACTGTTATTTCTTTCTCTTCTTCTGGGCCCACTCAGGTCCATAAATTGCCAAATGGGTCCGACCAAATCGTCTATCATTTATCTGCAGTTTCATTGAAATAATTAGAGCTGTAAGATAGGCTCACTGTCATGCAGATAATATAATAAAGAACAAAATAATTTGTCACCAGGTTGACCAACAGTAAATACTTTGTGGATGAGCAATTATATGCCACCGGAGATTTAACTATTGGATATGTCATTTTAGCATGCACAGAATCACTTCAGCATACGGAATTTGCGGCAAGTCCTCACTGTGCTGATAAACGACCAAGTTGGTCTTAATGTGTATCTCAAAGAGTTCACAATGATTTGAGGTGCAGATAATCGTTTACAGGATATAAAGGAGGGTGCCAACTGAAGTAGTTTAAACTTGATAGTTAAAAAAATTGCTTGTGAAGTTTAATGCATAATACATGATGTTATGAATTATGATCCATACCTTCACAAGGCATCCACATGAATCCAACATGTCAGTTCTTAGAGGATATTCTACTACCTAACACCACGAAATTTCTTGATGTTAAGAAAAAGTCTTGCACACAGAGTATAGACCAGGTTATATAACTAAACAAAACTAACACTTACGATAAATGTATCTTCTCCAACTATGGGTGATTTTGAAATTTGATCCATCAGTATTCCATAATCAACTTGTGTATATGGAGGTGTGACACTAATGAAATCAAATGCGCTGTCCTGACCTGCACACAATATAACTTGATTTCTAAAAATGGGATATAAGAGGAGAAATAATAAATTCTTGTTGCTACATTTATTGACACTTTTCAATTGCTGATAACAGATGGATCATCTTTAGCTGGGGAAAGGAAGCAGCTAGTTGCTTCTGGCAAAGCTGCAAGTTCATGAGCAACGTTCCTGAAAGAATGGCCACCCCTTCAAAGCCCTCAGGTTGGGCTACAGCGCTTTATTAACACTCCAGAAAGTGAGGACCTTCATCTGAGCAAGCCTATGAACTACCCTTCTTGAGCCTAGTTCAATGGCCCATGCCTGGCCATCCTAGTAACTAAACTAGAAGAAAATAAAAGAAAGAGGAGAAGAAGGCTGCAAGCAAAGTCGTAGACGCGAGCCCAGAAATAAGCCAGTGAATCATCATTCTCTTCCAGAAAGAATGAAAATGAAGTGATTAAGGTGCACATAGAGAGAATTAGTAGGCAAATCCACACTATTCAATACAATATTTATTTATGTAGACTATAGTATATCCTTTTAGCATGCAGACAATGCGACAGCAGAAATGAAGATTTAAAGTGAACTCGATGTGCAGAGTTTTGTGCCAGACATCAAAAGAAAGAAGGTAACTTTGTTGGATGACCTGTCCAAGAAGAGCAAAACTTTATCTTGTTCATGTTGTGAAAGAGAAAGAGAAGAAAGAAAGAGGGAAAATAGGATAAAGGGAACACACCCACAAATTGCTCTGCGCGCTCTAAAAAGCTTTCAACGCGAACAGTATGTATAACTGAAACATCAAGAAATCCTGTGCACTCCAAGTTTGGTTGTAAAACGTTTGAAACAACCCAAGGATCCATCTCAACAAAATGCACCTGAGAACAGAAAGAACGAAGGTAGGAATCTCGCTGAAAAGTAAAATCAATGCAAGTTCGGCAAAATTCCAAAAACAGAACTCTAAGCTCTAACAGCATACTGTACAAATAAGTTGGTAAAAAACCTCAGAGCATCCTCGACTGATAGCTTCAATACCAACAGAACCAGTGCCACTGTACAAGTCTAACCACCGACCAGGCCTTAGAGAGGCAGGACAGCCACCAGCTGCCTGTAGAAACCAAAACCAACAGAAAGGTAATTAAAATGCTTGCCTAAGTACACATACACGAAAAGTAGTAGTATCAGCACCTGCAATATATCGAAGGCAGAACCTTTTACGACCTCCATCATTGGCCGCACATCCATGCCTTTGGGAGAGAGCAACTTCTTTCTTTTAGCCTTTCCTCCAAGCACCTGAAACACCCAAGTTTTTTTACACAAAGAAAATAATAACAATAATAGAATATTAATAGTAATTACATGAAAAATCATACCTGAAGTAACCTATGAGTGGTCCTCTGTGGCTTATCCTCCCCATCCTCTTCACGGACTTGTTTTCCTCTACCTGGGTTTTGGATTTCCTTTCTCCTCTTTGTCTAAAATGTTTATGAAAGAAAAAATTACAGAATCTCAAAACATAACAAGAGAGAAATAAAAGAAAACCTTATTACCTTAAGAGAAGGTGAAGAAGAAGAAGGTTGTGATGGGAATTGATTAGGATCAAGACCGTATTTTTCGAATAATGCCTTTTTATCTTCACTCGTCAGTCCATTTCCTGAGTTTTCTAAACAAACTCAATGTTTAATCTAAAGAATAACCCCCAAAAAAAAACAAGAAAGCAAAAAACGAGGAAGAATTTTGAGCTTACTGTAAGAGGAGAGGACAATGGTTGAAATGCGATTGGTGGGCTTGGAAGGGAGGTTGAAGAGAGCGAGATTTGGAAAAGAAGAAGAGGATGCAAGTTTGGTATTGATGTTGATACCTAGAGGAGAAGCTATTGGCGACGATGAAATCGCCATTGTTGGAGCTTCAAAGTTTGTGTGTGATGTTTTTATTTTTTATTTTTTAAAATGACTAAATTGAGGATATCTTTTTTTTTTTTAACATTGTAGGAGCTAATCGACTCTACATAGAAGTAAGGGATAATGAGAATAGTGATGTATCTATGGCTAGTTTTGAAAATTAACTTTATAAGCATGAGCAAAAACAACTTTTTAATCAGAATAAGTAAAGATAAGATTTTAATAAATATAATTATAATGAGATAGATAGATGTGAATTATTATTTTTTATTAATTTATAATATTTTTTAATGATGATATCATAAATAATGATATAATGATGATATTATTGACGATAATCTTATTAATAAAATAGACGTTGAATACTAAAAAAAAAAACAAAGATGGAAGGTGCACAACAATTTTTTTTAATTGGTTTAAACTATGTTGATCATTTTGATTACAAGGTTAATTTTATCACAAAGTTAGATGTGTTTAAGAGTTATATAGATACAACATATATTGATGAAATAAGTTTAAAGTATGCAATTTGCTACTCTAGAGGACAATGCAAGAAAAATAATATGTCAATTGTTGTTTTTTATATTTGGATTTGAAGTGACTCAAGTTGATGTTTAAAATTGTTATATAGTTGAAGCGAAGAAAAAAAAAGGGACTGGAGAATTTTGATTGAACATCTACCAGATTATGGTAAGATCAATTTAAACTTGAGAATGAATTCTCTACAACTCGAAAAGACTAATGCATGACTGTTTTTTAGAAATATAGATATTTTTCTTAATTAATTTTATTTTTTCTATTTTTATTTTTTTATTCTTTATTATAATGCTTTTATTTTTAGTTTTTTTTTTCTTATGTGAATGAAATATTTTTCCTAGTTTATTTTTTATATTCAGTAATATTAGGATTTTTTATTTTTTTATATATAAAAGGTTGTGATAAACTTTGACAAATGAAAACATGAATGAATAAAATTAAATATTTTAAAAGTTTTCTCATATTCATGATGTTTTTATTTTTATTTTTGAGGGTTTTGACATTTAACAAACTTTTTTATCCTTTATTTTCATAAAAGTCACTTAATAACCATCCTTTATGTTATATTTTCTTCATATCACACCCTTTCATCAATCGGTCTTACGTTTCATGTCCTCGTAGCATGGATTTTTTTTTAATATATATTTTAGTTTCTAAAATGTTTTAAGAATTTTACTTTAAGTTCCTTACAAATAAATCCTTAATTAAAATCTTTTGTCATCATATTTTCTTAAAAATACAATTTACTCTCTAAATAATTTTTTTCTTCAATTAAATTCTATATATCCAATCATAAACTTGATCAAACTTATTAAAATGACTTAAATGGGTTGACGAGGAAGTAAGAGTAAAGTGGATTTAAATAAATATATCCCTTTAAAAAGGCAAATACTCTAAATTTACTCTTTTTTGTTGTTAATTATTCTTATCTACCCTTGTGTTTTTAATTTGGTCAATTAACCGTTGTGTTCTATGAATTTATTAAATTATTTTTATGTTTATTTAACTTTTAATATGTATAAAGCACAATTTACATGATCATATATATATTTCTAATATATTTTCAACAATGATTCATCTAGTAATATAGATTCTAGCGTATTATAAAAATCATCTCATAAATGAAAAATATTTGATAATGTCACTTCCGTATGTGATTTTAAGAATGATTAATCGTTATTGGATTAATTAGACAAATTTAGAAAAATAATAATGAATTAAACATATTAAAAAACATAATTAAGGGTTAATTAACCAAATTAAGAACATAAAAGTATAAATAAATAATTGACACTAACACAAGTCAATTTAAGGGTTTGCCTTTAAGAAAACCATCTAGGTGGTGGCCAGTGGTAAGAGCCTGAGACTAAGAGGTTTGCTCCCTCTGTGGTCTCAGGTTCGAGCCCTGTGGTTGCTCATATGATGGTCACTGGATGCTTATATGGTCGTTAACTTCAGGGCCCGTGAGATTAGTCGAGGTGTGCGTAAGCTGGTCCGGACACCCACATTAAACTAAAAAAAAAAAAGAATTTGCCTTTAAGAAATAAGACTTTTTTATGGTGGTGGACCTGGTGGTGTTACTAACACCATTGTTGACCGCTAAGCAGTGATCAAGATTTCCTGACTACCATCGTTGAAATGGTTTTGTAAGGAATAGCAAGGCATGATGGGTAATTAGGGTTCGATCAACCTCTCTAACAAGCAAGTTAATATTTGTCTGCTAAAAATAATAATATTACTAGAGAATTATGTCATACATTTATACCCTTTTCCTTTATACTTCTATCCTTCTTTGCATCTCCATCTTTTAGGGTAAGATGTTCTATTATTTCAAATACTTCCTCTTTTATAGAAAAACAATTCATCTTTCGAAATAGATTCAAAGTAGAAAGAGCAACAAAAGAGATTTATTGTTAGCCAATATCAAAGAGCTCACAACCATTCTTCCTACCCTAAATGACAACTTTTTGAGGACGATTTTTATTAGTATATATGCCTTGTAGTTAATTAGTTAGTTATTTATGATATTGATTTTATTTATATAGAAACATATTTAATATTAATAAAAGATTTATTTATCTTTAATATTTATTTATATTTGATTAATGAATATAGAGTAAAGATAAAGTTTTTGAGATAAAAATACTTTGAAAACGAAATTATAATGTTATAATAATTATGAGATTTCTATTACATCAAAGTATTGTTTCTAAATATTCTTGGTTGATACTTTATTAAGTTTGAACATTAATTACAGTCGTTGAGACTATAATATGTTATGTTCTTCTTCTTGTTTTTTTTTAAGTAAAGAAGCAGTTGTTTTTATAAACTAAGATATAAGGGATATCTAGAATTAATATGCAGATACTTGTTAAATAAGATCTATACTAACTGACCTACATGAGGATTCCATATAGAGAGATCGTTTATGTCTATGAAAAGGTTCATGTGACAACTGTGTAAGTGATCCTTAAACTAGAAATCACTAAGTTATCTTATATAGAGAATATTATGTTTTAATCTTGACTGCACATTGTTCTAATAAAGGGTAACAAATAGATAAATATTGGGTATAACATAAACTATATGCAGTTATTTGAGTGATTAAAAGAGGATTCATCACTCTATGTGAATTGGAGAAAATATTCTACATGTTCTCAAATAATATTAATTGTGAAATCTTTGCATAAGGTAAAATGAGATTTAAAAAGAGATTTAAATCTCATTCAAAGAATAAATTATTATAATGTTGAGAGCAAACATGATTTGTCAGAGTATAAACACTCTATGCTATAATATCTAAATTGAAATATTATTAATAACAAGATAATAATTACACTAAGAAACTGTCAATTGAAATGTTAAGTCAAATCACTTATAACTTTTCTAAAATTTGAAGAATCATAACACGTTGCTATATAATATACATAATCTTCAAGAATAGATCAATCAATTATTGAATTGATAATAAATTAAATTATTTAATTTATTTAACTTAGTTTATTTATGATTATGATTTATATTTAGACCAACATATTAAGAACCTAATAAGTCACACATATTAAGAACTATTGGTATAAAATTAAACTCGGATAATCAATTAAATATAATTTGATTATGAATAACTTTTAAAGATTGAGAACTAGAATATAATTAATACATGGTATTACAATTCTAGACTTAAAAAAATCTTGTAAAAACTTGATTGAATAAATTTCTAAAATTATTCTAAAATAATACATGTGATATTATTCAGGGGCAAATTTATATTTTATCATTTATATGGTTATTAGGTTTTCCTCCATAAATAGAATGTCATGTTTTATATTTTCTGTAAGTTATGATACACAACACATATTGTACACATTCCACCTATACAAATAGACAGAGTAGAGAAAATAAAGAGTTAGCACTTAAAGACATAACAATCTCTTTATTCTAAAAAGTGTTTGATAAATTTTTCACTATGGTTCGTGTCGATTACCGTTATAGTTTGGACAATTAGACTTGTAATTTGTGAAAACTCAGCCTTGAAAAAGTTAATCAAACCTTAGAAAGGAGATCTGATCTTTAGGTAATTTTCATTGAAATCCTAAATGACCTTAGATTGTTTAATGGGATCATTGGGACTCCAAAAAATTTCAAATTACCATTTTCGATACGTTATGTGTTTTAGAAAATCCAACAGTGGTATCAAAGCCATCATCAGACAATTAGGGTTATTAATTGCATATTTTTATTGTTATTGGCACTATAAATTAAATTTATGTGAAAAAAATATTTTCCAAATAACTAATTTTCTCTCAAGGATTCTTTTTTTTAAAAAAAAGCTCTAGTTACTAATTCGGTCAGATCTGACCAAAATAAAACAAATGGTTGCAGCAACCAATAGTGGCGTTAGTGCTACTAGCGTGCCTGACCTTGTAGCGCGATTCTGCCCCTACAACTTTGTTTAGGGTTTTGGAGGGGTAAAATGTATAATTATGATTCTACACCTAAAACTTATACATAATTACAATTTAGGTATTTAAGGCATAATTACTATTATACCCTCACATAGATAAATTATGATTTTATATATTAAAATTGAAACCCTAAATAAAGTTAATTATATAATTAATTTTCTAATTGGATTATGAGTGAATTAAGATATTTAATTCAATTTGTTTTGAAATATCCTAATTGGATTAGGATTTAATTAAAATGTTTAATTAAGTTATTTTAGAAAAAAAAATTCTAAAATAAAGAGAGTTTTAAATCCAAATTTTTTTATTTAATTGATACTAAAGTAGTTTAGGATGTTAAAAATAATTTTAATATGATTAATTTTCTTATTAAATCTTGAAAAAAAAATTTCAAGAAAGTTTTATTTAATTGATCTTAGAATCATTTAGGATATTAATAAGAATTTTAACATGATTATTTTTCTTATTAAAACTTTAAAAATGGTTTTTTTTAAGAAAGTTTAATTTGATTAATTTTAGGATGTTAATAAGAATTTTAATATGTGTAATTTGTTTATTAAATCTTTAATAATTTAGGATGTCAAAACTATATTCTTGATTAGGAATCTTCATGAAGATATGTATATGTCACAGGTTAAAGGTTTTGAATATAAAAAAATTATAAAAAATATGAAAGCTACAAAAATCCATTAATAGACTATCTATTTTAATGAGATAATTAAATAGTTTGATTTCTTCAAAAATATAAATGAGTCTTATATTTATAAAAAAGTTAGTGGGAATGAAGTTTTTTTTTAATATTATATATAAAAAACATATTATTAATTAAAAATGTTATTCCTTTACTCTAGTTAGTAAAGATCTAGTTATCCAAGAATTTGTTTCATAAAGGATATGAGAGAAATAATCTATATACTGTGAATAAAGATCTATAGATATAAATCTAGAAGGTTATTTGAATTGTCTCAACCCATAAAAAGCGGTTTAACATTAAAGAATTCAAGAGAAGATACTTACAAATTCTGCATAGGATATGTAACATCCCCAATATTTACATGCAATCTCTATATGATTTCTTCATG
Source organism: Populus trichocarpa (assembly GCF_000002775.5). Taxonomy (NCBI): domain Eukaryota; kingdom Viridiplantae; phylum Streptophyta; class Magnoliopsida; order Malpighiales; family Salicaceae; genus Populus; species Populus trichocarpa. The sequence continues at coordinate 36,193,613 of NC_037285.2, read as the reverse complement.
TTAATTCCATGTATTTAAAATTTTTTATGTTCAAACAGTCAACCAGATTAAGTTGGAACCTAACATTATCATTTTGTTTATAATATTCTAGTTTTGAATATTACATGTATTCCTCATGAAATTGATGACAATTCTACTGAAATTTCAGCAGAGTCTCTCCTATACTAGAAAATCTCAATCTATCGAATAATATTTGTTTCATGTCAATTCTCATTAATATACATGTCAAAGGTTGTCCAATCATCCTAAACTCATCCCGTCATCATATTAGAATACCTTATAACCTCAACTTCCAATGTTTCATTCATCATAGTCCACCATTATATTTCTTGCAGATGATATACACATACATGCACACTTAATCAATTTATATGAAATGACACAATATAACGACATGCATTTATAATTTTAATACAACAAAAGAATTGATAAACTATTAGAAATCTACATGATGTCTAAGTCTAGTAATATGTCCTGCAATAAGATAAATATTAGTTACATTCCCAAATTACAATACAAAAGGATTACTGATTAATTGTTCATTAATCTTAGTAAAAGTATTCTAAAAATAACCTTATTATTCTGCTTGTTGATGAGAGGTACCTGAAAGTTATTATCACATGATAAAATCAAGTTGTTACATAAATTAATCAAATAAAAATACAACTTTATTATAAAATTCCATTATATTTTATCTATTTCAATTAGTTCCCTTTTTATAAATCATCGAATTCCTTCTAATTAAACTTAAACCCCGGGTCAGTTTGACCCATCACTAATAACCTTTTTTTCGGGCATAATCTTATCTCTTATGACATTTACTCACATTACCCTTATACAAAAATATCTTATTACCGAAAGACTAATCTCCCTGCCCATCTCTAAACAATAAATATTTCACTAGATATTTAATTTTTTTGTCTCATTACCGGAAACTAGTCTCATTACCGAGAAATTAATTCCTCCATCCATTACCAGACACTAATCTTATTGTCCGAAAAACTAGTTTCTCTGCCTATTATCGAGCATTAGTTCCATTACCAGAAAATCTAGTTTCTCACATCTTTAATCCACAATTGAAATCACAATACTTTTCTATAATTGCAATATCTAGCATAATGAACATGATAAACAAAAGTTTTAAGATATTTGACACCTACCTATTGTTGAAGTTATAGTAGTATCTCCTTGTTGCTGCACAGCTCCTGTAGCTTCTCCTGGTTTCACAAGTATATCATATTATTTTTCATTATTGAACTTTTATTTTTTTACGAGAAGATCCAAAGATTCCATTCATTCTTTAACACAATCATCATGAATTTATATAAATTTTAAATTATTTTACATTCATAAATCCTAATTTTCATACGAATAATAGATAATATATTGATGGAAGAATCCATGAATTCATTAACATAATTTATGAAGAATAAAATCATTTTTTACTGAAGGTAACCTTTTACTCACTAAATTCCTTTGACCACAGTAGCAATTAATCATTAATAATTTTTTTTTTAAAAAATAATATAAATTATATTCTACAAACTCACTTAACAACTTAAATTACTGAAATAAAATGATTCTTTAACAAAGAAAAAATAATTGTCGATGGTGGATGCTTGCCCCAAAATCAAATCATAAACTGGAGAATTGAAGATTTACAGTTCTATACAATGATGCATATCACTTTAATGTGCTTCCCCAATTGCCCATCCCCTGCCATGTTGGATATTTGTGAAGGAAACCCAAAACCATAACGGGTAAAAAATAAAATAAAATTACAGAGCAAACACAAAATATGTTTGTCAGTAATTCACTTTCCTAAGCTGTCATCTACACACGGATTATCAGTGAAAGAAACCCTACCAAAACCCAAGTGACCAATCTGGTTCAACTCGAACCAAAGCCTCTCTGCCTCGTATCTTGCAGTAACACTAGCCATTTCCTCTTCCTCGCCAAATCCCGTTGCAATTCCCAGAACTCCCTCTTCTTCTATCATTCTCTTTCTCAAATTACAATCCCTTTCTCTTTGCGCCACAGTGTTACCTTCCCCTTCACTGTTCTTCCTGCATTTTCTCTTAATTTCCAGCTTCATTTTCTTCCTTTTTACTCTTCCCAAACACCTCCTCCCTATCATCCATGGAACCTTAACAAAAGCAAGAGTAAGAAGATTGACCAAAGCACAGGGGCAGCAACAGAGGGCCACACAGTCAGCTACCAACCCAGCGGTGCATGATTGGCAATGCTTGCTTGAACACTCAATTAGATCTCCACCTTCATCAACGGCGTGCCTGCTCTTCCTGGTGGGTCCACCCCTTGAGACCTCGTGGGTCCTTTCTTGACTTGAAACTCGAGGTGGGTTCTCCTCCATTTGATGTTATTTGATCAATTTATAAGTATCTGCAAGGAATTTGCATCATTCAACGAAACTTGTGATTTCTCTACTCTTTCCATCTCTCACTCCAGCAAATATATACATACACTACACTGTCGTTGTTAGCTACTAAATCTGGTCGATAATAATTCTATAAGGGGACGCTTTAAAGCCTGGCTATATAAGAAATCTGTATTGACAGTAGTATTATTTTCTGTAATTGCATTGTTACCTACTACTCTTGACATTTTTTTATAATATAATTGTTATTTTTTTTCAAGGATTAGTTCCTTTTATTCAAGAAATTCTCTTACTGTAATCCTGTTGTTATGGATTTTTTAATTTTTCCGTTGAATAAAAAAAATGTAAAAAATATAGAATTTTGTGCTTGAAATAAAAAGAATAAAATTGAAAAAATTATAAAAAATCAATATAAATTCAAGATGAATTTTGTTGGACTTCTCATGTTTGACAACTTTTTAAAAAATTGATCAATGGAATTTTCAATAAAAAATAATAATTAACTTTTCAATCAAAAGAATAATTAAGCTTTAAAGAGTGGAAAATTGAAAGAATAGAATAGAAAACACTTTACATACTTTCTATGAATGATACAATAGCTGAAATGGCACACCATTTAATTATATCCTAGATCATTGTCCAGCATTGTTCTGTGCTTAGGGTTGGATTTAAATAATTTTTAAATATTATGAATTTAATCATAAATTTAAATATGAATGGTATTTTTTTAAAAAAATTTGACAAGGGACATAATGAATTTTTTTGTTCAAATATTAAGATAATAATATATTAAATTAATCTTTATTAACTTATTAAATCTGTAATGTAATTTAAATGATGATACTATAATAAAAAAATCAAATCAAAATTAATTTCTAATAATAAAAAAATATGTTGATTATCTTAGATTAATTTGTCAAACCGATTACTGAATTATAAGATTTTGATAACCTTATAAAAATTAAATAAAAAAACATCTTCAAAAATGTTATATATACTTTTGTTCTCAAAATAGGTTCCTTTTGTCTATATATTTACTACTGTTCTTTGTTTTTTTTTTTATTATTTTTTTTTATTTTCTTGATTTCTCAGGTTTTATTACCTTAAAAAAAAAAAAAAAAATTAGCACGTAGTATTAGAATTATCAAAATGTGGCATCGTGTTGATTGTTGAAGAAAGACAAAGTTAATCTTCAGAAATGGGTGATTATTAACTTATTACAACTAATTAAATTAAATAAAATTCCCTTAATACTAACAATAAAAATTTGTTAGCTTTTAAAATTTGAAGCACTTCATTTATATATATTTTTTAAATTAAAAACACCCAAATAAAAGGATAAAATATACACAATACAATAGATAAAAGAAATACTTGATTAATTTTTTAAAAAACATTATACACTGAAATAACAAAAATTAAAATGAGAATACTTGAATAAAAAATATAAAATGATTGGCTCATCAAATATACAATATTCTCAAAAATAAAAACAAATCCTAAAATATAAAGAAAAATTAAACGCTACTGGTTAACTCTAATTCTTGACGATTTTACGCCCTCACAATGCAAAACATGGATTTAGTGTGCGGTTTATATTATAATGCAATGTGTTTTTTAAAAATATATTAAAATATTTTTTTTTATTTTTAATATCACTAAAAAGAATCATCAATTTGACATTTTTTCACGCCGAACATGCTTTTGAAACACACCCAAATATATGTAAAAATACAATGTCGAACAACCTCTTACCCCAAATCTTAATGAATTTGATTAATTTGGTCCTACTACTTAATGAATTTTTTATTTTATTAATTAGGTCTTTACATCCAATCACAGACATCGAATGCCTATGTAGTCTGACGAGTAGAAGAGCCGAATAAAGAAAATCAATTATTGAGGGGTGACATTAAGAAAATTTCAAATGTGAAGGGGTGTTTGGGCTATGGCCAATAAATTAAACGAGAATGATAAAACTATCACTTCAATTAATTATTTGATAAATCTCTGCTAAGTAAAGAGATTAGGGCTCAAACATTTGATCAATTCAATCTGAATTGGACTTTAAATTAAGTTTATGAACTATCATGTTGAACTAAATTGAAAGATGACTAACTGACATGAAAGGTCTTAATTTCTCGTGTTCATGTTAAGTAGTACTGGTAGTGGTGTCTGTGATGTGCTCGCGCTCGCGTGTATAGGTGATAGTCTGATAGACTCAGACATTAAGGGATTAAGATCACTGTTCTAGGAGAAGTACAATATGCTCATCAAGAATGAACTCATTAGCAATGCAAGCAAGCAAGCATTTGGCAGATTTGAATGAGAGATGGACTTTTTTCCATATAATTTTCTCACAGATGTGAAACTGAGAGTAATAAACATTTAGGAGATGAATATGATCATATATGTGTGTGTGATTTCTACAAATGCACAAGTAAGGGAAAAGAAACTCACCTCAGCGCAATGATTAAAGATACTTCGATCAAAATGCCGAGGTTGATGTTCAGTGCAAATCTTCAACTGCGTTTCTTAATTTGTTAGCCCCACAGCGCTATGCAATGAGATTTGAAGATGAATATTCCACCAACAACTAGAGTTTATCAGTGAATGCATGCAAGAGAGCTAGCTAGGCTCTATGAATACTAAGAGAAGAAATAAAAACTAATTGATCTGATCTCAGATCTTTATATCATGTAGAGCTTCTGCAAAAAGGAATAATATATATATATATATATAGACGTTCTTCTTTATTGACCATCTAGCTAGTGACCGCATATCCTAGTAAAGGAATCTCTTTACTCTGCCAAGAAAACATAAAAAAGTCTTGGCGGGACAGAGATGAAATGGGCATGCATGGTTTTTCATGAGTCCCAATGACAGCGAATATAGGAAATTGTTAGATGGCTGATTCACTCAGCTAGCAATTAGCATCAGTCATGCACGTGAGAGGCGGTGAACACGTGCACCTACATTTTATTAAGCAAATTGCAGTTAATTTACCAAGGACAGTGTCGCCATCGATTTCCACCACCATCTGTCATTGCAGATGATATTGAAGATCTACGTACAAGTAGCATATGTTTTGATTATTTTTTACTCTGATAATTCAAAATTGATTGGTGGTGCTGTGTGGAGCAGGACCCAACAAGGATGAAAAAGTGATTTGATCCAAGGATGATCTGGATGGCAAACAGGTTAAGAGGAAGAAGAAACTTGAGATGTGGTCATATATCTGTTTAAGAGTACGTGCTCTAGATTTCCTTGTGTTCTCTGTCTGGTATCCAGTTATGTTATGCTATGCGGCAATGGAGGTTAGGGTTTTATACTCTCTTGTAAATCTTGTATATAAACTCACTCACGACATAAAACAGAGGCAGGCAGCCAAGATTATACATACAGATTTTCATGGTATCGCTTGATATTTTCCTCAATTTCATAAATCTCCTCCTAGTTTCTTTGCAAATTCTCTTCTCTGTCTTCTTTTTCCTTCTTTTCTCCACGTTTTCTCAAATGGCCCCCTCTTCTATATTTGTCTCATCTCCGAACACCAACCCTTATACTGTGCACTTCTCTGAAAAACTGCTTTTCAATATTACCTGGTCGTTAACTTCAGGGCCCGTGGGATTAGTCGAGGTGCGCGCAAACTGGCCCGGACACCCACGTTAAACTAAAAAAAAAGAATACAAATTGTATTACAATTCATATTATAAGCTCTTGATTTGTTATGAATAATTTGTATAGATTTAGGAATTATAGTTAAGTAAAATTTGGACTATGTAACAATATAATCATGTCATCTAGTTAATGGAAAAGTTGGTCAGCCCCACATATACAATTTCTTTCATAATTTTATTTAATCTATCTTTTCCTCCAATATTGCTTTTACTTACTTTCTTGCTTTATTTATTTTCTTATCTTTTTATTTCTTCTCTTATTCACATTTTTGTTTGGCATTAAGTGATACATATTTACATTTCTTAAGGTTTAAAATCTCAAGACACTTACAATTCATTTGATTTTACGAGGCTATAATTTACCTTTGCTCGAAATTAAGTTTTTAATTGTAGTTTCTTTATCGTTGGAAGGAAAAAAAGAAAAACATATAATACATTTGATCAGGAGATTAACAATTAGTCAACTAATTTGTCAGTGATTGATCACATGATTATTTGTCAGACCAATAAATTGTCAAACCAATACATTGACATATTTAGTGGGATAAAATTTAACATCTGTCTCATTAATAATCAATCATGTAATCAAAAAAGAATATAGGTGTTGCATGAGATATTTTAACGATCTAAAAAGATAAGGGTAAGGAGATAAATGAGTCACCGTCTAGTTCTTAAAGAATTAGAACATGTAAGACTTGTCTAGCATGGTTTATAAGGTAAGAGGGTGATTATGCCAAAGAAAAGATAAAAATCACTCTAAGATATCTTATCTATAGTAAGTTACTTTGTCTTTTTGTTTGAAGGATAAAGTTGTTAATCATGCTTCATATTATCATTGTGTAAAGTGATATATGTATATTTATTAAAGTGAAAAGTAAATAAAGATGAAGTTGTCATTAAGAAAATGGTGGCCTTAAGATTCAATAATGCAAATATAAAAATTATACATATATAATAAAAATATATGATGAAAACTCATCCAAAATGTTATCATCGACCATCCCCCTTAGAGATCTATTTATTATACTATGTATATATGCAATTTTAGAAAAAAAATTTAAAAACATATGTAAAAAAATAACAAGCAAACCCAGATAAAATAAAAACAAATAAAATATGATGAGTAAAGGAAAATAATGCTTGATAGGGTTTTATTCTGAAACTAAACAATGTGTCACAAAATTATATATTTATAGAATGATTTTCACATAATAAACCATATCAAATTTTAAAATGCAAAATTTTCAATAAAAATGTGTATTTTTTTTTTTTTTTACCATCAAGGTCAAAATGAACTTTCAATTCACAAACAAGCATGACAACACACTAAACATTGATTCAATTCACATAATAACAACAAGTAAGGTAATCACAACAAAATGAGCACATACAAAACAAACATCACACCGAGACCAAACTATTAAGTCTCATATAAACCATCTAATTCGCATCCTTCCAAACATATCATGGGCCATTGATCACTGCTCTTATTTGTCCTTCAAGTATTCTCCCACGACATAATGTCCTTAAGGTGCCATGCAATGGTGTGACCCAATACTTGAAATATTATTGATGTATTAAAAATCATGCAAAATAAATCATAAATTGCATAGGAAATATGAAAACAAATCCTTGGAAAGTAGTTGAAACTCAGTTGGAAATGTAGTTATGGTGTTGGTCACCGCTATCTAATAAGTGAGATTGGGCCTTTCAATTGGTTTGTCCTCCTTTCTTCTTAACTAAACCCACCATCATGGTTGTTGTTGTTGTTTTTGTTATTGATGATGTTGTGTTGCTATTGTTTTTTCTATTAGTGATGTGAGATTCATCCATTCAGGTGGATGGATCATAGGTTTACGCTGTGTTGGTTTGATGTAGACTGGTTCGGTGTTGTGCGGCTAGGAGAGGAAAGAGTTGTGGTGATGGTGAATGATGTTAGGTTATTTGGGTAAGGAAGGCCATGATTTTTTAGGTTTGGTGGGGAGATAATAAGGGAATAGCAACACGTATTACTGGTTGGCATTAATGGTTTTTCTAGAGGGAAAAAACTGATGATAATGATGATGGAGATAGTGGAAAAAGGATTAAAAATAATGTTAATGAGGGTTTGAGAGAATAAGGGAAGGAGATGATATGTGTTTGAGGGAGAAAGAGTGGTAAAAGAGATAGGGGTAGTGGTTTGTCATATCCTGATTTTTTTTTTCTCAAAATATTTTCCAAAACCAAAAAAGTCAAAACAAATTAAAAACAAAATGTGTTTTCGATGTGTTTTGGCCATTGCAAGCTAATTTTATGATTTTTTACTATTTTTATCTCGTAAGTGTCTTCATAAAAAAAAATTAAAATTCAAAAATATGTTTTCGATGCATTTGCATCCATTTCATAATTTTTAGCATCTTTTTAAAAAATCAAAATTTATAAATATATTTTTGACTCATTTCGACTATTTTGCAATTCTTTATTACTTTTATTATTGATTTGATGTTGGTGTTTTTTAAAACAAAAAATACAAAAAAAAAAATCAAAAATCAAAACAGGGAGCAAAATGGACATGATGCTAAAGTGCAAAACAAGAGGAATGAATGACAAACACACACACACACACACACACACACAATAGGGATATTCTTATTATAAACTTAGAATAAAGGATGAAAAATAAGAATATTCCTATGTAGATGTCTATAAATAAGACTGAATACGAAGATAGAAAAGGGGAGCCACCACATAAAAAAGTCCTAACCTCATCTTCTTTACCAAAAAACCCTTATCGCTATTATGGTGAAAAAAAGAAAAGAGAGTAAATGAAAATGAAAAGAAAAAAATATAAAAAAACCCTCATCCTCTTAACTTGAAAACCTAGCCACCATAGAAAGAGATGGAAAATAAGTGAAAGAGAAAGAGAGAAGACGACTGAAATATGAGAAATAAACCACATAAAAACCTTAACATCTTTTATCCCCTAAAAAACCCAAAAACAAAACCAAGGCCCTAGCCACATCTCACCTCACCTCACTAGATTTTGACCACCCATACTTTTTATTAACCACTATGAGCTCGTACATGACATCCTTAACAACATAAAAAACCATGAAAGTTATAATCAAAGAGAAATCGAGAGAAAAAAATAGAAAAACAAAACAACAATAAAGAAGAGAAAGGGATAATATATAATTGACACTTCCAGGCATTGGATCTCCTTCCACCACTATTAAGAGAAATTACAGGGAGTGACATAGCCTACAGGGTGTGCCATATACTTCCCTTTCCCATCGTTAAGCCTAGGTTTAAATGTGTGTTATGATGGAATTCTTGAGTTTAAATAAACTTCGAGATTGATTGTGTATGTTTGTGGATGCTTGAATTTCTTGTGCTTTTGATTTGATTTGATGATATGATGTGCTTTGTGTGTATTATGAATGTGTTCAACAAGTTTTCAAGTTTTATCGGTATTTGATATTTATGCATATAGATCGAAACTTTCAAAGTTGACATCTTGCTCATGCTTGATGTTCTTGGTCATTTCTTTATGTTATTTATGCATGAGTTTGATTTTACATAAAATAATAATTTTTACACTCATACATACATTTGCATTGGGTTTTTTTAACTTGTTTATAAAACACATTAAGGATTCAAATAGGAAACATTTCCTTTTTTTATTATTATTTTTGCTAAATGTCAAAATTAGTGTTTTTATTTTTATTATTTACACATGATATTTAGGGAAATACCCTAAAATTGAGCTGCAAATGTTATTGTTAAATATAACAACTTATTTTAGAGCAAATGAATTCATAGAGGTCATTATCTAAATTTAGTCCAAAAAGAATATTTATACCACTAGATCTCTTTCCTGAGTAGATGAACCTATAAAGGTCATTGTTTGGATGTTTGAGACTAGTGTAAAAATTTTATTCACCCAAATGTTAGTGGATCTTCACCATAATATAAACGAACCTTCACATGTCATTGTTTATGGACCTTAGATACACAAACAAATGTTTGGCACTACCCCTCTTAAAATTAGGGTTAGAATGTTAGTGGATCTTCACCATAATATAAACGAACCTTCACATGTCATTGTTTATGGACCTTAGATACACAAACAAATGTTTGGCACTACCCCTCTTAAAATTAGGGTTAGGTTTAACGAGTTCAATATAGGCCCATCCAGATATTCACTGATATTATTTAATAGACTATTACGAGTCACATGTTTTGATCATGAGTAATTGGTTATAGATATGTCAATTCACCCGTTATTTTTCAAAATGAATGAATGGTAGCAATTGAAAGTGGTAAAGATGACCTGAATTTAGAATGGATAGACTTAAGCCTAAACATCCATTCAAGATTTAACTCATTATAGTAGACTCATTCTCATCCCAATAGATAGACCACATACAAATTAGGCACGATAGGCTCATTATAAATAAAAGACAAATAACAATGCAGCTTACCTTACGTAAGATGTTTTAGGGTGATAATATTTTTTCTTTAGCATGATCATTTCCACTACCTCAAACTCATTAATATTTTTCAATCATTTCACAAACTTTATTAATGACCAAATAAAAATCACCTAAAAAATATCATTTCTATAGAAAAGTTACCTTTTTTTGTTTCTATTTATAAGGTTTTGCAAGTCATTATTTGCCCAATTATTTGCTAAACCTTCTTGATGGATTTATTTTTAAATAAGTCTCCAATGTAAATTTAGAATTAATATGAAGAATTAATTCATCACATGTTATGTTATTTTGGTTGAGCTTTTAGAACTCAAAATTAGCAGGGTTGAAAAATTGACTTAAAGGTATGCTTTCATTTATTTTAAGTCAGGTCTAAAAATAAGGCCAATAGGGTTTTAACATAACCTGAATAGAGTTTTTGACATTCTTGTCAGTCTCATGAAATTAAAAAAAAGCAATTAATTATTATAACAAATATTTATACAGTGTCACAACCTCGAAGAGTTGGCAAAATAAATTTTATACAATTATTCATGGAATGACACTTAGTGGATATTGAATCTTGTACTAGAAATCTCATCTACTCGAAGTCAATTCCAATTAAACTTCTCATATGAACTCTATATATTGAAAAGATGTAAAGAAAAACATGCACAACACATGAATTACAAATCATGAAATTCAAGTTAAAGCAAAATAATGCAAAATTTGGCATATTAAATTATACAAAATATATTATGAAATCACATTAAGCTAACACTAAACCCTAAAAACAAGAGTCTAATTGGCTTAATGTTAGATCCAATAAATTACTTTCAATATGAATTGACATGTGAAAAATTACAAGCAAGCAAAAAAGTTGGGATTATTATAAATAAGCTAAAGTCAAACATTTTAGACAAAGATTTTTAAAATTAAAAGTCAAAGTCGATGCAAATACAAAGCAATTAAACATTTTTTTTATTTAAGCTTTAAACTTAAAAATGTAACTATCATACAAAAACTAAAATTTCTATAGCAACAACGATGCACTCATCTTAAAATTTTTAAATATTTACATGAAAATCCAAAATAGATATGACCACAGATATGCATATAGACTTGAATTTAAAAATTAGACTTTACATCCTCAGTCGACTTAAACTTTCAAACCATGTGAAATGATGTTACTACCCTCATATTTAATATATTATAAACTGAAGGAAACAACATAACACTCACTTTCTATCCCTTATTTATCTCTCTCTCTCTCTCCCCCCCTCTCTCCATAATATTCACTCTAGAAAGAAATCTTGTGTTTCTTCTCAGCATTGTCAGCATCATCAAACTGATCTTCCAATTCTGCTAATCCATATTCATGGTTAAGTTGTGGGGTTATTAGCCTTTAAGAAATCCCCTGTTCAATATGATCAAAATAATTTGGATTAGAAATGAAAAGGTGGAAGTTATTAAAAAGAAAAAACCTTAACCCTAAAATTATTTGAGGTTTGCAATGTATAAGGGGAAATCAAAATTGAAGATTCAATATGGATTTATGATAATCTTCATGCTTTTGGTCGGTGTTGAAATCATTTTACTTATGGTGCTTTTCATGTTCTTAAGGATCTTTTCTTGGATGACATTCCATAAAATACAAATATTGGCTTCTTTCGTTCTTCCTTCCTCAATGGCACTGCCTCTAATGTTATTTCCTCCATGATGCCTATTATGGTTGTTGCCCATGTTTGAGGATTAGAAGGATATAATACATTTAATATGCCCTTTTTTAGGTCGTTATAGATGAAATAAAGAAAATTTGTATGGATTTTGGCAAAATTTGTATGTTTTATTTTGTAATTGTGGAAAAGGATCTATAAATTCTTTCCTTTTTTTTAAGATGTAATTTATATAATTGGCTGTAATTAGTTTGAGTTGAAGATTATTGAATTCACATCTTATTTTTAAGTGATTAGATGGTGCATATTTGATATACGTTGTGGACAGATCTATGTGATCTTTTTTTTTTTTTATCATGCATGACTAGGAGATTGTTGTGATTTTACTGTGCGAATGAACTTTCTAGATAGACTAATTGGAATGCATGATCAATAAAATATTTAGGATTTAGTGCTGTTATTCAGGGCATGCTTATTCTACTAATGATATTTCAAGCATTTGTTCATCAGTCTCCATAGATAGATTTGTAAATTGATGTTAATGATCCAAATTTTTGTTAGGTTTGGGTGGCCACATTTCGACAAGTATAGTGGAGATTGATGGCTAGTGTTTTATGTTTCGCAAAGAAAGGAAGAGTGATAATTTTGTTATTTTAACATAACAAGGATTTTTAGTCATTAATTTAAATAAAAGGGCAATTTTGTAAATAATTTTAGCTTTTTTGTTGACTTTTTTTTCATGGATATAAAATGTTTTAAAATTTATAAATTATGGGATGTAAAGTATAATTTCTTAAAACACGACGACAATGCAAAAAAAGGGCCAAATTATATGAGGATCGATTTAATTTTTTCTTTTATTTATTATAACACATTATAGGATTTACCATTTAATTGAATCAACTAAGTCAATCTAACAAACTTCATTAACATGAGTTGGTAGAAGGAATGAGAAAATCATAGAAAAATATTACAAAAGGGTCAATTGGGATAAAAGTATATGCATTAGTCAAAAATTAAATTAGAATGACCAATAACGATGGCCTCATAAAAGAGAGTGAGAGAGGGTTTGTTATGGCGCCTAAACTGATACATGTTTACTTGAGCCAAGTTTGATGTGATAGGCTTGAGAGAAATCTAAAACTGTAAGAGCATCTCCAATGGAGCTGCTAAATGGATAGCCAAAAATAAAAAAGTAATATTTTGGCTTTTCTTTGCTTGTTTTTCATACTCCAAGGGGAAAGTCAAACAAAATGCTAAAATATCTTTTCTTTCCCACAAACTTTATTCCTACATATCTCTCAAAATAGCCAAAACTAACAAAGTGGGGCCAACAAAAGAATAAGCCAATTAAATCTAGCCATGTGAAAAAAAAACATCAAAATCATTAAAAAATCCACTCTAATAGAATTGGCTTTTCAAATGATTTTTTTCCATTGGAATATACATAGTAAAAAAAGCTATATTTATACTATTTAAAATACTATTTTATCAATTTGTCATTTTGAAATAGCATCTCTCATACTAGAGATGCTCTAAGAGCTCAAAAAAATCAATAGAAGCCTAACACCATGGTGTTCCAAACCAGCTCTCAAAAACCATAGCTGAGCGCAGCTGCTTTTACTCATATTTGATTCCTTCTTCTTTTTTTTTTTTTTATTATTTAATTTTACATTGTTAAAGAAATTGGGCATCGATGAGGAGTTCTTCATAAATTCTAACACCTTTTGTATGAGAGGAGCTTTTTCAGAGCTCTTTTTTTAGCACATACAACAACTCTCTAAGGTTTTTTTTGTTTTCATTTTATTTGCTTAATTATTATTTGCTTGCTTATTAAAAACCCATCCATTGAAGCACCCAAAAAAGCATCTATGAAAATATATATTTGTCAATCTTGTTCAAAGGTCCCTTTATTTTTTACTAAAAGAAAAGGGATTAGAGAATATATATATATATATATATATATATATATATATATATATATATATATATATATATATATATATATATAATCACTTGGCAATAGCAATGGGCAAACGAAGCATGGAAAAAAATAAGAAAAGGCATGGAAAATTTTTGCCACTTGTTTAACTTTGATTATAACAATTCCGGTGTGTCCTTGACATGAGGTTACAAAGTTTCTTATTTGAGAGTACAAACCGAGCTGGACCACAGGTAGATGCATCTTCAGATACTATCTGGTTTGCAGAGATCCCAATCTCCATAGCCAACCTCTCTGCTTCGTCTTCTACTTGAATAACTCGATCGAAGCAGATGTACCTTCCGCATGCTGTCTTGTTCATCGCTTCATATACACATGTGTGTGCCTCTGCAAGTTTCATCACATCGACGGTTGCTAGCAAGCCATCTTTAAACATTTCTTGGCCTCCTGCAGTTTTCCATTAACAAATTGCAACCTATCAGCTTTAGAAATGGGACAGGAAAGCCTAAACACGATACTATTGCTGCCCATTGTTAACAAATGTATCGTTGAAGCTTACCTTTTAGATAAGCTATTGTGGCTGTTGGGTTTCTGCCAAAATATTCTGGACCTGTGATGAGACCTGGACAGATGGTGGCCAGTTTTAGCCCTCTCTCCTCTGCTCGTTTCCACGCCGCCTTCTCCGCCCTTAGCTTGCCCACGGCATACCAAAGCTGCATATGCATTTTAATAAATTGCATCAATATCAGTCAAAACAAGCAGAAACAGAATCATGTTCCGTGGCTCATCCACTCCATTTAAGGATTTTTACCAGAGCAAGTATACAGAGAAAACAAAAATAGAACAAACGAGTTCTGTACCTTTTTGCGGATGCATAAAGATTCATCACTCCAGGACTCATGATTAACTACAGGAGGGAGTTCATGTGTGGTTGTATCCCGCCATAAGCAGGTCAAGAGCGATGATGTGACCACACAATTCCTCACTGAGGGTGTTCTTGAACACGCCTCCATCACATTCTCACTAGCCTTCACCTCTATTTCAGCCATGGATTTCTATCATGAATGATTCAAGTATTACAGCGTCAAAAGTTGAATTAGCATGGATATTCATATTTTTATTCCATCACAGAACAAATAATAACATTTACGTATTTACTCAATAAATAAATAAAGAGAATATTCAAGCATACAAATGGAGAAATGAACACAACCATATATGCCCATGCCCGAAGGGGTTAAGAGATATGAGATTTCAACTTTTAAACCTAAGAATGATGAAATGGGACTTAATATACAGTTATCCCAAACTCCCTTGAATAGCGTTGCTTCTTCTTCTTCTTCATAACTAGTTGAGAGTCATTGATTGTGAAATAGAGAATTTCTTAAGCAACTATATATTGTAACAAAAAATAATGCTTTCAATACACCACGAATCTCAAACCTTTTTTGAAGAAGAAAAGACGCAAGGAAAGCCACAATATTTTGTGTAATAACTTACTTTATTTATAGAATTTGAAAAACATTTTAAAACAATATGATCATTACGAAATCTGTTCCTGTTTCTTAATTAAACTGAAAAAAAAATCGTCTCCCACTACTTTTTTGTGGCTATTTCTAGGAATATAGGGCCGGTCTTTTTTAATAATCCGACTCCCACTACTTGGAACTTAGAATAAACTATAAAGAAAAGGAGAAAGAATTGTCAACGTTCTGCTAAGCATTACAGGGAGCTGTTAGAAATGGAAGAATTTGCATCATAATATGACCAATCAGTAAAACCTCCGTTTTGATTTAATTAAAGAATAAGTATATTTTTTTCCGGTTTTAAAACCCATAATTCTATCGACCAACTCATATTTCATTATCAAGAAAACGTAATGAAAATAAAATACAAGCTTGTTTTACAATAATAATAATTTTTTGATATTGCTTGAAATTGTATTCTAAACAATAATTCATAAAAAAATTAAAAATAAATTACTTAAAATTATTATTATTATATATTTGGATCATTTTGATATACTAGTGTTAAAATTAATTTTTTTAAAAATTAAAAAAATTATTTTAATATATTTTCAAGTAAAAAAACTTTTAAAAAATAATTATTACATTTTCAAAAATCCTTTGAATTATTCAACCTTCTTAAAACAATATTTTTCTTCGCCGACTAATAAATCTAATAAGTTTCTATAATCAATTGGGTCCCATGGCTTAAGAAAGGGTCGCTTGGGGCAGATATGCCAGGGGTTGGTGGTGTTGACCCCAACAGTAGTGGAGGGCCACCTGCCAAAACCGATAAGATTCCTTTCCCTTCCCCTTCCTTTGCCAAGAGTGAAATGATGGGCATTGAATTTACCGAATTAATTTTGATTTTTTGAAAGACTTACAGTGTAACCAGAAAGACCAGCAGGATCGGTAAATGCAGAGGTGTGAAATACACCATGACAACCTTGGAATGCCTCTACTAAGCTTTCAACTTCAGTAAGCTTCGCCATGACTGCATCGATACCATTCTTACTTGTCCTCATCTCTCCTGACGTTTCTAACTCCCTCAGTCTCTCTTTATCCTCTGCATTCTCAATCAAGGGAGTTCTTATACAAAAGCTTTTCATAATTCGTAGTTAAAAGAAAATCAAATTAATTTTCGAGACCGATTAATCAATCATAATTACAGTAATTTACAGGGGGGGGGGGCTTCAAACTAGTTTATCAAGACGTTCAGTGTTAATTATATCTGGTATATTTACCTTCATTATCAACGATGATTCTGACGGAGTAGCCACGAGTCAACAGGCGGTTCACGATGGCGACGCCTAAGTAGGATACTCCACTAGTGACACACACAAGCTCCTCTTCACCATTAAACTCCGCTGCTTGTTTGGATGAAGCACGTCTGCCTTGTAATTCTTCATCATCTTTTCTCCTGTTGAGCCTGCCACAACCTACCAACATGCGCTTCAATTCCTCTATCTCCGTCTTCCTCCTCTCTTCCGTCTGCACAAAACCCATTTATTTCTATCTATCCTATTTTATGCTTGCTTCCATGCAACTAGCAAGGGAGATGCTTAAAAACAGTGCTTATATTGAGGGAGAAAAGGCAAAGAAGAGGGTTTGGGGTGAGTATCATGCAAAAAGCATCCGCAACATCTTTATACTTGCTAGAATAACGAAAGCTGCAGGCTCGGCTCGGCTCACGATAATTAATTAAACGGTGAGCAAAGCACACTCATTTGACATTATCATTAGTGTGTATATAAACTTTGACACGCGTTTTCGAAAGGATTAAAATGAATGAACGGTGAGTAGATATTCTTTAATTCCAATATTCTCATTACCAATCATTACAAACATTTTTCTTTTTTTAAATATGTGAAGTCTGTTTAATGTCTAAATAGGAAGAATTTATTATTAGTATATGAAAAATAGTTTTAAAACTAGGCTTTATATGTTACGCTATGGGTCTATATTATTGTTTTTAATAAAATATTTATGTGTTATAAGTATATTTTTTAAAAAAACCAATAAACCGAGTTATAATTTTAACTTGTAAGATAAAATGGTTTTATTTAAACAAGAAAAAAAATAAACAACCATAAAAAAACATTTAATTTGTTTCTTATAAAGAAATTAGCAACAATAACTTGTAAAAAAAAATTTAAGAACAAAAAAAATTATTTAATTTTCAACTAATTTAAAATAAAATAAAAAATAAAAATAAAAAATCATAAATCAACCTATCGATGTTGCATCGTAAGTAGATATGTAGGATTATATAACATATTAATTAAATCAATATTGATGTTTAATAAATGATTCATATTTTCATGAATTCATTGTTTTAAAAATGTTTTTATATACAAATTAATTATGTTTTATATACTAATTATGTTTTAAGGTTGCATATTAACCTTATTTTAAATTAAAATTAAAATTACTTGGTGGCCATCAAAACCATTCTTTCTTTTTCACCCAAAAAAAAAAAAACTCTAAAACAAAACAAAAAAACAGAGAGTGCTGAATGTTATAGACCGGACACTTGGACCAATAAACGAGGTAATTTATCATCCATTTTACTTAAGATTCGTGTTCTTCATATATGTTATCTTGAAAATCAATTATTGTTATTATTTTTTATTAAAAAGAAAATCAATTAATGTCATGGTTGGTTTCTCATGAAATTTATTGTAATATATATATTTTACTTTCAATATTTTATATTAAAAGATATAATAAAAAATAAACAAATTATTATGACTCAACATTGAAATCTAAAAAGATTACCAATTTTACGTGTATTTGAACCTCAAATAAAGCTGAAGGTAATGAATGGTCCGGCTAGAACGAGAGGCTGTACAGGAAAGCTGAATTTATGGGTTTGACGCTTTGAATGACCTGTAAACGCGGGACGGCCATGACTTTACTCCACCGCTCACCACGTGGCTATCATGTAAATGACGCCAGAACTTGCCTTTCGAACATTAAACATGACCGTGAGATACGTTAAGTTAATAATAAAACTTTATGGATTATCACAAGTATTCACTCTTTCTCTGATTTTCTTTAATTTAAGAATTGGGATTAGTTTTCACAGATATTTATTAAATTATTTTAAATATAATTAGAATAATAGAAAATGAAATATTCTTTAAAAAGAGTTTAATCTGAAATTAAAAAAAAATGAATGGAAAATGTTGCAATGCTAGTAAAACAAAGGAGGATCTAGAACTATGTGTTCATGATGACTAAGTGATTTATCCTCCAAAATTCTCTTCCTTTTTCCTCGCCATCTCCCTATCACGCACGAGGTTTGCAATTTAGAATTTTCTTGACCTTTTGACTATTCAGCCCACATGAGTGTTATCTATTTAGTCAATGTTTAATTGTTTTTTTAATTGCACAATCTAGACCTTTAGACAATAAATAAAGCCGTACTTGGTTAATTATTCTTTAAAAAATGACAAACATTGTCCCTTGGTTGGATGGTGCCTTCCCATGGGGAGAGAGAGCTCTTTCTTTTGTATTTTTTTTTCTTTTGATTGATGTGTGTTAAATCAATGAATAAACATGTTAAAAATATTTGCGTTGTTTTTGGTATTTTTAAAATCTTTTTAAAAGAATTAAAATTTCAACAATTTACTTTCGACGTCTTTAGTTTTTAATGTCTTCATTTTAGAATCATTGATTTATTTTTATAATCGAGTCAATATTGATATTGTATTTAAAAAAAACAAAAAATATTTAGACAAAGGGATCAAAAGTGCAAAAAACAAATAGAGACCAAGCTGATTTTGGGTTGCTTGGTCACCAAGTTTACTTGAGAACCAAGAAATTAGAAGGAAAAAAACAAATTATTTTGCCTATAAATAGTGAGGGAATCTCTCACACAAAAGAGGAAATAATTTTGGGAGAATTAGTTGGAGCAAAATAAAAAACCATCTATCCAAAGAAAAAAAATGACCCCCTCCAATTTTCTCTCTCACTCACTAGCTTATACTCTCCAACACACATCCATTCAAAAAGCAAAAAATACAAAAGAAAGAACTCTCTCTCACACACCTCATAAAAACCTAGCCTCATTTTTCTTAAAAAAAGGCAACAAAGTCGCGTTGTCATTAACCAACTCTCCCTGGATCCTCACGACAATCCTTCTTCTCCACCGTGGGCAGCTTTTGTCCCATTGATCCCAACCATGACAACACCTCATCCACCAAAATGACACAACCACTCTTCCCTTTCCCCGTCTTCACAAAGAGAACCAACCACCACAAGACAACCCACAAACCTCCACAAAACAGCCTCATGCAATAACATAGCATTTCCACCTCAAATCAGCTAAACAACAACTTCTTTGTATTTCTCCATGTGACCGCCGCCAACCACCACTTGAGGCACCAATAACAAGCCAACGGACTGACCCATGATATATTCCACCCAACTACTCCATTTTCACCGTGTAGAGCTTCAACAATCATCTTCCTCGCTTCACCGTGAGCTTTCAACAGACCAACCAAGGTTGTTCTCTTCCATCCACGGCGGCAATAAGAATCGATGCCTGAATCACCAAGTTCTCTTCCTCCGCCTTCAATGGCATTGATAAAAAAAAATAGTTGAGAGAGGAAGAAATAACCAGATTTTCCCGTGCTTGTTTTTCCCTTTTCAAGTTGTTGTTGGCATCACCGCCAGTATAGGAGCAAAGAGAAGACTGAGGCGCTTCAGATCTAGCACCTCACGTTACTCTAGCAGTGGTGGCGCGTGAATTCTTTGTGACGCCACTGTTCTAGCGGTCCTCCAGCTTGTTTCCAATAACTCTTGAACACACTAAACACCTCGAAAGGTCAATTCATAACCTCAAATTATTTTTTGAACAAATTGATTAAATGTTGTGAATTTGGGACAAAATCTCATTGTTGTGTACAATTTTTTAACTGTTTGGATATTATTTGATTTGAATTGATTTGTGTTTATGTGCATGAGTTATGTTTGGATTTGTGTTGATTTATTAGAATTTGCATGAAATTTGAACGAAGTTCATGACATTAATAAGATTTGTGTGTATTTTTTGTATTACTCGGTTTTGAGTTGATGAATGATAATTCGTCTTGAGTTGATATCATGTTTAAAATAGCTTGATAAAAACATTTTATTTATGCCTTGCCAAACACAGTCTTAATCCAGTTTTTAATAAATTTTAATATTTGGAAGATCATTTTACAATTAATTTTGAATTCCCTACTTTTTCTTACCCTTTCATATTTAATATTTGAAATTATGATATACACGCGAGATGCTTTTTCGGTATTAAATAAATCGATTCCCTTCCACAAAAACAACAAAAATCTTTCTTTTAAGAAAAATACACAACTTTATTTTAAATTGCATATGACGAAGTCTCTCAAAAATAGAAAAATAATATTTGCATAAATAAAAAAAATACATGACATGATTTAGCATCTTTAAATACCAAAATTCAAGAAAAATGGTTTTGTTAATATCTTTACATGCATTTTTATATTTAATAACTAGTTTATTAAAGCCTTGGGAACTTGGTTTACATTTCAAAAACATCAAAAAATTATTTTGTTTCTTTTAATATACGAGATTATAAACTTATATGTAAGACGTATTCCCGATATTAAATAAAAAGATAATTTCTTTTATTTTTATGTTTTGACTCTAGAATGATGAGGTTCAGCCCCGAAAGCTACGGTCCACTCTACTGGAGTGAACTGACTTTAACTATTAGAGAGACCAACGATTAAAAAACATAACAATACATTAATTTGTATTGGACAAATAAACAATAGAGCTTATCTTAAATAAGATATACTAGGGGTGATATGTCATTCATATACACAACTAGTCCCTCTTATCCAGACTCTAAGACCAGTTAGGTTTCTAGTGACTAAAATATTAGGCGTCAACTTCATTATTTTTTTTTTATTAATAAGAAACAAAAATTCATTATTTTTTCCATCCATCCATCATCACAAAGATCTCAATCTAAAAGGATGTTCTTTGTGACGCCGCACACGTGTAACAAAATAAAAAAAAAGTAAATTCATCATTCATGGAGCATTTTATGTACAACCCTGGACTCTTTTTCAAGACATGATATTTACGTAGGAATTCAATACCAAACTATCATTCTACAATTATATATATCACTCTATAATCAAAGTAGTTGCAGTTCATAAATTTGAATGTTGTTGAGTTAATTGTTGGTTGCTCTGTGTTGTTATAGCTTGTATTTATAGTCTTTTGGTCCTTTAACAATATCCCTTGTAACGCTCCACGGTCTTTTTCAATTGCCAATGTGATCTTGTAATGCTCTATGTTGTCACCTCCTACTATTCACGTTTCATCAGTGCCATTCTCTTACTGGTTTTTTGGGAAATCAATTCACATGCTTGTCTTTGTTACAAGAATTCTCGATCGACAGGCCTACTGTACATGTAAATTTGTTGGGCCTGTGGGCATAACCAAGATATGGGGATAACAGATGTAAGAGATTTCTCCTCCCAATTTGAGACAGTCTTGTAATTCTCTTTTCATATTTTTGTTCTTGATAGCTAAACGAGTCGTAAGAAAAAGGTGATCCGTGTGATTTGATGATTTGTGGGATTTGGTTTCATCGACTTCATAATTTTGTTTGCTGGGAATTCACAAGTTGCGGGTTTTAACCGCTGACCAGGCTCTGTAGGAGGCTGACTGTCCATTTCTGTTCTGATAACATGGGTCTTAAGGCCTCGTGATAGTCTTGGCATGGGCTTCTAAGTTGGATCTGTACCGGTGTTATTAATGCTGGGCTGGAAAATCACCGTCCCTGTCAGACGTGCTCAGAAGGAAGGCAGCGCGTCCTAGTTCACAGTACAGAAGAAACAAAAACCTCGTCCCTCTTTAACAAGCTAGCAATGGAGAGTTCGGTTCAACATTTTCCTGTCACCCATAAAGAGTGTTCTGTAGTTATCAAGGTATGATCAGCCACCTGATTGTTTTTTTTTTTTCCTTCTAGGTTGTGTGAGTTTTATTCTGATTGATTTATTGTGTAAAAGGAATGGCCCGTTAATGATTGAGTTTTCTTCACTTGTTTTTGTTTGTCTTTCTCTGCTTGACAGGGAAACAAAACAGATATGGTAATTTCCGGTTATGATGACCATTTTCTGGTGAGTTTGAGAAGACCATATATTTGGTGGGCTTGTGTCTGTGTGTGGACAAATTTGTGATGTTTGACAAAATGCTTAACAGGTGATTGCTACCCAAATAGGAAGCATGGGCACAATACTGCATGCCAGGTATGAAGAATCCACGATGTTACTGCTTTTAAAAATTGTCAGCTAAAACATATTATTATGGCTATCCACTGCAAGGCCACAAGATTTTGTTTCATATCAGTACCGCACGGCCAATTGTTTTTCTTTTATCTTATTCCTGCTTGTTTGTGGAACAAAGTAACAACCTCTTTCAAATTTATTGAATTAACTGCTCTTTTTCTTTGATGTAACTAATATCACAATAAACACAACACTTTCAAGTAGTTGCTTGCATGTTTGTATATCTTTTCATAGTCCAGTGAGATTGATATTTGGATGGGATATGGTTATGATTGATATCCTGAACTTATTCTGTCGCATACCTGTACGCCTGATTAGCTGCCTGGAGGGGGGGGGGGGGGGGGGGGGCGCCCTTCTAACCTCCATATTTGTCAAGGGTAGTTTCCAATCCTCCATACCCGCCTTCATTGGATGCAGACCTCCAATGGAGGTCCACATATTTCTTTTCATGACTCATTTTCATTAAATAAAGAACTCAACTCATTAAAAAAGAAATTTACAAGTATCAAACAAAGCTAAATATTAGGGGGGGGGGGATACACTAATTATTTTAGATATATATTGGCAAAATTATAATATAATAAATCATTTATATATAGATTTGGGTTTGGAGGTCTATCAGATCTAAGGATGCCTTAGCCGCCTCCTTAACCGAATCAATCAGTTATTTTATCCGCCTCCACTTCCATGGAGATAAAAGGTATGGTTTATGAAGAATTCTGAAGGTAGATGGATGTATAAGCTTTTACTGAAGTGATCAAGCATTGGTTACAAGTGTGGTGGAAAATCTTTATCAAAAGGGTGAGAAAAAAGGGTAAAGATTTCCAAAGACATAATGATATATCTCAAAAGAGAAGATGATAAACCGTTGCTAGTCAGCATTTTTTTAGGGAAAATCAGTTGCAAGAATCCAGGAATGATTAATCATTATATTTAGTTGAAACATATCTCACAACCATGCTTATTAAGATTATATTAGAGTATTAGAGTTGAATGGTAGTTTTTAGCAGATTTTCTATGATATACTCTGCATTTGTTGCTAGGAAGGACGAGAGTTTGTCAATCCATCCAACCTTCAACGTGTCTGTAATCTTTGGAAAACGTGATGAGGTAAGCTAGCTAGCCAGCCTCAGTAGTTCCTAGTTTGATTATAACTTGTGATTGATTTTGGTTGATTTCAAAATGTGCAGCCAATGCTTGTCGCTTGTGCTAGACAACTAATTGAACATATAAGGTATGCCTTTATTTGGCATAAATTATTTAAACAGGTCAACTATCATGTAATCACTGCTTTGTCTCTGCTTAAGAAACCTCTGAATGTGATGTGTGTGTGTGATTATAACATCTCCTTTTGTATTGGTTCTAAATACCCTGTTAACTAACATCTAACATCTCCTTTTGTGTTGGCAGTACATCAGGCTCGTCCAAGCCATTGGTGCTCTCTCTTGGTCTTCAAGACCATTCTTCGGTAATATCCTTAGAAATCATCTTCCAGAGAATGAATATGGAAGTATAACGACTAAACTCTTGTCATGCAGGAAACATTGAGAGGAGTTGTCTCTGCCGTAACTGCAAATCGTGTATGGTGACAAGCAAATTACCATGTGACCTCTGATTTTGCCAGTGAACTCCCAGGTTTTCTGAATACAACGGTGGCTTATTTAGGGCTGTCAGATTCTAAAAAATGAAACAGCTTCAGGATTCAAATTCGCTTCTTTTCTTAATATCCTCATCGGACATTGTCGTTATGGAATAGGGGTGACTATATGAACTTCTCATAGGTGCGCTTGATCAATATTTACACCATTTACTAGAGTCCAATTGTTGATCTACTAGTTGTGGGTGCAAATCATGGCTGTGATGAATAAGGGTTTCAAATCATATAATCATTTACTAATGTTGCAATCTATTTATCTAGGAACCTTATATTATATTATATTTGGAGGACCTTGAAAAGAAAACATAATCATTTAGGTTATGGATCGCTGGACAGGAGATAAATACAAAATGAACCAAAAAAATATGTTTGCTGGAGGGACAGGAGACAGATAAAAAAGAAATCCGTCTCTGATACAGGTTTTGCGCGAATGTATGTCCTTTTTAAAACAGGAAAGAGAGGAAGATATGCCTCTTATGTTCTCACTGTTTCCTATTCTACCTTGGGTCTTGGTTTACGTTGAAAGCTTGAGAGCTTTGAGGGTGGCCATCTTGAATTTGCGTGCGTGCACGAAAGGGATATCAGATTGTAATGATATGCCAGTGTTGCTGTTGCTAATTGCATGTTTCCTTGGGCTCCTGAGTTCTAACCATGCAATGTAAATAAAACAGCTGATCAACTTATGGAATGCCTACATCTACGCAATTCCCAGCTGAAATCTAGACTTTCCCCGGGTTCCTGAGCCGCAACCTGGGCTGCGGATTGATCACCCTGGACGGCAACAACGAAGGAAAACTCTCCCAGAACATCACACCAGCGAGCAACGACGACACGACTTGTGCAGCTACAGTTACACACGTTGATATGTCTTCCTATGTGACCTTTTTACAACGGTAAGAAATTTGAGTGGAGGTCCAAGCTAATGAAATAGATTTTGGAAACACATCTTTGGGCTTGCATTTGAAAATTGGATAAATTTGTTTTGAAAATAGGAACTGATGTTTGTTTTTCAAATCGAGTAGAAACCTAGGGAGAGTAAAGAACGAGAAAATAATGCACTCCACTTCTTAGACACCAAAGCACTCCTCCCTCTCCTCTCAATCAACAATGCCAGGAACCCAAATTTAATTATTGGATGTTAGGGTTTTTCTGATGCATCGTGGCTCACGAGATACGAATATATCAATCAGTTTTTACCAGATACTTGATTTGAGATGACTGTCATTATTTATCTTTCCATGGGATTTTCTTGTAGAGAGGAATCATCGGGGGCGGACCTATGCTCTCCACTTCTGCTGGATTTGAAAGGCTTGCAGCGTTTAATATTTGAATAAAAGTAATGCTGCCCCTAGCACACGGCAGCATAAAAGCCTGCCATGTATGGTGGCGGCAAGAACTTCAAAACGTCCAATAAAATCAAAATTGGACCAAAAACAATTTAACGTTTAGTTGTCCACACAGCATTACAGATGAAATTTGATCCCTCGTCCATGGTAGGAATGAATGCATCAAGTTTTACGAGAATTATCAACAATCGCTGTGAACACATGTTGAGAAGATATAGAGTTGTTGGTTAAAATGAAAAATCCCTGCGCAACATGATGGCTATACAATTGCTGAAAATAACCAAATTTCAAGCAGGCACTAACACTGGAAATTGACCTCCTTTGTTCTAATCAATGATGCGTGTTTACATTTCAAAATAGAACACTGGTTAATGTTGAGGCAGACCCGGTCTCTTTTCCACCATCTCATAATGGAGAACGAAATTTTCCTGCATCAACATCGATTTTACCAATGGGGATCAGAAATCAATCAAGCCTGCATTCGTAGAGCAAGAAAAGATTGCAAACATACGAACTAATTACAAACAAATCAAGACCTTGAGTGTTATCTCAAATGTGTTCGGTTCAAAACAATGGTAAGACCCTCTCTCATATGCGCTCGTTTTAACAAGTGGCTCTGTGTTGGGGACTCTTTTTAACCAACGCCGCTGCTCCTTGTGGTATAACCAGCCTCTTTCATAACTGCCAACAGAGAATATCCCACCATTAGTCATATTTTTTAATTAGCAAAATTGCAGGTATTCAAAATCCTGAATGGTCTTTTTCCCCGAGCATAAGACGGACTCAAAAAGGCGGGAAAGGTAAGGAAATGGGCAGGTAGTGGAGGTTACATGGATACAAAACTACAACATTCAATTCATCAGTATCAGAGCTTACAGTATGTTTGCGGCATGTAATTGAGCTTCATCTTTTGGCATGCTGAAAAGCAACAGGATAAAGAAAGGCATTAGTGAAAACTTGAAACATAAGGAAAGAAAACAGCAAAATCCACTAAACAACTGCACCTGTAAAAGGCATAGAGCAACGTTTCTGTCCAGAGCTTTGAAAAGTAATTATGCTGCAACCAAGACCCAAAAGAAAAGTCAATTATGGAAATAAGAGGTTAGGATTAAATAACAAAATTATAGAAAAAGGACAACAGCAAACTCACATCCAGTGGAGGTGGTGGCTTAGCATAATAACACTTTGGAACATTGAACTCTGGATCACCCTTTGCTGGCTCGTCAGACCATGGGGAGCCAAAAGTCTTGTGAAGACTCTCAGCTGAATTCAAATTCAATCCAAGAGTTGTTAAATCAATTCCAAGTGCCAGGGAGGTCAGATCAGGATCACTCATCCTTATAACACTTAACAAGCCAAGTAACCCAAATGGATCAGGTGCAGATTGTGCTGTCTGCATGGACTTTATGCCCTGATCTCTAAATGGTTGATTGACAGTCGACATTTGTTGTAGTCGAAACTGGGGCTGGTTCTGGTGTTGATACTGCTGGATGAGCTGGTCATATGATCCAACACCAGATACCGTATTCGGAGAATTTAAAGGTCTCAGCCCAATTCCTGGTGGTCCACTGGTCTAAACCACAGATGACAGGATAGTTTAAAAGATTTCTTAAGAGGAAAAATGAATAACCATAGATAAGTAAAATAAAAATGATAGCTATTGTACCACCCCAACATGAAGTTATGAAAACAGTTGGTGTGGTAACCATCAGTAGCAAATTATTGAATCCAAGAAAATTTTCTTCTGGGTTAATGTTGTCAGTGTTGCCCTTCACCATGATATCTATCAATTTAATTCTTAACATTACCAGTTGTTTTCAATTATACCCATCAGTTAATTCTCCATCCCAATTTGTTACGAGGATACGTTAAGTATCCACGTGGCAACTCCATAAATTAAAGAACAATCATATTTATTGTTTAAAAATAACATAAAATTAATGACAATGAAATTTCAATCTAAACTAAAAATTTTGGAAAAATCAATGCCATTTAAACTCAAAAGTACACAAATTCAATTTCATGGGTTTCAAATTATTTCAATGCTTTTACTATTAGTTTTGTTTATTTCACTCATAATAAATTCTAAAGTAAATAAATCTTAATGAGTTGCCGCATGGTATTTAATGGATTCTATTAACTGATTTGGATGAAGAGTGGACAGAAGGGTTGAATTGGAAATTCAAGGTAACAATAAGGGTAAACTTGACAGATCCAATAGGTACAGGGCAACATTAATAACAAACTTATTCGTGAGGGGCTATTTTTTGTTGTTACCCTTTTTTTAATGTACTGTAACCACGCAAGGACTTGAAATTGACCACTTTCATTAGATATTAAAACCACATTCACTTGAGGCAATGGAGACCCTCTAAATGGCAATGCAAAAAACTATTAACAGGACTAAACTTCCACACCTGTGGGTGATAGGCTGAATGTGAAGACGGAAATAGTTCTGAACCATGAAGATCTTGATTGTTTACAGATGCAAAAGAGACGCCACTACTGACAGCTGGGGCATGTTGCTGTTGCTGCTGAGGACGATAGGATGAATAAGCCTCTCCTAAGTTGAACCCAGCAGATCTCCCTATCTGCAGAGTGCAGAAATGAGGTGTCAGAAAGTACAAACAGATAACATTTGCTATTGCTAAATTTCCATTTCACATAGAGGCTCACAGAGAAGTGCTGAGATTGCATCATTGACAAGGTATTGTCGTGCAATTGTTCTTTCTGATGCAAATCCATAGTGTAATCAGCATTACCACCTGAATCAAATCCAATATCATAGTCAACGTGTGAAAAATGCATTACTGATTGGAGAAAAATTAGGATAACAACTATGCAGATGTAGGTTTTTGTTCTGGCAAGGGGCAAAATCACAAACACAGCTACAGCCAAGTCCAGAAGACACGACATTAAAAATGTTATAGATCCAATCACAAAATATTGCTTAAGCATGCATTAGGAAAATCTTTATTGTAACTTATACAGGGACATCATCTACTGATTAAAACGCAGCATCACGTCAATGAGCAAACACGTGAAGATGGGAAATTACAGGACCGATGAGCTTCTATTCCCACCAACCAAGGAGGCAGTGTGTTAGCATTATACAGAAAGTAAGGAGCTTGCAAGAATGAGTTTGGAACCTTTAAATCCTGGTAAAGCTGGAAAATCTTCATTCTGAATGCTGAACTCTTGGCTTTGTTGAACAATGGGACTAACTCCAAGACCAGGTTTTCGTAGTGAACCTGCAAGTAGTTTCATTGTATTTTATCACCAAATACAGGTGAAAGCAGAGACAGAAATAACCATAAACAAATAGCAAAAGCATATTTTAATTACCCAATTGACCTTGAGGCCCTCCAGCAGAACTAGGACGACTTGTCAACTGAGGGAAATCATTGTTAATGTCGAAAGGGGAACTGTCATTGGAGATCACATCATTCAACATTCCCATAGAGCTGAGATTGTTCACACCTTGAACATGGCTTTGGGAAAGAGGACCAATGGCAGTGGGGTAGGAGTTTCCTAACATAGGAATCACCTGTGGATTTCCTGAATCCACAAAATGTCATTTACACAAGCAAATATAGCTAAACTTGGAAATTAACATTTGAAAATCTAAACAATCTGTGAACATAAGAACTAATAGGGCAGCGAACAGTTAAATTAATTGTTCAGGATATAAGACCAAGTGGGTGAATCATATAAAACTAAGCATCCACCTGAATCACCTTTGTTTTTTAACACCCAGAAAGACTCACAAGCTTGAATCTTCCATACAATCTAAAAGATAATGACATTCTTTTCAAGTGAAAACAACAGTGCACTTTAAAAGGCCTTAATCCCAGACTAGTAGGGGTCAGCTATAAGAAATTACAGACAAGAACAATACAAGAAATTCTAGCAAGCTTTCAACATGCAAAAATAAAATTCAAAACGAGCATCAACACAATTTCCAAGCTAGCAAAGCCAGTGGCAAAGATATTTTATCACATTCAAACCAAGGCACCAGTAAATTGTATGGTCAAGAAAATAAAGCATTGATTTGTTTCTTCCTTGCACACAAACCTTGTGGAAGCACACCAGTCATTAATCTATTTTGTCCTTGCATGCCTAAGCTGCCAGATCCGCTATTTGCAGTTAAATTCAAACGAGATGCAAGACCAGGGACAGATAGTCCTCCACCCGAGCTTAAGCTTCTCCCAATGTTCCCACCACCAACCATGTTTCCTCCAGAACTCGTAATCCTAGGACCTGTATTGCCCAAAATTTGGGAAACCCCCAATCCAGGAACAGCATTCCGGTTACCTATTCCAGCAGAGGTTGGGAGAATACCAGGTATAGAACCACCAATTCCATTGGTGTTGCTACCATATCCTGGATTTCCTACAACACTTAAACCTCCTCTATTTGTAACCCCAGAATGTCCATGGGAACTGCCATGAGACAGCTGCACAGGGAAAACATTCAAGAAGTTTACTACTGTAAAAAAAAACAGGATACAGTTACTAGAATAAAAGCAAATTACATACCTGAGAGAGACCAACTGGAAGATTATTGGACGCAAACCGTCCACTGGAGAGGCTTCCAGTAGGTTGTTGAACCCCACCTGAAGGAATGTTATTGATTGTAGAGTTTCTTGAAGCAAAAGTTCCAGGCATGTTGGGTACATTAAAGCTCCCATGAATATTATGCAGCCCTTGAATAGTTCCTGCGCGCAATAAGATAACCTTATTTAGAATCACAAGGAAAACTGATACAAGAAGCAGGAGAAGACGAGGACACGAGTGAATCTCAGGCAAAATCTAACCACCACTGTGATGAAAAACAGGAGAGGCTGCCGCACCGGACTGGCCAGAGAAGGATGTAGCAAAAGATCGCGCCGTGTTGTCCGGAAGATTTGAAGCTGATCCATTTAGACCAGACTGCAATCCAGTGAGTATTAAGACTTTTTGCACAAAAGAACAATTGAAGCATATAATATTTATCTTTCAAGAATTGAGAAACCAGTAACTATTCTTCAGATTAATAATTAAAAAAAAAAGAGAGAGAGCGAAGAATACATTAAGTAACGCCGACATTTCATAAATGGTCAAAGATCATGCGAGAAGTCCTTTCAGAGATGATTTTTGCTCTTACAACCTGAATAAAAAAAATCCCAAATTAATTTTATTTTTTAAAAAAAGAAATGAAACCCTAGGTTTAACACGGAATTACCTATAGCAATCGATTTGAGAGCTTTCTTTTGTCAATATAATATGATCTTAGCAACGTGAAGATGGAGAAAAATAGATCGAACGATGGAAGTGCCCTACAAAAATTCGATGATAGCTGTGAAGAGTTGAAATCAGCGGATACAATTATCGAAATGTATGGAGATAGATCTATTGTTCGATATCGAACAATCGTGGACGAATAAATAAAAGGAAGCTTCTTTTTTTTTCTTTTTTGTTATCTTCCAAATGAACGGTCCGCACAAAATACCTAAAAGATGGACGGCACTGATTCTTTCTTTCACTCTATCAATGTTAAATAGAAAGCACCTCCGCTGGGTCAAGTTAAATTTTTAAAAAATATAAAAAAATATTTAAATATTGTTAATTTGTTGTTTTTGATAGAAAAAAAATTAACTCATATCAGGTTTACCCATATAATTCGGTAGATTTTATTAATTTAAAAATAACTCATATAATTTGTAAAAACAAATTTTCAAGATAATATATTTTTTTAATATTAAAATAACAACATATTAACTTTTTAATCATATTTTTTTATATAGCTTTAACAAATTAATTATTCTTTTATTCTTTTATATAGTTGTAGTTGTATAAAAATTATCAAGACATGTTTTTTTTTTTCAAACTTGCTTTTAAAATTATGATTGTTTTTATTTAAAAAAATCATGCTATTAATAAAAAAAACTAATAAGGAAATGAAAATTCCGCTTCTAGAAATATATTTCTTTTCTTCTGAATTTAAAGCATTGAATTCTTGCCAACATTTATTTTAATTACCTTAGATTCTCATTAAAAAAACCATGTTAATAAAAAAAACAATTTCTATTAAAAAAATATATAAATAAGAAAAGAAAATTTTAATTTAAGAAATACATTCTCTTCTAGAATTTATATCCTTCAAACTCTTACAAATATTTATTTTATTCACCATAAATTAAATATAATTATAAAAATTGGTTCATGGTATTGCCGATCGAGCGTACATAAACTCCAATTAACTTTGAAAAGCCAATTTGACATCGATCCTTTTTTTATTCCAGGTTCTTCTTTTAAAATTGATATTTTTTATTTCATCATTTGATATTAGGTTATTGGACCTTCAACTTCGCGGTTTTTTCCGCTTCTTTTTAAACGAGGTTATCCCAATCTCATATCTCGAGTCGAAGGTTAGTCGCGTTAACCTGAGTAACTCATGGTTTTTTATTCATTTTTTTTTCAATTTCACTTTTCATTGTTTTATTCAATTTTTTAAGGGGTTACTCGAGTTAACTTGAGTTAATTTCTTTTATCCTATTAATGTTTTTTTCAATTCATCCTTTAGCGTTTGATTTGCTGGTAATTGTGCTTCAATTGTTTTTCCTCTACATGAGGTTTTTCTGTTTTCATTCAATCTTTTTTTTTTATCAAATAAAATTGTTGAAATCTTTTCATAATATTAGCAATAGTTTAGTTTTTTTATTAGTCATTGTTGTTTTTTTTTATTATTGTTGTTGGCTTTTTTATAATTATATTATTAAATTAATCAAGCCCATTTGAATAATGATCTAAGTCTCAATTTTTTTTTTCTTTAAAAAGGCTATCAGCATGCCTCAACATCGTTTTTTTATGTTATAAAAAAATTAATTCATCCCATGGCATAACGTGAACTACATATCTTAAAAAAAACAATAAAACACTTTGTCAAAATACTTTATAAAATATTGTGCACACAGATACAAAAAACTATTCATTGTTAGCGTGAATTATGATTTTGCCTTTGGAAGAAAAATTTAGAAGCCTTGGGATTGTAGGTATTTTAATCTTTTCTCATAGTTCATTAATCATTAAAACATGCATCATTTCAAATTTTCTAAAATAGTAAATAGATTAGATTGCCTTTCAAGTAAAAATATTTTAGAATTGTTAACCAATAATGTTGTCTTTTCATTAAAAAAAAAAAATGTTGAAATATATTTTTACCATTAAAAGTAGAAAAAAATAAGAACATACACCCAATGGTATGTTTGTCCTTTTCATAAAGGTGTTTTGTTAATTCCAAATCCATTGAGGGCATATCACTTTTTTTAACACGATTAATTAATTTTTAAATTCAAAAAGTTATGGGTGTTGGTTGTCCACGTATTAATAGGTTCGGAGCGCCTGTGCCATTTAAATGGTACATGCGGCCTTTTCCAATGGCCAAACTTGTCATTATATCGTATCATTGAAAGCTTCGCCGTGCTCTTTTTCTCATGGAAAGACATGTGTCGACGACGAATGAACGGTTTGTTGTTGGTGGTTATTTTGTTTTTTTCTTTTCTCTCTCCTCCTTTAAAAAGTGCATATTGATCCTTTTTGAAGTTTTAATTCCAATCCTTAATCTTTTGTGGTTGTTTTGTTTTTTTTTCTTCTCTCTTCTCCTTTAAAAAGTGCACATTGATCTTTTTTGTAGTTTTAATTTCAGTTCTTAATCTTTTGGTTTTTATTTTTTTTTCTTCATCATTTTATAAAAGTTTTGTTTGTACTGAATTTAGTCATTTAATTACAATTTGTTATATATTATTTTTTCAATTCAGTCCTTATTTTTTTCCTTGACCCTTTTGTTAAAGTTTTATTTTCAATTTTATCCTTCAATCAAATATTTTTTTTTAATTTGGTCCTCATTTTTTTTCCTTTACCTTTTTCTTTTGCTAAGGTTATTTTTCTTTTCAATCTAATCTTTTAATAAGAAAAAAAAATTGTTTGCCTTCTCATTTAATTTTTTTATTTTTACTTTCACCCTCATTTTTTTTAATTATATATATTTTATATCATTTTGTGTTTGATTTTCTAGGAATTAAACTTATGGCTTTTCATTTATGAAAACATTTATGGTGTTTTCAGTATAATGACGTGAAAAATAGATTTGAAATGTTAACTCAGAATCGATTTTTTTTGCTAATTTTCTTTTAAGATTTTATAGTTTGACATTAATTTTTTCTTGTTTTTTTTTTATTCTGATTTTAATTGATGCTTTTTTTTAATCTTTTTTAAAATAATTTTTTAAATTATATTTCAATTAGCATCTTTCCTATATGATTTTTTATTTTGTTTATTTAGCTATTTTTAAACATTTTTTTAATTTTTTTATATATATTTAGTTTTTGAAGATATTATTTTTATTCATGTATAATGTTTTTAATGTTTTATATAGATAAATTTATTTTTAAAAACAAAAAAAATTTATTTTTATATAATATTTTTAATATAGATAACATTGCATAGTATTTTTTTTTAATACATGTTTATTTTTATTATTATTTTTAATAAAAAATAATAATTTATCTTATATTACAAGATTAAATATTGTGATCTGTTTCTATCTTTTATTTTTTCATTTTCCACTTTTAGTTATCATTGATATTTTTTTTATTTACATAAATAATTATTAATTTATTTAATTAAATATTTTTCTTACATAATTTTTTGAATTTACATTTAGATTTTTTTATGTAAATATACACTTTGAAAAGGTCACGTATCTATTTTTTTGGGATACTTTTGGGATAAAAAGTATACAACCAACACCGAAACAGGGTCAAATCACTAGTAACAACAAATTTGACCAAGATATTATTAAATTGTAAAAAATAAATTTTTCCGGAAGATAACCAATTAGAGTCTCACAGGATCATGAGAATCAAAGTCTGAATTATAATTACAGCATGGAGTTAATAAATAACAACATGTCGCACATCATGTGAGACTAAGGAATGGCATCTCAAAATTTGGGCGTCCTTGCTCCTCAAGGCTTGTTCACACATATTGTACACTAGAAATGCAAATCAAAATATAACTTGTACCTCAAGTTTTGCCAGATCGTCACCAACTTAGCCACCAAAGAAATAATGAAGCCGCCAAAAATGTTATCATCACCATTCAGCTTCGTTCTCTTTCCTTGTTGATAAAAGCATTGAGTTGTCTTTCCAACTGCAAGCACGAAAGAAGATAAGACACCAAACTTGGCAATACAGGAATCCCTAATGACTAGCATAGGTACAAGTAGATTTCAATATCCAGAAAATGTAGACAAATGAATGCTGAACTCTGCTAGAATACGTGGCAAGCCAGTATAAATTTGATCAATAGCTTCTTAATGTAAATCATAATTTAAGATTAGAACATGGAAGAGTTGATAATAATGGGAGACTAGGGGGCACATCAATGATTTCAGAAAAGAAGAAGAAAAGCGCATAATTGAATGGGAGACTAGGGGACACGCCAGATTGATATGTCAGATAAAAAAAACTATAGGAATTCCTTGCTAGGCACCGATACTAAGCATTCATCATACAATACTTAAAACTGTCTTGAAACAATCCAGCAAACAATCCATTTTAAAAATTGTGGTAGCAAGAACCTAAATAATCATGACGAAAATCGAATGGTGGTAGGTCATCTAAACTGACAAACCTTTCAATAACAGCAACAGATGACGTGCATGATAAAAAGATGGGCTAAACACACTCACAAATATAAGATTCGATAGAATAAATGCAACAAAATGTAAGCACAGCTATGCGAAGAAAGCAAATTCATAAATCCATGTAACATTACTGCACACCTGAACATTTTTCATCTTTTGTCTCTGCAATTCCTCAAAGAGGCTTCCAACACTGACAAGAGAAACCAATTTCAGTTTCATTCCAAGATCGCAAGGAATAATTTCAAAACTCTTAGTTTTGGGTCTCTCTTCATACCTTTGTTGTAGACCAATAAACTGAGCCTGCAGCTCCTTCTCTCTTGTCCAAGTAGGAGATATCTGCATGTTGTGCAAAAGATCATTTGATCAAATGGTAAGCAACTTTTACAAAAGTGGATACCATCATTCACTCACATGTGACTAATGAGAAACAAAGTTTTCTGTGAGGTAAATTGGGAAATAATTTCGGTCAGATCAGAAAAAGGTAGAAAGCAACATGATTTGAAAACTTGGCTAAGTAGTGATTCTTTTTTTAAACAATTTGACTTCAAGCACGCCCAATAATCAAGAAAAAAACAACCATTAATTTAAGGAAAATTAATACTGATCACAATTTATTCAAGATCTTTGCCTGTTCCTCATTGTCACCAAGAAAGAAAACAGCGAGCAATTAAACCAAAAAACAGATAATCCAATTGCTGCCATTTGTAAAAAAATAAAAATGATGCTTATTATTGCTTAAAATCATATGCAAAGCAGAACTTCAAGTACACACCTTATAAATGCAGTACATTTTGGTATTATTTCTATGTTCCAAACACTCTCCCACCAAAAAGAAAAATGCAAGGGCTCAGTACAAGAAATAAAAAGAAAAAGGATAACTACCTGCAAAAGGTCATTAGTGGCTGCCTCACCAGATTCCACCAGCTTGCCTGCATATAATCAAATCCAAGTAATTATAGCGTGCAGGCCTGATCAGCAACAATAGAAATGATTTTAAAAGATGATTCATTACCAGAGGTTTGTTCCACGTACTTGATCAGTTTAAGAATTTCCTCCTGTCAACAATCAGCAGAACAAGTATTTTCTCAAACAATAAATATATAAAAAAACAGGGGGGGGGGGATATAGAAGAATCATACCCTTTGCAAGGTGTTCTGCTGCAGAATGCATTGCAATGATGGGAGAACTGAGGAAGCTGCGGGGTTTGATATTGTTGCACAAGCTGAACCTCCACCAACCGGGTTGAAACAGCAGTTTGTAGGACCCTGATTGAGAAGAATAATGGCAATGGTTATAAAATGATCGCTTACAAGATAAATTTCTAAGTTACTAAAACAAAATAAAAAATAACATTCAAACAGACTCATCTACCACACACTCTAAGTCCCCTGGAGGAAAGAACTATGATTTATTGATATTTCAACCTCCATAGGAACTAGGCAAAATTTTCATGGTACATAAATTTAACCTCAAACAATTCAAAGACCCAATCTGTCTAGAAACCCTTTACAGTGATAATTCAATTTAACCCAGTTCTTTTCATCATGAGTGGACACATAAAAGGTGCAGAGTTTTTTACCTGATGAAAAAACAATTATATTAATGGAGAGAAGGAACAGCTACAACATAGGGAGAACATGCCAATCTCATACAAGATAAAGACAAAGGAGGAACTACGAAAAACACAGAAGAGAGGTAATCAACTGTTATGAGATAGATTTGTTTTTCTGGTGCTTTATGGTCCAATGCTTCTGGGTGTCTTATAGAAGTCTCTATGTAACATCCAAAGGGATTGGAGGGTTCTTCAGAATTATCTTTTGAATCCTTAGTATTATGTGTGCAAAGGTTTCAAAACATATTAACCTGGTCATAAAATCAAGTGACTAGACTAGTGTAATAATATCTATTCCAAAAAAGCAATTAAGAAGTATTGAATTAGAAACTGGTAATCATACACGGGTGGGCATAATATATGCTTTCAACATTCAAACCTTGTTTCTTGACTGACATCATTGATGCAGGCAAGAAAACAAAATAAGAATAATAATTTTATTCACTAGGTGTATCTTCTTTCCAAGCATGAAGGATCCTAACTTGGATTTTCTATGATTATTTTAGTCCTAACATCCAGACTGTTAGTTTTACTAGTTATTCTTGAGTAATTTCAGCATTAAGCTTTCATCGAGAACCACTATTTTTAGTGGTTTGTTGCCAATCATGCATGCATATGCTCCATGGTGAGTACTCAATGGCACAGTGTTTAACACTGCAATACTTCATTAAAGAACGGAGTTACAGAGCATTTGTCATTTTCATCATCTAACCTGGTCTTTTCATAGAAAATTTATCCAGTTTTTTTTTTGGCACATGTCATGCAAGTGTATCATTCAATTTTTTGATATGTTCATTAATTTCAAAAAATAGTTTCAAAATTGTTGTTTCCTATATATAATTTTGTATACTCTTGCATAGAGTTTGACAAATTACAATTAATTTAATGTGCTTGATTTTTAAAGCAAATAAAATTATTTTTCTTTTTGCTAAAAGAATTCTTTTCATTGTCAGTAGGGTTTATTTGTTAAAGCAGTAACAAATATTTTTTGAAGCCTTTAGTTTTAAAGAGTCAAAGTTAATATAGGACAACCAAAGATCCAAATTTGAGGTAATTTAATATTTTAGATTATTGTTTTTTTTTTTTTTTTTTTTTTTTTTTTTTGCATTTATATGCTTGTTTTAAGCACTTGTAAAGTTTGACAAAATAATACCATTCCAAAAAGTTACTATATAGGTCGGGGCGTGATTAAGAGATCTATCTAATCATATTTATAGTTTATATAGCTTATAAATTGGCATGTACAGGAAAAAACAGGATTGATGTTTTTTTAACAACATTCCTTTATAGTATGGGTATTTTTTATTAGTCAAATGTTCTGACATAGTTTGTCTTTTTATATATAATTATGGATTATAAATTGTTTCAAATGCTAAGAAATTTCCTAAATTCATACCATAAAATGTATATTTGAGATCAAGTAAAGAAGGAATGCAACATGGCACAGAGCATTTTATTATTAGGAGGGATTCCTACAACCAAAAGACAGTGTAATAGCAATGGCATGTTTAACAACAAAATTATAGAAGGCTGTAAGCTTTGTCCAAGATAAATTCTGATAGCAGACTGACAGAAATAGTTCTCATGCCAACTAGAGGTTGAGTTAGGTTAACCAGTGGTCATAGCATAGTAATCATATATACCTTAGGGCTGAGATCAGCTGAAGTGACCTTAAATCGTCCCTTGCGTTGGACAACTGCTCCTTCTGAAGTATCCTCCACTGCACAAATCAGTAGGAAAAGTATATTCATGCACTATAAACAAGTAATATCATCTCCAATAATATACGCAAATATATAATAAATGCAAGACCTATATGTGTAAAGAGAAAAAAAATCCAAGAATGAATTGACATACCAGATGAAAGGTTGTTGGTATCCCTCTTCTGTCGATGCAACATTGGACCACTATAGTTTCTCTCAGATTGGTATTTTGGCTGCAGGAGATCCCTACATAATATGAGCACATTTAAGTTACTTTTGACTACTGCAACCAAGATTTTACACATTGATACATGGTATTGTCAGAAGCAACAAATGACAGCTCACTTTCAAGATGGCAGTATATTGCAAATTGAAACAGCCTACTAACTAACATTATAACTCAGAATCATGTTGATAATAAACATTGGGCTTTAAGATTACTTTAAACAGTAATTTCAATTTTTCTCAGCCCATTTTCCATTTCCTCCAGATCACTAATCATGTTAATCCGCCATGACTTCCTTAAAGCACACCCATAAAGCCGCAAACTTTTCATTTAGTGGCATCACAAACCCATTGAACAGCTGGAGCTTTCATCTTGTAGCAACACTTTGATTATAGACAATATTCATTTTCTGCCCAGCCTTCATTGCATTTGTTTACAGAATAAATTATAACTTAATGCTACATTTTCTATGATTTTGTAAGTTAGTCCTTCTAGTTGAAAATCATTAGTCCATCGACCAAATTTGATTGTGATTTCTTTTTTAAATTTCCAAATTTCCCTTTTCATCTGCATTTTTTGTTTTGTTTGTAGCAAGTGAGATTAAAAAACATTGACTAGAAATGGGCAGTTTATGGAGAGAAAAAAAACAATTAAATTACCATGGAAAACCAATGGAAGGACTGAGTGGCAAGCAAATATAAAAATACAGGGATTCAATATGAGTTTTTAAACCAAAGGGATAGCTAATTATTTCCCTAAAAACAGAGATTAAATAATAGTTTACTTTCTGTTTACATAAATATGCTCTATTGAAGGCATCAGACTTCAGGAGCCAAAAGAAGCTCCAAGCAACCTCATAACAAGGCTGGCACAAATTAATAATAGCTTTAGAACCTATACCAGAAAAAAATTTAAGAGTTGCCTGAAAAATTTAACAGCAAAAGGATTGAAGAAATTTCGAGTTCTTTTTTTCCAGTTTAAAGATCGATAACATGAAAGAAGTCCTATCCCCACAAAAGAGATGGACAGTGAGCATAATGCTTCATGTGGTTGACTCAGAGGCATTTACCAAAACAATTTTTATTTGTATCGCATACAAACATTTCAAGACTATCATTCAAAGACCTCAGTGCATTATATCTTAAAGAGTCTTTAAGCTATATATACCAAGAGATAACAAATGTTAAATCTATTTTCTTTTTAGACCTCAGTGCATTATATCTTAAAGAGTCTTTAAGCTATATTTACCAAGAGATAACAAATGTTAAATCTATATTTTTTTTACATGAACTCAACATTGTAGTCCTTGATAGAATAGTTAATTTTTTAGGTAACATCTTCTTCTACCCTCAGGGAGTACAGACAAAAAATGTCACATGTCTACTTTGAAAATCGGTAAAATAAAAAGGAGAAAAATTTAGAATCAACTTTACTTGGGATAAAAACTGACCTGTTTTCATCGCCAATAACCTTTTTTGGAGAAAGGGCATTATCTGGTAATAACGGACCACCCAAAAAACTTTTATGCTCAGAAATGACATGACGTGGTAAAGAACTACTTCGCCCAGAATTCTCACCCTCATTTCTTTCGCTTTCTTGGTCCATGGCACTCGATGACAACTCCGTAAGAACCTGTTGTTCACATTCTGTTTGGGAAGTAACCTTCCAGTTTGGACTAGTTGCACCCACAGCCTCCTCACCAACATCAAAACAACCTCTGCATCAGATTACATGACAGCATAATTAATATGATAAGGAATATTCATATTTGATCATAAGTTAAGATCACAAAACCGTTGTAGAGAATCCAAAAGCACAACAGTTGATCACAGTGTACATAAATGGATTCTATAATTCAAATAAACTTTTCATAGATTAATTGCTGTTCAATATATTATGTAAAAAACTGTTACCCACTACCAAAGAGGCAGTAAATTTATTTAAGGTCAAATAATTGGAACTGGAAATGTGAGCCATAAGAGGGAGAGGGAGCGGGTGAGACATACTTAAGTGCTTGAAGAGGTTTAATAGGAAATGAAGGGAGTGAAGTCTCCAAATCATGTAGATCGTTGAAGCCATCCTGAAACAAATGAAAGGTGATGTCAACATATGAAAGGATAACCTTGACTCAACAGTAAGCAGTAAATATCTGAGAATCAAGGCAAAAAACTAAAAGAAGTCATTATGGGGAAAATAATACCTCCTGACTAGGAGCAGAAATTGAATGATTAGCAATTTTGGGGGGCAGCTTCTCAGCAGGAAACCCAACAATGTTGTACCTGTCCATTTGTTTCCCACTCAAATCTGGATCTTCTGCATTTGACATGCAATCATAGTCCTGAATCTGCAGGTAGCAATGGTGCCAGCGGTGATCAGTCAAATTAATGATACAAAGTTTTGTGTACTTTGCCATCTCTTTTCGACAAGTTACTTTTCTAAGCAATCATGCTTAACCATATACACTCAAACCAGGAACGCATTACTTACAAGGGCAGCTTGATTTTTTAAATCTTCTAGGTTGAAATTCCAGGCACTGATTCCTCTTATGTACTCTTGCTGCAAAACAGAAGAGTTACTTCACAGTGATATCAAAGGAGAAATATCCAGAAACTTTAAGCACTCTAATCATCTGTAAGATTTCATACAATACACAAACAGAGACACACACAGCACAAGCAAGCATGCTACCATTTTTTTGTAATGCATAACTTTTAAGAGTAAAGACATTTGTACCATAGGAATATCATTGATGGAAAAGTTGCCACAGCTTAGAAGTTGCTATTTACCAGAAAAACATCAACCCAAATTAAATTACTTCAACTTTCCAATCTTTTGATCAAATTTGGACATTCCAACTCTGGCTTGGATCCAATCACATATTACCATATTCAAAAACAAATTCAACTTATCAAGGCTGAATTTTATGGTGAATTACAAGGAAAATAAAACAGATAAAAATGGTTTGTTTTAATAAATTCAAAATTCAGTTTTTCACATTCAACCTCAGGAGTTTAATAAAAATCAGAAATTAATTCGTAACTCATTGGAAAATGTTACAATCTGAGGTGGCATGCTTTTGTATGATCTATTGTTTGGTAGTATGATAAGTCTCAAGCTACCAAGTAAGAGTATAAGGGAGTGACCATTCATGCAATGACTGTCGAAGACTTGGCCTTGTAGAGTATTCTAGAGCCTGCTTACCAAAGACATACACAAGGTTTTGCACTTTTTCAGCTAAGGTTCTTCGGACATGCCCAAAATGTGTGTTTGTGTTCCCGAATCACAAGGAAGATAGGCAAAAGATGATACTGCATTGATGTCAATTCATATTTGGAAGACAGCATAGGGTGAACCTGCTTCCTAACACCCATTCATTATTCATAGTATCATATATCCAAACTACACCATGTTAAGTTCACATGTAATTTTATCCACAGCCCAAGTTAGGACCAAAATTTTCTAAATAATTGGGTTTAAGCCAGAAGTTAAACCATTAACAGATACCACCTGTGATATTTGCTCTTTATCCCCATAGAGGGCCTTATTCTGCACTAGAAGATCAGCCTCTTTTGCCTGAAAAAGTGAAAACAGAAATCTGAGGAGCTGTACCAAAAATTATACCTTTTTCCATAAGAAAGTCTACGAAACAGAAAACATGAAGTTGGACATGAGCAAGAGACCTTCAGTATCTTAAACCGTTCCCCTAAAGGAGAAAGACCATCAAGAATGGCCCGAACAAGATAATCATGAGAGCGTGCATTTTTAAAAAAATGGTGCTTCAAAAGCTTTTCTGATGTGGGTCGTTTCTTTGGATCCTTCACTAAGCAAGCAGCTACCATCTCTTTAAATGACTGCAGAAGCGAAACACTTTCATTACAATTCACGAGGGAAAAGAGTCAAATTGTTTCAGCTGAACAACAAACCTTTGAAAATCTCTTGTCTCTTTCATAGTCAAGCCCTGGAGGTGCATTTTGT
Organism: Populus trichocarpa; assembly: GCF_000002775.5. Classification (NCBI taxonomy): domain Eukaryota; kingdom Viridiplantae; phylum Streptophyta; class Magnoliopsida; order Malpighiales; family Salicaceae; genus Populus; species Populus trichocarpa. The sequence continues at coordinate 36,150,430 of NC_037285.2, read as the reverse complement.
AAGGTCATCAGCAAAACCTGCAGTAAATAAGGGGAAATATCAAAAGTGTGCAACGGAAAAATAAGCACCAGGAAATGCTTCTGATATGGACAGCATAAGTATCTGAAAAGGAAATTTACTTTCATTGGTGGATACTTGGAAAAAGGAGCATGGCCATGAGCAAGTTCAAGGGCTGTTATCCCAAATGACCAGATATCTGCTCTGTTCAGAGAAACAAGTTTCACAGCAATTTCAGCAAAGAAATTGAGATATTTATGAAGGAAAAAGAAGATTAGAAAAAAAAAACCAAGAGATTCACATCCAACTCACTTAAAGTCATATCCATGCAATTGCTGCATAACTTCAGGAGCCATCCTAGAGAGAAGAAAAAAAGACAAAATATATCTTCTGATAACATGTACAGTATTCTTTTGCCTCAGATAAACAGCACAGAGTGTAGGTTTCCAATAGTAATGTATTAACTAAAAGGGAAATAGGATAAACAATTACCAGCAAGGAGTGCCAACAAAAGTATTTCTTGAGCGTTGCCTATCTCCTGTATCAAACATGCATGCTGACACTCCAAAGTCTGCTAACTTCACTGTACCATCAGAATCAATTAAAATGTTGCCAGCCTGCAAAGAGTTAAGAAAGCAGGTAAGAGAAACATCAAAATATTAATCCCCTAAACTCCAAGGGGAAAAAGTTGACAGAATAATAATACATGTGCCATGACATGTGCCATGAGATACAACAAGACACAATTCAAGACCACAAAATTCAGAAAGAATAGACCTAAGAAACACTGAGCGCAAGAATTGATAAGAAAAAAGTTGAAGACTAGAGGCTAAAAGCAATACCATCCAAGCATATGTTTCATAACTGCACTAGGGAAAAAATAACTTTTTCTGCAAAAACTCATCAGGAACTCTTGGTTTGATGAATCAATAAATCATTGCATGGCACAAAATTTTGTGTGGAACTCTTGGTTTCTGTTAATTATTTAATATGTTCCAAGAAAACTGATATTCATACAGCACATTTAATGAAGACAAAAACTGACTAATTACTACAAACATCAAGAATAACAGGTGAAAGAAATAAGGAAATGCTAAGATGCATAATTGCAAAACACTTACCTTAACATCCCTGTGGATGTGCCCATGCTCATGAATATAAACAAGAGCTTTGAGAGTCTCGCGCAATAATGTAGCAATGACAGGCTCTTCAAAACCTTCTGGGTAAGCAGATTTCATTATATGAAGGCATGAACCCCCAGCCATATATGGCATCACAACCCAAAGGCTATAGCCAGCAGTGAAAGAGCCATGTGCTCGTAATACATTTGGATGATCAATCAAGCTCATTGTCTGTACCTCCCGCCGGATACCATCCTGTATCAGTTGGATGGGAAAATGTTTAATATGATGCCAATACAGTACTTCGTGCTCAATTCTCAATGTGATCTAGTGATGCACAACCTAGAAACAACCATCAATGACACATAAAATGAACCTGATGGAAGACATGTATAGTCATGCAATGAGTTCTTAAGGTCATGTTTCAATGAAGATTTTAACCAGCTTAGTTATTGTTATAAATCGAATAGCGGACTGAAAATGAACCACTGGACTAGGTCATGAAGAATTAACTGGTATGGGGAACATTCTCCTGAGATACCAATGTTTGGTGCAACTAAGGAAAATTGGTCCAATGAATTTGTTCTCCAGTCAAGGAAAAAAAAGATAGTGCTTTACTAGGACAGATTTGTTTTCCCTATCTTATCCCACAATGGGAACACATTTCCAACAAGGACCCAAAAGCTTGATGAACAGTAAAGACCTTATGTTACATTGTATTAACCATATATTATAAAAAAGAAGACACATCCTGTCAGATTAATTCTATTATTTAAAAGAAAAATGGCAATCTATATATATATATAAAAAAAAAAAAGAGTTATTTTCTAATGCATACTAAACACCATAAAAATTTTCCATGAAATTTGATTTCCAAGATCACTTGTTTTCATGAAACAGACGGAGCATTAGTTTTATTGTTTATTGATAGGAGCTAATGCAGACATGTGCATAACTGATGTAGGGAGCATACAAGCATCTTCAGAAAAGGAACAGCAGAAGGCCTAAAGTAATGAATAGAACAAGACATAACCATGCAGTTACTCTAAAAGAGAGGAATGCCTTTTTTCTGTACATATCCAACATAGAAATAAACACGAACATATTAGAATCTAACAAAAATGTAATTCACTTACCAGATCATTATTGCACTTTTCCAGATCAAGAACCTTAATAGCAACTATCTGATTAAATGGAATGCAGAGAGCCCTATACACAGTCGCGCTGACACCTTCACCAATTTCTTCATATAACTTGTAATCTTTTGCATTGACAGGATATCTTTTCTCCGAGACATACTCCATGGTTTGCTCTTATAACACACCATTAACACCAGCTTTACTCCTAAATGTTCCAGTGAAGATAAACAAAGTGTATGCAGAGAAGGTTAAAAGTAAGGTGATGTGGGGTTTCTTCCAATTGGGCAGCATTTTCCCCTTTCAACATAAAATATCATATGAATCCAACAGCTTCATCAACATGATACTGGCCAGGTCTTTTTTTTAATGCAGGCAGAACCACTTCAATAAGCCTTAATTATTTTAAAACCCCTGAATTGCACTAATGTTGTCGGATATCTGTTAAACTACTACAACCAGTTACGGACAATCAGGAGGACTCTGTACAAGAAGTAGTTCTAGAGGCCATCAAAAGAATCTCCAATTTCTTTCTTTCTTTTACACAAGCAAAAAACATATGCTCCAAAGACCAGCCAAAGCAAGCTGAAAAAACCTCTAATTCAGCAGCAGCATCTCATACAAAACCCCAGAAGGCGGTACCTGTAGGAGAAAGAAATCATCTACGTTCAACAGTATGCTTTTTTTCAAAAGAAGACTTTCTCTCTCTTTTTATTGACCATTTCTATCCCTTTTCTGCTCTCCTGGTGGTAATCTAACAAGTAGCGATTTCTTTTTCTTTTTTTTTTAAAGAAGAAGCTTATCACAACATCAGGAAGCAACAATTATCATAAAAGACCACAAGTTTCAAAATTAAGGGGAAAAGGCAGTGAATCTGAAAGCATCACATCTAACGCAACAGATTTAGAAAGTAAAAGCAGAGATTTCTAGGGTTTTAACAGTAAAAAGTAGTGAAAAATCTGACCTGATTTAGTTAAACCAGAATAGAAGGAGAACTTGAGATTTTTCTCTCTCAAGATCGACCTTAATTTTTGCGATTATGGGAGCTCTGTGTTTGGTGATTTGATTGATAGCAGAGAAAATAATACCAGGAACGACGAGAAAGAAATAAAATAAAAAAGCTGCTAGTTGTATATATATTTTTTTATTTTTGACTCTTGGTAGAGAGAAGGGCAGCTGCAAATGTTAAGGGTGGTGAGTGGGGGCCGCCAATGCCCAAGAGATTTTATTGAGTTTTCTTTCTGACCTGTACGTGAATATATCGCTTAGATTTTCCATCGCTAATTTCTCGGGGCACATGGAGAGGAAAGCTAATTGCATAGCATCTCCCTGTGACTCTGGCCTGTATTTTTCTACAGTCAAGCGTGATTGGCTTGTATTTTTCTCAACTCGTTTCAGCCCGCAAACCTCTCTTTAATGAGTTATTAGTCATTTGCACGCAAGCTGTAGAGGAAAGGTGGCCCGCTTTGCGCCGCCTGCCGAGTTTATTTTTTAATATAAAAAACTATGCTAGTGTATTTTATAAAAACAAAAAAAAAATCAATAATTGGATCTTGTAAGATAATTTTATTCAATTGCATGACAAGGAAAAAGCAACGGTAGTAAATAGATAAAGTTTTAAGAGAAAATGTAATAATGATAATTAAATAAAACACTTGTTTAAATGAAAAAAATTAATAAAATAAATTTCAAGAAAATTTAATGTTAAAAGATGAAATTAAAATAAAAAAACAACTTAAAAAATTAATAAGTTTATCTCACCAAACATATTACTCGAGTCATAAAATTGTAATAACTTGATTAAAAGGAAACAGAAAAAAATCATCAACCCTTTTTTTAAAATGAAAAACATCAAAAAATTAAAAAAAAAATATCAACTCATGTTAATTTTTTAAACCAGTGACCCGAGTCACTATATAGGGAGCACCCCTTCTAGAAAAATCATAAATCCCAACCCCTAATAAATCAAATATCGAATGATGAAGTTGAAAAAAATTAAATTATACAAAATGATCAAAAACAAAAAAGAAATAACAATTAAGAGAATGAGGACCTAATCTAAAATAAAAGGTAAATGAGAGAACTGCCTAGAATTTTGACTTTGAGGGGAAAATTGAAAAGAAAAATCAAATTAATAAAAAAATCAAAAACAAAAAATTAAAGGAATGAGGACCAGATTTGAAAAGAAAATAACAAATTATAATTATGGATTCAATTATGAAATTGAAATTTGACACCAAAAACAAAAAATAAGGACCAAAGTTGAAACATCAGTAAATGAGAGGACAATTATACAAAAATCAATTGTACAAAAGGATCAAAAACAAAATTAAAAACTACGAAAATAGGGACCTAATTTAAAATAAAAGGTAAATGAAAGGACTACCTATAACTTTGAATTAAAGAGGGAAATTAAAAACAAAAACTAAATTCACAAAAGAATTTTAAAAAAATAAAAAGAATGAGGATTGTATATGAAAAAATAACAAATTATAATCATGGATCTAATGATGAAATTGAAAACAAATTGAAATTTGACAAAGGACCAAGGAAAAAAAATTGTAAATAAAAAAACAAGGACCAAAGTTGAAATATCATATATAAAAATCAATTGTACAAAAAGATCAAAAAAATAATAATAATTAATAGAATGAGGATTTAAATTGAAACATGAAGTAAATGTGAGGATTGTCTAGAATTTTGAATTGAAATGTAAGATTGAAAAGAAAAATCAAATTAATAAAAGAATCTAAAACAAAAAATCAAAATAAAAAAAATGAGGATCAAACTTGAAAAAAATAACAAATTATAATTATGGATTCAGAGATGAAATTGAAAACAAATTTGAAATTTGACAACATGACCAAGAACAAAAATAAAAAATAAAAAAAATAATGAGAGGACAATTATGAAAGTTTAAATAGCAAGCGTGTATTTCCATAGAAGGAGAGAAAATGAAGGAGAAAAGGAAAGAAGTTGTCAATGAAACACTATCGCATAAAACACCACACGCGTGGCTCCATATGGAAAAAGGCGATGTGACTCCAAAAGGAGCGAAGGCAGAGACCTAATGGCGCGTGCATATGAGCCAAACATTTTTTTTAATACTCTTATATATTTATCAAAATACTAAACTACCCATGAACCAACTTGATTACAACAAAAAAAAAAACATGATGAGAATTACTAAAAAGCCCTTATAAGCAAATTTAGTAAATTTTACTTTATAAGGAAGACCCTGGATGCCAATTTATTTTTTCTTTTGCTTTTAAGGCTAATTAAATCATTTTGTTCTGCTAAAAAGATATGAATATTGTCAAATGAACCTCGTGAAAAAATCATTTTACTATCGATTTTCACTTCAGTGGTTTTTACTATGAAGGAAAAAATATCATTACACTATAGTGATTCACAATGCAAAATGAGTCTTGATCCATAGTAAAATACTAATCTCTTTTTTTTTTTATCAATGTTATTAAACTCAATCTAGCCTAGTAAGTTAATATGATAACCCATCAACTCAATTGTTGAACCAGTCATAATTTCAAATCAAACCATGTGGGAGTTGATCTAGAATTGCTTAGCTGACCTAGTAGGTGCACTTGTGAATTGATCAACCCATTAAAAACTTGGCTTTATTTAAAAATGTTTTAGAACAACATCAATTTAATATTTTTATATAAGAAAATCTTGAAACAACGATGTTTTTGAATTGATCAGAATTAAATCAAGTTAACTATTGAATTCATGACTTAGATCATGACTATAACGGGTTTAATAATCTTGCTTTCTAGAATCCATATTTTATTTATTTAAATGATTATAAAAAATAGAAATTTGTAGAAAGAAAAGGAATAAGTTATTGAAGAGAAATGTATATTTTGTTTTATTGAAACTGTCTTTTCCTTTTACAACATGCTTAATTGAATAAAAACAATGACAATAAAAAACATTTTGGAGAAACTATATCATTTTAGAGCATTTTTTTGAAGCAAAAACTCTTTATGATTGTGAAAGCAAGCTTCAATTAAAAAATAATAAATTGATCATCTTTTTGTAACTATATGGAAAAAAATAAGAACAAAATCTGAAAAAAATTATATAAAATTTCATAATAAAAAAATTAAGAAAAAATATTTAATTCTCATTCAATATTAATGAGAAAATTATTAAAAAGATTCCAGGGCAATACATATTTATTAATAAAGCAAGCAATAATATCAACATTCCTAATCTTCTAAAAAACAATGGCATAATATTTTTATCACGAGCATGTTTTTTAATAAAGGATGATGACAATTAAAATAAAGGTTTGTTAAAGATTTTAATGCATCTCTTAATTGCTTCAACGAAAACATGTCTTTTTAATTGCAAGCACTTTTTTCTAAGAAAAATCCTATAATTATCTTAAAAGCAAGTTTTCAAAAAATAATTAAAATAATACCTTAATATTTTGAATGTGATTGATGGAAAAATAAATAATAAATATAATAAAATTATGTAAAAAATATATCAGATAATTTAAAATCAAAAACTTTATTTTAATTAAATATTCATGAACTATTTCTTTTATATATTAGGAAATAATAATTGAGAAATAATTGATAACGTTCTCAATAAAACCTATAATATTATTTAATAATCATGGAAAGAATGAATAATAATTGAAATATCATGTTAAGCTTTTTTTTAAGTGCATTTAAATGAAAATTAAAAAAATAATTAGTTTTTGAAATAATAAAGAGTAATTAATCCGGTTCTCATCAAAACTAGAGGAGCTAATTTATAATTAATTCTTACCTAAACTATCCAAACTAAACTAATTCAAGTAACAAGTATTTAAAGGAGAATATAGGGCAAACAAATCCAGATTGCTCAAATTATAATTTTTGTTATAAATTTTTAAAACTAATAGGATTGTAATTTTACTTGCCTAATTTTTGGCGAGTAAAAAACTTCCATCATTGGATCTAATTTAGATATATTTTTTTAGTATTTTAAATTAAAAAATTTGATGGGATAAAAAATTTAGATAATTATTCTAAATGTTGATTTTTCATTCATAATGTAGTATTTGGTTACTATCTCAAAGATAAAAAAAATAAAAACAGAAAAAACATGTCTTATTGTTTTGAAACGATATAGTTTCACTCCAAAACTATTTCAAAAACATATTTAAATCATATCATTTATTTTATAAATTTATTTTTATCATTTTAACAAAACATGTTTTTATCCCTTTTATTCTATGACACTGACCAAATGCAACCTAATAATTTGTATACGAGTGCCTGGATTGATATGGCTTAAATGTTTTTAAGCTTAGTTGGCTAATGGCTAATTAGTATTTTGATTTTTAACAAACCACCGAAAACTTTGCAATTCAAAGCTAAATACAAAAGCAAAGTGAAACAAACTAGAGGTGATTATTTTCAGTTCAGTTCGGTTTTTATCAAAAAAAGTAACCAAACCGAAATTATTTAAAAAAAACCGAAACCGGTTCAAACCGATCGATTTCGATTATGTTCAGTTCGGTTTTTTAGAACAAAAACCGGTTCAAACCAGTTTGGCTCGGTTTTTTCGGTTTGGCTCGGTTGTTTCCCATTTTTTGGGTTGGGGTTTGGTTTGGTTTTTTCGGTTTCAGGCTTGTAAAACCGAACTGGTCGGTTTTTTCAAAATTCTAATCAGTTTAATCAGTTTTTTTTCACGGTTCGTTTTTTTCGCCTAATTTTTTCCGATTTTCTCGGTTTAATCAATTTTTTAGTTTTTTTGCTCACCCCTAAAACAAACATCATGTTTTAATGGAGTAAACTTGCATAAAAATCGAGCAAGACATGGAGAAGCTATGGATTCATTCATTATTAAAGAAAAAGAACTAAAGTTAGATGCCTATAAGTCATAATGGTCATATAAGAATGTAAAGACCTTAAACTAATAGCTTGTTAAAATCACTTAGCTCCAACAATATACTTGAAACTATGATATAATTAATTGGTTTGTGCGAGCTCTTAGGCCTGATTGCCATTGCCTTTTCATTTTCTTCCTTTCTAGCTAGGCTGCCATCGTCTTGAGCTCTTGAGTAACCTCTCCATGTGTCATTGATTTTTTATATATTAGTTGGGGCAAAGACTTGGTAATTAATATTTTTCTCTCATTTTGTTATTATATTATGTTTGTCTAATGTATGTATATATGCTCTTAACACATGTATCAATGATTATTATACCTAATATACACTTATTATTTCATTACTGGCTCAAACTTTTTATTATTATTAACATGGGTGTCTGGGCCAACTTACGTGCACCTCGACTAATCCCACATACCCTGAAATTAACGACAATGTAAGCCTCCAGTGGCCATCATATTAGCAACCATAGGGCTCGAACCTGAGATCACAGGGGGAGCAAACCCCTTGGTCCCAAGTTACTTGCTCAAACTTGCTTTTATGTTTGTTTGCTCTACTTTCCCCTTGACTTTCTAGCTGGCACAAATTTTTCCCTAACATGCCTTCTGTTTGGCTCTTATTTTGCATCCTTTAGGTCTATGCTTTTATTGTGGTTTCTACATTTAACTTCTCTTTGGTTTATTTATTCTGCTTTTATCCTTGCCTTTCTATATGGTAGAAGTACGTTTCTATGATTTTTCATTTTTGCATAGTTTTCATTTTTTTTTTGTTTACATTTGTCTCTATCATTGCCCTTATAATCACATTTATGTTGCAATAAACTAAGAATTTTTATTTAGTAAATATACTCCTTAAAATATTATTATGTTCGAATAATTTATCTCTTATAATATCATAAACTATATATCTAATACTACTTCTCTTTATATTTATTTATTATGTTTTTTTTCCTTCTATGGTAGAAGTACGTTCCTATGATTTTTATGCATAGTTTTCTTCTTTTTTCTGGTTGACCTATAAAAGGATGATCATCTTAGTTTCATGCCCCCCTCCCTACACCTTCTGCATCCTCTTTACAATTCCTTTTTGTACTACTTCTGTATTTATTTGACTATTTCCATCGTTGCTTTAGCACTTGTTCTCTTCTGCCACGGCTCATGTTTGGCTCCTTTTTCCTGGTATAGGCCATGTTTGCTATATTTTTGTCCAGATTGATACTATAATTGGCTCGTCAATGTTAATTTCAACTCTAAGTTTTTTCAAACGATTCCTACCAATGCCTTTCTTGGCTTCCCTCCTAATTTTACAGGGATCAAATTCTTCATTTCAATCTCATTGATGTTGTTGATGTTGTTGATGATGATGCTTGTTATTCTATTGTCAATATTTTTTCTATACTCTGTATTTTCAATTGCTATATTTAATATGCTTCTTTTTCCTTACTTGGTTTTTAGTTGTCCATCAATCCTTTTCTTTTATTCTCCTCTTAGTTTTCCTGCCTAAGAACCCAGCCACCACTTTTTACATATTTTTTCACTGTTCCACTATTCTTCTCTTTCCATATATCTTTTCTTCAGTGCATTTTTTAGTTTAGTCTTACCTGGGGTTCTTCATTATTTACTTTGGTATGCTGCACTGTTTTTTTAATTTTGATGTTGCTTTTTGTTGTGTCTTCAAAACCCAGTTTAGATCGAAGCAATGCGTAAACAACATGGTAAGGGGATAAGATGCTCAATCATACACTTTTGTTTAAGAAACAAGTATTAGAGATTGCATACACCAACAAGTTGGTCAAAAAGAAACAACCTTGGCCATTAATTATTGGGTTTCTTGGGAAATATAAATACAACAACAACAATATTTGTTTAAGCTTTGATCGAACATTATTACCTAAAGAACAATTTTTTTTAATAAATTTGACTAACTATTTAAAGACTGAGTTATCACAAACCACAAGTTATTTAAATCTCAGGCATTCACACAAACCTCTAAGTCAAAAATATCCTAAAACCCTTTTAGAAGAAATTGATTGTTATGCCTTGAGTGCTAGTTTTTTTTTTTTTTTTTTATGTTTTCAAGAGTATCTAATCACATCAGATCTTCCATTATCAAGTGATCATAAAAATATGAAACATAACATTCTATTTATAGGTAAAACATGATAACCCTATAAAGAGTAAATTATCATTTCTCCGAAATAATATCACATTTATTTCAGGATAATTTTAGAAATTTATGCAATCAAGTCTCTAGAATTTTCTAGGTCTAAGATTGTAATCTCCTATATAAATTATATTCTAGTCCTTAATTTATAAGACTTATTTATAATCAAGCCCCCTTGATTAGCCATCCCAATTTAATTTCTTACCAATGGTTCTTTATATGCCATTAGGTTTTCTAATAAGCTGTTCTAAATATAACTCACAATCCTAAATAAAATAGAATTAAAAAAATTAAGTAATTTAATTTATTATGAATTCAACAATTGATTAGTTTATATTTAAAGATCAAGTATAACGTCTAGCATCATAATCCCCAAATATTAAAAAAATGATAAGTAATTTGAGTTAACCTTTTAGTGACTTATTTCTCAGTGCAATTATCACTCCCTTCATCAATAATGTCCTGATTTGAACATTTGAGCATGAAGTGTGTCTCCTTTATCAAATCATATTTGTTCTCAACACCACAATCATTTATTTTTCAAATAATATTTAAAAGTCTTTTGAAATCTCATTCTACCTTGCATAATGATTTCACGATCAATACTATTAGAGAAGAGGTCAAATATTTTTTCTAATTCACTTAAGATGATGAATCATTTCTTAATCATTCAAATAACTTTATATGGTTAATGTTATACCTATTAATCTGCTTGTGTTGTTACCTTTGATTAAGGTAACATATAGTTAAGATCAAAGCATAAAATTCTCTATATAAGATAATTTAATGATCTCGAGTATAAAGACCACTTACACAATTATTATTTGAGCCTTTTCTATAGACACAAATAATCTATTCATATGAAGATCAATTCAATGTACATATCATTTCACAATCACCTATATATTAGTTCCATGTATCCTTTGCACCTCAACTTATAAGAACAACTACTTTCTTTTATATAGTAAATAACATAATATGTATATGTTTGGGGCACAACTAGTCACTGCTGACAGCACATGTAGCAACCCATGACTGTTGTCTTACCAAGCATAACTCCCAGTGCACTGCCAAACTAGTACAGGGCTGCTACCGTGTGCTAGTGTAAGTGCATCGTAGAGCTGTTGCCTCATGTTGTAAGCGATGTAGTGATAGCCTTTGTTGATATTGTTGACACCAAGGTTATCAAAAACACATTTTTAACACGGCACAGAAAATACAAAATAAACTCGGATCATAAAAATGGATCGTGAAATTGTAAGGAAGTTTTTTTTCATACATAGTTCAAGCACCTTAAAATACATGGTTTAAATAAAAATCCATACATAGTTCAAGCATTTTAAAATACATGATTCAAATAAAAATTCATACATAATTTAAGTAACTTTTCATTAACTAACAATTAACAAACTTAAAATAAACAATCTGTTGGTGCGTCATGTAAACTAAAACTAACTTCATTACCTTTATATTTCTCATTATTCCTCAAACATTGATCAATATCATTATCATCAAAATGATTATTATTATCATGAATATAAGTTATCTAACCAATAGACAATGGCAAAGTACTCATTGTCTTTAGGTAAAGCCCAAAGGCACTCAAGTCCACACCAAACTTAATTTTGATAATGCTTAGCAAAGCCATTGTCTTTGGCTAAAATTTAGTCCACCTTCAATCTAAAACCAGGTCAACTTGTTGTTTATCCTCCTATCTCTTGCAAAACCATTTTCTTTTCTTTTCTCTTTTTTCTCTCTTTGCTTTTGTTTTTTTTTTTGTTTACCGTGCCTAGTGCCTATCCATTCTTAATTCTTAATATTGATAGGTTTTTTTACTGTCACGACTGTAGATTTTCTAGTTTTTATGATTCAACATATTTATTTTTGTATTTTAAAAATATTTTTTAAAAAATTCTAGATTATTTTATTTTTTTCTTCAAATAATTTTTTTTTTATTTTAGATCATTTTAATATGATGATATAAAAAATAATTTTTTTTATAAAAACTATTATTTATATGTATAATTGAGCACGTAAACATCATTTAAATTGATTGATGGAAGAACTTGATTAATTAATTGTTATAGTATAAGAATAATATGAATCATTCTGTGTAAAATTATAATGAATGATGCCTTTTAAAATAATTTTTTATTTAAAAATATAATAAAATAATTTTTTTTATATAATTTTTTTATATTAATATATTATAATTATATAAAAATATTTTTTCACGTTAAAAACACTTTTAAAAAAATGTAGAAAATGTAGAAACACAAACGAAAACTATGCCAAATACCTATTAATGTGAGATTGATTCTGACAACTTTACTTGGCCACGTCATGCTATAAGTATGGTCTTTAAGGTATAACCAAGGTCACGCTGATGTGGACTGAAGGGCTGAAGCCTGAAATATATGTTTTTTGTTAAAATCGTAAAAAAGGTTCTAAACTCGTGTTTTTATGTGATTTCACTTGATTTTAATTCAATTTTATCAATTTTCGAGTTTTAAAGCGATTTTACACGTTAAACATATATTGACTCGTAAAATCATACGATTTTACAAGTCAACTCGTGATTTTAACAACCTTGGTTAGTGCTATCATTGGTAGTGGGCAATGAACCCAATAATGGCTGCAACCAATGAAGAAGAAGAGATGAGGGGTAAAATTATGATTTGTTAGAAATATTATATTAAAATTACATATAAAGCCAATAATTAGAATTGAAACATGAAATATATTGAATTATACATATTAATGTGTTTTTATGCATTTTGAATGATTATGGACACAAAAAGACCAATGTGAATGTGTTTTTAATGGTTAAATAATTGTAATATTAAATGAGGCCTACGTGTCTTGTCTTTTTTTTTTTTTGTTGTAGTAAAATTCTTTTTTCATCTAATTCCTTTTGAATGTAAGTTAAGGTTTATTATACAATTATGTAAATGTTATGTAATTTAAAAATAGAAAAATTTAGATAGAAAAATTACTTTATAATCTAAGATGAAGAAAAAATGACAGAAAAGGATATAATCATGGTGCTTGTAAAGATTTGTGAAGATTTTTAGCAACTACTTAGGTTTTAATTACCTAATTCCCTTCAATGGCTCTTAGAAAATAGTTTAGATATGTCCATAGTCATCCATTAAAATGATATGCTATAAGTGCATATTTATATATAATTGTTATGTATGGTATATCAATTATGACATGGAATGAGACCTGATTAAACTAACAATTCCCTTGTTAATTCTAATTAAAGACCTTTTCTAGATTTAGTTATAAATATGTATGCATGAAACCAAGAACTCACTATTTTTACATGAATAAGTTGATAGATCACCATGAGGTGTAATTATCCTTCTATGTAGCATATTTGATGCTAACAAAATAAATGGACCAAACTTCTTGGACTCATACTGAAATGTGAGAATTGTTCTCAAATAAGAAATAAGATTATATGTTCTTGAAAATCCAATTCCTTTTATCATTGATAAGGATTCTAACGATAAAGTTAGGATCAAATATCAATATTATATTAATGATGATGAATATGTTACATATGTGATATAGGCCTTACTTGAACTTCAAACATAACATGAGATTATATATGCCTATACTACAATTATACATCTCAAAAGTTGTTTAATGCAACTAGTAGGGTGAGAGGTATGAAACTTTAGGAAATTATTCCACTATAAGATGATAGAAGGTTTATATATAAACAATCATGTTCTATTTATAAATTGAAAATTATCTTTCTACTTCACATAATAATTCTTAGATGTTAGATACCAAATGTAGTTTTTACATTTACAATAATGAGGAAAAAAAAACTAACAAAAAGTAGAAGATTGTGTAAAGGTGAAGTGGACCTATATGTTGGCAATGGAACAAAAGCTGTTACATTGACTGTAGAAACTTATTATTTAACTTTTCAAATTGGGATAATACTAGAACTTGATAATTGTTATTTTGTTTCAATACTTTCTAGAAATATTGTATCTGTTTCTTTCTTAGCTTTGAATGGATTAAAATTTATTATGAATGGCAAATGTTGTTCCTTTTATAATGATAATGTTTATTATGGATATGGTATTTATATGAATAGTTTGTATATACTTGATCTTGATATAAACAACAAGAAAAATAAATTAGATAATCAATATTTATCATATTTATGATATTGTAGACTATGTCATATTAATGAAATAAGAATCACTAAGTTAAATAAAGAGAAGATTTTTATTTTTTTAATTGTGAATTATATAAAACTTGTGAAGCTTGTTTATTAAGTAAGATGACCAAAACACCTTTTTATTGGAAAGAGTGAAAGGTCTAATGAATTGTTAGATCTAATACATACAAATATTTATGGACCAATAACAATTCACATCATAGGTATATATACATATTTCATCACATTTATTGATGAACATTTTAGATATGGTTATGTATATTTAATAAAAAAAATTCTAAATCAGTCGAAAGGTTCAAAGAATTCATAAGTGAAGTTGAAAAATAAATTGGAAAGATTATTATGATATTTCAATTAGATCAAGATGATAAATACTTAAGCCAAAATTTTTAAGATTATTTAAAAGAGAATGAGATTCTCTCATAATAAACACCTCTTAGAACACCACAACATAATATCATACTCTATTGGATATGGTGCGGTCCATGATGAGTTATGTAAACCTTCCAGCTTATTTTTGGGGTTATACCTTATAGGCTGCCACTTACCTTTTAAATTAAATTCCATTAAAATCTTTTGATAAGATTATATATGAGATATGGAATGGTAGAAGATCGATCCTATCATATTTAAAAATTCAAGGATGTGATACTTGTGTGAAACATATTGTATCTGAAAAGTTAGGAACTAAGTTAGATAAATATAAGTTTATTGAATATCTAAAAGAAACTATTTAATATTATTTGTACCATTCTATTGAGAAAAAAGTGTTTATTTCAAAATATACTACCATTCTAGAGAAAGAAGTTGTTATTGAAAAGAGTAGTTTGAGAAAAATAGAACTTGAAAAAGTTCAAGAACCATAACTAATATCTAAATATATAGAACCCGACTTCGAGGCTATAACATTGGATGTTTAGATTAAAGCTCACGAACCATAAGAACTTTGTAAGCATGGTAGGACACATCATGCACCAATGAGATACAAACTTCTCATAGAAGCTGAAAATGATGAGTTACTCATAATTGATAAGTATACTAACTACATGGAAGTAATATCTAATATTGATTATGAGAATTGGCTTAAGACCATGAAGTATAAAATGGATTCCATGTACACCAACCAAGTATAGACATTTGTTAATCCACCTAAAGAGATAAAAACTCAATAGATATAAGTAAGTCATTAAAAGAAAGAATGACATGGATGACAATGCATACAAGTACAAAGCTAGACTAGTTGATAAAGGTTAAATACAAGGATAAGAGGTTGAGTTTGATGAAACCTTTTTATATATAACCATGTTAAAATCCACAAAGATTTTAACAAATGGATATCAAAACTACATTCTTGAATGAGAATCTTTCAAAAATGTGTATATGATATAACCTAAAGGTTTTAAATATAAAGAATTTGCCAACAAAGTATGCAAGCTATAAAAATCCATTTATGGAATTAAGCAAGCTTCATGAAGTTTAAATGTTCATTTTTATGAGATAATCAAACAATTTGATTTCATCCAAAATATGAATACGCCTTATATTTATAAAAAAGATTAGTGACAATGGAGTCATTTTCCTAATATTATATATAGATGACATATTATTGATATGAAATGATATTCCTTTACTCCAATAAGTAAAGATCTAGTTGTTTAAGAATTAGGAAAAAATAGCTAATATGCTGGGAATTAAAATTTATAGAGATCTAAAAGTTTGCTTGGATTGTCCTAATCTATGTATGTAAACAAGATGCTAAAACAATTTAGCATGAAAAAACCTAAGAGCTGACACTTACCTATTTTATATGGGATATGTTTCTTTAAGGATATATCTGCTAAGACATAAATTGAGAGAGATAAGATGAAAATGATTCTCTATATTTTAGTTATAAGATTCATAATATATGTGATGTTATGTACAATACTAGATGTATCTACTACTTTGAGTATAACAAGTATATACCAATCTATTTTAGGTGAAGATCACTGGAAGATAGTTAAAAATGTTACTAAGAAAAACTAAAAATGTTTTTATGATTTATGAAGGAGATGAACTAGAAGTTTATGGTTATTCATATGCTAGTTTTCAATTATATATTGATGATAAAAAAAAACTTAGTCAAGATATGTTTTTTTATTCTAAATGGTGGTGCAATGAGTTAGAAGAGTTCTAGAAATGAATGATATAAAGACAAAACAAATACCCACTAAAATTAAATCTTGTAGATCCTCTCATTAAACCACTATCATAATAGAAGCATTATTTCTATTTGGAGCGACATGTGTATAAGAGCAATTGGCTTTAGTGAAAGTGAGAGATTATTAGTGTATATATCGTATAACTAGTTAGTTGGTAACACATAACATTGACTTTGTTCATGCAAAATATATTTATAATTAATAAAGGTATTTTTGTATCTTTAATATTTATTCATGTTTGATTAATAAGTCTATAGTAAAAATAAAGTGCTTAGGATAAAAATATTTTTCAATTTTTTTTTAAAGTTGTTATAAACATGAAATTCCTATTATATCAAAGCATTGTTCCTAAATACTTCTAATCAATGCTCTATTAAGACTATATATTAATTAAACTCATTAAGACTGATACATATTATGTTCTTTCCTTTATGAAAGGAAACAGTTGTTCTTATAAGCTTAGGTATGAGAGATACCTAAAACTAATATCTAAGTGCCTGTGAGACGTTAAGTAAACTAAAATGACCCTCATGAGAATTCTATATGGAGAGATCACTTACGTCTATGAAAAAGCTCACGTGATAGTTGTGTAAGTGATTGTTAGACTTGAGATATTAGGTTATCTTATATAAGAAATGTTATCATTTGATCTTGCTACATATTGACCTAATCAAGGGTAACAAAAAAAGTCTATATTAATTATAACATGAACTATATAAAGGTATTTGAGTGATCAATAGAGTATTCATCACCCTAGATGAATTAGGACAAATGTTATATATGTTCTCAAATAGTATTGATTATGAAATCATTGCACAAAGTGGAATGAAATTTGAAAAGAGTTTCGAATCTTATTCAATTAATTAATGATTATGGTGTTATAATAAACATAATTTAACAGAGCAGACACACTTCATATTATAATGTCTAAATCAGAATATTCTTGATGAAAAGATAATAATCATTGAGAAACTGCTTACTAAAAAGTTAAGTCAAACCACATATGACTTTTGTAATATTCAGAGGATTATAACACATTGTTAGACGATACACTTGATGTTCAAATATAGATCAATCAATTATTTAGGAATGTGTTTTGTATATAGTCTAACTTATTAGAAACTTAATGAGTCATGCATATTAAGAACTACTGGTCAGAAATTAAACTAGGATGATTAATCAAATGTAACTTGATTATAAATAAGTTTTCGAAATTAAAGACTAAAATGTAATTAATACAAGGGATTACAATTCTAGATCTAGAAAAACCAAGTAGGGACTTGATTGAATAAATTTCTAAAATTATCCTGAAATAATATATGTGGTATTATTCAAGGGACAAATTGATATTTTAATATTTATAGGATTATAAGTTTTTCTCTATAAATAAATGTTATGCCTTATATTTTTAATGAAAATATATGATATGATCAAATAGATAAGCATGTTACAAAACATATGGAGAGAGTTATACATATATCACATAACATAAGGTTTTAAGAGATTCCTTACCAGTGGTTCATGTGGATTATTAAAAGTCAAACACTTGGATGACTTGTCATTTGCGATAACCTATCCTTAAAAAAGTTGATCAAACCTCAGAATAAAATTATCTTCAGGTAATCTTTGTTTAAACCTTAAACCATCATACTTTATCTAACAGAATCCTGGAGACTTTTGAAAAGATTTTAAATTATTATTTCCATTGCGTCTAAGACTTTTGGTAAGCCTAATAGAGGGTTCATATCTTTACACAACCTTTGCCTCGTGAAGTTGTAAGAGAGCAAGACTTATTAAGCAGACAAATGATAGAAGATGTCTCCAAAAAAGTTTACAATGTCGTCTCTAAAAAAGTTTACAATGTCATATAAAAAAAAGCATTAAAAGAAAACCAACCTCAAGCTGAATAAATGACATATATTGTAAAAGTAAAAGTAGGGATCGATTAACAAACCTAACAATGGGGTAAAGTTTGATAAAGTATTATATGAACACTTTAAGAGCTTAAAACAAGAAACAAAACACCATAATGGTGACCTCAGTCATTGTGTGTTATATAAAGGGAGTAGAAGATGATGTAGCTCTTGAGCATAAGCAATAAAAATGCTACAATAGAAATTTCTTAAGAAAGAAAGAACAAGCACCTATTAAACAAGATACAACACTAATAATGCTCAAATGTAATTAAAATATCTAAACACAAAATCAATCGATTGACTTTAAGAAGGCTTCAACAAATGCTCTTATCTAGATAAAAGACCAAATAAATGATGGAAATAACATGATTGTCGATATTGATGGCAACCTAGATGATGACATGATGAAGGATGATTTAGAAACCCTTCTTGATGATCGTACATAATATAAATAGAAGGAATAACTAGAGATATTGTCTTAATATAATAGATAGGCATACAAAGTGCTTTAAAGGAAAAGAAATTTTAAAAACCTTTTATGGTAAAAGTGAATGACCATAAAAATTTAAATAAAAGAATATAGTCTTTACCTAACCATATTCATTTGAAGCCAAACATAGCTAGCTACTTTACTTAGACAATGACTACGATGACAATGTAGAAGAAAAGATAAAAATCATTAAAGTTAATCAAACTGAACTAGTAGTTGAACAACAACAAATATTCACATTTTTTAAGCTAGCATTGGTTTTGAGTTTCCATTTAAAACCTCTATACATTATAGCTACCTTCAATAGGGTACCAATATAAAGATTTTTGGTTAATAAAAATGTATCACTAAATATTATACTTTAGTTATTGATCGTAAAGGTTGGCCTTTACAAGGCTGGCATGATCCTAATAGAAGTGGTTGTGTAAAATTTTACAAGGGGTATCAAGTAGACCTAGGTCCAGAACCTCTTGTATAACTTTCTTTATAGTAGAAGCAATGACAAACTATAATGCCTTACTCGAGTAAGATTGGATACATGTTAATATGCGTGTGTCATCATCTTTAAATTAGACCTTGATGTTTTGGTTACCAAACAAATAAACTAAAATAGTCCAAGCAAATAACAAATCATTAATGGTTAATACAAGGATGACAAACTCATGGTTGTAAAGTAATGAAGTGGGTCCAGTCAAATTCATGAGAATGGATAATATGGGTCGCTTATTGACTTTTCTATTAGCAAGAGGATAACATGCATAAAACAATTTATAATAGATTTTGCTACGTCAATTAACCTATAATGGGAAAAAAATGGCCCAAAGTAAGAAATATAGGACTAAATGAGTCATTTTAATTTAATTGCATGTTTTATGGCTTTTGATGAAGCTTGTTGGCATATTGGGTGACAAAACAAAACTTTTATAGTAAAACCAAACTAAGAACACAAGTTGGTCCCTGCCTAATGACTTGTCTTCCTCTAGCTCCACCTAAGATGGATGATGAATATGATGAAATTCAAGACATGTTAATTGATGTTAATTTAAGAATTAAAGACGAGCCTAAACCAACCTTTATAAGTGTAAGTATGTTATATAAACTTTATAAAGAACTAATAGTACTACTACATGCTTTTAAGGGTTATTTTGCATTGTATTATCATGAAATACATGGTTTATAGCAATCAAGCCTAGTTTCAAGCAACATAGATAACTTTCATGAAGAATGGCTTTAAACCTCTGAAAGAAGAATTAAAATGACTCCTATAAACTAAATTAATTAGGTTATAAAGATATGCTGAATGGATATCCAATATAGTGTCAGTGTTAAAAAAGAATGACAAACTAAGGGTATGCAAAAATTTTAGAAATCTTATTACTCTAAAAGATAAATATTCAATGCCAATTGCTAATATACAAATTGATGCAACATGTGTCAATGAAATAATCAGTTTCATAGATAGCAACTTTAGTTATAATCAAATCTTTGTTATAAAATAAAATGTTTCCAAAGCAACATTTAGATGTTCTGGTTAACTCAGAATGTATGGATAGGTGATCAATTAGAACTTAAAATTGTATTTTTATCAAGATTTTATATCATCATATTGCACTTAAAGTATCATTAGATTCCCTAACTTGAGCATGTTTTATAATAACAAGTCTGATAATATAAGATATCTTTAATTTATGGTAAATGCTCAATTTAAATGTAGGCATATCTCACAATTTAAAGGATTGATTGATGTGTTTAATTATTGAAATTGAGAAGACAGAGAGGGATAAGCTTAAAGAAGAGGTGCTAGTTCAATTCAAACTAGAACACTATTCGGTTATTGGATCATAACTGGAGCTGTAGAGCTTAGAATTGGGTCTGGTTTATATGGATAGAAAGCTAAGACATAAGCCTAAAATTTTCATGCAGAGTCCAAGATTGAAAACGACCGTTTTCAAGTTCAAATTGTAGCAACAAAAGAGAAGTCAGAATCTGTCCTGCAGCCCAGACAGTGTTCAGTGTTCAACCCATATCTCGAGTTCTAAAAGTCCAAATGAGCTCATTCTTATTTTGTTGGAAATCTGAGTCCAAATAAAGACTATCTATTCAAATTCTGACTTTAGCAACAACGTTTTATTCAGACAAGAAGATAATGGTTGTCACCAAGTCAATAGGTGGCCACCTACTCAATAATTAGTTATCAAATCAATAGTTTTGAATTTTGCGTATAAAAGGAGACATTTGCCATACATTTAGACATCTTGGTTTTCAGATCAAGATCATATTCTTGCTTTCTTTCTTTGTATTTTTGTAATGTTTAAGTTTTGTTTTCATTAATCTCTTGTTTGTATTTTTCATCATAACTATGTTCTTATCTAGTTTATTTATGTTTCTCTTCTTCACAATATTTAGCTAAGTTTATTATGTCAATTTGAAAAGGTTTCATAAATGGTGTTAGAATAGGTATAATATAAACTCAACATGGACTTCAAAGTTTATATCCAAGAAAGTTTGTTATTAACATGTCTTATCTTTTTATCTTGCTAATTCTTAATACATTGCATGTTAAATGATTAATCTAGATTTGTGTTGTACAACCCTTGGTACAACAAATACTTGGCACTTTCATAGCCTACTGTATGGTATAACCGACACCTATGCTATGAAAGGAACTTGATTTGTTGTTAACATAAGTTAACATTATGAATTCCTGACAATATTTAAAAGTATAGTGTTACTAAAATAAGATAATTAATATGATCATGTTAAAAATTTATAATGAACTATTAAGGATAAATCATCCGATTGAAACTTCCTTTTTGTGTGGTTTCCAGTTGATTAATAAAAAGAGTTTATACTATACTTATTTCTAATATTATTAGTGGATCATCTAACCTTGACAATTGCTTTTATCTTTAATTAATACTCACATCAATATCATATCTCAAAAGTTCTCTTCAACTCCTTTTCATTTATTGTTTATAATTTTATATAGTTCACCTCCCTATGGTTCGACCGAGTTATTTATTACTTCGACACTCCTGCACTTAGGATAGACATCAATTTTTTGATCATGTCAAAATACATTGTTAATTTAGGGTTGTTGGTTCCTTGAATACCTTAAGAACCTTTTTCTTTGGCCTAAAGACATTGATACTGCTTTGATGCTTAGGTTTCTTAACTATTGTCTCCCTCACCTTTTTTTTCTTTATATATTAAGAAAAAATAGTGTGATTTCTCCAATATTCTTTCATCTTCTTTTTTTTATAAAAAAAAAAATCAAAACTAGTTATTCCTGCTATAGGATTTCTTCCTCTATTTATAGAGGGATGTTCTTCAAAACCCTTCAAAATTCATACAATATTTAGCTTAGAAAATCCATACAATTGTCTTGAAACTGAGTTGGGTATTAGAATCTTTCAAACTAGCTACTATTACCTTTTTACATGATTTATGAGAGAAGATTAGAGCATGAAATGAGATTCATTTTCTCTGGATGGTAGCTACCATGTTTAAAAGCAAAAACATATGTTTTTTTCTCATGGGGAGAGTCAATCAAGGCTATAATTGGAGCCAAATATCGCTCAAGGATATTCAAACATGTTTAAAGCCGAGAAAATTTGCAAAATCTAAAGGAAAAAATGGCGTTGTTTTGCTTCAACCTTAATTTTATTCTTCTTATTTAACAAAACATATTGTTTCACTTAATGAGAAATAGTTTCATTTTTTAGTTTAATTATGTTTTAGGGTTTTTAATTTAAGCCTATTGTTTTCAAATGTTGATTTTCATACCATCCCTTCTATTCTTGTGCCTTTTCCACTTTCATCATTAGTTTTCTAATTATTTCATTTTCAGCCAATTTTGATCATTTATTTTAATTTCTTTCAATTTTTCCCTCTTATCGAATTGGAAAGAACACTTAAATTTCTTTACTTTTTACATATCAGTCTTTGGCTTCCTAATTCTTTTAATTTAGGCCAATTTCAATCATTTTCTTAATTCTTTTCTTTAATTATTTTTCCTTAATTGAATTGGAATGGCTCTTCTAATTTTTCTCTTTCTACATTTTAGTCTTTGGCTTCCTAAATCTTTGATTTTAGGCTAGTTTAACCATTTTCTTATTTTTTTCTCTTTAGTTTTATCCCTTATTAGATTCAAGATTATTTATGAAGTTTTTAAATTTAACATTTGACCTAAAATCCTGTTATTTATCCAATTTTCTCCTCCATTGATTTTTTTGTCCTTATATATTATCCTTTTCATGTATTTTTTGATACAATTTTTTTTTTAAAAAAATTTGACTAATGATTAAAATTGAAAAGATATTTTCTGAGATTTTTATTTTTTAATGTTTTTTTAAATAGATGAGGGTTAAAATTCTAGTTATGACATTTTACCTGATACGTTTACAAACTATGTCAAAATCCTCAAAACATGCAACTAAGTCATAATAACTCACATATTCCTATGTTTCAAATTCCTGGTCATCATCTTTTACAAAATCTGACATCAACATTTTAGATGGGATCATGTCAACCCTGTTACAACCAATTTTATTAATCAAGGTTAATGACATAATATTAAGTGTTACAACATTATTAACAAGGACCCTATATACCAATACATCATTGACATTTATTGTGATGTATAAAGGTTTCAAATAGTGATTCATAACCAATATTAGTATGGAAATGTATGACATGGTTATTAGTTGATCACAAGTTTTGTTTGGTGATTTAATGATCTCTGCCTTTTTTTTCTAACTATCATCACAATTACTGTCCAAATAAGATAGTTGGCCGAGTTTAGTTTCAAAGGAGTTGGAAAGAGTGAATACCATATTTGTGGCCGAGTTTAGTTTCAAAGGAGTTGGAAAGAGTGAATACCATATTTGTGGATATGGTTTCCTCTTGGTCGCTCATCTTTGTGTTAAAAGGAATTTCCAATCTATTTTATTTGAATAAGGTTTATTCATTCATTTGTTATATCAAGATTGAAAATTCAACTTCTTCCTCTTCTTATTATATATTACCATAAATAAGCGTATTAATGTCTTTTCTAACATATCATCATCCAAGAAGCTATTAGCATCGATAATTATGATGTTCTTTTCTTCGAGTTGTTCTTTTATTTGGATTAGAGCATTTGTTAAAGCCATTTCAATCCTGTATGAGCAAATTATTTTAAAATTTTGATGTTACCATCATCCTTATTTTTTACCACTATTGTTTTATTTATAATAGATAGCGATCCATCCTTTATTATGGTGGTTGTTGAAGTAGCAGCCTATTTTTACTTTTGTTGATCAGATGATGCCACATTTCTTTCTTATTGTAGGGCTGACAAGATTTATGCCAGAAACGTGTTAGCTTATTTTTGTTTGAGCTCCTTACTACTACTAGTAGTATATTCAATTTCTAAAGCTTGTTTATTTGGTAGGTGTATGGTTTTGCATCATATTTTCTTACCAATATATTTAGGTATTGTATTATTCTAAATTGATCTTCGGACAATTGTTTTTGTTTTCATCTCTTTTTCAAGTCTAAGAGATATTGATGATTATTGATAAAATTTGTACCCTCTTCATCACTAAGTTTGTATGATTTTTGTTATGGCTTATGGCTAGTCTTTGCCATTATTATTTTATTTTTAATAGGTAGTGATCCATCCTTTATTATGGTGGTTGTTGGAGTAGCATCCTTTTTTTGCTTTTATTAATCAGATGATGCCATATTTCTTTTTTGTTGTAGGGCTGACAAAGATTTAGTCTAATAATGTGCCGTTTGTTTTTTTTGTTTGTTGAGCTCCTTAGTTGTTAGCCTTACATGTTAGATAATGTTATCCTATCATTATTATTGGTCGATCTCTGGTCTTACCTTGGCATTAGGTTTACCTTTTATTTTTTTAGCTCTTCAATGGTTTTTCTACACATACTTCTTAACTAACTTTACAATAGCTTTGTCTACATATCTAGAGGTTTTTTTTAGTAATATATCTCTTTATTAGATTATGGTTTAGTGTAAGCTCTAAAGTAGCAGAGTTGGAATAAGAACTTTATCCCCTCTATGAGCAAAGGTTTTTTTTGTTGCATGATTTTATCTTCAGTAGAAATCGATCATCAATCACTACTACTAATTTATACAAGATTAGATATAATCCTGTTTACTACTCCTCAAGACTTGATGTTATTTGTTCTTGACCATTTTATTAGTCTGTTTAATATCTAAAGCTTGTTTATTTGGTAGGTGTATGGTTTTGCATCATATTTTCTTACCAATTTATTTAGGCATTGTATCTTATAAACTGATCTTTAGACATTTTTTTTTTGTTTTCATCTTTTTATAAAGTCTAGGAAATATTGTTGAATGTTGAAAAAAATCTGCATCCTCCTCATCACTAAGTTTGAATGATTTTTGTTATGGTTGCTATTTGTATCACTCATTATCAATTGATATATTAAGCCTAAAATGTTTTGGCATGTTATTGAGTCACAACTTGCTTAGCTTTATCCCTCAAGTTTTCACCTTTTGGAAGGTTGGTCTAGTAGGTAGGGCACTTATATACTATACAATGGGGTACACACTAAACTTTTATCACCATTATTTTGACATTGCTATGATCGGTTACCTATTTCCAATAATATCATTTGTGACCAGTTTTAGCCGATGTCATGGTCGATCAAGCTTTACCTTTTGTCATTCTTCTTTATCAATAAGTCTTTCTAGCTTGAGGTAGCCACTAATATTAATACTTTGAGAAATAGATCATTATCCACTTTTTTTTTTCTAAAAAAGAAATATGACTAGTTTCTAATACCTTTATAATATGGTTTTTGAAGATAATATGGCTCTTAGTGTCATGACTCCTTGAGTCATACCACTTGTAGTACTTATTTCATTTATTTGATCAACAATAAGATTTGTTCAACTCTTTTGATCTTTAAAAAGTATCCTTTACTATCATCGACTATCTTGGTAGTTATTGCATCTTTGCTACCAGGGTTTCTTAGCATATTTAGGTTTTTTCAATATAGTGATGTCAAATAGTCTTTTATTATTATTATTTTAAGGATCAAAATTAGTTATTGTAAGACTTCTTCATCAGAACTTGAGTTAGTCATTAAATGGGCATTTCAAATATAATTCAGATAAAAAATTAGGTAAGTTTCCCTTAATGGCTTATTTTCTACTTGTTTCACTAGCATATTCTTGTATCGAGAGCATCCTCTAAGGATTTTGATGTTTAGGTATTTGGTTCCTACGAACTATTTCCTTATATCATCTACATCCCCTATAGTATGAGTTTAATGAACTCTTTCTCTAATATTTTTGTAGTGCACTTGACTTTTAGAGTTTTTAATCGAAGAGCATAACTTTTTTTATAAATTCTCTAGATCCTAAATCTTTTGCTAAGTCGACCAATGTTACCTCTAGTTTTTTTATGTATAAATTCTCATGGAAATGAGTCTCTATCTCTTTCCAACTATTGATGGAGTTAGGTGGTAGCATAAAAAAAAGTAATTTGTTTTTTTAATGATAAACTAAACAACCTTAGTTTTATAAAAGGACATATTGCACTGTTATCACACTAATTGATGAACTTGACGACGTGTTCCCTTGTTGAGTGGTTATCTTCCGCAAAAACTGTTTGAAATCAATGATCTTTATTTTTCTAAGAATTAGGTGCAACCTATCAACCCACTTTGGATATGGATGATCATAGACATACCTAATTGTTCATCTCATTTCCCTTAAGTACGAGGCTAGTTTAATCCTAATTGATATGAAAAGCTAGTTGCATAAGAGTACTAGGGATTTCTTGTTGTAAGATAGCTTATGGGGTATTAAACTAGCCTATAATAGGTTGTTGTGGTTGGTTTATGGATGTTGGGTCACGTAATTGGCTTATAATTACATGTATATTTATGGGGCAACTAGTGTATTAGGGTTGACTATACATAGGCTTTGCTATAGTTGTTATAAAGTCGAATACATTGGCACATATACCTTAATTGAGGCATTATAGTTCCAAACACCACTACTAAAGTGGTTATGACTATACTAGGAATTGTCCCCAGGTGTATAGGCATATGAAATTTCAAATCTAATTCATTGTAACTCAATCTGAATCTAATTCAATTGATCAAATTTGCCTTGTATTATTCTATTGATAACCACAATATTATTGTGGTACGTCATGTTCGATATGTTTTCTATCTCCGTCTAGATAATGTATTAGCATTAAAAAGATTTAGTAACTGATAAAAAGATGCCCCTTCAAGAGTAACCATAGCTACAAGGCTAGTACTCATCATATTTGGTTATGACCATCTAATAATGTCATCTAATACTGGTTGTTCCATATAAACCTATGGTGATGATGATTTTTTTTTTGTTTTTGGCATAATTGTTAGTTAATGGAATCAATAGTTAATCTAGTCTCACTCGGCATCCCAATCTATTTATCCAACAAATAAACATGTGATCTATCATTAACTAATCATGTTACTTATTATTTGTTTCTTCCTTATAATAAGGAGAAACTACAACTAAGAACTGAAACTTGAGAAAAGACAAGCAATGGCCTTACAAAATCAAATGAAATATGAATGCTCTAAGTTTTCAAGCTTTAAGTAAGGCATATCTATCTCAAACACGACTATTCGAGAAGAAGAAAAGGTAAAGAGGAAAAGGCATTGAAAGTAAGAAAGATAAATAAAGTTGTAAATAATGGAAAATCTTTATAAAAAAAAAAGATAAACTGAATCTAATAAATTGCAGAAAGAAATTTGCGTATATGAGGTTGATATTCTTTCCTAATAGCTCTTCATATTGGTATATTTTTTGAATTTTATCCAAACATATAATTCTAATTCTATATATGTAATCTATATCAATTAAAGAGGTATAATGAATCTTAATACAAACTAAACTTCTCTTTTGCTTATAATTACATAAATTTCTAACTAAGCTAAACGACTTGGTCAACTTAACTTGCCAAAGACTCCCTCTAAGTAGGATTGAAACTTTTGGTATATCATTTGACTTCAAACTCCTATGATTGATTACTTTTCTTTAATCAATCATGACTTTTGGTGATATGGCAAACTACTTTCTAGTTTTTTTAGTTGATTAGAACTCTTCAAGCTTTGTTGATTCTATTGTTCATGATCGATTTTAGCCTATCTTTCCATGTTTAAACTTGAATAATTGTTGTTCGCAACTAGTTGACATGTTGATATTTATTATTTTTATAAATGAATTATATAGTAGCACTTTTCTATATATGAAATCCTTGAAAACTAAATGACATTGTAATCTAAAATACCTAATTTATAGCAGCATGCACTTAAGTAGTGGTGATAAATAATAAATTGTTTTTTTAATATGTTCAAGTAAATTTATATATAATTAATATTGAATTACTTTCACTTGAATGCTAATTAATATTAATTTCATTTCCAAACCATTTAAAAAACGCATTTGTATTGGTTAATACATAATTAAATTAATAGTTGTTACTAGTTTATTTACCCGCCTCCATCACGGGCCAAACCATGTTTTTAAAAACATAAGAAAAAAATCAAGAGCGCAGAGATTATTTTTTTTCAATGCTATAAACCCATGCAAGAAGATATTATTATAATTATTATCACCATCACCACAATTAATATTAATATTATTTTTATTTTTATTATTATCACCACCACAACAACTAATATTAATATTATTTTTATTATTATCATTATTATAATTACTACTACTGTTATAACCACAATTATAATTATAATTATTGTTATTACTATCACAACCACCACCAGTACTACGATCATAACCACCACCACCACTATTACTACCACCAATGCTACAACCATCACCGTTGTTGTTGCTACCACCACTACTGTTGTTGCTACTACTACTACTCTTGATGCTACCACTATCACTACCACTATTATTGTTACTACCACTACTCCTACAACCACCATGACCATGACCACGACTATTACTGTTATTTATGTTGTTGTTGCTACTGCTACTACTACTACGATGAATATCACTACTATGACTACTATGACTACTGTCACTACTAAAACGACTACCACTGCTAGCACAACCACCACCACCACTACTATTACTATCATCATCATCACTATTATAAATACTACTATCACAATCATCACCACTATTACTATCATAATAAACTATTATTATTACCAATATTACTAATATTATCTTCATCATTAGTAGTATTATTAATAATATTGTCAATATCATTATCATTATTACTTTTAATATTAATATTATTATAACTATTACATTTACCATTATTAGTATTATTACCATCACTATTATTATTATTATTATTATTATTATTATTATTATTATTATTATAACAAAAATCATAAACTCATTTTGAATGATAAAATTAAAAACCATAAAAACTCTTACAAAAAGGCAAAGAAAACAAATAAGAAATCAAAAGAAAAAAAAACCAAATTGAAATAAATATTATTGCTACTAAAAAAAATCATAAATTTGATTTGAAGGATAAAATTAAAAACTATAACTATTACTACTACTACTAATACTATTAATGTTACTAAAAAAAAATCATAAATTTGATTTGAAGGATAAAATTAAAAACTATAACTATTACTACTACTACTAGTACTATTGTTACTATTATTATTATTATTGAAATAAAAATAATCATAAACTTGATTTGAAAGATAAAATTAAAACTATAAAAACTTTGACAAAAGGACAAAGGAAACAAATAAAAAATCAAAATAAAAAAGACCAAATTAAAATAAATATTATTACTATTGAAAAAAGATTCATAAATTTAATTTGAAGGATAAAATTAAAAACTATAAAAACTTTGACAAAAGAGTCAAGGAAAAAAAATAAGAAATCAAAAGTAGAAGGATCAAATAAAAAAACATCATATAAACAAATTAGAATTGAAGGACTATATTAAAAAAATATCTATAAAAAAAATAAGAATGAAATAAAAAATTAAAAAAATGAGGATCGAAATGAAAAACAAAACATATGAGAAATTATAATTGAATGACTACATTGAAAATTTTTTTTTATAAAAGGAACAAAAATAAAATAAGAAATGAAAAGAATGAGAACTAAAATTAAAAATAAAAAACAAAGAGGACAATGATATACTTAATTGTTAGGAGAGAGAGAGCGAGAGAAAAATAAAAATAAAAAACAAACGACCACCAATGACAGCCCAACTACCACACGCCTACACGCATCGCACCATGTGAAAGAGGAGATGGCTGTGCATCCAGTGAAATGATGAATGACGATATTTGGCCACTGTATGATGTCACACGTGCCACCTAAATGGGGTGAACATCATTTACTCGTTAGCGCGTTTTGAACATGCGCTAATATATTTTTGAATAAAAAATTGAAAAGAATACATGAAAATACCAAGATACCCCTGTGAACCTGTTAATTATACAAAATACATGTATGAAAATACTAAAGTACCCTTAAAAACAAAGCTTTTTTTTTTCTTTTCCAAGGTTAAAAATGTGCTCTCATCGTACATAGATAATGAAAACCCATAAATATCCCTACCCAATAGCTCAACAAATTTTTAATCTCAGAAGCAAAAGAAAAAAAATGATTTTATTGTTAAAAAACTTATGAAAAATCAAGAAATCTCCTATTCTTTAGTTATAAATTTTATAGAATTAGAGAGTAAATTTTACTGTATAAAAAATGGAAAACACGATTATATCCCAAACAATCTGTTGAATGAAAGGTCACATCACCTGTTGTTCAAGTATTTTTCTTTTCTACAGGGTGGGCCAACGACCATCGCATCATCGTATTCGTGCACGTGTCAGTGTGTTAGTCTTTCTACAGTTCTAAACCATATTCTCCAGAAAAAGATTAAGGCCTCTCTATTGGACTACTATCTGTTTCTGTCCCCCCCTAGAAATGACCAGGGTTGACTTCAGTCAATGGGCGCATATATTTCCACTTTTCTGCGCGTGCAAATTTCACCATGTCCAAGGTTTTTGGAGCGGCGAAAAATTTTATACTAAATTCAAGAAGATTAACAATATTTTTTTTTAAGAGTATATTAATTCAGATATAGTTGATTTGTCTTAAGTGTTATTAAGAAAGGGGTTTAATTTCGATCGGGAGTGAGATTATTCTCAACCAAATTAATAATAATAATGTGCTACTATGCCATAGCTTTTAGCTAAGTCAAAATATAACAATGCACATTTTCTATAAGTTTCGGGCTAATTTTTATAAATTTTGCTAGTTTTACACGGGTAAAATTTTATGTTAATTTTAAATATTATAAAAAAATTAATATTGTGAATGCATTTTAAAATATCATAATTTTTTTAATTTATAAACGTAAACATGTTGTTTAATCAAACATGTTGTTTACATTTTAAGTAGGACTTCAAGTCAATTTCTAACGTGAAAAAAAAATTACATTATAAATATATTTCATGTATCATAATTTTTTTAATTTAGAAATGAAAAGATATGGTTTATGCTTTATCAAATAAACTAGGCGGAGCGGTTAGGCGCGCTCTCGTCGCTTACGAGGTCTGGGGTTCGACCCCTCTCTTCGTCTGCAGTCAGTCTCTTGGGGAGCCCTTGCCACCCGGGGCGGGGATTAGTCTGGGCGAAGCCTGGGATACCCTGGTTCACACCAAAAAAAAAATAAACTAGAAAAATACATGAATTAATAAATACAAAAAAAGTAATTAATACTAATTAAATATTAAAACGAGAAGTTAGTCTTCTATCCTTTTTATTTTAAACATTCCATTCATTTTATCTTAAAGGCGAAATGTTGTTGCTAATAACAAATTATTTCAATTTTTATAAAAATCTCATATAAATATAGTTAATTCATATAAAATATAAGAGAAATAAAATTTGATACAAATCAAATTAATTTCTTTGAAGTATCATGCAATTTAAAAAATAGAAAAAAATAAAAAACTAGGCGTGTATGCCTAAGGTCGGAAGCTCGAGTTTGCTCTTGTGTTTGTATTTTCAACATGTTTGTTCGTGTATTTTTTAAGGTAGACGATACATTGTCAGCTGCCTATCATTGATTAGACTTTTTTCAATCATTTTGACGATAAAAAAAATCATTCTTCATGTTTTTGGATTTCAAATATCTAATTTTCAGCTTGTTTTTTAGGGCCTGTTTGGGAGCGTAGTTGCGGTTACTTTTCAAAGTGTTTTTCATGCCGAAATGCATCAAAATGATATTTTTTTTAAAAAAATTATTTTTAAAATCAGCGCATCAAAACGATCCAAAACATAAAAAAAATTAATTTTTAGCAAAAATAATTTAAATTTTTTTGGAAACGCCGCTCTCTTGCTTGAAAACACTTCAAAAACATCTTATATACCTAAAAAAACTAAACAACACCAAAACACGCCAAAATCACTCTAAAAAAAAAAAAATCAAACCAAAATACACAAAACAAAACATGATATATTTTTTATGTCATGTTTATAGGGAAAAACACTTCCATTGAATTCCTCTCGAGAAGAATAATTCATTAACTTAAAAATCTTTCTTTTTTATGATTGAACTATGACCAACCAACAACTTCCCTGTTTTCATGTAATATTCTATCTTCTTTTCAAATATAAAAACGGAAAAATGAGTAAAATGAATTTTGGAATCAAAATCAAAATTCTAAAAATTTTGAGATTGACCACACTTTGTATTTGTATTTTACACTATTGTCTTGTCATTTAATTTTGTCCTTTTATTATAATTTTCAATATTATCTCATAGAATTAGGTAAAAAAAAATTAAAAAAAAAATGTTTAAGAGTGAAATAAAAATAAAAATAAAAAATTGCTACACATGGTAAAGTAGCTAGGTTAAATCCCGGTTCTTTGAGTAGTTTGTATAATCTTCTAATTTTTTTAATGGGCATTTGACAAAACCCAATATGATAAAGGTAGATATAAAGTTTCTTGATAAATAAATGGAGATAAGTACAAGTAACATGTGTATTTCTTGAAAAATTTATATTTTTAAATAAATATGTTATTAAATTGATACTTTAATTATTTACATTTAACCATGTATGAGAGTTAACGATAAATCTCAACATTTATATAGATTTAAAATTAAAATTTTTTTCTTGAATATTAAACATTAAATATTAATTGTGAATGAAAAAAATTATGATCTCTTATTAATTGAGAAACTCCCTAATCCACCCCAAACCTGATAGAACAATTTTTTTTCTCACTCTACTAATATGAAACATGAAAAAAAAAAAAATCATCCCAAACTTGCACACCTAGTCTATTTATTTTTTAATAAGATGACTTTATTTTAAATAAAAATTCAAAAACAATAATTAAAGTTGACCTGCTCAATTCATGTGTTATCTAGATGATGTAAAATTAACTTGAAATGAAATCTAATTTGAACTATTAGAGTTTGGCAAATTATAAGTTATTTTATTTATTAAGTTTTTAAAAGTATAATAACTTTTATTTTTAAATGCATTTTAAAAATATATTTCACTGGAAAATATATTAAAATTAATGATTTTTTAGTATTTTTTTATAATTTTAATATACTAATATGTAAAAAACATATGAAATAATTATTATAATATATTTTTAAATAAAAATATATTTTAAAAAACACTCTACATAAAAATATATTTTAAAAAACATCTTATATGGAAAAACAAAACACATAAACCCGGCCGGTATAATAACTATGGGTTTAGCATGCCTATCCTGTTTGGATTTGACTGAAATAATGGAAACTTTCATTAATTAAAATCAAATACACAACAGTGTTATGTTATGGAATTTGCAGTTACATTTGATTTGAGAAGCATGCAGTGTAAATAAATCCTCCACGTGCCAGACAAAACATGCTGTGAAATCTACTAGCGGCCAAAAACACCTGTCCACGCTCTAATTTTCCTCTTTCGAGCCCACTTTGCTTATTAAAGCGGCAAAGCTAACTACTACTAACAAATTTCACATCTCTCTGTTTGTCTCAATGTACAAGTAAGAGATCTCTCTCGCCTCTATTGAAAGTAAGGAATTTTCAATAGAAGCACGTAAGGAATTTTCTACTTTCCGTGCATGTAAGAATTACAAGCATATTGAGCTTGTTTGCGTGTCAATCGTTTGCTTGCTAGTTCCTTTTTCTCTCTCGAAGATTCATCAAAAAGAGTAGAATAACGGGTGTCTATATCTTGTGTTTTGGTTGTTTATAATAGTTATGACATTAATGTGGATATATACTTAGGGGGAGTTGATTTGTTCTCATTTTCTTTCTGGGAAAATTAAAGGGGCACAATTGAAGATTAGGCCACAAAATGACTATGAGAGAGGGCTTGCATTTTAGCAAGTTATTACCATTCTCGTGCTTTAAATCTCAGCCTAGTGAAAATCATGGTCTAATTGGGCAAAAGGGATACTCTAGGGTGGTTTATTGCAATGACCCTGATAATCCAGAGGCTATTAAGCTTAATTATAGGGGAAATTATGTATCAAATACCAAGTATACTGCGCTTAATTTTATTCCAAAGTCTTTGTTTGAGCAGTTTAGGAGGGTTGCAAATTTTTACTTTCTTGTTGTAGCTTGTGTTTCGTTTAGTCCTTTAGCCCCCTATACGGCACCTAGTGTTGCTGTACCTCTGCTTGTGGTGATTGGAGCCACCATGGCCAAAGAAGGTATCGAAGATTGGAGGCGAAGAAAGCAGGTAATTTTGCTTTTTCTCCCTCCCTCTCTCTTTTTTTTTCATTTCTTTGCACCCTGTGGTTGTTGGTGTGCTGTGCATTTCTTTGTGCGGGCTTTAATGATGAAGTGAACTCAAAGTTTTGGTTCCCCTGTTGAGAAATTGCAGTCTGCATAGTCTTAGACCATCTAAGATTTATTCTGACACATGAGTATAATTTGTATAGGATATGAGGATCAATGACTGTAGAGGCCCTTTTCAATTATGGATTAGGATTGAGAAATTAAATGTTATATTTATCTGTTTAAATTCTAGAAAGCAAATATATACATTTAGTTAAAACTGTTAACTAGCTTCATTTGCTTATTTATTATTGTTGTTTCTGAAGACTATGTAACTGAGTTTTTTCTTGTTTCTCTAGTAATGATATCCTTCTTCTTCTTCTTCTTCTTCTTTTCATGGATGACTTTTAAACTTAGAATCTTGCTTGAGCTCCTTCTTCACCCCTTGACTAACTAAGCAGTGGCCCTAGCACCATTGATCTTTCATAGAAATTGAAAGAAGAGTTGGATATTTATATACTTTGAAAGTGCAACAAGCAGCCTTGTTGAAAAGAAACACATTGCATTTTGTGATGGAGAAAATGAAATAGGGAGAGACTATTTCAGTGGCATTCTAGCTTACATAATTCCACCCACAAACTTTGGTCCCAAATTCACAGGGGTCAGCTCTTTGGATTCTTTTCCATTGTAACTGGTATCACGAGACAAAAGTTATATGCATAGTTGCAGAATATTTATGAGGTAAATTTTTTGTATATTCTTCTAGTGCCTATTGTTCTCCTTAAATCAAGATATCAAGAGTTGTATTTGATCTACTTTTGGATCTGTCAGACAAGTTATGATTATGGCATTGCTGGTTGCTCTGGTGCTAGTTAGTTCCTCGACAGTCATACATGGTTCAAGATTTATATGCATCACAATGTAATAGCTTCTTAGTTACATAGCATACATACATTTCTAAACTAACAGTCCTTTTATAAATACCCTTTCAGATAACAAATTCCTTGCATCTTTTTAGCATTGGTGCTCTGTCAACAAATTTATTATTTAAGACTTCAGTTTCTTGTCATCAGTTGTGCATATTTATATATATAATCCACCATCCTACCCTGCCAGTTTCCACACATAATTTGGGGTGGCATCTGGGTGTGGGGGAATAAATACATGCCTTCAAATGCCTTCATTCAATATGTGCATATTTATATGTTTAAACCACCAGTTTATGTAATAATGGGTTGGTTTTTTTTTTTGGTATTATTCAAACGCTGATTATAAACTTGCATGCTGGCTAAATCCATTTTTTTCTTGTAATTTTCACTTGGTTCATATGTGTTCTCATTCAATTTACCAGGCTCCATCAAATTGTTGTACTGTTATTGCATGTGTTCATCCCTTCCAAAAAACAATTCCTCAGTGATTCATTCATACTAGACTGATCTTTGAATGGTTTCAGGATATAGAGGCTAACAATAGAAGGGTCAAAGTGTATCATAAAAATTCTACCTTCCATGAGACCAGATGGAAGAAACTCCGAGTTGGAGACATTGTTAAGGTGTCCAAGGATGAGTATTTTCCTGCTGATCTGCTTCTGCTTTCATCAAGCTATGAGGATGGAATTTGTTATGTTGAGACCATGAATCTTGATGGAGAGACTGATTTAAAATTGAAGCATGCCTTAGAGGTGACATCCTCCCTACGTGAAGAAGAATCCTTGAAGAAATTTATGGCCATGATTAAGTGTGAGGACCCGAATGAGAAGCTTTATTCCTTTGTTGGAACATTGTACTATAACGGATATGATTACCCACTTTTACCTCGGCAGATTCTTTTAAGAGATTCCAAACTCAGGAACACTGAATTCATCTATGGTGTGGTTATTTTCACGGGACATGACACAAAAGTGATGCAGAATGCAGTAGATCCCCCCCCTTCTAAGAGGAGTAAAATTGAGAGGAGAATGGACAAGATAGTTTATCTCCTTTTCAGTATGTTGGTTTTGATATCATTTATTGGATCAATATTTTTTGGAATTGAGACTACGAAGGATTTTAGAGGTGGGAGATTTAGAAGGTGGTATCTTCGACCAGATGACACAACTGTGTTTTTTGACCCCAAAAGAGCACCAATATCTGCATTTTTTCATTTCTTGACAGGACTTATGCTGTATGGATATCTGATACCAATATCATTGTATGTGTCAATTGAAATTGTAAAGGTTTTACAAAGCATTTTCATTAACCAAGATCAGGATATGTACTATAAGGAAACCAACAAGCCTGCACAAGCACGCACATCTAATTTGAATGAGGAGCTTGGGCAGGTTGAATACATAATGTCTGACAAAACTGGTACATTGACATGCAACTCAATGGAATTTGTCAAATGTTCTATAGCAGGAGTTGCTTATGGCTATGGTATGACAGAAGTAGAAAGGGCCGTGGCGAGGATAGCAGGTGACGGGCCACTGGAAGCTGATGATACTAGAAACTCAGGAAATTCAATCAAGGGATTCAACTTCAGAGATGAACGTATAATGAATGGAAAGTGGGTTAATGAACCTCATTCAGATGTCATACAGAAGTTCTTCCGAATTTTAGCAGTCTGCAACACAGCAGTTCCTGAGAGAAACAAAGAAACAGGTGAAATTTCTTATGAAGCCGAATCCCCAGATGAAGCAGCCTTTGTCATAGCTGCAAGGGAGATTGGCTTTGAGTTGTTTAAAAGGAAACAATCAAGCATATCATTGCATGAGTTGGTTAATGGTGAAAAAGTTACCAGGTGAGCTTTTCAGGTACAATGTGTTACTTCATTTCCATCCATGGTAATTAGGATAAAAAATTGTTAAGTTATCTTGTTCCATCCAAACATAGTCGCCTCTGAACAAATTCTATTGATTTTGCAATTTGCTTCAAATTAGAGATACTGAAGTTTATTGATTATGTTATCTTTAATTATGCTGAAAAGTCATTCATTGGAAGGAAAATTACATCCTTTTTGAGCTGTGTGACATTTGATTCCTTGGTCACCTCCCCCAATGAGTTATCAGCAGGATAAATCCGTTTCTACTTTAGTTCGACGTTTTTTAACTTGTCCTTTTCATTTCCTTGCACCAAGGTTGTCAAAATTGTCTTTTAGACATTTCTGTCAACTTGATCCTACTGTAAAAATCTATAAACACAAGAAAAAGGTGTCCTTCCTATTTCCAAGAAAAAGATGTGTTTGCATAACTATTGAATTCTGAAAGCCTACTTCAAAATGGGATGATGGATAGTCCAGATTGGGAATTTATAAACTTCCTACGCCTTTACTATAGGTTGCTATCTAAAGAAGTTTAGGTGCTGAATACATAAGGTTCATGCAATAAAGATTGAAGTAAATTTCAGCGGTTTGCTTTTCTTTTTCTTTTTCTTTTTTTTCCTGGAAGGCATAAATCTTCTAACTACTAGAACAGTGGGAATATGTATCCATATTACTGTTGTGTCTGATACATGTTATCAAACACACCCTGTTTGCCCATGCACATACTGTATCTCTCTCTGGAGTAATCTCTCTATCTCTCTCTGGTGTAATCTTTCTATCTCTCCAGAAAAGAAAAATTGTTCAGCGTACACCAAATTTCTTTAAATGAGGAGTTAAATGGAAATCATTCAAATTTAGGCATCACATCTATGGTTCCTTTTATATATACATTTCATGTGACTGAGTTTATATATTCCAGAGTCTACCAGATACTTCAAATCCTAGAGTTCAGTAGTTATCGCAAAAGGATGTCTGCAATTGTAAGAACTATGGAGAACAAGATATTGCTTCTTTGCAAGGGTGCAGACAGGTTTGGATCTTGATGCAGAATGACCTAATAATAGAGTTTATGAAGCACACAACTAAAATCATGTTTTTCTTTTATTTTTCTATATATAGTGTGATTTTTGAAAGGCTCTCATATGAGGGGCGACTATTTGAGGCTAAAACCAAGGAACACGTAAAAAAGTTTGCTGAGGCAGGTTTACGGACCATGTTACTTGCATATCGTGAGCTTGGTGAAGGTGAGCACAAAGAATGGGCAGCTGAATTTTCAAATGCCAAAGCAAATGTAACTGCATACCGAGATGTGTTGATGGATGAAATTGCTGATAAGATTGAAAGGGATTTAATTCTTCTTGGCGCTACAGCAATTGAGGACAAACTACAAAAAGGGGTATGTACCGAACTTAAAAAATGCATTACCTAGATAAATTGTCATTTTTAGCTGTTTTGGCCCATGCCTATTTACTCTGCCATTGTTTGAAGTGTTGTAAACTGTCTCATCCAGTAGAAAAGAAGAAGGTATCCCATAACCAAACCGAAAGCTCAAATCATTATTTAGGGAGACTTAATTTTTCATAAATAATTTTGTTGATTGATAAGAACTGATATTATTCTTTCATGTTAGGTTCCAGAGTGTATTGATAAGCTTGCAAAGGCAACAATTAAAATATGGGTTTTAACTGGAGATAAGATGGAAACTGCTATAAATATTGGGTATGGCGTGAAGCTTGTAACCAAATGATTTTTTTTGGGGGGTGTTTCCACATTATAACTATCATGATTTTTACAGGTATGCTTGTAGTCTACTAAGAGAAGGGATGAAACTGATTATCATCACACTAGACTTGCCAGAAATTAAAGCCCTGGAAAGGCAAGGGGACATGGAGGCTATTTCTAAGGTATAGGATTCTAGAAAGTGGATTAATTTATTTTTCAGATTCTGCAAAGTCTGAAATAT